>NC_044384.1:15440000-16085340 GCF_006542625.1 Nomascus leucogenys | reverse complement strand
GAATAGGAGCTCAACAAGTGGTTAAGTCTGAGATGGCATGCATTACAGCAAAGGGAGGAGAGACGCAAATTGTGTTAGGGGAAAAGGAAATAATTCTGTTTTGCTAAAGCAAGAAATGCAGGAAGAGACACTCACAAGGGTGATGAGACTGGGAAGGAAAAATTGCCTAATGAAGGCCTCTTGTGTCATGATGAAAGACCTGAATTTTTTTTCTGAAGGCCCTGGGGAACTATTGAAGGGTTTTAAGCATGTGGGTGGTATGACTAGATTTGTATTTCAGGATAATAACTCTGGACTTTTTTTTTTTTGAGAAACGAAGGACCAGTAACAGTAATAGGAAGCCCATTAGGAAGGTTTGCAATAATGTATCAATAGGTCATGAGATTTTGAGCTAACGCAATCCACGGAGGGAGGAATATTTAAGAAGCAAAAACTACAGGGCTTGGTAGTGGATGAGGGAGGTAGGGGAAAAAGGAACCTAGGATGACTCACAGATCTCTGACTTACATGGCAGGATTTAATGATGGTACCATTCACCCACATGCTCAATTTGGGAATATCTGAGTTTAACTTTTTAAGAAACATCAAGATGTAGATAGCTGGTTTTGCTAGCACAGAGTATGGTAAAATAATCAGATTACAGACACATATTTGGATGTCATCTATTTAGGACGTTGTTAAAATAATGTGAGTGGTGGAGGTCATCCAGAGAGAGAGAAGACATAATTTAATAATAAGGAAGCAAAGGACGAAAACTAGGGGAAAACCAGATGGTGGAAAGAGGAAAAGGAGTTGGAATGGTGCACTGAAGAAGATGAGAGAAGAGAAATGAAAGCTAGAAGAGAATGTTCAGCATACTAAATGCAGCAGAAATGTACAGTACAGCTGGTACCCAGACATTTTGGTTTCAGGACCCCTTTAAACTCTTCAGAATTATTAAGGAATTCTCAAAGAACTTTTGTTTATGCGCATTTTTCTAAGATAGTTACTACATCAGAAATTTAAACAGAAAAAGTTTAAATATAAAATTATAAAATAACCTCTTAGTATTAAAAAACAATACAACCATTGCTTGTTAATGTAAATGACACATTTTTATTTTAAAAAGCTATGTTTTCCAGGATACAAAAAATAGTGGTAAAAAAGGCATTGTTTTACATTTTTATGAATCTCTTTAATGTTTGATTTAGTGTAATTATGTCTGGCTAGATTTATGTATCTGCATGTGCATTCAATCCGTTGCAATGTGTTGTTTTGGTTGAAGAATATATGGCTTCATATAGATATGTGGTTTGAAAACAAAGGAGAATTTTTTTTTTTTTTGAGACGAATTCTTGCTCTGTTGCCAGGCTGGAGTGCAGTGGCACGATCTTGGCTCACTGCAGCCTCCACCTCCCAGGTTCAAGCAATTCTCCTGCCTCAGCCTCCCGAGTAGCTGGGACTACAGGCAGGTGCCACCACACCCAGCTAATTTTTGTTTCTTCATAGAGATGGGGTTTCACTATGTTGGCCAGAATGGTCTCAATCTCTTGTCCTTGTGATCCGCCTGCCTCAGCCTCCCAAAATGCTGGGATTACAGGTGTGAGCCACTGCGCCGGGCCTAAAGGAGAATTTTCATAGACTTTTCAATTAACTGTGATCTTTCTTTCTTTCTTTCTTTCTTTCTTTCTTTCTTTCTTTCTTTCTTTCTTTCTTTCTTTCTTTCTTTCTTTCTTTCTTTCTTTCTTTCTCTTTCTTTCTTTCTTCTTTCTTTTCTTTCTTTCTTTTTTTTTTTGACAGTCTCACTCTGGCGCCCAGCCTGGAGTGCAGTGGTGTGATCTGGGCTCACAGCAATCTGTGCCTCCTGGGCTCAAGTGATCCGCCCACCTCAGCCTCCAGAGTAGCTGGGACTACAGGCGTGCGCCACTACATCCAGCTAATTTTTGTATTACTATTATTTGCAGAGACAGCGTTTCACTATGTTGCCCAGGCTTGTCTCTAACTTCTGGGCTTAAGTGATCCACCTGCTTCAGCCTCCCAAAGGGCTGGGATTACAGGTGTAAGCCACTGTGCCTTGCAGATATTTCTTTTTTATACTACACCAAAATTCAAAAAGTGGTCTATGAGGTGAATTGTTGGAACAGAGAAACTGCATAATACTGGAGCCTTTAATGAGCAACATGCTTGGTGAAATATTGGATTAGGAAAATAATTTAACCACATGGAAGAAAGATTTAAAGGGCACACTATTATCTTGGCCTGGCCTTTAAATTAATAATAATAATAATAAAAAAAATAATAAATTATAGCCGTGGGACTGTAATACCATGGTTTTGAATTTATAGTACTGAGTTAATTTGAGAACTGTCAAGCTAAGAAACTGAGATAAAAAACAGTATGATATACCCCCCGAGTTCCTGACAAAAACAAAGACAAAACTCCTCCGAAGAGTATTTCCTCAGCCTGAATTGCACAGAATTCTTCCTCTGAAGAGAAGCTTCCAAATGTAATACTGCAAAAACACTGGAGGAGGCAATCTCCCAAGACTTAGAGTCAGTGAACAGAGCAAACAGAAAGATTAAACTTTTCAACAGCTTCAGATAAGATAATATGACATTTTCATTCATGTAATTAATAGGGCTAGAGTTAACAAAATGATTAAACATATAAAAGACATTAATGATTAAGTAATTAAATACATAAAAGGTAGAATCAAAACCACAAGAAACTCCAAGACTGGGTAGTAGGAAGCACAGTGATGGATGCCCAGCAAAGAGGAGACTGAAGGTGAAAGGCGAGCAGGAGGGGGAGCCGGTAGGTAATTTACCCTATTGAATCCTCCTCTGTGTGAGAACCAGCAGCAGATGAGAGGGCAAAGGTGCCTCACTGCACATGGCCCCACGAGTCTTAACTGTGCTTGAGAGTGAATGGACAGTCTAGTCCAGAGATGAGTCCAGACTTAGTCACAGTTTATCTGTATCCAACAGAAAATATCCTTCCTGCGACTTGTCCTTCCGATCCTGAGTCGGCCTGTCTTTATACAGCTATTGAAAGTGGAGATAGTATATTCTCTGAAGAGCAGTCTTAAACAAAAATATTCAAAAGTTTGAGTTAAGAAAAGATCAGCTTGCAATATCAGAACATACTGAAATATACCTGATTCTTTGAATGACGGATGACAAGAAGCTTCTGAGTCACCTCCTTTGAAGTTTTCCAAATGAAGAAAGCATTCAGGTTTGAGTGCAAGAAAAGCCAGGAGGGAAGGCTTATGTAACACACTTTTCATTTGTGTTAGTTAAAATTTTTGTTTTGATGAGTACTTGTCCAAAAGAAGGAAATCAGTGCATCAAAGAGATACCTACACCCCCATGTTATTGCAGTACTATTCACAATAGCTAAGATGTATAATCACCCTAATCGTCCATCAACAGATGAATGGATAAAGAAAATGTGGTAACTGTACACAATGGAATACTATTCAGCCTTAAAAAAGAATAAAATCCTGTTATACACAGAAACATGGATGAGCCTGGAGGACGTTATGTTAAGCAAAATAAGTCAGGCACAGAAAGACAAATGCCACATGTTTTCACTTGTGTGTGAGAGCTAAAAAAAAATGGAGGTCAGTAAAGTAGAGAGTAGAATTGTGGTTATTAGAGGCTGAGAAGGATAGAAGATAGGGGAGGATAGGGGGAGGTTGGTTAGCAGGTACAAAATTCAGTTAGATGGGTAGAATAACTCTAGTGTTCTATAGCACTGTAGGGTGAATATGGTCACCAATAATTTAGAGCATATTGTTAAAAAGCTAGAGGAGAGGATTTTGAATGTTCCTAACACAAAGAAATGACAAAGGCTTGAGGTGACGAATGTTAGCCAGAATGGTTCATTACACATTGTACACATGTATTAAAATATCACTAATTAATCAAGTCTGTTTTGTACACTACTCTATACCAGTATAGTCCTAGGGTATGTAAAAGATGAAAAGTAAAATGAGACCAGATTCTATGCTCATGGTGCTCAGCCACTCATTTTGTAGTATCTGCCAATAATACACATTAAATAAGTAAATAAGTAACTTGAGAGGCCAAGACATCAAATGTGTTTAATCAATGTGCAAATATATCAACATTGATTCTGTGTGAAGGTGCCCAGGAAATCTGAGACCATTATTTAAACACAATAAATCTAAAAACCTCGGCAGTCTTCACACTATTTTGCCTCCATGGGCAAGTTCCAGTGATTCTGTGAGCTTTTGTTCTTTAATAAGTTGAGCAAATGTGAACTACAAATGCTGTCACCTTGTCTCTATTCATTGTGCTGCTATGTAATTGGAAGAAGAAATTCTGTTTGTTTCTTCCCTGTGAAACAGACAGGCAAAAGACCAGTCTTCTGACATTTGTATCTGGGACAGTTACAGAATCTTATGATTCAATGCTTTATAGACTCTCTTGCTTGCTTAATAGCACAGTATCTCATTTCCTGGAGTCTATGGGCTGACATTAAAAGCTGTGAGAAGCAGGTAATCGGATAGCTGTTGGTTCCAGAATCATTGACTCTTGGACCCATAAAGGACCCCAGAAGAAAAAGCAGCAAGCGTAAATTACAAAATATACTTTGAGGGAGAAAAAAATACAAGCTAATTAATGATTTAGCAGAACAAACAGCAGTATAAGTGCTTTCATGGGTCTGCTGAACTTTGGCCACTCACAGGGCCACCTTTAGGCCTCAGAGATGGGGCAAGACCAGGTCAGAGAAGTGACTCCAGCAAATCATTAGATGCAACTGCCTTGATCTGCAGCTGAAAAATATGAGGCCGGGAGGATTTTCCCAAGATTGCCCGGAAACCAGGACTAGTGGTCCGGCCTGGATGAAATCAATCACGGAGGCCATGTTTGATCTCCCACAACCCTGTTCCTACTGGAGCCTGTTGTTTCACACACTTTTTCTTTCCCATTAGCTCTGGCATCTTCCTTTCTTCTGCCTTCGTCCTTCTCCTCCCTCACTGCCCATCTCTTTATGCCTCCATTTTGATCCCTCCACATTGACTTCTAGCTCCTTTCACTCTTCCTTCTTTGGTATATTATATAAATTTTTAGTATTTCTATATTTATTAAATCAAGTGCTCTGTTTTGAATTATTTTTATAAGTGGATTTGTTAAATATTTTATATTTGTCTCTAAACAAGACTACACTAATTAAATTGTTGTGTGACCCAGCATTTACTCTGTGATCTGGATACCACCTCCCTACCCCACCAAAATAAGAAATAACAAAAACAAACAACATTTTTTTTTCCTCCCTGTTCCAGATTCTTCCTTTTGGATCTCAGCATTGAAAAAGTCCTCTCTCCCTCCCTCCCTTCCTCCCTTCCTCCCTTCCTTCCTGCCTGCCTGCCTGCCTGCCTGTCTTCCTGCCTGCCTTCCTGCCTTCCTCCCTCCCTCCCTCTCTCCCTCCCTCCCTCCCTTCCTTCCTTCCTGCCTGCCTGCCTGCTTGCCTGCCTGTCTTCCTTCCTGCCTTCCTGCCTGCCTTCCTGCCGGCCTTCCTGCTTTCCTCCCTCCCTCCCTCCCTCCCTCTCTCCCTCCCTCTCTCCCTCCCTCTCTCCCTTCCTTCCTCCTCTCCCTGCCTCTTTCTTTCTTTTTTTCTTTCTTTCTTTCTTTCTTTCTTTCTTCTTTCTTTCTTTCTTTCTTTCTTTCTTTCTTTCTTTTTCTTCTTCTTCTTTCTTCTTTCTTTTCTTTCTTCTTTTTCTCTCTCTCTTCTTTCTTTCTTTCTTTTCCTTCTCTTTTTCTTTTTTTCTTTCTTCTTTCTCTCTCTTTTCTTTTTCTCTCAATAAATTCTCCAGATAAGACTCTATTGTACATACAAACCTCAGATAACAGCAACATATCATGTTCACTATTTACTGTTCTCAGCATTATTCAGTACACAGTTTGTGAAAACAACAAGGCAAATGGATAGGAACTCCCAACAGTTGATCCGTGTATTCTCTGAGTAAGCCTTTCTTTGAGAGGCTGAATCTTGCCTCTCCACCCCATTAAAGCAAACACTGTGGAATGCAGTCTTTAAGGAGCATGGGAACACAGAGGGTGGTGCCAGGCTAGGGTGGAGGGGTGGTGATTTTTTGCGAGATTGAGAAACCCAGGAAGCTGATCAGCCTTAGTAAGTCAAACCAGCAAGACTGCTTTAAAACCCAGGATCTGTGGCCATTAGAGGATGAGTCTAATGGGGTTCCATTTATCGGAGATGCCTAATTTGGGCACATGGGCTTTCCATTTCATTACAGATTCAATCTCCTGCTGCTCTAGCCAACATATAGGTAAAAAGGCAGCTGAATGAGAAACTATGTTTTCCAGACAGAAGCTTCGGGGTCTGTAGGTGACAAGAGAATGGTTTCCTAGGACAAAGGGTAACTAGCTGCAGAGATTGGACAGCTGTGGAAGAAAGCACTCGGCTTTCAAGACAGTTGAGGAAGACACTATATTAAAAATCTGAATTGCAGATGGAAACTCAGAATTTTCTATAATAAATGAGTAACATGGACTTCTCAATTTTAATTTTTATTATTTAGTTATTTTTATAACAGCAGCATTAGGACCCCTCTGAAACTGTGGCAAAAGAGGATTTATAAAGCCTGCATGTCACAAAATCGATCTGCCCAGCCCGGCCCAGTGCATCCCACCATTTCCCACATGATCCATGCAGGGAAGATCCCAATGGTGGGGACTTTGCTGTATTCCTTGCTGTATGTACCATGCTAGTGCAAAACAGTCACTCACTGCTTGCAGAGTCCAGTGCACAAGAATGAGGTCTGGTATAAAGAACGTGACTTTTTATTCCCAAGCTAGCTTAGGGGAAGAAGTATAGGCTTCCTGCCTTAAGGGTACTGCTTTACTTTTGCAGCAGAAAGCAGGGGCTTTTAAAAGGAATGTGGCATGAATGGCATGCAGGGGAGGGAGTGAGCTGATGGGGAGTCCATGTGACTTGCTTTGGTATTTGACCTACTGGGTGGTTGAGCTGGCACCGTCATGGTCAGAACTAGGTTGTAGAGTGGTCTTGTCTCCAAATTCTCTCCAGGTGGGAGATAATTTTGTAGCAGGCATACTTTTGGTTATAAATTGACTATTGTCTCTCAAGGCAATCTTCTGGTGGGAGATATTTCTGCCCTGGAGCTTTTAAGTAAGCACACAGTTAGATAATTTTGCCTGTTGAAGGGAAGGTAAATGGCTTTAATTGCATTTCTAAAGAGCTAAGTAAGAAGTGGGGGAACGGGGAAAAGGGAGGAAAGAGAAAAGAAGAGAAAAGAAAACCTCATTCTATATCTTTTAGAAAAATTGGGATACTCGTTACCCTAGAACAGTACCTTGCACGTTATAGATGATCAATGGATATTGGTTGGATACCCAACTAAGTCTTTTCATGAATTTATAGTGAGAAAGAATTAGGAATGAAGGCTGGAAACCACTATATATTATCCCTTCTTTGTTGTGCATAGGTATATTGTCAACTAAACATGCTCATTCCACAGAATGAGATCAGCTAATCCTTGATTTCCCTCATAAAGTTCTATGTAGGATTTTTCTTCTTGGTTGCTTTGCAAGCTGAAGATCTCTGGCTGGCAATGCCCCACCTGGGCCCCACTCAGCCATGCTGGCATGCCCCAGCTTGCCTGTGTTATAGCTTGTACCCACATTCAGCGATCCCTGAGCTCTTGTACCATACTCAAGAAGAATGACGATACGCAGGACATTGAAGAGTGAGGAGGATGGAAAAGAATTTTATTGAGCGATGAAACAGCTTTCAGTGGAGAGGGAACATGGGGATGGTCCCCCTACCTGAAGGTGTGAAAGTCCCTCTGTGGCTGGGTCTGGGGTCTTTCATGAACTCAGAATGGGGAATACATGCTGATTGGTTTGTGAGTATGCAAAAAAGTTTAAAGTGAAGACACCACTTGAAGGTGGGCATGACAATGTAGAAAACCAATTAGGAAAGGATAGGTATATGTAAAATAGGTTAAGGGTGGGGACCAATCAGAGGAAAGCATGCCAAATAGGAAAACAAGTTCTCAATCTGGTCTGAGGATTTAACTTGTAGCTTGGCTTTCAGGCTTTAAACTGTCTTTGGCTTGGAGGTGGGGTTTCACTGGGGACCCGTCCCTATCTGCCTAGGCATTTGGCTGCCTCCTGCCACCCTCTGTTCCATATTAAAGGATTTTATAAGAGTAGTTAGCTCAACTAGGTACACCTTTCCTAATGACTTCAGTTAAAGTTCTGGTAGAATGGACAGAACATGAAAGCACACTCCTTTTTTCCACTTGCATAGAGCCAAACATTATAGGGAAGAGAAACAAAAGGAAATATCAGCTTTTCTTGAACATTTTTAAAAATTTACTTGGTGTTTCACGTACCTGCTGCTGCATAATAAACAACCTTAAAACTAAGTGACTTAATGTAACGACCATTTTACTTGTATGCAATTCTGTGTGTCAGGGATTCAAACAGAACAGTGGAGATGGCTTGTTTCTGCTCTGCGTTGTTTCTGCTAGGGCTAGAAGGTCCAAGAAAGCTCCTTCACTCACTCACATGCCTGGTACCTCTGCTAGAATGTCTAGAATAGTTTGAGGCTGGCTGCAATGGCTCAACTGGGAAAATGTCCCCACGATCCAATCACCTCCCTCTAGACTTCACCTCTAACAATGGGGGATTACAGTTCGACATGAGATTTGGGTGGGGACACAGAGCCAAACCATATCAGGTCTATTTCGGGGATTTTTTTTTTTCTTCTATTGATCCACTTGTCCATTCCTTCACCAATAACACACATCTTGATTAATATAGCTATATAGTATGTTTTGAAGTCAGGTAGTATCTGCCCTCTACCAAAAACTACTTTCCTTTTTTCTATAATATTATGTTGGTTAGCCTGAGTTTTTTGCCTTTCTATGTAAATTTTAGAATTAGCTCTCAGATATCCACAAAGCAATTTGCTGGGACCCTGATTGGGAATATGTTGAATCTATAAACAAGTTGGAAAGAAATGACATCGTAACATGATTGAATGTTCTTATCCATGAACATAAAATATCATTCGATTTATTTAGATCTTCTTTGATTTCTTTGATCAGAATTTTGCAGTTTTCTTCATCTAGGTCTTATACATACTTTGTTAGATTTGTATCTAAGTAGTTCTTTTTGGGGATGCTGATATAAACAGTGCTATGTTTTCAATTTCAAATTCCAATTGTACATTGCTAGTGTACAGGAAAGCAATTGACTTTTGTATATTGACAAAACATTACTTTTGACACATTCTAATGTTTAAAACAGGTAAGGACACTGCACAAGGTATAAATATTCAGAGGTTCATTGGGATCAACAAATGGAGGAGACCACCAAATTGGAGAGGTAATTTATACACACAAAACTATTAAAGAACCACAAGAACCTCCTTCCATTCATTGTTTAACTGTATGGCGCTGACTTCAGTCCTACAAGAAATATTTAAAGTAAATTTTAGTGTGAGCAGAGGGAGTCTTTCTGGATGAAATCTAAAAAGACTAGTGCCAACCCCCAAATCCTCCCCATGCTCAGACAGCTAAGACTTGCAAGCTTTTCCCCAGGAGCTTCTTGACTGTGTATCTTGACTTTGTTAATGTCAATATCCTGGTTGTGACTATGTACTACAGCTTTGCAATATGTTACCATTGTGAGAAACTGACTAAACAGTACACAGCATCTCTGTATTAATTTTCACAATGGCACCTGAGTGCATCTTCAATTTTACCTCAAAATGAAAAGCTTAATTTAAAATAAAACACCTTTCTCCATAAGATCCTCTGGAAAAAAAAGGAAAAAACAAACCCGCCATATTGACATATAATTGATTGAAACGCTCAAATCAATCAGTTCAGTCAATTTTGACACTAATACATGCATGCATGTAACCCATTCCCCTACCAGAAAATGAAACATTTCTATTGCTACAGAAAGCTGCTTCTAACCATTTCCAGTCAACCCTCCCCGAAGAGCAACGATCACCAATCTGGTTTTCATATTCATGCATTATTTTTGCTAAAAAGTGTCTACTTCTTTGTGTCCTGGCCTCTTTCACTCAGCATGATACTTTTTATATGTGTCTATGTTGCTGCGTGCATCAGTAGTTTGGGGCTTTTTAATGCTGTGTATGTTCCATTGTATGGATGCAACGGAGTTTATTCATGCTTTTTCCTCTTGATGGATATCCAGTGTGTGGCCCTTATGTGTATCATAATTCTTGTAGAAGGCTTATTGTGGACATGTGCCGTTTCTCTTAGCCTGTGGCTTGCTTAGTTTCTTAACTGCATCTGTTGATGAGTTTTATAGTTTTTTTTTTGTTTTAATAAATAGCCCTTTTTCTTTTAGTTCGTTTCAAGCAGCAGATTCCTCTTGACTTACCTGAGGAAAATTCTCCAACTGTGTAGACAAAAGTAACGAGGCCTATGCAAGTCTTGAAGCATCCGCCCTTCCTGTACTTAGAATTGTTCGTTGTAGTTGAAAGGCTCTTTGAAGGAATTGCTAGGTCATAGGGTAGATGTATATTTCACTTTTTAAGAATCTGGGAGTTTTCTAAAGTGGTTGAACAATGTAGTAGAGTTCTGGTTGGTCCATATCTTTGTCTACATTTGGTGTAGTCAATCTTTCTTCTTTCCTCATTCTAATGGCTGTGAAGTGGAATGTCTGTGTTTTTTTTTTAATTCGCACTTCTCTGCTGACTAATGATGTTGGACACATTGTTATGTGCTTATTGACCATTCATATGCATTCTTTAATGAAGTGCCTGTATAAACATTTTGCCTATTTATATTTAACTTTTTGAGTTGTACTTTTTTGTGCATTCTGTATACAAATACTTTTTTTAGGCCTGCATTGTGAATGTTTTCTCCCAGCCTGTGCCTTGCTTAGTTTCTTAACTGCATCTCTTGATGAGTTTTATAGTTTTTTTTTTAAAATAAATAGCTCGTTTTCTTTTAGTTTGCTTCAAGTAGCAGATTCCTCTTGACTTACCTGAGGAAAATTTTCCAAGTGAATAAAGGTCTATGCAAGGCTTGAAGCCTCCACGCTTCCTGTACTTAGAATTGTTCATTGTAGTTGAAAGCCTCTCTCTCTACCTCCTGAAAAATAAAAGAGAAGCATTGTTGATGGTTTTTCTTGGGTCTGTGCTTCATATTTTCCATTTCATTGCATATCTGAGTCTCTATCAAGAGCTAGTCTGACTAATGGAAAGTGCTCTGGGTGTTGTTTTAAAAATTCTTGGTTTTCATAGGACATGACTGCTTTTGGAAGAATTGCTTTATGTCTGGGAAAGTAAGAATTACGGCATCTTATTGAAAAATACTGTCTTTGAAAATGTCCTGTCAGAAAATTGTGAAACTTTTGCAAAAAATGGAAGTTGGTTGTAGTGATCACATTCCAAGGATCTGAGAATCCTGGTAGGTGGGAATGTGGCAAATCACAGCAAAATGCAGTTGCTAGCACATCCTTCTCACTTTACATTACTGATAATGTGTGGCTGCAGCCTTTGCAGGTAGTCAGTGAGGAAACCTTTTGTCTGTTCTTGATCACTTCCTTTCGAATTTTCCACATTGCCATTCTAAATCTTCATCTCTTGCCTCATCCCAGCGTAAAACACAACCCTTAACCTCATAAAAAGATGCTCAGTTCAGTTAAGCAAATGGTAATTGAGTGCTTACTAAATGCCAGAAACTTAGCAAAAAAGCACAATACTTGTCCATGAGAAATTGACAATCCAGGCAAAACTTTGAAATCTCCTATACAAAAATATATTTAAATATGTATCCAAACTTCTCTACTCAGTCAAATAAATCAGGCAGATAGAGAATAAAAATATATATTGCATAATGATAGGTTTTCTAATTCTTTGATGTACAACTTAGTCACAGGGATTACTGGAGTTTCAAAATTGGGCTTGGCCCTAGGAAAACTTAGGGCAGAAGGAATAGATGAGAATCCATACTTCCTTTGGACGCTTGGCTCCCTATGAAAACAAAACAACAAAACAAAACTTGAGGGCATTTCCTCTCCAAACCCACCAACATAGGTTAGATGTGTTAGATGCCTTTTGTTAGTCACTTCATATTCTGCCACCCTACCTCTTAATCTAGCTGCTGCTGAGGCCACCAGTTCTGCATAGGCTTTAAATAACTTTGTGCATTGCAATCTGGCAGCACTTCCTCTCACACCTTGCTTCCACCTCCAGGGCTTTGTGAGGATGCTTTGGTGTGAATGTGCATACTTGACACTCAAGTGCGATCCGAGGTAACACCCATGGGACCTTCCTTGACCAATGGGGATACAAGCCTGTAGGTATATGCTTCCCCTCTTCTTCCTCTGGGTGGACAGCTCTGAGGCACATTTTGTAAGATTCCTCCAAAAGTCCACGGATTCAGGTATCAGTGGCCAATTTTGTAAGAATTGTATTAACTTTCTTTCCATCTCTGTTCCACCCCTTTTTCTCTTCTGCTTTTATTCCCTGACACCACTTCCTAAATAAACTACATGCATGTGAGCCTTTATCTAGGACTCTGCTTTCAGGGAATCCAGGCTAAGACATTGGGGAGCAGGAGTAAATTCGAGGATAAAGAGAGGCAAAGAGTGTTATGCTAATAGATGTCCTTCCAACTGGAAGGAAAAATCAGAAATAAGTACTTCCTCTCCGACAGGGAAAATAACAGGAATACAGTCTAGATCAAAGGCATAAAAAGACCGTCTTTGATGACCCCAATGCTTAGACAGAAAAAAAAGAAAAGCTAAGAAATTCAACCCCCTTTTTATGGAATCTAAAGTGAGATGAAAAGAAAGTCGAAAGGTAGAAGATCAGCCCTAATAGTAGAGATGAGGTTTTTAAGCCCTGAAAGCCCCCAGCTGGAATTGACTCATGTCAGAAAACATGTGCTCTGAGCAGAAAAAGACTGGACAGATTTGGGATCCCTTTTAGTTCTGTGTAATTGGTTGTGTACAGTTATTTTACCTTGTGAGCAAAATGGGTATTAGGACTATAATTTTAGAACCATGTTTTCTGGTTCTCTTGTCTTACAGAATGGTTTAGTTTGAACTAAGAGAAGAAATATTGTGCACTGAAAATGAAAAGAAAATCACTGGCCATAAAGGAATTTCTTCTATCTTAAGTGGGGTGCAGTCTGCCATCGTTGGTTGGCAGGGGTATCAACCTGGGGAGGCTGGGCTGTGGATTGCATGGTCAGGACTGGTCTTTGGGAAGCTGGGCTTTTCTCGTAATACTGATTCTGCCTACTACACACTCCAAACATGATCTGTCTCTAACTCTCACTCCTACCTCTAATCTGTAATTTTTCTTCTCCACTCCTGAATCATGACTCAGCCTCTGAATTCACTTTAGGTAGGGCTGGCTTGTTGCTCCCACCAAGCTTTTAAAGTGAAACCACAGAATAACTCTTGCTTGAGTTATTACTAACTCGATAACTCTTGTGTTTTTTTATGGGACAGGATTTACCTGCTAGTAGGTTGCTGAAGCTCCACATAAAAACATATGCTCCATGCAAGAGAGCCCAGAAGATCTTGGGATGAGTGTTCCTCAGGCCAGGAAGCATCTGCCACAGCTGGGATCTTTCCTATTGAGTAGCTTTGCACCATGTGCACCGACACTGGAGATCCCTGGAATTTTGCATATGGCACTGCCAACTTGTTGGGTCGATGGCAATCTCCTTGACAGGCAGCTTGTTTTTCTTGAATAGAGGCCAGGCTTGTCAATGTTTTCCCTTAGTAAAACAGAAGGAAGTTAAGAACTGGGTGCAGGGCCTGGCATGGTGGTTCACGCCTGTAATCCCAGCACTTTGGGAGGCTGAGGTGGGTGGATCACGAGGTCAGGAGTTCGAGACCAGCCTGACCAACATGATGAAACCCTGTCTTCACTAAAAATACAAAAATTAGCCAGGTGTGGTGGTGCGTGCCTATAATCCCAGCTACTCAGGAGGCTGAGGCAGGAGAATTGCTTAAACTCAGGAGGCAGAGGTTGCAGTGAGCCAAGATCATGCCACTGCACTCCAGCCTGTGAGACTCCATCTCAAAATAAATAAATAAATAGAAAAAGAACAGGGCACTTCTCTGAAAAGCACTGGCCATCTTGGGAGTCTCTGGGGATCTCATGAAAAATTTTATTTTTATTTTTTAATTTTTTAAATAGAGATCAGGGTCTCACTATGTTGCCCAGGCTGGCCTCAAACTCCTAGCTTCAAGTAACCCTCCCACCTCGGCCTTCCAAAGTGCTGGGATTACAGGAATGAGCCACCATGCTGGGCTCTGGGGATTTAAAGAAGCTCTTGATGGACTTCATTTTCAGGGCTGTACTTTCCAACCAGCAGGTGAAGAGCTGAATCACTAAGGACACAAATGAAAAGGGAGGGGCAAAATCTGAAGGCTTTATATTTCCTTTTGAGGGACGCAGCTCCAGTCTAACTTGCCACACCTTGAACTTCACCACTGGAAAGCAACGAAGGTAAGAGAAATGTTTCTGTACTTTATTATCTCAGCTGTGCTTGTTGTCAAATAGGACAATAAATAAGGGTAAACCGTGGCATTTGGACAGGTTGCATAATGAACCAAATGAAGGAGCAGCTTACTATTTAATTGAATATGACTTTTGCTGACCCCTTGATAAATACATTAGCATATTTGGATGCCACTGATAGTGTGCATTTAAAAATCTTTGAGAGATGCTGACTTGATTTCAGATCTTTGTTTAGTAAAATGGAACTCTATTGATATTTTCTACTTACTAATCTTCATTCAAAACACAAACTAGTTATGCATGCTGTGGCCCCGGTGTATTGAAACACTTCTTAGCTCCTTAGAAGATCTTAACTTGCTATGCTAGCCTTATTAATCACTATGTTTTGGAGACAATTTCTTTCTTTTCCTGCCTCTCAGTTTCCTCTTATAGCTTTAAAATTGGTCCCCTAGGTAATATGTGTATTCTGTACATGCAGGTAAAATATACTGGTTTACGTTTATGTGAACATTCTGAAATTCCTACTATTTTTAGGAATGAGCATATGTGAAATTCACAAAATTGTAGGGCAGAGAGTGAGAGTAAAAGAATAGCTCTGATTTAGGGAAAGAGAGGTAGGTGCTAGATAAGTGGTCACGAGAGAAGAGTCTTGTGAAAGGGGAAGAATGTACACAGGGCATGGTACAGATTGTAAGATGCTGGTGTCTTATCCACCCTTGGAGATGTATTTCCCCCAAAAGGACAGAACCAAACCCTCCATCTGTTGCAGTCCTTTAGTGTCAGTATCCCTTCAGATAAGATAAGATGTGTTCCCTTCCACACATATCCCAAATAGAGTTGTCTCTTCTGGAAATCCCTCTTCTCAACCTCGAGTGGCTACAGTGACAGATATCCTTCTTTTCTTCATTTCTGTCATAACAACTTCCAGATGTCACACCTCATTTGCTTGAAGAAGATTTTGTTTTTCCAAGACACAGCCAACTTTCCCTTACCACGTGAGTGGGCTGTTTTGGGGGTCTATATACATCTTTGATAAAATTCTGGGTGACTTGGGACTTCTGCCTTCATGAGTTCTGCTTCCCTGAAATGGACTAGGCAACATTAATTAGACTAGTTGTAAAATATCCAGAATATTGGTTTCCCTAACAAGTATTGATTCCTGGGTGAATGTGGAAGACACTGACAATTTCACAGATGAATTTTCTCTGCCCTTAAAGAATGTTCAATGTAGTGAGGAAGACCAACATATTAAATGAACCAAAATCTATAAATCCATCCATACACACCTCTGCACATGCAAAGACAATCACCCAGATGTAGAGGGAATTGTCAATAAAACTAGTTAAATGT
Source organism: Nomascus leucogenys (assembly GCF_006542625.1). NCBI lineage: Eukaryota > Metazoa > Chordata > Mammalia > Primates > Hylobatidae > Nomascus > Nomascus leucogenys. The sequence continues at coordinate 16,069,473 of NC_044384.1, read as the reverse complement.
ATGGTTAACATAGATACTCCATTGTGAAAGATCTCTGCAAACAGAAAGGTAGAATTTTGGAAAATGAGTGAGGAAAGCCCATGCACTTTGGCACTACATTAATAATATAGTTAAAACTCTGTCTTGCCAATAAACAAAGTTCATTTGATATTTAGCATGTCTATTGGCAAGACAGAGTTTTAATATTATTGATTAGGATTTGAATTATTCTAATTCAAACTATCATTAATACGAAGTTCATTTGAATTAATTATAATTATGTATTGCCAATGATTTTTGAGAAAAACCTGAACCTGAAGTATTCTTTCTTGGTACTATGAGCTCAATGCTTGAAGAGCTGTAAGATCCAACTGTGAAGTGAGGCGAACATCATCACTCACCCTGCAAGACTCAAGATTCTGAAAAATACACATATAGTACTGGCACATACATGAACCCTGTAAGTTAGCCATTTCCTTTACAAAGAAATTCTCACACAGCTGTGTAAGGGAGTAGGTGTGCTGATGTTCATTAGGGCACTGTTTGTGATGGCATGAAGAAGGAAACCATTTGAGCATCTGTCATTGGCAAATGAATGGGCAAATTAATATGGTGGAAGCAGAAGAATGCAGCAGTTAGAAGGTACGGACTATATTCCCAGAATAACATGGATGAATCTTAAAAATGTAGTACTAGGTGAAAAGTATGTGAAAACTTGTATTTTTTTGTTTTGCTTCGTTTTGTTTTGAGACAGGGTCTTAGAGCTCTGTCTCCCAGCCTGGAGTACAGTGATACAGTCACTGCTCACAGCAGCCTTGACCTCCTGGGCTGAAGCAATCCTCCCACCTTAGCCTCCTGAGTAGCTGGGACTGCAAGTGTGTGCCACCATGACTGGCTATGTTTTAAATTTTTTTGTAGAGACAGGGTTTTCGCTATGTTGCCCAGGCTGGCTTCAAACTCCTGGGCTCAAGGGATCCACCTGCCTCAGCCTCCCAAAGCTTATGTTAAGTATTATCTAACATAACTTCATTTATGAAAATTTAAAAATGCATAAGATAAAGAAATCAATGTTTTACAGGAGCACATATAAATAAAAGAATATGCCTTAAACAAATTATAAGTGGTGTCTATGGTGGTGGAGAAGAAAGGAAATGAACTGGGTCAAAGGCCATAAGTAAAGAAGAGAATGGCCTTGTAATCCAGTGATGGCTTATGCCAAGAACCAGAGCATGTGATGACCTCAACCTTGTATACTTGTGGTTATAAAAGAAGAAACAAACAAATAAACAGACTAATAAAAGTGTCTGGCAAACAGTTAAGTGGCCTATCAGTGTATTCCAAAGTCTTTTCTTAGGTGCTCTAGTAACTGCAGGGCTACAATAGTTATGATATGTGAATAGGCGATTTTATAACAACAACATGACATAAATTTAAGATAAATTTACATTACATTCCAGAATACAACTCCACTAGCTTCCTTAATTCACTAAAATGCAGAACATAGTGTGAAGAGCAACCGACTTGGATATACTTCACGATTGGAAGTGCTTTCATTATTAAAGTAACTAAACAATGGGCTGTCAAAGACACTATTATTACCACACGTAATACAGAGAGCTGTATTAAAATCACCTTGAAGGAAAACATACTGTCAAAGGTACATAATTGTATTTTAGCAAAATAAGATGAGTAAAACCCTTCTGTTATATTTTTTTAAAACTGTCAAGAGCAAAGAAAAGTGTGGTCCAGGCTTGGTATTGTATTTTAGCAATTGTATTTTAGCAAAATAAGATGAGTAAAACCCTTCTGTTATATTTTTTAAAAACTGTCAAGAGCAAAGAAAAGTGTGGTCCAGGCTTGGTGCTGTATAACTGCTGGGTCCTATTACACTGTGCTGGGCTTTCTGAGAACTGGAACGCACAGCATCTACGACTTAGTGATTATTTTAGGGCAACTGGTTTTGATTACAGGATTTGTGAATTTTCCTATATAAATGTCATGGGCCATTATTTTGAAAGTCCACAAGTGACATATATTCCCTTTTGGTCTCCCTCTGCCTGATAAAGGATGAAAAGCATGACATAAATGCCTAAATCGATGACAAACAAGGACATATCCCAGAAAACACATCTCCAGAAAGCTCAGCTCAGATATGTACTGACTGGAAATAAGATACATTAGTAACTAGGGTAAATATGTATTGGCAGGGATATGTATTGGCCTTTGTTACTGTGTCCTATAGCATATATGCTTAGACTTGGATTCTAAAAGAGGGCAAAGCTATAATCTAGAAGATGGGAGGTAAAAGAATCAAATATTTCTGTATCCCAGGTGGACTAAACAAGAGAATAATGTAACTATGCTACAGAAAGGTGAATGTGGAGTAAGTGGGCTAATTGGCCCTAGTGAACAAGGGCGTATAGAAAAACCCTTGAAGTGAGTTAGAATTCTTTTAGCTGCAAGTAACAGAAGACTCAACTAAAATGGCTTAAACAATAAGAAAAAATTATTATTTCACATGAAAAGAAATCTCAAGCTAGGGCAGATCCAGGATTGGGTAATCAATACACTCAATGGTGTGTTACTCGAGGATGCAAGTTCTGTCTGTCCTTCCTCTCTGAAATCCTGGCTTATCCTCATAGACTAGCTACCTCACGGACAAAAAATAGCAGCTGCAGTAGTAGACACATGCAGATAACCCAACTGTGAGAGGAAGAAGAGGGCTGGTTTCCTCTTGTGGATCTCTTCTTATCGGAAGCCTTTTCTAGAAGCCCTCCAGTAACATCTCCTGTCTTTCTTGTAAGAATTATGGCACTTTCTGACTCCTACACCAGAAACTTGGGACATAGAATTTCCTCAATTGGCTTAGACTAATCCAGGCTTGCTCTTGGGGCCTGAGAAGGGTGAAGCCTCCTCTGAAGCACATGGCTGCATGAAATCTGCATCAAAGCAAGTTCTCTTAGCAAAAAACAAGGGAGTGAAAGGGAAGGGCTGAATGGTGGGCAACCAACTTTTTTTTAATATGCTGTCTGAGAGAAGAAGAGAAAGAGAGAGATTTAGAAGTTGATTATCAGAAAGATGATATGAACTTCTGACTAGGTGACATGAAGACCCAACTCCATCATGAGCTATGTGGGGTGTGATCTCTGATTTCTCATCAAGAGGCATGCAAGGCTTCTAAGGCCACAGTCCTGCCTATCTTTGACCCCATTGCCCACCACTTTTGGACACTTATTTCATGCATTTATAATATAAAATTTATCTTTCAGGTGTTTGAATCTCTGCTCATGCTATTCCTTCTGACAGGAGTGCTCTTCTTACATGTATATACCTAGGTGACGCTTATTTCATTCTTCTAGAAGCAGCAGGGATATTATCTCCTCCAGGAAGGCTAACTATAATTCTCAGTTTGGGCTTGTGTCTCTCCTCTCTACTTGATTATGTGCAGACCAGCATATCACATAGTACTTATTGGATTGAAATTCTCTTCTTCATTTCTTCCTTCCGCAAACATGTACTGAGTCACTACTCTATGGATAGAGCTTGTCTAGATGCTGGAGTAAAACATAAAAACAAAACAAAGTCCTTGGTGTAATGTACTATAGAGGGAAGGGAATCAGATAATAAATACATATTTAGTAAACCAGGTGGTGGTATGTGCTATGGTAATGGAATGGAGGGATGTGGGCTGAGATTTCAAACAGAATTAATGGTCAGGGAGAGCCTTAGTAACGAGATGCTATTAGAACAGAGATGACTAAACTGCTGGAATGAGCCATTCAAATATCTTCAGGAAGAACTTCATGGAAGAGGAATAGAAAGTACAAATGCCCTGACATTGAATGTACTTGTTATGTTGAAGGTATGCAAGGAGTTTACATGGCTAAATTGGAGTGAGCTTGTGGGAGAGTGATAGGAGATGAGGTCTGACAGGTGGCCAGGGCCAGATCACAGAGGGCCTTGTTGGTCACAGTAAGGACTTTGGCTTCTTCTCTGAGTAAAAGGGAAGACAGTGGAGTTTTTGAGAAGGGGAATACCTAACTAACTGATATTTTAAAAATACTAGTCTATCAAAGATATTATGGAGGAGGATAAAGACTGCAGTAGAAAGAAGATAGGAGATTATTTCAGTAATTCAGGAGCACCGTTCATGCTGTTAAAACGGGGAAGCATGAGAAATGTGCAGATGGGGAATATTTCCAAAGATGGGGTAAACAGGATTTTTTCATTGATTGAATAAGAATGAGAATAAGAATAAGAATAAGAATGAGAAAGTACTTAAGGATGATCCCAAGGTTTTTAGCTTGAGAAAGAATGGAAGAATGGAATTGCCATTTACAGAGGTAAAGAAGGCTGTGAGGGACACAGGCTGGAGAGAGGAGTTAGAAAACCAAGCATTTGCTTTTAGACATGTTAAGTTTGAGATATATATTAGACATCCAAGTGGGGATGTTGAGTAAGCAGTTGGATATGTGGGTTTGGAATTCAAGGGCAGCATAAATGCAGGAGCTAATAGCATCTTAGTGACATTGGAGGAATGAGGTTGGATGAGATCACCCAGGGTATGACTGTTCATAGAGAAGAGGCTCAAGATATGAATTCTGTTTTATTGTGGTGTCTAGAGGTTGAGAATTAAGAACAATTCTGCAAAAGAGACTGAGAAGGAGCAGTCAAGGAGGCAGGCTGTGAACCAAGAGCTAATGATGACACAGAAGTTAAAGGAAGGAAGTGTTTGACGGCAATGAGGCTCCTGAAGAATGAAGTCTTCCTGAGAGCAGAAACTATTCTTGATTGTTTTTATAGCCATAGCCCTCTACAGTTAGCGGTGCTCAAACAATGTTTGTGGAACTGAATAGAATGAACTCTTCTTTCCTGACATATTCTTGTCCTAAGATAACACATATTCCAGCATCATCTTTTCTTCTCTTGGATTTTCCTTTTCCATTTCTATTTTCATAAACATGATGGCTGTGGCCTCCAGGCTGAGATCTCTGACCACTTTCTTATGGCAGGTCCTACTTGTTAGTATTGTCTTCCTTTCATGGAGGGATACAGGGAATGAGGTCCCACTGAGGCAATAAAAATGTGCTGGAAGGCTGGGGGCGGTGGCTCACGCCTGTAATCCCAGCACTTTGGGAGGCAAAGGCGGCTGGATCACAAGGTCAGGAGATTGAGACCATCCTGGCTAACACGGTGAAACCTCGTCTCTACTAAAAAATACAAAAATTAGCCTGGCATGGTGGCGGGTGCCTGTAGTCCCAGCTACTCGGGAGGCTGAGGCAGGAGAATGGTGTGAACCCAGGAGGCGGAGCTTGCAGTGAGCTGAGATCGTACCGCTGCATTCCAGCCTGGGCGACAGAGTGAGACTCTGTCTCAAATAAAATAAAATAAAATAAAATAAAATAAATAAAATAAAATAAAAATAAAAAATGTGCTGCAAATTTTGCGAGTGCTGTCAACTTGTTTGTGCAAAAATGACTGAGGTGGAGATGTTCTCCTCCTGTGACACTGCAAAAGTGGGTTGTCTAGTGGGAAAATATCTCGACTGGCTGATAGTGTGTAGCTCAATATTTTTTTCTGCACAAATTCCAGGATGAAGAATGTCTTAAAGCATGGAAATTCAGAATACAAAGATTCAATTTCTTTTAATCTTTTGCTCCAGAACAATTTTAGATTATTTAAAAATATACACAAATGATAGTAAGATAGATTTTAACCATTGGCTGAAGGAATAGAAAATCTTCTGTTCATTGGAATGTAAAACTAATGTGAATTCCCCTCTCTAGCATTTACTAATTTCTCAGAAATTGTGATAAGGCTTTGTAATTTTTCATGAAGCAGTGTGCCCTGATACTTAAACTCATGAAATACAATAATTGAACTCCAGATACTATCTGTAACTTGAAGTGATGTTCTGAGAATTTTTTCCCTTCTGTCCTCAGGCAGTCAGCATAAAAATGGGTTCTCTCGGCACAGCTAACGTTGAATTTTGCCTTGATGTGTTCAAAGAGCTGAACAGTAACAACACAGGAGATAACATCTTCTTTTCTCCGCTGAGTCTGCTTTATGCTGTAAGCATGGTCCTCCTTGGTGCCAGGGGAGAGACTGCAGAGCAATTGGAGAAGGTATGGAATTCCCCAGAGATTTGTTCAGGACCCGGAAGTCTTTCATGCGCCCGCTGTGGGTCAGCAAAATTAATTCCATCTTTATACCAATAAAATTGCCATCTTGGGAGAGAAAAAGCACAATGAATAAATCATATTTCTTAAAAATTGATAATGGTTTGATAAATGAAGTATGTTGTAATGCAAACAATGTAATACAAGCAACGCGTGGTCTCTTTTTTACTATCAGTGGTATCACAAATAAATCTCTGCAGTTTACTTTTAGAGTCCCTTCATTCAGTGATTTAACTTTGACAAAGTTACTATTATTGTCCTCTAGAAGGTTAAATTTATAATAAACATAATGCTATTTTAGACATTACCAAGTTAAAAAGATTTTCATGATTATGTTTGAACTTCGTAACATTTAGGAATTGTTATCCACACTTTACAGATTGAAAACCGAGACTCAGAAAGGAAAGGTGACTTTTCAGGTTATATAGGCTAACATTAGAGATTTTCCCATTACATATATTTTCATTGCAGTGGAAAGTCTAGGAGAATATCACTTAACAACTCTTAGGATACTTGCAAATCTTATTATTGTTTGTGCTGGGAAACCATGTAAGGTCTTACACAGCCCCAGATGGGTACTGTCTTAGTTAACAGCCTAAGCACAGTAGGGACAGAAGGGTCTAGGGGATAAGAGATTAGTCCCTGGAGCCTGACAATGGTCTGAGGCAAGCTGTTTGATCTCTCTTAAACTTATAGTTTCCCTAACATAAAATGAGGGCAATAGTATCTACTCATAAAATTGTTGGGAAGGTTAAATAAGATATGTAAAGACTTAGTTCAGGACTTGGAACACAACATTATTAAATGTTAGCTATCACTATTGGTCTTGATCTAAAATAGAAAAATAGATACTTACAACTGTCAACCTTTATAGACTATACATGATGCCAAAAGATCCTTTTTTTTCTTTTCTAGGTGCTTCATTTTAGTCATACGGTAGACTCATTAAAACCAGGGTTCAAGGACTCACCTAAGGTATGATAATATTGCTGAGTTGTCAAATGCTCTTTAACCTAAGAGAAGGATGAAATAATAGTCTGGATGTTGAGTAGAAGAGCTCCTTCTTTTGCCCATGAGGGAACCAGCTATGTGTCCCCGTTTAACCTTCCTGATGATAACTACAACCTGTAGAGTTTAATATAATAATGATAATAATAACAATAGTAAAGTTTCTTAGATTTTATTACCTGATTTATTGCCATCCTTACTCAAACTTTTTTGTTCCTTTATGGACAGTGCCCTATGTTGAGTCTGCCAGTCTTGTCTATGTGGTGTTAGACTTTTCTGTCTAGAGTGGGACTGAGAAAGGACCCTGATGCCTGGCCATATAATTATGTACTGGGAAAACATAGCCTGATATTGCCCAATCCACATGCTCTGGGACTATGGTCTCTAGTTTTTTCCAGTAGAAGGATTCATTTTGACATCAAAATTATATAGAACTCTTACATGAAAATAGTTCTGTTTGATTATGATTGGTTGAGACAATACATAAGTGCATATAGATTCACAGAACACCAGCTTCACGGAACCCAACTTACTACTAAAAGTTCAAAGTCCATAGTTTAGGAACCATCTGCTTTAGGGAATGCTTTAGGGAATATAGGAATATTGCCTATAATGTCCATAAATTCTTAGCCATCTTTCAAATGCAACAAAGCTGCAGCTTAGCAGAATTGCTACCACTGAGAAGCAAATTAGTGTGTGAAATCAGTTCAGTGAAGGGCTGAGGTATTTGATTAAATGACCACATGAAAAATGGAGACGTAGAAAAAAGTGTGAAAGAGAAGAGAAATGATTCTGCAAGTACAAAGGCAGCAATAACACTGGAATTATTGCCCTGAATACCCCACTAGGATCTCTTTATTTATGAAAACTGCCTTTGAATTAAATCATTAGGACCAACAAGTACACATGTATTATGCAGTAACTTACAATTCTGCACACAGACTGCAACTGAAGTTACAGAGTGGTGAAATTAATGTGCTAGTGAAAATCCAAGGAAGAAAATGCTTTAAACTAATTTCCTTGTATTCATAGCCCTTTTATTCAGAGGCAAACACCTTGCTCTCTAGATAGCTATCATTCTCCAATGGCAAAAATCAAGCAATTTAATACACCATTCTTTGTTTACTGATGCTTCAGTGCAGCCAAGCTGGAAGAATTCATTCTGAGTTTGGTGTCTTATTCTCTCAAATCAACCAGCCAGACTCTAACTATACCCTCAGCATTGCCAACAGGCTCTACGGGACAAAGACAATGGCATTCCATCAGGTAAGTCCATTTGGAAGAGTGGCCAACAACTTTCTTGGCATCCTCTGAATTTCATACCATAAATTGATGGAGAGTGGGAAGAATCACATGACATTTATCATTAAGAGATTGACTTTGTGCTGACTTACAGTTTCAGTGAAATTGATTTATTGAAACTCTCATGTAAAGTTCCAAAATATCACATAAAAATGACTTCTTCAAGATCCCTAATGCTTTCTAAGAACCAAGGTCAGGGATGAAGCACAAAACAAAGTAGGTAAGAATCATCCCTTTGGACCAGAAGAAAAACAAGATCAATTTTTCATATCTTTTTCAGAGGTTCTTAATAGTGGAGTATCAAGAAGTAGTTGAAATTACATTGGACTGTGAGCTGAGAGACAGGAGTTCTGTTTCCATTTAGAATATATAACTTTGGGCAAGCCACTTCTATCTTTAAAATGAGAGGATTAGGCTTAGTTCTTTGTAGCTCCAATATTCTAACCCCATTTATGCCCTTTCCCAACACCATGGTCATATGTAGTTTTATGGATTATTTACTCTGTGCCAGTCATTCTGCTTAGCTCATTACAGGCATTGTCTCCTATAATCCTCACATTGTGCTAAGATATGGGTATAAAATTTCCATTAATTCTACAGACTGTGAAGCAGATTCTGAAAAGTCAGGCTGATAAGGGTCACAGAGATATTTAAATGGCAAAACCTAGATTTGACCCCTATCCAAATCCATCTTCCTGTTTTTAATTGCTACATCATTTTGTTATGACTGAGGTGAAATGCAAGCTTTTGTTTGACCAGGGTTATTTAAATGCCATCTGGGTGAAGCTGGATGAAACCATGAGTTTCTAATGTTCTTCCCTGGCCTGGTAGATCAGGTTATGTCTTGGATGTGACAAGCTTCTGATAGTCAGAATATTTGCAACTTGGGGTAGGTATTATAGACATTCCAAGAGTATTTTCTTTTACTGCCCTGGAAGCATATAGGGAATGATGTATGGAGAGTGTCTAGAGTGGCAGGGATTAACAATCATGGTCCTTTGAGCTGGGATGCCCGCTCTCATGACTTTGCCTTCTCAAAACAGTGACCCAGACATACCAGTTGATAAATGTGGATTTGGGATGATCATGATGACATCTGTTCCAGAAGTGAGAAGGTCCTCATTAGCATCATGAAGATTGTCTTGAACTATGTCATGAGAGGGACCTTGTTATTTCAGGATTCTGGCTGGGAAAACGTCCATCTCCTGGGCTATGGAGAGTTACTTACGGTTGTTTCAACCACAATTGGATCCAGCTCAGGATAAAATTCATTCTGAGGCCCAGACTGTGCTCTTAGTTTATTGGGGGAACCCGCCCCTGATAATTCAACATAGGTTCTTTTCTATTTTCCCTATGTGTCAGCCAGTCTGAGACATAAAGGGAAATAATACAAAAGAGAGAAATTTTAAAGCTGGGTGTCCGGGAGAGACATCACATGTCGGCAGTTTCCATGATGCCCAAGCCGCAAAACCAGCGATTTTTTATTAGTGATTTTCAAAGGGGAGGGAGCGTACGAATAGGGTGTGGGTCACAGAGATCACATGCTTCACAAGGCAATAAAATACCACAAGGCAAATGGGGGCACAGCACCAGGGTGAAATTAAAATTGCTAATGAAGTTTCAGGGATGCATTGTCATTGATAACATCTTATCAGGAGACAGGGTTTGAGAGCAGACAATTGGTCTGACTAAAATTTACTAGGCAGGGATTTCCTTGTCCTGATAGGCCTGGGAGTGCTATGGGAGACCGGGGCTTATTTCATCCCTTATCTACAACTGTATAAGACAGACATTCCCAGAGTGGCCATTTCAGAGAACTCTCACTAGCAACGCATTCTCTTTCTCAGGGCTGTTCCTTGCTGAGAAAAAGAATTAAGTGATACTTCTCCTATTTGCTTTTGAAAGAAGAGAAATATGGCTCTGTTCCACCCGGCTCTCAGGCAGCCAGACCTAATGGTTATCTCCCTTGTTCCCTGAACATCGCTGTTATCCTGTTCTTTTTTCAAGTTGCCCAGATTTCATATTGTTTAAACACACAGGCTTTATGAAGAGTTTGTGCAGTTAACGCAATCATCACAGGGTCCTGAGGTGACATACATCCTCAGCTTACGAGGATGATGGGATTAAGAGATTAAAGAAGACAGGCCTAGGAAATCACAAGAGTATTGATTAGGGAAGTGATAAATGTCCATGAAATCTTCACAATTTGTGTTCAGAGATTGCAGTAAAGACAGGCATAAGAAATTATAAAAGTATTAATTTGGGGAACTAATAAATGTCCATAAATTCTTCACAATTTATGTTCTTCTGTCATGGCTTCAGCAGGTCGGTCCCTCCGTTCGGGGTCCCTGACTTCCCGCAACATTAGTTAAGCTTTGTTTTTATTCTACGCTAGGCACATCTTCCATATTACAAAGTCTTGTATCATTCTATTCAGTTCATGTTGGGGCATTGGGTCCCACTGGGATACGGAGGTATGCTCCTAAGGTCTCAGGAATTGCATCATGGTAAACTCATTTGGGTCCATGTAGATATCACTGTTGTCTTCGCAGAAAGACAAAGGAAAGTTTCCAGTTCTGTAGAAATCTAGGGCCATGGGTGGTCATCAATAGTTGCTCCAGAATGCTACATGGGAGGGGCTTGGGAGTAAGAATTTTTGGTTAAAAGAAAGGGTAAGTTCTTTATACTGAGTTTGCACACCACTTTCACTTAGATAATATGTTATAAGTGAGTGAAATAATAAATTCCTTAAGATATTTTTGTTCACACTTTACATAAATTTGACAGAAATGCCAACCATCTACATCAGAGAATGTTTTTATTATTAATTATATTTATGGCAGCTTGTGAGGAGATTGATATATATCATGGGAGCGACTTTCTGTTAGACCTCAGAACAGCAAGTCACTTAACCACTCTGCTTCTCAGTTTTCCTGTCTATAATCTGTGAGCAGTAACTTCCATGTCTACTTTGAAGAGGAAAGAGTAGGAATAGAGTCAGAAGGTGCTCATGTATTGCAATTTGTTATTTTGCTTTGAACACTTTAAAATTAAGAAAGCCAATCATATGACAGAAGTAACAACAAAACATTTCTGAACATTCCTTTTGGAAGGGTTTCAGATTTTGTTAAATTCATTTGTTTTATTAAAAATAAGTACATATGGATTCTGCTTCCTCTCAGACTTGTTTATAGGAACTGCTTTTTTCTCTGCATTAGAATTTTAGAATACATTGAGTTGTAGATTTTTGTTTTCCTTACACTGCTTTTGAATTGTTGTTCAATTATCATGTCTTTTATAGCAATATTTAAGCTGTTCTGAGAAATGGTATCAAGCCAGGTTGCAAACTGTGGATTTTGAGCAGTCTACAGAAGAAACAAGGAAAACAATTAATGCTTGGGTTGAAAATAAAACTAATGGTAAGGATAAGTCAATATGTGTCTCTAAACTCTGTGTTGTGTTGATAAGCAACCTGAATCCGCTTGCTAATGAGGAAGCTGGCTGAAGTCTGCACCTGACATAGGCAGATCAGCAAGAAAGGAATGGGGCCGTATTTTGGAATACCCCTTACAATTAGTTGTTCTAGAAGCTATACAAAGTGACTTTGCAAATGAACACCATTTCTATTTCATAAATGTGTGGTGCATTCTGCAATTAAAATTAATTAAATTTAAATTTACTTTTCACAATTAAAAACCCATATATATAGCTAAATATTTCTTAAATGTTTCTTAGAAATATTTGGTTAAGGAAAAATTTAAGGATATACAAAAGTAGAGAGAATATATAATGAACCCTATTTACCCATCACTCAATTGCAACATTTCTCACTAATGGCTGGCCTTATTCATGTAATCTCTCACCCTTTCTCCAACACTTCTTTAAGATTATATTGCAGCAAATTCTAGATATTATATCATTTTCCTACATGTATTTCATTTTGTTTTTCTAAAAAATATGGACAATTTTAATACAACAACTACAATATTATTACATCTGAAAAATTAAAAATAATACTTTAATATTAACTATTCAGTGTGTTTTCATTTTTCCCCAGTTGGCTCTTTTTTTTTTTGTTTGATCAGGAACCAAATAACATTGACATATCACAATTAGTTAATACATCCCTTAAATCTTGATTTTAAAAATAAACTTTATGATCTAAATATGCATACATATAGAAAAGTAAATTATTGTATGTGTGCTGTTTGATAAATTATCACAAAGTGAATATACTCATGACTCAGGTCAGCAAAATAAGACATTAGTTATTAGAAAGAGGCACTGCAAGGTCCCCCTTAAATCCTTTTCTAGAAAGAAGCCTCTTTTTTCCCAAATGTTAAGGCTTCTCTGACTTCTGTTACCACTTATTAGTTCCGCCTGTTTTTAAATCTCATGTAATTGGAATCATAAATTATGTGGGTTTTTTTTAGGTCAATACTTTGTGAGAGTCATCCATGTAGTTACACTTTGCATGGTTTGTTCATTTTTATTAATATGCATTTCATTCTCAGAATATTCCAAATATACTTATCCATTTTACTGTTAATAAATACTTAGGACGCTTTTAGTTTGGATCTCTTATAAATAGTGCTGCTGTGAATATTTTCGATACATATCTCTGGTACGCATACGTATGCACTTTTATTGGGTGTATACCTTGGAATGGAATTGCTAGTCATAGGCATATATATATTCAACTGTAGTAGATGCCAAGCAATTTTCTTAAGTGGTTGTGTCAATTTATTTGCCCAAACAAGAAATGAGAATTTCATTTGTCCCTCCTCCTTGCCAACACTTGGTAGTGTAAGTCTTGTTAACTTTAGCCACTGTAGTTATTTTAATTTTAATTTGCATTTCCTTCATGAATTATATGGTTGAACAACTTTTCATATGCTGCATATCCTCCTTTGTGAAGTTTCTGTTTAAATCTTTTGCCTACCTGTAAGAATGGTTTGTCTGTTTTTTTCTTTTCTGATAAATTTTTAGGAGTTCTTTGCACATACTGGATACCTATGTTGCAAGTAACTTCTACTGTTTTGCATCTTATCTTTCTCATCTCTTAGTGGTGTCTTAGATGAATGGAAGTTTCTAATTTCAAAAGAATAAAATTTATGATCTTTTCCTTTATAGTTAGTGTCTTCGCACACATTTTTTGGATGATTTTAAAGAAATCTTGTCGTGAAAATATTTTCATATGTTATTTTCTAGAAGTTTAATTGTTTTATTAAAGTCAGGATTCATTTTAAAATTAGTTTCATTCCATGTGGATGTCTAATTGCTATGGCATATACTTATTGAATAAAGAATTCTTTCATTATTACACTGCAATGTAAATGTTATCATAAATTAGATGACCATATATGTGTGAATCTGCTTCTGGGTTTTCCGTTCTCTTTCATTCGTCAATTTGTTTATTCTCATGGTGATGCCACAATTATAGTAGCTTTATAATAAGTCTTGGAAGCTGGAAGTGTAATCCCTCCAATGTTGATCCTCTTCTAGGGTTGCCTTGCCAAAGCTTGATCCTTCGTGTTTCCATATACATTTTAAAATTAGCTTGTTAAATTCCATGGAACATATCAGTTGAAATTTTAATAGGATTTACATAGAATCTATAGATTTGGAGAGAAAATACATCTTTTTTCAAGTTCTAATCCATGACCATGAAATTTACCTCTATACAGGTCTTCTTTAATTTTTTCTTTCAGTAACATTTTGTATTTTCCTATGTTGAAGTTTTGTATATTTTTTGATAAACTGATCCTAGGTGGTATTTGAGGTGTTTGGTGAATTTTAGCTGGTATCTATTATTTTGGTTTATTTGTTGTTGATGTATAAGTATATACTTTACTTTTGTATATTAACATTGCTGAATTCACTTAATAATTCTAGTTTAGCTTTATATTATTTTAGATTTCTTTTAGCATAAAGACAATGTTTTCTAATATATTTGTCTCCCATTATATCATTTAACAGTGACAAGCTCTCAATAGTATCTTTTTGATTGAGGAACTGACAGATGTCAAGTTTAGTAATAGGTGACCAGATTAAAATAGGTATCTATTCCATTATTTGTATTAAGTCAGAAAACGCTTTGAAAGGTGTATATATTTTTTCATATCTGTTAATTTACTTAGCACAGTGGTGTAAAAATATGCCTCATCTCTTGTGCTAACTCTAATCCAGTGGTAGTGGCTGTTTGGGAAATCTGCATTAAGAGTCTGAGGCTTAAACTTAGGTTACTTGAAAAAGCCCATAATTGAGCCAGTAGACACTACCTCTGTGACAGTAGAGATTTTTGTCTGTTTAGTTTTGTGTTATAGTCTGAGTTTAGTGCTACAGTGCCTAGAACAGAGCCCAGCATTTAGAAAATGCCTAAAATTTTTTTGGCACGAATGAAAAGATGATTAGTGTTGTCTGTCATGGGTGTGCATTAGGGATCCACATGTTATATATTTATGTAGGATATTAATGTTATTTCATCATTTGTTTATATCTTTATTTACTCTTTCATCCAAAAATATACATTGTACGCTTAAGTTTAGGTATTGCTATCACATGCTAGGACTGTGTTAGGCCTAGAATTTCAATGAAAATTAAAACCTTCATGAAGCTTAAAGCTGTTGTTCAGATATTCCTATGTTTCATATTGTATAACAGATTACATTCCAAACAGGTTTTATAAATTGCAATGTACCAAAATGCACCAAGAGGGCTGGATGGTTAATTTTGATCAGTTTTATTTACAAAGCAATTCCTGGCATAATTTTGTGAATCTTGATTTTTCAGATATGTGTTTACTTCAAGTGCTTTTGTATATATATTTGTAATACACTAATTCTAGTGCATTGAAAAAATAAGTATTTTAAAATACTTAATATATTTGCATGTAGTGAAGTGCTGGTAAGTATAAAGTCTTGTAAATATTAAAAGTAAGCCACAAGAAATGATTAAATAATATCGAAATAAGCAGTAATGTATAAGAAATCACTCGATATAACTCGGCGTAAGACAAATTGATCCGTCACGAATATACTGGCTACTTCCTGGATGCCGTCTTCTGACTAAATAACAAATCATTAAATATTCCCTGAAATAAACTTCATTTGACAAAGAAGCCTCCATGGCCAGGAAATGAAAGGAGTTCTTCTGGTATCTCAAATTTACAATTAGTCTTAAAAAGAAATGGCTCTAAATTTCTCATGACTCTTCACCTCTCTATTATCAGGAGTTCAAATCCAAATACAATTATCTTATTTTTTATACAAGGAAAAGTCACAAATCTCTTTGGAAAGGGCACAATTGACCCTTCATCTGTAATGGTCCTGGTGAATGCCATATATTTCAAAGGACAATGGCAAAATAAATTTCAAGAAAGAGACACAGTTAAAAGTCTTTTTCAGCTAAGTGAGGTAAGTATTTTATTTTCAGACTGATGACAAATGTTGGAGAATACAATAATCATTTAAGGACAATTTAGAAAGATTTAATGATTTAGTGAAAATATTGGTCTAGGTTTCTGTTGGTTTTTTTTATTGTATTTTCTATACATTTTCATTTTTCCTTTATTAAGTGACAATAACTTTTATCACAGAGCACCCAACTGGAGACCTGGGATACTAAGATTCTCTGGCAGAGAAGAAAAGCCATTCTTTTCTTAATGTTCTCTTGGTTTATTCTTTCCATATACACTGTGGTTATGTTCTCCAGCAGCACACTAAGGCTCTCTGTGTTATTTTTTTTTTATAGAGAGTTTCTTGAGGAAAGATTAAAAAGAAAATGATTTAATGATATAGCCTTTTTTTTCCACAAAAATCATGTTAGCTAGAAATCCTGACTTGTTTTTGGTAGACCAAGCTATCTCTATATATTATTAGAACAATTCTGTCTCTAACCATGACTTATTTTAAATTAAAAAAATGGATAACCCTTGCAAAGGGAAGTAATAAGGAATCTACCTTGTAGTTTTATTTTACCCATGCCTTTAGAGTGTTCATGCAGATATCCATGTTATGCAAGGTAATCAGTATACACACATGTGCACTCACATATGTAAGTATACTACCTAATTATAATCTTTTTCTTCTTAACAGGGTAAAAATGTAACTGTGGAAATGATGTATCAAATTGGAACATTTAAACTGGCCTTCGTAAAGGAGCCACAGATGCAAGTTCTTGAGCTGCCCTATGTTAACAACAAATTAAGCATGATTATTCTGCTTCCAGTAGGCACAGCTAATGTGAAACAGGTAAAATTATAAGAATGCTATAATGCAGTTAAAGTATGTGTGCATGTTAACACACACACACACAGACACACTGTGTATCTCATGACATTAGTGTAATCATTGATTCACAATCTAAGCCTCGGGAGGATTGTCCCAGGGGGTGTGAAAGTAGCAGGGAGACATATGTCCTCTGTCTTTCAGGACAGTGTGTTTATGGCGAACAAGCTATTCTTACACGAGAAAGGCACATGGAAGCAGAAGTGATAAATTTGTACAAATACACACAAGTACTGGTTGGTTGATAGTCGGGGGACATCTTTCTATAGTAATGAAGTTATAATGCTATTTGGGCTCCTAGTGTGCAGAAATCTGATTAAGCCATTTTACTCTCAAGGGCAGTATTTCTGAGCCAATTGTAATGTACTTTCACGGGCTAACCATTTTTAACATCTCAGTTTTGTGGAGAAATGGGCACCACACCCATTAAGAAATGGTCATGGCAGTGAAAGGAGTTTGGATTCAACCCCCTTTCCCCAGCTGCAGCCAAAGCTGCCCAGCATAGAGCAGGCTGTGCTTCTAACAGCTGAACTTCTGGGAGCCTGCAGAAGCTGACACACATATGGGTGATATGGCCCAACAGTTAGGGGCTTCTAAGCCAGGGAGTGCTGGCTTGAGATGAAAACACTGTGGCACAGGTGAGCAAGGTGTGTGTGTGTGTTGGGTGGTAGGGAAGGAACACTGTGGCACAGGTGAGCAAAGTGTGTGTGTGTCGGGTGGTAGGGAAGGCTTCTTGAAAGAGCAGGGTCAGGACGTACGCATTTGGATTAAGAAGTGAGACAGGTGCCAATTGAGAGGGAGCTGTAGTAACAGAAGTGCAGCTGTGGCCATGAGAACAGGTATGCTTATGGTTGTGGCCAAGTCAGAGGCAATCAGGTCCCTAAGGGCCTGTGGTTGACTGGAGTGAAAGACATTTGGAGGCATAATGCAGTTTGGGAGCAGTTTAGACCCTGCAGAAAGTTTTCTGGAAGTAGACTATGGGACTAGAATGAAGGGGTCAGAAAGGATTTCCTAGTACGGCAATTTCAGTCCAAGCCTTGCTGGATAAATAGGAGAATCACAGGGGCCCTGCTAAACCGAGCAGAGCAAAGAGCAGTGCAAATGCCTTAGAAGCAGGGCAGCATGAGCTGTGGCATGAAGTCATGGTCTCTTGGATGCAGGCAGAAAAGGACAAAAGGAAAAGATACTTTGGAAGAAAAGCCACCTTTATTTTATGGTGGATTTTATATTGTCATGGTAGGCAGTAGTTGTCAAAACTGTTTTAAATTCTCAGATTAAAAAGATGGGATGTGACACAGCATGGTGGTTTGGAGCTGTGGATAGGGCTGGCTGGAGAGTTCAATGCCCGAGGGGGGCGTTTGAAAGGTTTACAAACAAATGATGAAACTGGATGGAGAATGAGAAGTCAGCATGCTGAGGCTGCTTTGGGAAAGCTGAGCATTGATGTGGGAGCTGACATGCTGGGCAGAGGCACAGGTGGCCCGGAGTCCAGCTTCAGGAGCAGCTACCAGAAACAGTGACAGAGAAGGGCACAAGAGGATGAAAGCTGTCAGAGTGCACGGGGATCCTGGCATCAGGGATGCCAAACAAGAATCACGCTCATAAAGGAGGGTGTCGTGAAATGTTTCAGATATGAGAACCCAGAAGAAATGGTTGAGTCCATCCACGAAACAGGACCATGACAACTTCACAGGCGATAGTGGGAGAAGTGGAGTGAAGCATGTATGCTGAGGGAATTGAGGGAAAAGACCGTAGGATACCTACTTGAGAAGCTTAATTATGAAATTTAGATGAGAAACAGACAACAGAAAAGGGAAAATGTGGCTAATGGTATGATTTCGTTCCCAGGTAAGTAAACTGTATTAAAGGTAGAAAAAGTGATGAAGTTGAACCACTCACACTGAGAGTTATGAAAACATATGACATTTAATGTAGAGGTCATGTGTTTGACTCATGTGGGCTTGTCTGTGTTTTGTCTCTTAGATAGAAAAGCAGTTGAATTCGGGGACATTTCATGAGTGGACCAGCTCTTCTAACATGATGGAAAGAGAAGTTGAAGTACATCTCCCCCGATTCAAACTTGAAATTAAGTATGAGCTAAATTCCCTGTTAAAATCTCTAGGGGTGACAGATATCTTCAACCAGGTGAAAGCTGATCTTTCTGGAATGTCACCAACCAAAGGCCTATATTTATCAAAAGTCATCCACAAGTCATACCTGGATGTCAGCGAAGAGGGCACGGAGGCAGCAGCAGCCACTGGGGACAGCATCGCTGTAAAAAGCCTACCCATGCGAGCTCAGTTCAAGGCGAACCACCCCTTCCTGTTCTTTATAAGGCACACTCATACCAACACGATCCTATTCTGTGGCAAGCTTGCCTCTCCCTAATCAGATGGGGTTGAGCAAGGCTCAGAGTTGCAGATGAGGTGCAGAGACAATCCTGTGACTTTCCCATGGCCAAAAAGCTGTTCACACCTCACACACCTCTGTGCCTCAGTTTCCTCATCTGCAAAATATGTCTAGGATCTCTTCCAACCATTTCATGAGTTGTGAAGCTAAGGCTTTGTTAATCATGGAAGAAGGTAGATTTATGCAGAAAGCCTTTCTGGCTTTCTTATCTGTGGTGTCTCATTTGAGTGCTGTCCAGTGACATGATCAAGTCAATGAGTAAAATTTTAAGGGATTAGATTTTCTTGACTTGTATGTATCTGTGAGATCTTGAATAAGTGACCTGACATCTCTGCTTAAAGAAAACCAGCTGAAGGGCTTCAACTTTGCTTGGATTTTAAAATATTTTCCTTTCATATGTAAATAGAATGTGGTGAGTTTTAGTTCAAAATTCTGTGTTGAGAATAATAAATGCATGAAATACCTCAAAGCTCTGTGAAGACTTGTAACATATGGCAGCAATCAAATGGCTTATAAAAGGATACTTTGAATGTGGAGAAATCTAATTCAGTCAATATTTCAGTGGAATTTTTGGCCAATTGCTTGAATTGAATTGAATTATACTACTGAATTGAATAATAGATTTTCTCCTCCTCCTTCTCCCCTTCCTTCTTCCTTCTCCTCCTCCTGCTCCTCTTCCTCCTCCTCCTCTTCTTCTTCTTCCTCTTCTCCTCCTCTTCCTCCTTCTCTTCTTTTTCTTCTCCTCCTCTTCCTCCTTTTTCTTCTTCTCCTCCTCCTCCTCTTCCTCCTCCTTCTCTCCCTCCTCCTCCTTCTTCTTCTGCTTCTGCTTCTGCTTCTTCTTCCTCTTCTTCCCAATCCTCCTTGTCCTTCTGCTCTTCCTTCTCTCCCTCCTTCTCCTACCCATCTTCTTCTGCAGCAAGTAAAGGTTCAAAACAGAAAAAGGCATAATTCAATCAGAAGATTTTTGTTTTAAAGGAAGCCTCCTTTTATACTCAGGATAACATGGAGCAGTAATCAGATAAGAGTGGCTATTAAACATTTACTGCTTTCTCAGTGCCTTCTTGGTGAATATTTTCTCCTGGAGCTTCCTCGGAAGTCTGAGTAGAGTGGAAGTCTCCCACTTCTAACTTCCCTAGCCCCATCTTAGAAGAGGTGGCTGGAGGTCAGCCATTTCTTCCCTCCTAGGTGACAGGCAACATTCTTTTAGGATAGACAGTGGTGGCAGCTAATGAAATATTTTCCTTTCTCCTTGGGGCATTGAAGAATATGGCTTACTTTAATCTTCAATAAAAATATTATAAAATTGCAAGCAAGCAACAATCTCAGCAAAGTGTAAGACAGAAGAGTACCTACTTATAATAGCATGCAACTTCCTTGCTGCACTGAATGGCTGTCTTGTTGCACGTGGTTGTCCCAGCGATTGTCTACCAGGCCCATTTGTCACATGGCATAAAGACAAGAAGCTGTCCTGGCCAACATCACAGGATAATCCAAGAGTCCACAGGCACAGTGGGTTTAACTGTGGTAACATGGAGAGACATGAAGCAACAATGATGGGTGTAGGAAAAATAAGAATGGTTTTTGGTATCTACTTTTCACCCTAAACATTGTGAGGATGTCACCTGGAAGTGTGGGGGGTCTTCCGTTTCTGTCTTTTTTGAGAGAAAGGATTTGGCCAAGAGACAATTTAGCTAAGATACTAGAGAGTTTATTGAATGAGAGTACACGCTAAGAGACATGTGGGTTGTCCTGACTGGAAAACAGCCCATAGAGTTCTGTGTTGTGGTTTTTATTATGTCAGACTTTTTCTTGAAGTTCCCACTATATATGTTCACCACTGTCAATTATAAAACATATATATATATCTCTTTATATAATCTATATCTATATATCTTCATATCTCTCTCTCTCTCTCTATCTATCTCTCTATCTATCTATCTATATCTCTCCATATATTAGGGGTGGGGAGAGACAGACAGAGAGAGAGAGAGAGAGAGAGAGAGAGAGAGAGAGAGTTTAATTAAAGGAAATGGCTCATGCAATTGTGGAGGTTGGCAAGTGCAAAATCTGCAGGGCAGGCTTGATACCCAGGGAAGAATTGATCCTGCAGCTTGAGTCTGAAGGCAGTCTGGAGGCAGAGTGCCCTCTTCCTCATGAGACCTTAATCTATCTTCTCTTAAGGCCTTCAACTGATTAAATGAGGTCTACCCACACTATGGAGGGTAATCTGCTTTACTCAAAGTGTACTGATTTAAATGTTAATTTTATCTAAAATTGCCTTTGCAGCAACATCCAGACTGGTGTTTGACCAAATACCTGTGGATCTAGCCAAGTTGACACATGGAATTAACCATCACAGGCACCAAGGGGGTAGGGAGGTGAATTTTCACCCTTCAAAGAGCTAACAGAAACTCTGCCTCTGCCAGTATAAACAATGTAACAAACCAGCAAGGCCCATGGAAATAAGCCACAAAAGCAACCTTGCATTCCTCTCCTATTGTCCCTATAAAGCTGCTTAGAGGGAGACCCAACCCTAGCCCCAGCATGAAAACTCTGGCAGTCCTCATGGCTTTCTAGTTACACCTAAAATCTAGAAAATCTGTGATTGTTCCACATCACAAACATAATGAGATTCAGGAATTAAAAGATTTGGGCCCAGATAGTAATCTAAACCCTTACCATTCCCCGGGTGGTCTGGGGACCATAATGCTGGTCTCATGGGAGCTTGTTAGAAATGGAAAGGCAAAATCTCTGGCTCCAACCCAAACTCACAGAAGGAATCAGAGCCTGCAGTTTAACAAGCTCCCCAGTTGATTTGTGTGCACATGACAGTTTGAGAAGCACTGATCCTAACTGCAAGCCTAATTTAATGGTGTATCTTTTTTCCTCCCACCAGCTGCAACAGGTGCAGGGAGAAGCCTGGGATCTAGAAGAGAGGGGTGGTTGTTCCTTCACCCACCTGCTATTTCTGACTCTTAAGGAGAAGCAGTAAGGGAGAAATTGACAAGGGAATGAGATAGTCCTGCAGATTTACAAGCTGGTGTCATGCTCTGGACCTGACATTTTGCCTGTAGGAGCTGTTGTGGGTTCCCTGGACAGAGGGCCTCTCTGCTCTCTTCCTGCTGGTGAGCTGCTGGCCCCAGTAACATTCCCCACAACTGTAATGATTAAGTTCCCTTCCCTTTTTGGCAGGATCTCTTCCTCTTGCTTGAGGTTTTTTGAATTTCTTGGCATTATTGGTTAATATTTTTCATCAGATTTATAGAGTGTTCAGTCATTATTTCTTTAAATATATTCATGTGTGTGTATGTACATATATTTTTGCTAAAGTCAAAAACCGAGATTACTTTTGCACCAACTTAAATACATTTTTCTTTTTAAAAATATTTTACTGGCGACAGAGCCTGATCCCATGGAAGCATGGTTCTGGGGCTTTGCTAGGATGGATCTAGATTAGCGTTATTTGAGGGCGGTGGCCAGCACACTGCAGCCTGAGGGCCAAGTCCTGCCTTCCACCTAGTTTTGAATAGTTTTGAAGCTACCACTGGTTTTGTGTGGCCAGTGGTCAGCTCTTGGAAGGAATAGCACTGTGAGCCGCTAAGACACACTCTGGTGTTCCCTCCACTCTCAGTTCTCCTCTCTGCTCCCCATCCCCAGTGCCTGCTTCCTCAGGAACCACATTATGTGGCAGAATCTCAGTCTATGAACTGGTGACTTACCAGAGACAGCCACACCCTCCAGGAGGAGAAAAGATCTGAATGTTGTTGGAGCTGAGAGAGAAACTGACCCAGGTGGTCGCACCCCTTCCCACCTGCCTACCCGGCCCACCTGGTCCCTACTCCTTGGGCAGGTCATTCTTCATTCCAAAAATGTTTCCAACTGGTGGCAGCTGGGCACAAAGTGGGTCACCTCCCAAGATAGCCTATGGGCAAACGGGGAGGGACAAGGTAAGAGTTTATTGAAGTATGTTTTGCCTTATGACCTGCACAAGTTTTAAAGAGTCTCATACCAAGTTTTGTTGGATTGCCTACATATAGTCTGATGTCTCATTTGGAAGCCAGCACCTAATTTATTTTGGTGCCTCACTTAAACTTAATTTGTCATCATATTAGACTTGGCATTAGGTTGCACAATGCCGTTTACTTTCGTGGCAGACATATCAAAATCGTCAGTAACAATGATATCTCATGCCGATTGGAATCTCTGACCAGAAGTTATAGATATCTTTGATGAAGCAAATCTGTGAAACAAAGGCAGTTTTGTGGATGAAATCTTTTAAAATATGGAAGAAAAATGATAGAAATGGGGAAAAAATTAAGAAATCACTCATGTGTACAGATGCCACTGGCCTGAGTTCATGACAAGAGAAGTGGAGGGCTGAGAAAAGAGACTCCTAAGTATCCTCACTTGTGTTATTGAGTTAAAAGGAAGCTGGGAAAGATTCAGAATAGCCCGCACAATATTGAAGAAGAAGAATAAAGTCAGAGGATGGCTACCACCTACCTGATTTCAAGACTTACATAAAACCACAGTAATCAAGACAGTGTCATATTGTTGAAAGAATAACAAATAGGTCAGTGGAACAGAATAAAGAACCCAGAAAGAGACCCACACAAATAAAATCAATTGGTCTTTGGTAAAGGTGCAAAGCCAATTCAATGGAGAAAGAATACTCTTTTCAACAAATCATGGTAGAACAACTGGATATCCACATGCCATGAATAATCTAGAATCTGATTTTACATGCATCAGAAAAATTATCTCAAAATTGATCATTCACCTAAGCATAACATGCAAAACTACAAAACTTATAGAAGATGACATGGGAGAAAATCTAGGTGACCTTTGGTTTAGCAATGCCTTTTTAGATAAAATGCCAAAGGTATGATTCATAAAAAAATGGGTAATTTGGACTTAATTAAAATTAAAAACTTCTGCTCTCAAAAGACACTGTTAGAATAAAAACATGAGCAACAGAGTGGAAAAAATATTTACAAAACACGTGTCTAATAAAAACAAAGCTGGTATTTAAAATATACAAACAATTCTTAAAATTCAACAATAAGAGGCCAGGCATGGTGGCTTATGCCTATAATCTCAGCACTTTGGGAGGTTAAGACAGGCAAATTGCTTGAGCTCAGGAGTTTGAGACCAGCCTGGGCAAGCAGAAAAACGCTGTCTCCCATCCCCCGCCCCCCACCAAAAAAAATTAGCCAGGCATTGTGACACCTGACTTAGTCCTAGCTGCTTGGGGGACTGAGGTGGGAGGATGAGTTGAGCCCAGGAGGTAGGGGCTGCAGTGAACTAAGATCACAGCACTGCACTTCAGCCCAGGAGACAGAGAAAGACCCTGTCCCCTCAGCCACACACCCCCCCCCCCAACACACAAAATTAACAATAAGAAAACAGCTAGTTAAAAATGGGCAAAATATATGGACACTGTACCAGAGAAGGTACATAGATGGCAAATAAACAAATGAAAATATGCTGTACATTATCTGTCATTAAAGAATTGCGAATTAAAACCTATTAGGATGGCTAAAATCCAAAGCACTGACAACATCAAATGCTGGTGAGCATGTGGAGCAACCGAAACTATGTCACTCATTGCTTATGGGTATAAAAGGTGGAATTTTGGGTCAGTATCTTATAAAATTAAACATGCTATTGCCATACAATCCAGCAGTTGCACTCTTTGGTATTTATCCAAATGACCTGAAAATTTATGTCCACACAAAAACCTGCATACAAATGTTTATAGCAGCTTTATTCATTATTGCCAAAAACTTGGAAGCAACCAAATGTCCTTCGATACTTGAATGATTAAAAAACTGTGGTACATTTATGTAATGGAATATTATTCAGCAGTAAAAAGAAATGAACTACCTAGCCATGAAAAGACATGGAGGAACTTAGATGCATATTACTAAGTAAAAGAAGCCAGTCTGAAAAGCTGCATACTATATGATCCCAACTTAGAACATTCGGGAAGGACAAAACTATGGAGACAATATAAAGATTAGTGATTGTCAGGGGACTGGGGAGAGGAAGGGAGGGATGAATAGGTGAAGCACAGAGGATTTATAGGGCAGTGAAACTCTTTTCTATGATACTGTAATGGAAAATGCATAACATTGTACATTTGTTAAAACCCATAGGATATACAACACAAAGATTGAACTCTAATGTAAACTATAGAATTTAGTCAACAATACTGTATTTAGTTAATAGCTATCTAAATTACTAATAATATTAGTTCATCAATTATAACAAATGTACAACACTAATGCAAAATGTTAATAGTAGGAAAAAGTGGGAGGGAGGGACTAAGGGAGTATATGGGAACCCTATATTCTCTGCTCTATTTTTCTTTAAACCTAAAACTTCTTCAAAAAAATTAAGAATATTAATTTTTTTGGCCAAGCGTGGTGGCTCACGCCTGTAATCCCAGCACTTTGGGAGGCTGAGGCAGGCAGATCACGAGGTCAGGAGATCGAGACCATCCTGGCTAACACGGTGAAACCCCATCTCTACTAAAAATACAAAAAATTAGCCGGGTGAGGTGGCAGGCGCCTGTAGTCCCAGCTACGTGGGAGGCTGAGGCAGGAGAATGGCGTGAACCCCAGGGTGGAGCCTGCAGTGAGCCGAGATGTGCCACTGCACTCCAGCCTGGGTGAAAGAGCAAGACTCCTTCTCAAAAAAAAAAAAAAAAGAATATTAATTTTTTCTTTTCTTTTCTTTTCTTTTTTTTTTTTTTTTGAGATGGAGTCTCATTCTGTCACCCAGACTGGAGTGCAGTGGCGTGATTCTTGGCTCACTGCAACCTCCACCTCCCAGGTTCAAGTGATTCTCCTGCCTCAGCCTCCAAGTAGCTGGGATTTCAGGAGTGTGCCACCATGCCTGGCTAATTTTTCTGTATTTTTAGTAGAGATGGGCTTTCACCATGTTGGTCAGGCTGGTCTCAAACTCCTGACCTCAAATGATCCACTCTTCTCGGCCTCCCAAAGTGCTGGGATTACAGGCATGAGCCACCGTACCTGGCCAAGAATATTGATTTTTAAAGAAGGAAATTGGGAATTTTGTGTGGGCAGAGCGAGATGGCAGAATAGAAGCCTATACCACTTGTTTCCCCTGCTGGAACACCAAATTTTAATAACTATCTGCACATAGAAAAGCACTGTCATGCCTGGGCACGGTGGCTCACAACTGTAATCCCAGTACTTTGGGAGGCTGACGCTGGTGGATCACCAGAGGTCAGGAGTTTGAGACCAGCCTGGCCAATATGGTGAAACCCCCATCTCTACTAAAAATACACAAAATTAGCCGGGTATAGTAGTGGGCACCTGTAATCCCAGCTACTCGGGAGGCTGAGGCAGGAGAATCGCTTGAATCTGGGAGGTGGAGGTTGCAGTTAGCCAAGATTGTGCCATTACACTCCAGTCTGGGTGACATGAGTGAAACTTAGTCTAAAAAAAAAAAAAAAGCACTGTCACAAGAACCAAAAATCAGGTGAGCAATCACAGTAACTGGTTTTAATTTCATATCCTGGAAAGAGGAATTGAGGGGGGCAGGAGAGACAATCTCGAATCGCTGATGCCACCCTTTCCCCATGCAACATGGAGAAAGAGTCTATGCCCTTGAGGGAGGGAGAAGGCAGCAACTTGGGATTTTACATTGAATTCAGTACTGCTCTATCACAATAGAGAATAAAGCTTAGCAGAGAATAAGGCCGTGCTGGGCTCAGCCAGCTCACCCTTGCACGAAGTGAGCATTTGGACCAGCCCTAGCCAGAGGGGATTCGCCCATCCCAGTGGTTGGAACTTGAGTTTCTTGGCAAAGCCTTGCCACCACAGGCTGAAGTGCTTTGGGGTTTTAGGTAAGCTTGAAAGACAATGTAGAACACAAGGACTGCAATTCCTAGGAAATTCCTAGTGCTAGGCTGGGCTCACAGCCAGAGGTCTAGGATGGCACGTGACCTAGGGAGACACTAGCTTCTAAAGGAGTGCTGGTGTCACCCCTCCCCTGACCCCAGGCAGTGCAGCTCACAGCAACAAAAGTGATTCTTTCCTTCTATTTAACAAGAAGAGAACAGAGAGCGAAGAGGACTTTGTCTTGCATCTTGGATACCAGCTCAGCCACAGTAAGATAGGGCACCAGGCAGAGCTGTGAGGCCCCCATTCCAGGACCTGGCTCCTGGACATTTCTAGAGACAACCTGAGCCGAAAGGAAACCTGCTACCTTGAAGGGAAGGACCCACTCCTGTCAGAATTCATAATCTGCTGACTAAGGAGCCCTTGGTTCCTGAATAACCGGCAGCAATACTCAGGTAGTACGCTGTGGGCCTTGGGCTCTGAAATGTGCTGACTTTAGGTGAGCCCAAGCACATCCAGCTGTGGTGGCTATAGTGAAAGGCTCCACCTTTTTGAGAAGCAGAGGGAAAAGTAAAGGGGGACTTTGTCTTGAACCTTAGGTACCAGCTTGGCCACAGTGGAGCAGAACAACAAGTAGGCTCTTGGGGTCCCTGAGTCCAGGCCTAAGCTCTCGGACACCAGTTGACTGCCCTGAAAGGTGAGTCCCAGGCTTGGCAGCATTTATCACAAGTGGACAAATGAGCCCTTGGGTTTTAAGTGAACATCAGCAGTGGCCTGGCAGAACCTGTGTGGATCAGTGGTGGTGGTGACCACAGGGAGAGGCTCCTCCTCTGCCTGTGGAAAGGGGAGGGAAGAGAAGGAAGTCTTTGTATTGTGATTTGAATGACAGCTTAGTGGCAGTAGAATATCAAGCAAGTTGCTAAGGTTTTTCACTCCAATCTCTGGCTCTCAGACAGCATCCATGGACATGCCCGCAGCTTGGAGGAACTTGTTGCTGTGAAGGAAAGGGCCTTGGGCAATACCCAGTGCTATGTTGGCTTCAGGTGCTGACCCACCACGGTCTCAGTGGTGGTGGCCACAGGGATGCTTGCATCACCACACCCTCAGTTTAAGATGGCTCAGTACAGAGAGAGAAAAAGAGAGAGAGAGAAAGAGAGACAGAGAGAGAGAGACAGATAGATAGAGAGAGATGGACAGAGAGAGAGAGACAGAGAGACACACACACAGAGAGACTTTGTTTGTTTGGGAGAACGTAAGGGAAAAGAACAAAAGCCTCTGTCTGGTAATTCAGAGAATTCTTTCAGGTCTTATCCAAGACTGCCAGAGTGTTACCTCTATGAGTTTGCAAAACTGACAGTATTTTGGGGCTTCAGGTCCAATCCCTTCAAATACCCTGAAAGCTTCCTCAAGGACAGCCACAAATAAGCTCAGACTCTAAAGACTACAGTAAATACCTAGCTTTTCATTGCTTAGACACTGACAACTATCTATAAGCATCAAGACCATCCAGGAAAGCATAACCTCACCAAATGAATGAAATAATAAACCAGGGACCAATTCTAGAGAAAGAGACATATGTGAACTTTCAGAGAGATAATTCAAAATAGTTGTTTTGAGGAAACTCAAAGAAATTCAAGATAGCCTAGGAAAGAAATTAAGAATTCTATCCAATAAATTTAACAAAGAGATTGAAATAATGAAAAAGAATCAAGCAGAAATTCTCGAGTTGAAAAATGCAATTGCCATCATGAAGAATGCATCAGAGCCTTTTAATAGAATTGATCAATTTAATAGAAGAAAGAATTGGTGAGCTTGAAGACAGACTGCTTGAAAATACACAGCCAGAGGAGACAAAAGTAAAAAAGAGTGAAAAAGAATAAAGCATGCATACCAATCTAGAAAATAGCCTCAAAATGGCAAATCTAAGAGTTATTAACCTTAAAGAAAAGGTAGAGAAAGAGATAGGGGTTTATTCAAAGGGATAATATCAGAAAACTTCCCAAATCTACCGAAAGATATCAACATTCAAGTACAAAGTTATAGAACACCAAGCAGATTTAACCCAAAGGAAACTATCTCAAAACATTTAATAATCAAACTCCCAAATGTCGAGGATAAAGAAAGAATCTTTTTTTTTCCTTCTTTCCTTTCAACTCTTTTTTTTTTATTATACTTTAAGTTTTAGGGTACATGTGCACAACGTGCAGGTTTGTTACATATGTATACATGTGCCATGTTGGTGTGCTGCACCCATTAACTCGTCATTTAGCATTAGGTATATCTCCTAATGCTATCCCTCCCCCCTCCCCCCACCCCACAACAGGGCCTGGTGTGTGATGTTCCCCTTCCTGTGTCCATGTGTTCTCATTGTTCAATTCCCACCTATGAGTAAGAACATGCGGTGTTTGGTTTTTTGTCCTTGCAATAGTTTGCTGAGAATGATAGTTTCCAGCTTCATCCATGTCCCTACAAAGGACATGAACTCATCCTTTTTTATGGCTGCATAGTATTCCCTGGTGTATATGTGCCACATTTTCTTAATCCAGATCCTAAAAGCAGCAAGAGTAAAGAAACAAATAACATACAATGGAGCTCCAAAATGTCTGGCAGCAGAGTTTTCAATGGAAACATTACAGGCCAGGAGAGAGTGGCATGACATATTTAAAGTGCTGAAGGAAAAAAATCTTTTATTCTAGAATAATATATCCAATGAAAATGTCCTTCAAGCATGAAGGAGAAATAAAGACCTATCTAGGCAAACAAAAGCTGAGGGATTTCATCAAGACCCAACCTGTTCTACAAGAAATACTAAAGGGAGTTCTTCAGTCTGAAAGAAATAGATGTTAATGAGCAAGAAGAAATCATCTGAAGGCACAAAACTCACTGGTGATAGTAACCACAAAGAAAAACAGAATAGTGCCCTGCATAGTGGCTCACGCCTGTAATCCCACCACTTTGGGAGGCTGAGGTGGGAAGATCACAAGGTCATGAGATTGAGACCATCCTGGCTAACACGGTGAAACCCTGTCTCTACTGAAAATATAAAACGTCAGTCGGGCTTGGTGGCACATGCCTGTAGTCCCAGCTACTTGGGAGGCTGAGGCAAAAAAATCACTTGAATCTGGGAGGCAGAGGTTGCAGTGAGCTGAGATTGTGCCACTGCACTCCAGCCTGGGCAACAGAGCAAGACTCTGTCTCAAAAAAGAAAAGAAAGAAAAAAAAGGAAAAAAATAACAGAATAGTAAAGCTCTGTAATTGTGGTGTGTATACCACTTTTCTCTTAAGTGGAAAGATCAAATGATCAAACAATCAAAAATAATAACTTTTCAAGACATAGATGGTATAATAAGACATAAATAGAAACAACAAAAAGTTAAAAAGCAGGAGGACAAAGTGAAAGTGTAGAGTTTTATTAGTTTTCTTTGTGGGTGTTTGTTTATGCAACCAGTGTTGACTTGTCATCAATTTAAAATAATGAGTTATAAGATAGTATTTGCAAGCCTCATGGTAACCTCAAAAAAAAATACAACAAATACACAAAAAATAAAAATCAGGATATTAAAGCATACCACAAGAGAAAATTGTCTTCACTAAAAGAAGACAGGAAGGAAGGGAAGAAGGAAGAGAAGAGGACAAAACAACTCAAAAAGAAGTAACAAAATGGGGGGAGTTAAGTCTCTACTTATCAATAATAACATTGAATGTAAAAGAACCAAACTCTTCAATCAAAAGACATAGAGTGGATGAATGGATGAAAAACAAGACCCAATGATCTGTTACCTACAAGAAACACACTTCACCTATAAAGATACATATAGACCGAAAATAAAGGAATGGAAAAAGATATTCCATGCCAATGAAAACCAAGAAAGAGCAGGAGTAGCTCTACTTATATCAGACAAAATAGACTTCAAGACAAAAACTGTAAGAAGAGACAAAGAAGCTTATTATATAATGGTAAAATGGTCAATTCAGCAAGAAGATATAGCAACTGTAAATATATATATGCATCCAATACTGGAGCACCCAGATATATAAAGCTGAAGAGAAACATAGACTCCAATACAATAATAGCTGGAGACTTCAACACCCCACTTTCAGCACTGGACAGACTATCAGACAGGAAATCAACAAAGAAATACCTGACTTAATCTGCACTGCAGACCAAATGGACCTAATAAATGTTTAGGGAACACTTTTTCCAATGGCTTCAGGACATTTTTCTTCTTCTCAGCATGTGGATTATTCTCAAGGACAGACCATATATTAGGTCACAAAACAAGTCTTAAAACATTCAAAAAAATTGAAATAATATCAAGCAACTCCTCTGACCACAATGGAATAAAACTAGAAATCAGTAATAAGAGAAATTTTGGAAACTATTCAAACACATGGAAATTAAACAATATGCTCCTATGAAACTACTACAAGAAAACATTGGGGAAATGTTCCAGGACATTTGTGTGGGCAAAAATTTCTTGATTAATACTCCACAACTACAGGCAACCAAAGCAAAAATGGACAAATGGAATCATATCAACTTAAAAAAAACTACTGCACAGCAAGGGAAACAATCAACAAAGTGAAGAGATAACCTACAGAATGGGAGAAAATGTTTGCAAACTACCCGCCTGACAAGGGATTAATAACCAGAATATATAAGAAGCTCCAACAGCTCTATAGGAAAAAAATCTAATACTCTGATTAAAAATGTGTAAAAGAGGCAAGGTGCAGTGGCTCACGCCTGTAATCCCAGCACTTTGGGAGGTGAAGGCGGGTGGATCACGAGGTCAGGAGACCGAGACCATCCTGGCTAACACAATGAAACTCCGTCTCTACTAAAAATACAAAAAATTAGCTGGGCGTGGTGGCGGGTGCCTATAGTCCCAACTACTTGGGAGGCTGAGGCAGGAGAATGGTGTGAACCTGGGAGGCAGAGATTGTAGTGAGCCGAGATAGCGCCACTGCACTCCAGCCTGGGTGACAGAGTGAGACTCTATCTCAAAAAAAAAAAAAAGAAAAAAATGGGTAAAAGAAATGAACAGATATTTCTCAAAAGAAGACATACAAATGGCAAACAGACATACGAAAAGGTGCTCAACATCACTGATTATCAGGGAAATGCAAATCAAATCTCATTCCTGTCAAAATTGCTTTTATTAAAAATTCAGTCAATAACAAATGTTGGCAAGGATATGGAGAAAAGGGAATCCTCATACACTGTTGGTGGGAATGTAAGTTAGTACAACAATGGAGAACAGTTTGGAGGTTCCTCAAAAAACTAAAAATTGAGCTACCATATGACTCAACAATTCCACTACTGGATATTTACCCAAAAGAAAGGAGATCAATGTATCTAAGAGGTATCTCCACTCTCATGTTTGTTGCAGTACTGTTCACAATAGCCAAGATTTGGAAGCTACCTAAGCATTCATCA
This sequence comes from Nomascus leucogenys, assembly GCF_006542625.1. Lineage (NCBI taxonomy): Eukaryota > Metazoa > Chordata > Mammalia > Primates > Hylobatidae > Nomascus > Nomascus leucogenys. The sequence continues at coordinate 16,037,000 of NC_044384.1, read as the reverse complement.
ACAGATAAATGGATAAAGAAAATGTGATACTTATACACAATGGAGTACCATTCAGCTATAAAAAAGAATGAGATTCTGTCACTTGGAACAACTTGAATGGAACCGGAGGTTACTGTGTTAAGTGAAATAAGCCAGGCACAGAAAGACAAATATTGCATGTTCTCAATTATCTGTGGAATCTAAAAGTCAAAACAATTGAACTTATGGAGATAGAGAATAGAAGGATGGTGACCAGAGGCTGGGAAGGGTAGTGGGGGGTTGGGGAGGAGGTGGAATGGTTAATAGGTACAAAAATATATAGTTAGAAGAAACAGATAGGACCTAGTATTTGAAAGCACAACAGGGGTACTATATTCAATAATAATTGCATTGTTTATTTTATAATAACTAAAATAATATAACTGGATTTTTTTGTAGTGCATTTATCCATTATGCATTGAGGGGATAAATGCTTGAGGGGACAGATACCCAATTTTTCATGATGTGATTTTTACACACTGCATGCCTGTACCAAAATATTACATGTACCCTATAAATACATATGACTACTGTGTACCCACATTTTTTTTTTAATTTAAAAAAGGAAGTTGGAGAGAAAGTGGAGAGAAGCTCTCCTTGATCTGGATTTCAAAAAACAAAAGACAAGTCTTTATTTTTTTCCTCATTGTGCATGAATAGTATTTGTTTTTATCTCTATTGTTCTTATTTCTTCTGACATCTAAAGTTTTTGAGTCTATTAATAAATTTTTTTCCTTCTTAGCAGACAAACACTGAGCCCCCAAATCCATGTTTGGTACCTATGATATTATAGTGACTCAGGAAAATTGCCGCTTCCCTGTGACAGCACTCATACCCACACCTCTAATGGACAGGAAGCACGGTGTTTTCCCACAGGCAGTCAGCAGCATCAAACCAGATTCTTAGTCACAGGGCACCAGTGGGGCATGGAAAGGGCATAGTGCACACAAAAGGTAACTTTAATGAGGTGTTTCTGCTCAGAGGCTCCTCCAGGGTAACTTGATGTAAATTTAAAAGACAAAGTGAAAAGAAGTCACCATTTGGGCAGTGGCACAGTAAGTGTCTGTGTACTTACTGCTCAGTCTAGATTTTTCCTTCTACTTCTAGATTTGTCATCTTTTTTTTTTATTTTCTCAGAAATTTTCAGGAGCAGAATAGAATGGCAAAAGTGAGGACTTAATGGGGAGCACTTTCCAGGGACTAAAACCTCAGAAACTCCTGCCTTTGGAAAATCTATTTCCTTCCCCACATGTTGTCCCTTGAAATATCTGAATTAACAGGTGACTATATGCCTGGGATTCCTGCCTCGGTCCTGGTCTACTCCTGTGGTCCTGGTGTAATGATCAATAGCCTCCCATTTCACTCTCAAAAGTGAAATTCAGGCAATAACAAATGCTGGCAAGGATATGGAGAAAAGGGAATCCTCATACACTGTTGGTGGGAATGTAAGTTAGTACGACAATGGAGAATGGTTTGGAGGTTCCTCAAAGAACTAAAAATTGAGCTACCATATGACTCAACAATTCCACCACTGGGTATTTACCCAAAAGAAAGGAGATCAATATATTTGGAGGAGATCAATATTTGGAGGATAAATGATATGGTCACCTTACCTAAATACTACTGGATATTATGCCATGGTTAGAGGCTGCAGTATCTATTGGCCATTGGTTACAAAAGGCAGCAGGAAAAAGGGCTGCTAGTTAGAAGCCCTAGTTATCTTGGCAACAGCAACCCCCTGACACTCTACTAGTCACCCAATTGTGCGCCAGTGTTGATAGTAAGTTTTGAAATCAGGTTGTGGCATCCTCTGACTTGACTCTTCTTCAATGTTATCTTGGCTGTTCTGAATCTTTTCCAACTTCCCTTTAACTCAATAACACAAGTGAGGATATTTAGGCGTCTTTATTTTCTCAGATCTCCACCTCATTTTGTCATAAACTCAGGCCAGTGGCATCTATACACATGAGTGATTTTCTAATTTTTCTCCACTTTTATTATTTTCTTCCATGTTTTGAAACACTTTATGCAGAAAACTGATGCAGTTTTACACATCATACTCTCTTGACCTCTGTCTTCTTCCTGTGGTACCTTAGTTTTGTAGAGGAAGCTTCCCGTTTTATCCTATCCACTGATGGCACTTGTTCCTTCTTTGTGTCAACAGAGAAAGCAGAGATCAATGAGGTACCCAGCTCGGCCTCAACAGGACCCAAAAAGGAACATACACCTCTAGCTAACAATAGATTTACTGCTCAAGAGTAAATAACTTTTAAAGATTCTCATTTTAAAAATTCATTGACACCCTTATTCAATTTCATTTATTTTTTGAGACAAGAGCTCACTATTTTGTTAAGGCTGGTCTTAAACTACTGGGCTCAAGCTGTCCTCCTGCTTCATTCTCCCAAGTAGCTGTGATTACAGGTGTACACCACCCTACCCAGCAGATTAATTTCTTCAGCAAACATTTATTGAGCACCAATTATGGCCCAGATATCATTTTAAGTCACAGAGATAAACAGTGAATAACACAAAGCCTCAGTCCTTGTCTTCATAAGGCAAGGACTTATATTTTGGCAGAGAAGACAGCTTTAGGGTAGTAATGACAATTGGGTAATCGGTGTCATGAGAAGACTGCTATAGGCAGGGTCCTTTTAGTTGACCCAATTTCAAAGAGTGAGGGTTCTCTTCCTAAGATAGGGACCTGGTCAGATTTGTATTCTAGAAAAGTCATTTGGGCTTCCAGATGCTCGTATTTATAATGGGAAAGGTGCATTATAAACTGCATGAAATAAATCACAGAGGAGCATTTTACATGCTAGTAATCACTTTGGCAGAACTAGAACATTTTGAAGGTGGGGATAAAATACCTGTTCATGGTTTATTTTGGTTATGTGCAGACAGCATCTCTGACAATTTGGGTGTTACAGTGACATGCACCATTAGGTGTTTAACTGGGTGATGGAATTGTCCAGTAATTTGGACGTGAGTCATAGTCACCCACAATAACCATGACATGACCATGCCAAGAAATCCCCAGCACGGTCTCCAAGCGTCTTTGACCATCATTGTTGAAAAGTCTCTTTGTTAAGAGGTAATAAGACTGTTGGGGGGCCAGGCGTGGCGGTTCACACCTGTAATCCTAGCACTTTGGGAGGCTGAGGCGGGTGGATCACGAGGTCAGGAGATCAAGACGATCCTGGCTAACACGGTGAAACCCTGTCTCTACTAAAAATACAAAAAATTAGCCGGGGTGGTGGCGGGTGCCTGTAGTCCCATCTAATCAAGAGGCTGAGGCAGGAGAATGGTGTGAACCTGGGAGGTGGGGCTTGCAGTGAGCCAAGATCACGCCACTGCACTCCAGCCTGGGTGACAGAGCGAGACTCCATCTCAAAACAAACAAACAAACAAAAATCAAAGCAAAAAAGCAAACTATTGGGTGGGAATTTACCAGACTGGGATTTGGCAGGGTTTCCTGGTTTTTTCTCTTAAAAATTTATTTTAGATTCAGGGGAAAAGAGTATATCGCCAACTGTTGGGGATTGGGCTTCTAATGTACCCATGACCCATACAGTGAACATTGTACCTGATAGGTAGAGACTCCAGGTTCTACATCTGAGCCAGAGATTTGTTTTTGTAAATTCTGCTTTTTGTTAATTAAATCTTTGTATCACCCTTATAGCCTGTGTCTTCCAGACAGCAAAAAACTAATAGTCTGGATTAGATCCCACTGATAACTCTGTGTTCTTCTGAATCCCACTCTTCCTTCTCCTGGTTCCCCCAAACCCTCTCTGAGATTCACCACTCTTCCCGAACTCCTCAGGCTTTACTCAGTGTAAAAATCTGTTCCCATGTCCTGAGGTCACAGAACAATGGTGAAGCCTATGACTTAGCTGACAGGTTCATGAAGGTCTGACCCTCCTGATGTTGCCATGTCTAGACCTGCTTCTGGCCAAATGTCCCTGATTTCCTGGAGCTGCTGTTCCTGCCCATAGGGCTTGAGAATTTGATGTTGTCAGGTATTTCTGGGCTCGTTGTAGAAGCTGGGGTGGCAAGACTCTCACCGTCTGTTGGCTGTAATCCCATTCTGTCATTCTAACCAGGGCTGACTTGACCTCCCAGTCTTGTTCAGATGGTGCACAAGTTCTTTGAACTGTTCCATGGTGCCTTTTCTCCCTGAGATTCAGCCTGTGGTGGGCAGGGAACATGACCTGAGCAGGCAGGTGGGTTGCTTGCATAATCACCCTTCATTTCCCAGCCTGAACCCCTGTCCTTTGGTCATGGACATCCTGACTCTGACTCCTCACTTGAGCATAAATTATTTCCCGGATGTTTCTTGTTTCCTCATGCAAATAATCCCCATTAGGCTCCCTCACCACTTCTTCATGTGTTCCCATGCCACCTGAATTCCTGCGTAATCACAGGGGTCCATCTGGGACCCTGGCCATGCTCATAATTCCCACTTAGAGATACCAGGCTCTGAGCTTGAGCTTCTGTCTAAATTGCAACCTCAGTACACACTCTCAATCCCTCTTTGCTGTTTTACTTTTCTCATTAGCATTTACTTCTCTCTTGACATATACTTTACTTATTTATCTTGTTTGCTGGCAATCTCTCCCCACTAGAATGTAAGTTTCATGAGGGCAGGGGTTTTATATTTTTGTGTTGTCTCAGCAACAACAATTCCGGGAGCATGGTAGATCTTCGATAAATATCAGTTGAATGAATGACAGAATTCATTCTTTACCTGTTTTGATGCTTTTAGTGCCTACTATGTTGTAGAATTGCAAAGTGAAGAGCAATGGCCTGAGTGAGATAAGCTGGGTGGGGTTAGTGCACTGAACTTGGCCCATGACAGAGCTCCACTGACAATTCTAATAAGATTGTTCTATAAGCAAGTTAAGGTGGCTTCAGGCTGCAGTGTAGAAAAAAATGTTTTATTTCTACATACACGTTCTCTTCTTAGAAAGGAGATGAAAGAGCCTTTGTACTACATATATCAGATGGTTTAAAATACAACTTGTGTTGAGCTGGGTTCCCAGAAGATCTAAGCTACGGTTTAGAAAGGGGAAGCCCAGACTGTCTAACTGAATTCAAGGTGTTGATAACAGAGAGCTTATCTGTTTAGTGGTTGCTGATTTGTTAGGATGCAATTCACATCTTGTAAAATAGTTAGGGATGATTGGCCAAACATTGTGGCTCATGCCTGTAATCTCAGCACTTTGGGAGGCCGAGGTAGGCGGATCATGAGGAGATCAAGACCAGACTGTCCAACATGGTGAAACCCTGTCTCTACTAAAAATACAAAAATTAGCCCGGCATGGTGGCGGGCGCCTGTAATCCTAGCTACTCGGGAGGCTGAGGCAGGAGAATCACTTGAACCCGGGAGGCAGAGGTTGTAGTGAGCTGAGATCCCACCACTGCATTCCAGCCTGGGTGACACAGCAAGACCCTGTCTCAAACAACAAAAAAAGAATTGTTAGGGATGATCAAGAATCTTCTGACATCTCCAAAACAAAGTTTCCTAATATTAAATAAGGTAACCAGTTTTGCCAATTATTCATTGAAATTTTATTCAGCTTTTACATTAAAGTTATAATCCTTTTGTCAACCAGTGTGTATTGAGCTCCTCCTTGTGGATGAGGCAATAACACAGGATGAATAAAAGAAACAATCTGTCCTGTGGAAGTCCAGGATGACAACAGAAATAAGAGCTAACATTTATTGCAGTATTATAACTTCATGCCAGGCACCATTTTACATATCTCACTAATTTGGTTCCATAACTCTATGTGGCATGTCTTATTGCTATTTTCAGTCCAAGATGAGAAGACGGAGAATTGGACGATGTCAGTGGTTTGCCCAGATCACAGTGTTAGCTGCAGAGCCAAGATTTGGGCCTGGGAAGCCCCAGCTTCAGAGTCAATGTCCTGTCCTCTGTGCTATTGCTGTAGTAACACTCAGCACATTTGTGGGTGGGGTTAAATTTGCAGTTTGGAGACCTGAGTTCTAATTCTGATTCTCTATAGCGTCTCTTTCAGTCCCACAACTAAGCATCTTTGTTTAGACGTAAATCATCTAAAACCCAACAAATTTGAAAGATTTGTCCAAGATCACATAGGAAATTAATAAATACAATGGTGAAGAAACTCCAGAATTCTTTTCTTTCTCTCTCTCCTTCCTTCCTTCCTTCCTTCCTTCCTTCCTTCCTTCCTTCCTTCCTTCCTTCCTTCCTTCCTTCCTTTTTCTTTCTTTTTTTCTTCCTTTCTTTCTTTCTCTTTCTTTCTTTTTCTTTCTTTCTTTCTTTCTTTCTTTCTTTCTTTCTTTCTTTCTTTCTTTCTTTCTTTCTTTCTTTCTTTCCTTCTTCCTTCCTTCCTTCCCTTCCTTCCTTCCTTCCTTCCTTCCTTCCTTCTTCCTTCCTTCCTTCCTTCCTTCTTTCCCTTCCTTCCTTCCTTCCCTTCCTTCCTTCCTTCCTTCCCTTCCTTCCTTCCTTCCTTCCTTCCTTCCCCTTCCTTCCTTCCTTCCTTCCTTCCTTCCCTTCCTTCCCTTCCCTTCCTTCCCTTCCCTTCCTTCCCTTCCTTCCTTCCTTCCTTCCTTCCTTCCTTCCTTCCTTCCTTCCTTCCTTCCTTCTTCCTTCCTGGAGTTTTGCTCTCATTGCCCAGGCTGGAGTGGCAATGGCACAATCTTGGCTCACTGCAACCTCTACCTCCTGGGTTCAAGCGATTCTCCTGCCTCAGCCTCCCAAGTAGCTGGGATTACTGACACCCACCACCACACCTGGCTAATTTTTTTGTATTTTTAGTGGAGGCGAGATTTCACCATACTGGCCAGGCTAGTCTCGAACTCCTGACCTCAGATGATCTGCCCACTTCGGCCTCCCAAAGTGCTGGGATTACAGGCATGAGCTACCGCGCCCGGCCCGGAGTTCTTATTTCTTTACACTTGATAGACAGAGACCAGATTGTGTACTCATTTGAATCCCACATTGATAAATTTGAATGTTATTTGAAAGCTGTAGAGAATACTTGATATTTCTGATTAAGGAAATGAACATATGTAATTCATACATGCTAACTGGCAGGTCAAAACCCATGGAAAGATTTTGTACAGATTCTAGTGAACTATGGATGGCAGTTTACCATCCAAACACTAGATAGCAGACTCAGTTGTAGGAGGGGGAGGAGGATGTGGTAGGCATATGGTATTTAATTTCTAAATCTTATCTTGGATCCTCCTGGTAAAATAGTTCATGGGGTATTTCACTTAGGCATTATAAATATCTATCATTACAAATTTCTACTGATTAAATTTTCTTTCAGTATGAATGTAAGAGCTCCATTTTTCCCCTTTATGTGTTCGTTGTCTGCCAAATCTATAAAAGGAGTATACATCACAGAGTAGGAAATTTGGCCACCTCATTCATGACCGCATCTAGAACAGTATCTGGCTTACAGTAGGGGCTCAAAGGTATTTGAAATTTTATTCGCTTTATTTTTTCATGTTCTGAGCACATCATTTTTAAAAGCCTATTTTAATTTGAAGAATCTTTGTTGTATAAAAAAGCAAACATGGTACGAAGTGTGGCCTTATATCTTTCAGCCCATTAACCACAACATTAACATCTTACATAACCATAGTACAAATATCTAGAGTAAAAAATACTATTGGTACAACTGTATTAACTTAACACCTTATTTGAATTGTACCCATTTGTGCCCCCTACCCACCAACTAATGCCGCCTTTCTGGTTCTGGGATCTTACCCAGAATTTCCCGTTACATTTAGTTACTATTTCTTCTGAGTCTCCTCCATTTTCTAACAGTTCCTTGGTCTTTGTGTTTTGTCACCTTGACAGGTCTGAAGAGTACTGATTAGGCACTTTATAGATTGTCCATTAGTATTGAATTGTCCAATTATAAATGAGAGTATGCATTTTTGGCAAAAACTCAGGACATAATATTGTGTCCTCAGTGCACCGCATCAAGGTATTTACAATGTTGGTGTGTCTCATGGTGGGTGATGTTTACCTCAATCACTTGGTCAGTTTGATGATTGCTGATTTCTCCAATGCCAAGTTACTTCCCCCCAACTTTGTAGTTAATAAATACCTTTGAGGAGATTCTCTGAGACACTGCTAAATTCTGCTTTTCCTCTTGCCCTCAAACTTCAGGTTCTGTTTTTGCTCTATAATTATGCTGTGTTATCTATTTGGCCAAATTGCTATTCTGCTGGCTTCATTTTTCATTCTTAGATGGTCAAGAATGTACATCTACTCTACATCTACTATCTGTTGACCAGTTTTAGATATAATATTTTTTTACTGATGGCTAATTATTTTCCCAGACCAAAGCTTTCTTCACCTCAGTTTTAATATTTCTAAAGTGAGAAGCTATGCTCTGAAAATACTGGGAGAAAATGCCAACAATAATTAATAGAATAGGTTCTACACTCTTAATTTCATTGAAAATATAAAAGGGACTATTTACAAAAGTTTATACAGTGGTATAAACATGTAAAAGTACAGAAAACCTCAAAGAAATAGCTTATTAATAATTCTTCCCTCAACTCTAAACTTTGTTAAAATTATGCAAATATTCTTCCAGAATTTTCCTATGTGTATATTCACATATATCTAAATTTGTATTTTAGAAAGGATCATATTATTATACCATGTTGTTTCTTTTTGTGTTTAACATATTCTGAGCATATCTCTTTCAATAAGCATTCTCTATAAAATAATTATTAAGTGCTGTACTGTATTCATTTACAGGGTACAGCAGGATTTATATAAATAATTCCTTATTAATGTATATTTATTATTTGCTTAATTTTTAAAATTGAAATGCAGGAGACAAAACTTAGGAATAATATTTGAGGGTTACTTACTTCCTTGATTCTTCATATCCATCTTCCAGGCTTTCAATGTACACTGTCTTCATGAAGAAAGTGTATAGGATCTGGAACAAAGACACTACTGAGGTTTCTTAATCAATTTTCTAGACTCACAGTCATGTCAATAGTCTTGGAAGTCTTGACAAAGGTCTAATATCTAGAATCTACAAGGAACTTAAACAAATTTCCAAGACAATAACAAACAACCCCATCACAAAGTGGGCAAAGGATACAAACAGACACTTCTCAAAACAAGACATTTTTGTATGCAGCCAACAAACATGAAAAAAAACCTCATCATCACTGGTCATTAGAGAAATGCAAATCAAAATCACAATGAGATACTATCTCACGCCAGTTGGAATGGTGATCATTAAAAAGTCAGGAAACAACTGATGCTGGAGAGGGTGTGGAGAAATAGGAACGCTTTTACACTATTGGTGGGAGTGTAATTTAGTTCAACCTTTGTGGAAGACAGTGCAGTGATTCTTCAAGGATCTAGAACTAGAAATACCATTTGACCCAGAAATCCCATTACTGAGTATATACCCAAAGGATTATAAATCATTCTACTATAAAGACACATGCACACGTAGGTTTATTGCAGTACTATTTACAATAGCAAAGAATTGGAACCAACCCAAATGCCCACAAATAATAGACTGGACAAAGAAAATGTGGCACATATACACCATGGAATACTATGCAGCCATAAAAAAGAATGAGTTCATGTCCTTTGCAGGGAAGTGGATGAAGCTGGAATCCATCATTCTCAGCAAACTAACACAGGAACAGAAAAGCAAACACCGCCATGTTCTCACTCATAAGTGGGAGTTGAACAATAAGAACACGTGGGCACAGGGAGGGGAACACCACACACTGGGGCCTGTTGGGGGGTGGAGAGCAAGGGAAGGGATAACTTTGGGAGAGATATTTAATGCATGTGGGGCTTAAAACCTAGATGACAGGTTGAGGGGTGCAGCAAACCACCATGGCACATGTATACCTATGTAACAAACCTACACATTCTGCATATATATCTCAGAACTTAAAGTATAATTTTGAAAAAAAGAAAGTCAAGATTTTGCTTGCACATACTGAATTTTAAGGAGACTAGGTTCTTCCCATTTCTGAAATTTGACACTCAGTATACAGGTGCAAACCATTAAAGAAGCAGAATATGCAGCTAATTTGGTACGCATTTCTATTGAGAACTGAAACAACTGGATTATAACATAGACCTAAGGTTGGCTCTAGAAAATACTTCTCAAGAGTAGTCCAAAGTAGTTGCTGTAATTTATACTTCTATCAGCAATGTATGAGAGTTCCAGTTCCTCTACATCCTCAGCAACATTTGTATTACCAGTCTTACTAAAAATACTCACTTTAATGGGTGTGCAGTGGTACCTTACTGTGGTCTTAATTTGCATTTCTCTGGTGACTAATGATGTTGATAATTTTTTCATAAGCTTTTGGACATTTGGATTTTCTCATTTGTGAAGTTTCTGTTCAAATTGTTTGTGAAGTTCCTGCTTGACATTTTCTACTGGGCTATCTTTTCTTTTATTATTGATTCGTGGAAGTTCTTGATACATTCTGGATAATAGATCTTTCTCAGAAATATTTATTGCAAATATTTTATTTATTTAGTTATTTATTTATTATTTATTTATTTATTTATTTATTTATTTATAGGAAGGGTCACAGAGCTTCCGTGTCCTCCCTGGGCATGCCAACCTCCTGGAACCTCCACCACCTAGAAGCTATCTGGGAGCTCTACAAATATTTTCTACCACTCTGTGGTATGTCTTTTTCTTTTCTTAAAGGTTATTTTTTTTGATGACCAGAGGTTCTTAATTTTAATGAAGTCAGTTTATTAATCTTTTTCTTTATAGCTAATGCTTTTTGTGATCCATTAACATTTTTGTCTAAACCAAGTTGATGAAGATATTCCCCTTTGTTATCTTCTAGAAGTCTTATTGTTTAATCATTTTCCTTTAGATCTGTAAGCCATCTGAAATTTATTTTTGTGACCCTTGTAAAATATGGATTAAACTTCATTTTTTGAAAAAAGTATGGATATCAAGTAGATCCAGACCATTTACTGAAAAGACTCTCTGTCCCTCTTCCTTTACTTAATGGTCACTTTGTTTGAAAGCAACATGAAATCGGCTGGTCTGTTTTTGGCCGCCCTCTTCTATTCTGCTGCTTTGTTTGCCTATCTTTGCACGAATATCATAGTCTTAATTACTGTAGCCTTATAGTTGGCATCTGCTAATGTAAGGCTCCAGTTTTATTTTTAAACTTCAAGATTGTCTTCATTATTCTTGGCCTTCTTTCTTTTGATATAAATTTTAGAATCAACCAGGCAATTTACAAACACATATACACAAAAAAACCTGCTAAATTTTGATTGGAATAGCAAAAAAAAAAAAAAGACGGAAAATTTGGGAGAATTGACATGTTTATAATATTGAGTGTTCCATTTCATAAATATGATATATCTATCCTGCTGTTTAAGTGTTCCTTCATTTCTTCCTGTTAATTATATTCTTCAATTTTTTTTCTGGTCTTTCACATACTTTGATTTTTTTTGATCCATTTATAAATGTCATAAGTAATTAAACTTTACTAATTCACTGTTGCAAATGTCAAGACAGAAGAAGTGATTCAGGGTCATGGGCAAGCCTAGTAGGGAGAATTTGTTTCTGTGCAGTCACTTCTCTGTTTTGATTGTTTTTGTTTTATTTTCCTTTTTTTCTTGTGGTGTTGGTTGTTTTCCAAACCCTTGATCTAGGTGCAGAGTCCTCTGTAGCTAGGTATCCAGTTCAGTTTTAACTGTAACAACCCTGCTTTATTAACTAATTTATAACAAGCCACATTGGGAATTCATTCTTCCAAAATCTTGCCAATGATGAATTTCTTTGCACATCTGGTTTTCAAGGCCACTTTTGTCAGTCAACTACTCACTATAAAGACATGTCTTGTCATCTCAGGAAATACCTCTTCAGGGGCTTTTTGCCCTTATATCCATCTGAATTTCTAGGATCCATTGTCACTCTGCCCTCAAATCCCATCACTTTATAAGCAAAAGAGATTCCATATGAAGCTATTCTCAGTTGGTCTTGCTGCCTGCACCATCTTCCCCACATGTCCATCCTTCTGTTTTCATGTTCAGGTGTGGAGGGCAGGGCTTCCATCGCCTGCTCCCTCAAGGTCATTGCTTATTGTAATGGTGATTTGCAAGTGAACTCTGGTTATCTTTCCATGAAATTTCTGGTACTGACATTATTCCCTTATGAACAGTGATGGAAGTTGCCCTTATTACAAATTTTATGTCATTTCTAATAACATTATATCAGGAATAGGATGAGGTGGGTGAGAATTACATTTGTGTTTCCAAACCTCATCTTCCCCCCACAGTTTGAAATGGTTTTACTAGTGAATATATGAGAGTATAGTGATTCATATTTATGTCTCCATACTCACGAGGCCATGACTGTATTCAATATCAACGTTAAAATGGCAATATTTTAATAAGATAGATAAAATTTGTATTTTCCATACAGATGATGGAGCAGTGAAAAAAATTAAAGGTCTTTTTCTGAAAGGTAATGCAGGAACTGTTAAGGTGTTTACAATGGATATTTATCATCATGACCAACCCAAAATAGTACCTAAAATGCAATTAATTAAGCACCTACTTCTCAAGTGCTTACCAGGTTTCTTGTAGTATGTTTAACACAATGTAGATTTTAAAACAGCATGGCTTGGTTTCTGTGTTTAGGAAAAGATTTTGTACTAAATGACTTTTAAGTGACATAAGTAGTGACTTATGAGTGACAATCTGAAATTATACAGCAGTGGAAATATTTAGTAAAATCGTATGATAAAAGAATATTATTAAGAAATAAAGAACTCAATATAGGCTCATAATAATATGGAAGATGATGGAAATGGTGGAACTTTGGGTGGCCTTGAGTAATAGGCAATATATGGATAGGTGGAGTACTCATACATCCTGGATTTTCCTGTCTCAACCTATTATTATAATAATAGCTACATTTATCAAGTGCTTACTATGTCCTAAGTACTTTTCATGTTACCTGTAATCCTCTTAACCATGACGTTATGAAAAATTTCCCCATTTTTCAAACAAGTGAAGCAAGATACAGACAGGTTGAAGAGCCTCTTGAAGGTCACATGGGTCCAAGATGGGGAGCTGGAATTGGAACCCAGGTTTGCATGGCTCTAAGCCTTAGCTGTGACACTCCACCTTATGTATTTTGCATCCAAGGGCACACTTTCTGGAAGGTATATCTTGGGTCTGTCTCAGAATATCTGGTCTCTGCTGTGTATGTGGGCTGTCAGTGTTTCTCAAGAGCTGTACATTGCCACTTGATATTGGTAAAAACCATCTGTATGTTGCAAACTTATCATGAGATCTGTGACTTGAGACACCTCATCTTTCAGGGAGACCGTTTGAACCCTAGTCAATGACTGCTATGGCAATAGATAAAACCCAGCATCTAACCTTGGTCCTGGGTGGAGGATTGGATTGTCCAAAGTCTGTTCTCCTGGCTGTGGCTCCCTCCTGTGTCCTTCCCTGGTTCTAACCTGCTGGCTCTGATTCCTGACTCTAAGGCTACAACTTGCCCTATGTCCAGGCACACACAGTTGGAAAGAGAATGTGAAAGGACAATCTTTAGAATGTTTGCTTCTCTGGTTTGTTGGTCAATGGAAGGATGAGCAACACAACACCATGGGGCACTCCTCTGTGCTTCCTGCAGAGTCGGGAGATGCTGAGTGCCTTTCTGGGCTGGACAGAAAAGCCCCTGTGGCGTCCCTTCCTGATGTTCCCTCCATGATTTTCCTCTTTGTGCAGTCTGGGATGAAGGAGGGACTTTTCATTCAGTGCTGTCACCAGTGCTGCTGCTGTCATTCACCTCTCCCTTGGGAGTTGAGCCAAAGGGAAGTCTTGGGAATTTTCCCTGAACCTTGGTATAGGTGTGCTGGGAGGAGAGAGAAGTCTTAGGAGGTAGGAGGCAGGAGGAACTGAAGCCCAGCTGTGAAGGCCACAGACTGCAGTGAGAGGAGGTGAGTGGCATTCTTACTTATGCTGGGTTATTCTAGGCTTCTGAGTATGCTTAGATTCCCTAAGATGGATGGACAGCCCCTAGTGCCTGAGGTGCTGCATGCCCTGAGCATTTACCTGCTGTCAAAGTAACAGCTTTACCTCTGGCATCTGGGGTTCTGGCAGACACATACCCCTTTCCAGGGTAACCACAGCCAATCTCTGTTCTCCATATGGTTGTTGTAGACTAATATTGGGGATTGGAATGACAATTGACGGCAGCATCTATAACGTTGGCCAACATATTTAATAGAGAAAATTCAGCTTTATTTCTTACCTTATGAAAAAAAATGCCTACCGACTGCTGAATAGACCCCTAAGCTTATAAAAGATAGCTCACACACCAACTGTATCTACGACCTGTGTCTGGGCTTTCTATCTCTGGTGTCACAGGCCTACTGATTAAATATATGTGAGTGAATGAATTGGTATTTATAAGCCAGTTTTACTTTTTTATTAAGCAAATGATCCAGAACCCAGGTGACAAGTTACATGCCAACTCCCAGGTCGATCACAATACAACCATGATGAGAATTCCCTAAAAGGTCTGCGATGTGTTGGACATTCCTTGTTGATTATATTTTTATCAATGATATTTGGCAACTTTAGCAACAATTTTGAGAGGTTTGAGGCTTCAAAAAATTTTTTTTAGTAATATGAGGCACTTTTGAGTACTTGATAGAATGATTCAGAACCGGAGGTTCTCCAACAAATCCCAAACTATGTATAGCTGATCTTTAGAATATCTCCATCTTATAATTGCCTTCTACAATGACTTACAACCTTGACATCTCTGCTAATATTTTTGCCCTCAATATAAACAAACTAGAGTGTGGGCTGCTCATGGGAGGGGAAAGGATTCTAAAATCTGTGGCTGATGGAACAGGAATCGTAACAGCAGGACATCTTGTATTTAATCATAGTTGTATCTGGAAGATTTTCATCCAAAGTCTTTGGCAGGGTTTTTAATGCTAATATATAAGCATAGTAGTTTATTTACGTTAATAAATAAAATCGCATTGATTTCTTGACAGAATTTAAATAAATCGATTCTGGAAGATTTTTTAAAGAGTTATAAAGTCTACCATTTGTCTGAAATGTGGTTTAGAGATTGATAGAGGATAGAATTAGGAAGAAATAAATTTCACTCCAAGGGAATATGTAGTTTCATTTACATTGACTGAATGAAGGCTGGGTTCGGGTTTGTTACAAATGAAAACAGATTGTCTTCGTTCTTGGAGAACTAATCAGATTGTTTTCCTGTCTGAACTTGGTCTCGTTGCCATAGGTAATGCTGAGGAGAACACCGGTAAAGAGATAATCATAAGAGGCGTTTAGTAGGTACGAGCCCTGTAGTCTAAGGATGTTCCCTGGAGGAGCAAAGACACTGGTCAGAGGTAACACTAGTCATTAGGGTGGTCCCGAGAGAGACTCAAGTTAGGAGGGCGGGCAGGACACGCAGGTATCAGTCCCTCCCTTGGAGCCCCGCCCTCCACCCAGCAGACCTCCCTAGTCTCTCTCCTTCCCTCTGCCAGATGGAGTTTCAGCATCATTTCCACTCCGAAGCTATCCGTATCTCCTCCATCTCTTCAAGCACTTTACAAATACTTCCACCATCACTGTTTTCACACCGTAGTCTGATTTTCAAATTTATTTCTAGATCACGGACTTTGAAGGAAAAGGCAGGGAAAATGTCCTAACAATTTTCTAGTGCCCAGCATTGTTTAAACTGAAGTCTTAAGTTGAGGTGGTGTTTCAGGCTATAGTTAGAGGTCTTTACTTTTTTTTCTTCTATTTCTTCTGAAATAGATGAAAAATCCATTTTTCATGGATTCTTTTCATTTCATGTCCTCCTTGTTTTCAATTTTTCTTTATGAGAAGTCAAGAGCAATTTTTGGATTGCAGGAGGCATGAATAGGGACAAAAATTAAAGACAAACATGAAAATGAGCTTAGTTTCTTTCTACTGGCCTTCTTTTTTCGTAACTAGCTTGTTTCAGTAGCAGACACTGAAGTTTGAAGTTTAGCTGAGCAAAATTCGCTTGAAAAAGTATCGTTTTAAAAGATGAATTAGTGAGGCAAGCTATGCTTAACAGATCTGCAATCTGAAGAATGTTTTAAGTCCCTATTTAGGCCAGGTTCAGTGACTCATTCCTGTAACCACAGCACTTTGGGAGACTGAGGTGGGAGGATTACTTGAGCCCAGGAATTGGAGACCAGCCTGGACAACATAGCAAGACTCTGTCTCTACAAAAAATTTAAAAAATTAGCTGGATATAGTGGTGTATACTTGTAGTCCCAGCTGCTTGGAAGGCTGAGGTGTGAGAATTGTTTGAACCCAGGAGTTTGAGGCAGCAATGAGCTACGATGATGCCACTGCACCCCAGCCTAGGTAACAAAGCAAGACCCTGTCTCTAAAACAAAAACTTCTATTCAACTGTTGACATTAAATGAATCATTTTGTGAATAAAAAGTATAAAGTTCTTATATAAGGTCATTACAGTGAGTCAAGAGCAGTGGAAACAAATAGTAACAATGTTCATTGATATATAAATATATATATATACATCACTTACAGCATAATACAATATAATATAAATATTATATATAGGGTTTACACACACACACACTCATATATGTAATATATTTAGTGTTTACATATGAACTTTTGAGGTTTAAAAGTAGGTGCTTTTCCTCAATGTACACAGGTATTAACTAACAAGAACATGCCTTAGCAGATACAAAGCCAAGGCCAGAAATGTTTTCTTCCACATG
The DNA here is from genome assembly GCF_006542625.1 of Nomascus leucogenys. Lineage (NCBI taxonomy): Eukaryota > Metazoa > Chordata > Mammalia > Primates > Hylobatidae > Nomascus > Nomascus leucogenys. The sequence continues at coordinate 16,020,185 of NC_044384.1, read as the reverse complement.
TTTTTACCTGTTTCAATCTCAAATTGTAAACTCTACCATGTACCAGATACCAGAAAATCATTAGACTGTGTGGGTGTGTAAAATGTTTGGGCAAACTGGAATGGATTTTCCTGGATATCACAGAGTAACTTGTCTTTCTGTCCATGGAACATGGAATACCAGTTTGTGAGTGGTTTAGTTCCAGACTCATGTGCAGGATTCAGCAGAGGGATCAAGTGAGGACACAGCAAGGCATCAGAAAGCCCAAACCAGTCTCTTATTAAAGGTCCTTTAAAGCCACACAGCCATTCAGTCTTATCCAACAGAGTGGGCCCAGGTCTCCACTCCATCCTGGTAGAGATCAGGGTGGAGGATAGGTGGAGATTCCCACCTTCATGCTCGGCATTATTTGAGAAGAAGATTCTGTGAGATTAGAGTGCATTAATAAGCATCTGGATCATCTAGGGTGGGAAAGCTTGGCACTTTATTTTCCTCCCATATTTCTGTCCTGCATTTTGGGTTTTGCCAGTTGTTTCCAGGGTCTTGGGGTAGCTTGTGTGTGTGTGTGTGTGTGTGTGTGTGTGTGTGTGTGTTCTGTGAATAGAAATGAAGAAACTTATAAAGACTCTCATTTCTTTGTAGTTGGCAATAAAGTGAATTAAAAGCCTTCCTTCATTCAAATTCTATACCTTTTCCTATTTCAGTTGCTATCACCATTTTTGAAAGTTTCTATTCCATGTTAAGAGTTAGTAGTATATGAATGTCTTCTTTTGAGAAGTATCTGTTCATATGCTTTGCCCACTTTTTATTAGAGTTGTTTGTTTTTTTTCTTGTAAATTTGTTAAAGTTCCTTGTGGTTTCTGGATATGAGAACTTTGTAAGATGGATAGATTGCAAAAATTTTCTCTCACTCTGAGTTTCACATTCTTTGTCTAAGAAATTCAATCAGCCACAAAATGAAAATTTAGCTCAGGTTTTCTGATTCTTGTAAAGCCAAAAAATGGTGTGCAAATCCTCTCTCATCCATTACAACATGTATAGCCCTCAAAAAGCAATTGAATAGCTTGAAATCTCAATTCTCAGCTGCAAAATGGGAATCAAAAACTAAGTAGTACTAATAATATAAATGCTTGTGAAAGTCAAGAGAGATGCTAATTTGCTATTATCTGTTGCTGGATTTAACTGGTGCAATAAACTTGTAAAGTCAGTTACAGATCTGTCAAGATTTAACTGTGTTGTTTGACAAGGACTTTAGGGTAGGGGTTGGCAAACTCTGGCCGTTGGTCCAAAACTGGCTGGACACCTGATTTTACAAATAAAATTTTATCGAAACACAGCCATGTCTATTTGCTTACATATTTCCTATGTCTGCTTTAATGTCATTACTGAAAAATTGAGTTGTGATGGATGAATATATGGCCCACAAAGCCAAACATATTTACTATTTGGCGTCTTGCAGAAAAAGTTGACCAATCTCTGCTCTTGGGAGTTCCTAATGAAACACATTCTGTAACCTTCTACAATGCATTGCTTAATCTTTCATTTAACTGTAAGCACTAGCAGTATGCTAAACAAAATAATAGCAGAGAACCCCTTCAAGTCCAGAATCTAGTTTACCTTCCTAGGTTTTGCCAAGGGTTCCTTTCTTGATTGCCTATGAATCCCTAATCTGCTCCCTCAAGTACAAATAGCTTCATCAGGAGGATTAGAAGGGTGTGTTGTCCTTCTATTTTAATAAGCATTTCTTCATACTTTGTGTTACTGTCACATTGCCACATTCTCATGGTGCTTAGCTTCTCTGTATCTCTCTGTCTCTCTCTCTCTATAGCTCCTGCTCTCCCTCTTTTTCTCTCTAAAGTACATGCATGCATGCACAAACACACATACTGTATCATTGTCATTACCAACTTTGGCCTATATAGCAGATAACAAAGGCATGATCAATGTGATCTTAAAATGTTCAAAGATATAAACCCCCAGAAATTTTTAGTAGCATTGTTACCATGACTTATCCCAATAACCAACTATGCCCAGAAGCAGACATCACCAACAGCAATGGAACAAATATCTTTTTCCTCAGATACTTGTTCACTTTCTGCCTGATAGGACTTCAATTTTATAGTGACCACATTTTTTACTGTCTAGAAAAGATCATATAATATAAAGTGAAGCAAAAATTCGTGAACCCTTTTCTTAAAGATGCTCTCTGATTCACTGAAGCACTGGGAAATCTACCCATGTGTAGAAACTGGTTCTAAATAAGAATAATGTGTCTGTTACCAGCTGGTCTCAAATCCTCTGTATCTGGCCCCTGGAGAGGTAGCAGTAGACTGTAGAAAGATATTTCAGGGATATTTCTTATAATAAGAAAAGAATTCTTTAGGGCATGCTCCCTCCAAAGGCCAGAAGGTCATATTATCTGGGTCTCTGCTATAAAGCTTAAAAAGGAAATCCTCATGACAGTCTTGGTGATAGCATGTGATGGTCCCACCTCCTTCTAGCCCTCTACCCTCTCACCAAGAAGAATGAACACTGTGAGGGTTATACTCTTTGCTTTGGCAGAAAGCCCAACTCACCACAGGCATCCTCACAGAGTCCAAGTGTACCAAAGTGTGAAGAGCAAGAACTGTGCTGAGTGGTGGGGTCCAAGAGTTTTCATATTAAGCCTTAAATATTTAAGAAGAATTTTAAAGGGATGTCAAGCCTTGAGTGGAATCATCACTAAATGTGGACCCACTTCTTGGTGAGTGGCTGTCAAGTAACTTTGATAATGACCCCCTAATAACTTTCTACTTGATCATATGCGTGGGTGCATATATACAAAACAATATTTGCTCCTGCTATGAGTATGCTTCATGATCTATCCTATTCTATTCTACTCTTCTGATCTATCCTATCCTATCTTATATTTTAATGCATCTCATTTTTGTTTTTTAAAGCTGGTGTTTAACTACTAAATGTATTGTGTTTTTCCAAGTGATTTGTAATCTGAATTTAAAAAAAACAGTGAGTAGGCAAGGGTCAGTAATGCCATTACCTGGAGCATTGTTGTTTAAAGAATTAAAATTGTTTAAAAATTTTCCAATTAAAATTGACAATTGGAAAACAATGTCTATTTTTCTTCACAGAAGAACATGACAAAGGAGCTTAACTGAGAGCACACAGGCCTCTCTGGGCATATGTAGTTTTTTTCCTTCCAAAACCAATTTTTAAGAATCCTTCTTTTCTTTTTTATTGTAGTACCAGGCTTTCCTCTTCCATTATTCTTTTTTTCTTTCTATTTGTTTTCTCCCTCTCTGCCTTTTACCAGTAGCTCACCGGGTAACTGAAAGGCCTCCCATATTCTCTCCTACCTCTGAACTGGGGTTTGGCTGTGTCCCCACCCAAACTCTCACCTTGAATTGTATCTCCCAGAATTCCCACATGTTGTGGAAGGACCCAGGGGGAGGTAATTGAATCAAGGTGGTTGGTCTTTCCCATGCTATTCTTGTCATACTGAGTAAGTCTCACGAGATCTGATGGGTTTATCAGGGGTTTCCACTCTTGCTTCTTCCTCATTTTCTCTTGTCACCACCATGTAAGAAGTGCCTCTCACCTCCCGCCATGATTCTGAGGCCTCCACAGCCATGTGGAACTGTAAGTCCAATGAAACCTCTTTTTCTTCCCGGTCTCAGGTATGCTTTTATCAGCAGCATAAAAACAGACTAATACAGTAAATTGGTACCAGGAGTGGGGTATTGCTGGAAAGATACCCAAAAATGTGGAAGTGACTTTGGAACTGGGTAACAGGCAGAGGTTGGAATAGTTTGGAGGGCTCAGAAGACAGGAAAATGTGGGAAAATTTGGAACTTCCCAGAGACTTGATGAATGGCTTTGCCCAAAATGCTGATAGCAATATGGACAATAAAGTCCAGGCTGAGGTGGTTTCCGATGGAGATGGGGAACTTGTTGGGAACTGGAGCAAAGGTGACTCTTGTGATGTTTTAGCAAAGAGACTGGTGGCATTTTGCCCCTGCCCTAGAGATTTGTGAAACTTCGAACTTGAAAATGATAATTTAGGATATCTGGTGGAAGAAATTTCTAAGGAGCAAAGCATTTGAGAGGTGACTTGGGTATTGTTAAAGGCATTCAGTTTTATAAGGGAAGCAGAGCATAAAAGTTTGGAAAATTTGCAACCTGACTATGTGATAGAAAAGAAAAACCCATTTTCTGGGGAGAAATTCAAGCTGGCTGCAGAAATTTGCATAAGTAGCAAGAAGCCTAATGTTAATCCCCAAGATCATAGGGAAAATGTCTCCAGGCCATGTCAGAGACCTTCATGGAGGCCCCTCCCATGGCAGGCCTGGAGACCCAGGAGGAAAAAGTGGTTTTGTGGGCTGGGCCCAGAGTCCTTGTGCTCTGTGCAGCCTAGGGACTTGGTGCCCTCTGTCCCAGCTGCTCCAGCAGTGGCTGAAAAGGGCCAACATACAGCTCGGGCTGTGGCTTCAGAGGGTGGAAGACCCAAGCCTTGGCAGCTTCCATGTGGTGTTGAGCCTGCAGGTTCACAGAAGTCAAGAATTGAGTTTTGGGAACCTCTGCCTAGATTTCAGAAGATGTATAGAAATTCCTGGATGCCCAGGCAAAAGTTTACTGTAGGAGTGGTCCTCTCAGGGAGAACCTTTGCTAGGGCAGTTCAGAAGGAAAATGTGGGGTTGGAGCCCCCACACAGAGTCCCTACTGGGGCACTGCCTAGTGGGGCTGTAAGAAGAGGGCCACTGTCCTCCAGACCCGAGAATGGCAGATCCACGGACAGCTTGTATTTGCACCTGAAAAGCCACGGACACTCAACACCAGGCCATAAAAGCAGCTGGGAGGCAGGCTGTACCCTGCAAAGCCACAGGGGCAGAGCTGTCCAAGACCATGGAAACGCACCTCTTGCATCAGCATGACCTGGATGTGAGACCTGGAGTCAAAGGAGATTATTTTGGAGTTTTAAAATTTGACTGCCCTGCTGGATTTCAAACTTGCATGGGCCCTGTAATCCCTTTGTTTTGTCCAATTTGTCCCATTTGGAATGGCTGTATTTACCCAATTCCTGTGCCACCATTGTATCTAGGAAGTAACTAACTTGCTTTTGATTTTACAGGCTCATAGACAGAAGGGACTTGCCTTGTCTCAGGTGAGACTTTGGACTGTGAACTTTTGGGTTAACGCTGAAATGAGTTAAGACTTTGGGGGACTGTTGGGAAGGCATGATTGGTTTTAAAATGTAAGGACATGAGATTTGGAGGGGTCAGGGGCTGAAAGATATGGTTTGGCTGTGTCCCCATCCAAATCTCAACTCAAATTTTGTCTCCCAGAATTCACAACATGGGACCCAGGGAGAGGTAATTGAATCATGGAGGCCAGTCTTTCCTGTGCTGTTCTCATGATAGTGAATAAGTCTCACAAGATCTGATGGATTTATCAGGGGTTTCCGCTTTTGCTTCTTCCTTATTTTCTCTGGCTTCCACCATGTAAGAAGTGCCTTTCACCTCCTGCCATGATTATGAGGCCTCCCCAGCTATGTGGAACTGTAAGTTCAATTAAACCTTTTTCTCTTTTTCTTCCCAATCTCGGGTATGTCTTTATCAGCCATGCAAAAACAGACTAATACACCTGGCGTGTCCCGCTGGGGCCACTTCTGTGTCTCCTAGGCCTGACCCAATCCAACTTACCTTTCAGGTCTACATTTCTGTAGAAAACAGTTCCTAATTCTTCTAGGACTCAGTGACGTCTATTTCCAGGTTGTCCAAACAGCATCACTTATGGTACTTTTCATGCCACCTCGTAATTGCTTGTGGGTTGTTTCCCTTAGTGGACTGTGGGCCCATGGAGGGCAAGAACTGGGTCTTCTGCTCCACAGTAACCCTGCACTGTGGTGCCAAGCCCAGCACCCACCAGGCCTGTGATCAAAATTCGTTCAGTCAGAGTGGATGAATGAATCTATTGATTGGAGGGGGAAAAGGCCACTGGATGAAGGAGTTCAATGGGCAAATTCATTAAAATTAATTCTACTACACTTATCTTCTTTGGCTTAATGTGCAGGCTTGTCTCTAAAATAAGATTGTGATATCTTTCTCTTATCTCTGGAGAGACAGTCTTTGTAGGTTGATTCAGAAATCACTTGCCCAGAACATTCCACTATTATTGAGTCTGATTTACAGATTATGTGCATTGGTATGCATATCAGGTGCTTGGAGACACTGAGGCCTCCTGGATATGCTTATGAGATGAAAGGAAATAGGAAGAGATTATATGTATTGAGGATTCTAGCTGCAGGCACAGTCAGGAGAACTGCGTGTGCCAAGGATCTGATTTGCCTAATTTCCCCCCCCATGGCATCTCTGGGGGAGTGACGAAAGCAGAAAACTAACAAGAGTTAGAAGGCCTGATCTTTGTTGACACATTTGATACTCACTTTTTCTGTGGTTTTGAGCAGTTTTTTAATCTCTGACTTTCCATGTACAAATGTTTATGAGAAGAGTCATTTAATGTGATGACATCTTTCATGAGAGTCAGCAATGCCTTCTGGATTCATTTTTATTTCTCGATCACCACTATTTGATCATAAAACAGGAGTTACATAAATATAACAAGATAATATTTTAAAGTAAACATTAAATTTAATTACCTGCATCTTCATAATATTAGCAGATAATTGTGGATTAAGACATATGTGACATTTGCCTTGAGGTTAGGTTATATTCCTATTTTTAGATTACCTCAGTAAAAGGGGGGTTTCAGCTGCTATAGTGTAGCATAAAACATATTCCTTTAACTGTGGGATTTGGGTGAATTGGGATTAGACCACAAGGTAGATGAAAATCTTGCTCTGGACTGAGATTGGGCACCACTGCTAATATCATATGAGCCTCTGCTTTTCATAATCAGAGCGTTGACATAATTTTTCTGAGTTATTACAGGAAATTGTTGAAAATTCTATATCTCTACCATGTCTTGTGCTTCAACTTTCCTGCTACTATTTTTTTAACAAGCAGAAATGGTATGCTAACAAATGGAAACAACTAATACATCGTCCAGAAAGTAATTTAGTCACTAGAATAAACTGTTCTTAGAATTTCTGCTATTACTATATAAGTATTTAATAATTTTCAATCTAAAATGGTTTTATGTTGGAGCTGGTTTAAATATTGTAATATTTAAGAAATTGGTAAGTAATCCACCTTTCATTTATGAGACAATCTAAAAATAGTTTTTTCTTCTTTTAAAATAATTCTGATGAAGTCACAGCCAGAAGCTAAATTTGGTAGTGGTCAAATTCATCACGTGCTGCCTAAAGGATGATACTAATCCAAAAATTAAGTATCTGATGTTAAAGTGTTATGGAAATATGAAGCACTTACAAAGAGTACCTTAAATAATAAAGAGTCAGAGAAGGAAGTTAAGGGCTAAAGAATGAGTTTCAGCTTTCACTGATGCCTTTGACTTGGGTTTAATGAGGCAGAAATTATTGGCCATTGGGTAAAGAATATTGCAGCTACTTTTCTTTATTAAAGATCATGTCCTGTGAACATGCACTAATTACTTTACTAAATCAAGGAAATTTCTAATGTCTTAAATCCTAACATTTCACCATGCTATTCTTTGAGAATTCCATGACTTGGGAATGCATTTCAGGCCAATGGACCCAGAAAAGAACAAGTTTGACCTGTGTAACTAAATGGGTCACTGTAGAGAATTGCATTACAATACAATTGTATAGTATTTCCCAAGTTATGAAAACAGAAACTCTGCATGCCATTTCTATGGTATGAGCTAAATTAGAGGCAGGCCCTAGAGTGAAGCTTACTCAACCTTCAGGGAAAAGAAACAAATTTTCCCAAGAGTTGAATTCTTGTAAGTGGTTATTAACCTGAGAGGTTTGGGTGAATTTTTCTCAATAACTTACAGCCATGGTTCCTAATATCTCGGGTAGAATAATGTGAGGGCAGTGGGATTTGGTTTGCTAAACTAAGAAGGTGTTACGACTCAACTGTTCTGTGGGCCTTAGCCCAATTACTGTGTCTGGGGATTTCAAAAACAAATTGTTTTCTGACTAATTCATATTCAAATAAACATATGAGTGACAAAGTGGTTTGGCCTTTTCTTGAAGGAACCCAGGTTTCTGCTTATTTGAGCACTGACTGTCCCTATCCATGTGGCTGCTGAGTGGAGAGTCAAGAGGAAACTTCTCACTCATCTCTCGGGAGGGGCTGTTCCCAAGCACCAAGGCTATTCTTAAGTAACATGTGACTCAATGTGTTTTTAAAATCATAGAAATTAATAATTCCACTATACTCTCTAGTCAGATATTTCTCTCTAAAAATAAACACTGAAATATACTCTTATTAAACAATTTTAAGTGGCAAAAAAATGCAAAGATGAATGGAGCAGAGTGTAGCTCGGAAGTAGACTGTAAGATAGTTAAAACAGCTTGCGATGCATGGGTATCACACATCTTTTGGGAAAAGAGAGCTTAAAGAAATAATAGTGGTATATTTGATTAACCACTATTATTATTATTACATATGTATATCATCACCTCATATCTAAAAATTACAGAAGGCAAGAAAATAAAACAAAATAAACTACCAGAAGAGGTGAGTAATTAGGCATTGGATCACAGAGTAGGAAGGGAGTTTCTAAACATAAATCACAGAAAAAATGATATATTTTTCACTATGTAAACATATAAATTACATCTATGTAAAAATTATCAACAGAAATTTAAAAGGCCATCAACAAATTGCAGAATTTATTTATGACAAATAAAATCTTGTGAGCTCTCTGTGATTCGTTTTTTCCTTCATAGTCGCCTCCCACAACCGTAGATTCAACTATGTGTGAATAGCCAACAAGCACCTCAAACTTAAGTCCCCAAATCTGATTCTCTGCAATATTCCACATCTTAGAAAAATGTTACAAACTCTTGTTCAATTACCAAAGCCATAAGTCCAGATGTTATCTTTTTTTTTTCATTTTCTTCCCTTTCCTTATAAAATCCATCAGTGTAGTCAGTGTAGCCTGAAGATTCTACCTCCTACATATATCTGGAGTACAGTTTCTCCACCTCTGATGGCACTCCCTGGTCCACATCACTATTATTTCTGGCCTGGTCTGTTCAAATAACCTGTCTCTTGTTTGTTTTGTTTCCACTCTTGTCTATCTCTGATTTGTTTTCTAGAGCAGCTAGAGTGTTATTTTTTAAAAAAGTAAGATAAGAATAAGCCATCTCTTGCTTAAAATCTTTCACTAGCTTCCCTTCCCATTTAGGATAAAATTCAAATTCTTTCTGACGGCCTATAGCCTCTACACAGTCCCTGGTTTTCCTCATCCTATGCCACTCTTTTTGCTGTTCTTTCTTTCTAGAATGCTCTCTCCCTTCCTCTCCTGCTTATACACTGCAGCTGCATTCTTATATTTTAGATCCTGACTTAGATTTATTTCCTTAGAAATGCCTCCATTGACATTACAATCTAAATAAGTGATTCCCATCCCATTATTCTCTTTCTAGAAACCGATTTTTTTCCTTCATAGCACTTATTATTTATAGCGTGTGTTTAGTGTGTTAGGATTAATTTGACAGGTTTCAAATAGCTGAAAAACAGCATTTTCTCATGTAATTAGAAGTTCAGAGTTAGGTAAGTGGTTGCTGGTCTTGCCGTTAGTGGCTCAAGGCTATCAGGACAGATGTCTCTGTAATTCCTTTGTTCTTTCCTTCAGTGTTGCTGCCCCCAATCACAGGGATGTTGCTCTGCCTCCTGCATCCTACATTCCATGGAAGGGCAGTGAAGAGCATAGGATAAAATGGGCACCTAACAACTGTGTAACTCCTCTCTTGGAAAAGTTTCCTGGAAGCCTTAGACAGAAGCTTCTACTTGCATGACTATTGGTCAGAATCTAGACACATGTTCCTCCCCATCTGCAAGGGAGGAGGGAATTTTTTGTTTGTTTTTAAACTGGGCACAATGGCTTCTCCCATTTCCCATTAGTTTTCTTTCAACTAAACAAAATTTAGTTTCCTTTAAAAGAAAAAGAGGGAGAATGAATATTGGGTATTAACATTCTTGGCTACAGTGTGTATGTTTGTTTACCAAATTCCTGTTTTTCCTAACTTTTAAAAGAAGGAATCATGTTTTATTTTTCCCAGAAATGTATATACCCATGGCTTACATTTGGGTAAGCATTCAATAAATTGTTGAACAAATAAAACTTACTGAGAATCATGGCATAGCACTTCCTGAACTTTCCAGTTCAGGGATGCTATGTTGAGGTGGTCTAGTTTGCACTGAAGGCTAAACTTTTGCTCATGCCCTTGGGGATCATTTTGCAGGAATGTTCTTCTGAAATTATCTTTATCTTTCTCCTTCACCATTTATTAGTCTTCCACTAGATGATTCCCAAAGCAAACAAGATGACTCATTATCTCCCAACTTAAAAAGATATATCTATATGCTGATTGCTACCTTCCCAACCCAGCCCCAACCTCTTTCCTGAACTGGATAAAACCATCTGTCTGACATTACCAGCTAAAGGCTGCTCAAACACAACATTATCAAAACAACTTTCAATTCCCTCTAGTCATCTGCATTTTGGTAAAAAGCAAAGCATCTACTTAGTTATATAAACCAAAGAATCTTGAAGTGATTCTTTTTTCTACTTCTTTCATTACCTTCTACATCCAATCAGCAAGTTCTGCTAAACACACTTTCAACTTTGCATAAATCCATTACTTTTCTCTATCTCCACTGCTACATCTCTGTTCACAGCATGGTTAGCCTTCTCCTGTCCTGTGCTGAATAAGAGTAGAGGCTGTCATTCCAGGCCACTCTTGCTGGATAACCACGGACCTACACAGGTCCAGTTGGGGACTGTGATGTGAAAGAATAGAGGCAATGGAGAAAAAAAATATATGCAGAGATTTCCCCCACATTCACTGAACTTTTTTTTTTTTTTTTTTTGAGACAGAGTCTCGCTCTGTCCCCCAGGCTGGAGTGCAATGGCGGGATCTCTGCTCACTGCAAGCTCCGCCTCTTGGGTTCACGCCATTCTCCTGCCTCAGCCTCCCAAGTATCTGGGACTACAGGCGCCCACCACAACACCCGGCTTATTTTTTGTATATTTAGTAGAGACGAGGTTTCACCGTGTTAGCCAGGATGGTCTCGATCTCCTGACCTCGTGATCCACCCGCCTCGGCCTCCCAAAGTGCTAGGATTACAGGCTTGAGCCACCATGCCCGGCCCCATCGAACTTTTTAGAGCTCTCTTTTCTGCTACTCAAGCCAGAACCAGAGGGCTTCTCTTGGATTTCACTCTGTCTGCTTCACAATACTCAATTCAGAGTTCTAGGGTGGGCTGAGTTAAATAAATAAATGTATTTATTCAGGATGGGAATAATAGAGGGGAAAAAACTTAAACCCACTATTATCTTGTTTCTATTTTGAATTCTGTTCTTCCCATATCAGTCTGTTGATATTTACTTTTTAGAGTTTTCAAATATCCATCTACATATTCTGTCCAGGTCTCATAGTTGAGTCCGTGGGAAATAAAAGAAAGACTGTTTCCTCCCTCACCTTTTCCTTGGAGAGTTAATGGATTATACTAACAGGCTTTCTAATATTGAACCAGCCTTGCATTACTAACATAAATCCTTCTTGGTTGTGATGTATTATAATTTTTATATATTGCTTAGTTTGATTTACTAATATTTTATTGAGGATTTTTCCTTTATATTCATCAGGGATATTTTTCTCTAGTTTTCATTTTGTATTCTGTCTGATTATAGTGTTAGGGTAATGCTGGCCTCATAAATGAGTTGGAAAGTGTTATTTCTCATTTTCTGGAAAAGATTGTGTAATATTGGTGTTGTCTCTTCTCTGAATATTTGGTAGAATTCTCTAAGAAAACCATCTGGGACTTGAGATTTCTATTTTTGGAAGGTTTAAAACTACACATTTAATTTTTGATAGGTATAGAACTATTCAGGTTATTTGTTTAATATTGGGTGAGTTTTGGTAGTTTGAGGTTTTCCACAGCTTTGGTCTAGCTTTTCTAAGTTGTTAAATTTATGTGCTTAAAGTTATTCCTAATGTTTAAAAAAAATTCTTTTAATATCTGTGAGGTCTGTGAAGTCTGAAGGTCTCTTTCCTTCCTGATATTGAGAATTTATATATTCTCTTTCTTTTTAGTGACAGTCTTGTTAGGGGTTAAATCTTATTGATTAATTTAGGAAATTGTCTTTTGGATTAATTGATTTTCTGTATTGTTTTTATTGATTACTGCTCTTTTCTTTATGATTTTCTTGTTTCTGTTTGTTTTTGGTTTATTTTGCTCTTGTCCTAGTTTCTTTAAGTGAAAGTACAGATTATTGGTTTGAGACTGTTCTTCATTATTTTTATTCTGTAGATCGTTCTACCCTTTTTTTCTTGCCTATCTATAGCCTTGTGCTCCAATAGTGAGAAAATTTGACTTGCACCACCTTTCATCCATTTATTTAATCATTCCATTCCACTGTACATGTATAATGATATCAGAATTATTTACCTATACTCCTGTGAGAAACACCTTTATTGACAGGACCACAGTGCTTATGTGCAGTTTCTTTTGCCTTTAGTCTTACAAACTCCACTCATTTCCAAAGTCACTTAGGTTCATGCATTTTCCCTTTCAGTGAGTTTGTTTCATATATTTGTAATATAATTAGATCTTTATGTTACATTTTGCATATCTTTCTTCCTATTAAGATTTTGAAAAGTCAGCTTTATTGAACTACAATTATGCATAATAAATTGCATCGATTTAAAATGTAATTCAATGAGCTCTGACAAATGCAAAAAAACATTGCCACACCCAGGAAACCACTGCCACCATCGATTCATAGAATGTTTCCATCACCCCCAAAACTCCCCAAGGTCCGTTTGCCATCTGTCCTCCCTCCAGCCCTGGCCCCAATCTACTACTAAGCTCTTTGTTACCATAAATCAGATTATAGTTTTGTTTTAGGGATTTTGAGATTCATCCACAGTTTTGAGTGTATCAATAATTTGCTCTTTTAAAAAAGGACTAGTATTCCATTGTTTGGATATACCACAATTTATTTTTATTTTATTTAACACCTGTTGAGGAATATTTGGTTTGTTTCAAGTTGTTAGCTATCGTGAATGAATGAAACTACTGTAACACTTATGTACAAGCACTTTTGTGCAAATAATCTTCCCTTTTCCTTGGGAAAATAACTTGGATTTACACCTCAATGACATAATGTTAGATGTTTTATTGGTGTCTCACAAGCCCTTGAAGAGAGATGAACAGAAAATTTGAAATTAAATGAAAAAGAAAAATTGATTGAAAAATTTCTGTTGATCTCTCTAAAAGTTTCTTTATTTTTTCCATCATTTTCATTAGTACATTTCGATTTTTATTACTGTATTTTTTATTCTAAAATTTCTATTTGCTATTACTATTTTCTATTTTCCCACTTATTATAAAAGTGTCTGAAACCACTTGTTAGAGCCTTTTTATAATAGCTGCTTTAAAATCCTTGTCAGATAATTCTAAAATCTGTCTCATCTTGGTGTTGACATCTGCTGATTGTCTTTTGCCATATGAATTGAGATTTTCCTGGTTTTTGGTTTGACAAGTATTTTGCATTATGTCCTGGACATTTTGAGTATTATATAATGAGACTTTGGCTCCTGTTTAAATCTACTTTTTAAACAGACAGCAATGGTTTTAATGATAATTGGTGAGTTCTGGTTTTAATGGCAATTTAATTGTCAAAATCTTTGTAGTCTTACTCTCATCTGCCCTGTTTTTGCACTACCCAGCAGTCAATCTGAAACTATATCATAATTTAGTCAACAAAGCTTTTGCTCTATTGATTCTGTTCATTTTCACAGATTAATGGAACAGTGGTGAACTCAGGACTTCATATACAAATTTAAATCATTCTTTTCTCCATCTCTCCCTTCTTTATGATTGTCCTCAAACCCTCTACCTGGGAGGGTAAGGGGTGCTACATTTTTGCTAGTGTCTACTTTCTTCAGGGTGGTAGTTGACAGGATCCCACCTCACGACTTTGTGCACACAGTGTGAGTGGAAGGGGAAGGGCTTTGTTATCTGTGTCTGCAGTCACTCACCATCAAAGGATGGAGGCAGGACACTGCTGCTTCTGCTTGTGTTTGCTTAGTGTAGAGTGGGATTGTCATTATGGTTCTACCCTACAGTTTTTACAGCAACCAGGCCAGTGGGGAGGATAGAGGGTGTTGCTTCTCTTGCGGCATCTGCTTGTAGTGCTGTGATTATCATCCAAAGGATTCTTCTTCTTCCTGGACTTCTGGTTAGAGAGATTTTATCCCTGCCCCTATCAGTATTATAGCTGCAGGGTGTGGTTCGCAATGGCACCTAGGCTGGAATGTAAAGGAAAACAACAACAACAACAACAAATGTAAAACTAGGTGACCCCTCAAGTCCTGAGATTCCTAGCCAGTCTTCCTTCTTTTCTTCCCGTTTTAGAGTTTTCTCATAGTTACTCTATGGCTTTTGTCCAGAAGTTTTAGTTGTAATTAACAGGAAAGAATATGGTGGAGTGTGTTTTTCATATCTTGACCCAAACTGGAAGCTATTGTCATTATTATTATTATTAAATTCTTGTAATTTCAGTTTCTATTTTACCTTTTACTCAGGAATTTATGACAGGATTTTTACTATCCATGTGAAAGAAAATGTTGTGAGTTTTTCTGCTGTTGTTGATAGTAAACTCTAGTTTTATTGAATGTGATCAGAGAGTATTGTTTGTAATATTCTTCCTTTGTTAAAGTTACTGATATTTTCTTTGTGACTTATATGAGATGAATTTCTGTGCATCAACCATGGGCATTTGAGATGAATGTGTTCTCTACTATTAGGATATAGAATTCAATATATTCATATTTAACATAATGACTATGTTGTTTAAATCTTTTACAACCTTACCTTATTTTATTTATTTCCAGTCTGCACATGTGCACACACACACACACACTCACACACACACTCACACACTCACACAGAGAGATTCCATAAAATTTTATTCATCTTCGCTGGAACAAAGGGGGCTGATAGTCTGAGAAGATGTTGCCAGAGTGGAAGGAAAACTGAACTTCCAAAAGATGTGCATGCAGTTTGCATGGTGGGGTGGGGTGGGTGGGTCACATGGCACTGGGTACTTTAGGAATGGGGATAGTGTGAACATGTACAAGAAAGTAAGAGACAAAAGGGAAAGGGAGGCATAATTGTGGTGAGGAAAGTCTGGGATGGAGAATTTTTTTTTTTTTTTTTTTTTTTTTTTTTTTTTTTTTTTTTTTTAGGTACATGTGCATTTGTATGACATGAGGATTCTGACCAAATGTACTTAGTTTTCTATGATTTTTACAGTGAGTGTATTTTTTTTATAGTTTTTTTTCTATGGAGAGAAATGGGTTTGGTTTTTTGGAAGTACTGAGAAGAGAATATTTTAAAAGAATGTAGGAAGTACTTTTGATGTTGGCATGCTTTGTGAAATCGTTAGGGAGGTCTCTTTAAGGAAGCCTAAGTGAATGAAATGGGATTTGTGTTTTCTTTGAATATGGTTTCCTGCATAGACTGGATCCTGGTGGTTCCCAGTTTTTATTCTCAGTTTTTACTTTTATTTTATATCTTATTTATAATGAAATTGATAGAATTGTAAATGAAATGACCACAATAAGATAAACTCTTAATAGTTTCCTAATCTTACTAGACTTCCCATTAGTTTATACTTATTTCATGTGTTCTTATGTGTTTCGCATACAAAGAACATATTGTTTTTTTCTTAAAGACAGAATTGATACATGCTATTGCAACCTCTGCCCATAAATTAAAGGCATCCTTCTAAGGGTTTGCATGGGTTGGAAATTTATTACTCCAAAAATAGGAAACTACTCTGAGTTGAAAGCGTTTACTTTTGTTTTTGATAAGGTTATATATGGGATTCTCTGTTTCTCATAGACCCTTATGAGAACAGATAGACTGTGATTTTTTTAAGCAGATTTTGTGGGGATATTTATGAATAAGTCAAGATAGTAGCCATATTGTCTTCTGACTTCTAAGGATAAGTTTAAAAGGATGTAGTGGGAGACAAGCCCAGAAATGATCAGGAAGGCTTCATGGTTCAAAAAGAAAAAAAAAATCATAGGCACCCTAGGATCTATTTCAACTGCTTCTTTTTTTTTTTTTAACTTTTATTTTAAGTTCAGGAGTACATGTGCAGGTTTGTTATATAGGTAAACTGCATGTCGGCAGGGAGGTTGTATAGAGATTATTTCCTCTCTCAGGTAATAAGCATATACTTGAGGGTGGAGGGCGGGAGAAAGGAGAGGATCAACTGCTTCTTATTTAAGAAAGACACAACACAAACTTTCGAACCCTACTTTTCTCATGTTGTAAAATGGGAGACTTCAACTTAAATAATGTCTAAAGTTTCCTTTAGCTTCGTATCTATCAATAAAGGAAAAATTGGATATATATTTACTTTCAAGGCCACTGAATTTGCATATTTAATTAAAATTAAAGGGAGGATTTAAGCATCACTCTGCATATGGAAGAATATAGGTAGAAGTTTTAAAGCTCCCATTTACAAACACAACAATAATTTTAAAGGATAAGAAAATAGAGGCTTGTAGGAAAATTAAATGCATCATTTATATTTAACTTTGCCACTGAAACTGGTCAAGGTAAAGCTTAATAAATCTAAAGATTCAGAATATTTACTTTTTCATGACAAATAATGACATTCAAAATGTGATGATAAAATAATTTAGGAGATGAAATAGGACCAATTATTGCATTTCTTTGGGAAGCTGAAATCCTGAGGTAGAAAGTGAACTTTAATTTGCTTCTAAAATTAGATTTGGATTTTGTTTAGGAAACTCTCTGTGTGTGTTCATGAATCTCATAGAATTAAAAAGTTCAAATAGAAAAGGTAGCACTGATAACAATAGTGATTCTTCAAGACTTGATTCTTCAAGAATTTATCATTTATTATTCTGTTGGTTGGGGCCATGATAACGTGATGAAATGATGTAGCACAAATAAGTGGAAACCAACAAGGTCTCCAGCAGTTGGAATTCTGATCAGAGAGATTATAGGAAGTTCCACTGATTGCATTCATTTAAATGCATGAGGAGAATATTATATCATGTTATTTATTGCCAAGTGAAAGCTGAGATTATTCATTTCAAAAGTAAAAGAGAATCAGAAGAAGGAGGAGGAATTATAGCAAGAAGAGAAGAGAGGGTAAATATTTACATGTAAACAAGAGACATAGAGTAACTGAATTCCTTTATGTCCTGCCCACAGTAAAATGACAAAGAATACATCAAGAAGTAAACATAGACCTAACATGCAATCACTTAGAATGAATTCATATGATAGAATCTGCAATTAAGCCATGGAACTTGCTACTACAAGATTTTATTCAAATAAATAGATAGATTACAAAGGTTAGATTTGGAAAACAGAGTTTATGTAAAAATTTCAATGTCTGGAATTTGGACCAACAAAGAACATATCAAGCAAACAAATAAAACACAAATGACATCAGCTTCCAGGGAATAGGTTCATATATTTTAGAATGTGCAAAGAATATCCCTAATTTGGAACATTAAGTATACCCAAGTCATTTCCATTTTCTGGGCACTACACTAAATCTAGCACCCCTTACCATGCCCTCGCCATTAGTATTCGGTCACCAAAGAATTCTTGAATCTTCAGCCTAACTACAGAGCTCTATGTAACCAGAGTTCACAGCCTTCCCTACTGACACCTTGTGTAATCCTGAATTAATCCCTAGTAGTTTCCTTAAACCCCTCTCATGTGGAAGCTCTTCATTTCCCATGTGCACCTTAATTTAGGCCAGGAAGAGAAAATGACTTTTCTTCTGGCTCTTTGCCATCATTTTTAAGGCATTTTTCTATTGTTTTCTTTTACTATTTTTCCTCCTTTGAAGCCCTACACATCTACATCTGCTCCTTCTTTCCAAGCTTGGTCATGACTACCTGCCGAGCTCCAAGCTCTTCCTTCAGAACCCTCCAGGATTTTGACATCTGTACCTCAGTTTTTTCTACCAGCTTGTCCCTGGCCTGAATGCTCACACTGGATACCATCTACTGTCTAGCCATTTAACCGGTTCTGCACTCCATTTTGTTGGGCACCCCTGGACATTGTTACCTTTTGAAAATGGTCCACTTTTGAAATTCTGAGCTCTTTACCTGCAATCACAGCCTTTGTGTACTCCACCCTCCCATTAAACATGTTTAATAACACTTTGTCTTCCAGTGTAATGATGTCTATAATCTTAAAGTCCATCAAGCCTTCTTAGTTTCTTTTATATTCAGCCTATAAAGGCTCACCACGTTCACCAGTTACAAGAGTTTGGGGGTAGGAACCTGATGTATTGATGTCCATGGTCCTGAAACAATCTCTGGAAGATTGTGAGGAGGGTCCTGCCCACCTCTTTATTATGCACTGTCCAGGCTGGTCTTCATGGTCTACTATTTCAACTGCACTCTCGTTAACACTAAATTCTAGCCCACCACATCTGCATTCATAATTTGCAACCTAACCATTGATTTTCTCTACCTTGCTCTTGGACTTCCAATTACGACCACAGAAAAATCACATCACCTTGCTAATAGCTCCTCTACAAATATTGAATTTCTCACCACAGCTGGTTGTCTGGCCTTTCCAAGTCTCTATAGAAGTCTGGATTATTGTTATGCCTATCCTTTAAGTGTGGGAATTTCCCAAGGGATCTTCCCAATGTTTTTCCTTCTTTTTGCTTTGGACTCTGTCTGGAAGTCACATCAAAGGTTTTAGCTGCCATCTAGATGTCAGAGACCCCAAATAAGCATCTTTATCACCAGCCACTTCTTTTATATACAGACTTAAGTATTCAACTACTTTTTCCAAATGGATGCTCTATGGGTATTTCAATTTCACTGTATTCAAAACCAGACTTGTTATTTCCTCTTTCCCCATCATTCAGCCTCCTCCTGCTGAATTCTCTGTCTCTTAATGACATCATTATCAGACAGCTGAGCCTAAAGTGTCCCCACCACTCCACGCCAGATTATTAGGTATTTGCTAACTATTCTCAGAACACATCATGTACACTAATTCCATGGGCATTTGCTCATGCTGCTCTCTCTCCCCGGGATGCTTCTCATCTTCATTTTCCCTGATCCAGATCAAATGCTAGCTTATTTGCGAGGCCTAATTAAGACTCCCACTTCCAATTATTTCTTCCTGAGCACTTCCATTTGCTTGCCTTTCTATCCTATCACTTGTTTCATTTTACCTTAGCACATTTCATTAATTCAATAACATTTATCAAGCCCCAAGTATCTTAACAGACCCTATAATATACAATGGGAAAGAAATAGGAATAAGTCTTGGTTTTTGGCCTGAAGGAGTTTATATCTCCTAGTATCTAGAATATAGCCTTACAATTGTGGGCACACATGTATTGAATTTGAGTTAATTTAAGAAAAAAATCTTGAAAAAATGGTAAAAATTGTTTAGGTAGCTGGAGAACCACCATGAATAAAACCTTTTTGAGATTGGAAGTTGTGACATCAAATCTATGTGGAAAAAACACCACTTTTCTTTTAGATTTAGCATGAGAATGACTTGTGAAAAGGCAGTGCTTTCCCCTAATTATAATAATTATTTATTATTTTTAGAAAGATGGGGTCTGGCTATGTTGCTCAGGTTGGTCATCCCCTAATTACTTAAAAATCACTCCCTAGTTTTATAGGACACCCAAATTTTGGAGAAGAGAATAACTTTGGCTCCAGATAAGACCACTTTGTTTTATTTTCAAGGCTTTTGATGGGAAAGGTGGACATTAAATTTATTTTATATTATGCCTTTAGAGAGAAGGAATGGCTAGTGGTTCATTTGGAAAAAATGAGGGGAGAAATACTTCGGATAAAGCCTTCAAATAAAAATTTACAGATAGAATATTTAGTGGTGATAGTAGAAAGGATTGAAATGTATTTGCGTGATATGATGGTTTGGTAGCCTCACAAAGTGTCTCCTTACACTTGTTCATTTCAATTGAATCAAGGAACCTACAAAAAGAATGCATGAGTAATGATGGATATGGTGAGTGAATGAGGAAACATAAGAGTCTCTGTTATTCAACTGGTCCCAAGGATAAGCATCTGCAACTAGAACTGATTAGATGCCAAGCAATAGAAGATGCACGGACAATAAGCATCCCTGCTAAGTGCCTGGTAGCAAAGTATCATAAGAGTGAGGAAGGGCTCTTCTTCTCATTTCTTCATGGGACCAAGTGATGATGCCGACCCTGTGGCATGGTGTCTATGAGGGCACAGGGAAATAATATTCTTGGCAGAGACACTGGTGCTCTCTGAAGACTGAGAACATTGATGAGGGCCCAGAGCAGGAGAAGAGAAGCACAGAAGACCCGTGTGGTGGCTGCAGCTGATGAGCAAATCTGTTTCCTTGGGAACCCTTAAACTTCTTAGCAATCTTCAGCCCTGGGTAAGTGAGGACAAGAGACAGTAAACGTAGGTTATTACAGTTCATGTTTCCTCATCTATATGCATGAACTGGCAAGGCCAATGGAAATTTGGATTATCATTGTATGGCAAGGGAGAATAATTAATGTAACACGCCAGTCCACATGACTGCTTTCTTCTCAGACTTATGTCACTTTGGGATTGGTTAATTGTAAATCAACTGTTGCAAACACAGTAGTGGGAGGGATGTCTGAGTTAATGTGAAGAAGAAAACAATGGTGAGTAGAGCCTTAATTATGGATGACTCTTGGTAATTCCAAGAAGATTATCTAGTATGTGTGTCACTTGAGTCCCTTGCCTTTTACCTATTGACCATTTCACCACTTGAAAGTACTTTATATCCTCAGTAGGTAAGAAATAGAAAGGATGTGGGATTCAAAATATTCAGCCTATGAACACTGCAATTAGAATATGGAGAACAGGGAATCCATTTGTAGGCTTATTTTTTTTTTTCATATTAACAACCTTCTCCTTCAGAAAGTTCACCACAACTGCTAAATCAAAATTAAATTTCAGGGATTATCTGCAACTTTACTTTTCTCTATGATTATACTACTCATAAACAATCATGGAGGTGAGCAATAACTACTCTATTTGATTTTGGATAAGTTAACAGGACCCCCTTCTTCCTGGAAAAGAGGCAAAATTGCACAAAATTGAGAGGCGAGCAACTGTAAGATGATGGTACCTTCTAATTCCAATAGCTTTTTACAATAGAGAACCCAGTTACTTGGATAAATGTTGGCTGTATTTTTGAAAACACTCAGGCAGAAGGACAAGGCTTGCAGTCACTTCCGTGCATAGTAGGTGATGGTCGGTGCAACATATAGCTCAACTTCATGATGCTAGGGCCAGAAACTGAAACGTGTTGTTGCCCCAGTGTGGCATGTTCTGATGGCAGAGGTGTAGGCAACCAACTGGGCCCAACCTGCCTTTCCCTACACCTCGCCACTTTTCAAAGTGCAAACCCACTTTAACAAAGTCTAGCCTGTATTATAGGAGGAAGGATCTGGGTGGTGCAGACGTGGCTTTCCATTGCCAGATCAGAAGGGTGGAGGAGAGGCTGGCAGGATGACAAGAATGAATGAACACACCAAGTTTCAGCTCCTATCTAAAGCTGCTCAGTTCAGGTACGCATTTAGAGAAGCCAGGTGCAATAACTGACAGGGCAAATGTTTCTCTGGAAAATTCCAAGTCAGAGAAAACTGGGAAAAAGAGGGAAGGATGGAAAGCAGTACAAAGAGAAGCCAGCAAAAAAGGTTAGAGGTCCAGATGAAAATCTAAGATTGGAGAATGATAAAAAACATTGTGTGAGATTCTATTTTAGGTCATTATGCTAGGGAAATTTACACAGGATAGGGTTGAAAGAAATTAGGCTATGAGTGGCAAGTTGCAATAGAATGGCACCCTAAGCTCACAAAGTCACTGTTGTCACTGCTATCTTGCCTTAGTTGATTTGATGTCTAGTTAGTCTATTTGCACATTTCTCACAGAAGAGTATGTTTTGACCCAGGCTGACAAATACTGTTGATTCTGAAACTTGTTTTTATGGTTACGTTGAAACCATTGTCATTATAAGAAACAGAGATGGGAATATTGCCTCCTCAAATCTGATTCACATACAAACTGAATGAACTACATAACAACCACCTTAGTCAGATACTATTTTGAAACCTGGTTCAAAACCTAAATGCTTATAAGATTCTTGAGAGACAGTGCTGTGCTCTGAGTCATAGGGAAGCCATCCCAGAAGCCAGGTCTATTCATCAATAAGCTGCTGCCTGTGCAGGGTGCAGGCTGCACCTTTGGACAGCCTTTAAAACTGAATTCTCTGAATTTTAGAACAAATTTTTGTCTAGAAATGCTGACTTTGGTTCATTAGGTAGTGGTAAAACAGGCTCCCTTCGAAGCTCTCCTTCATCACCTTCCTAAGTGCATGGGGGAAAATACCTAGGGCTCAACAGCCTTGAGAAGTGTGGAAACATTTTCTTTGTGAGTGAGAACCGATCACCTAGAGAAAGGAGATCAGATTCCCATCACTGCTTCTGGGTATCAGATGCTAGCGTGAGTACAATGTTGATTTGCATATCCAATTACTGATTTACATTATTGCTCTTATCTTCTGTTGTAGGCAAGAGGTAAGTTCACTAACGAATCTCAAGGAAGACATAAACGGCCAGTGATCATGCTCAGAGGACTGAAATCTCTCCAGGTCGCTTCCTTGGAGGGATGCTTTTCTGGTGGGGCAGCTTGTATCACCATACACAAATGTGCTTGGGTTTGGATTCTGCTGGAGAGAGCACTGTGACCTGTGGTCTCTTCCTTGGGCTATGTCAGTCAGTCTTGGACTTATTTTGCATCCTATTCTTTACCTCACTGATGCCTGTGTATCCTCGGCTTGGTGTCTCAGCCCATTGTCCATCAAAACCTGCTATCAGGAATAGATCAATTATCAGTTATATACAATATGCCATGACCCTATCTCAGAGGCATTTGGTCATTTGGCTCCATGTTTTTTTGTTGTTGTTGTTGTTGTTGAGTTTTAAAATAATGAAATACAATGTGGCTACATAAAGATGAATTCAATAGATGCATACAATTTAATAATAGAACATCGCCAGAACCTCTAAAACCTCCCTCCCCATTCTTTTACCAACAGAACCTCCCCTCCCACTAGAGTTAACTAAAGCAGTTATACCCTTGGCTTAGTCTATCCACCCATGGAAGCATCCATAAAAAAACAGTTTTGTCTGGTTTGATCTTTTCATGAAGGGCATCTTACTGTGTGTATTCTTTCGTGCTTGATTTATTTGCCTTCTAAACCTTACTTCTATCAGTGGCGTGGGAGCTGATGGCTACTGCCATGGTGATTTCAGACAGCCTTGAGAAGATGAGGGTAGAGTTTTGTGGTCAGAAACCTTCTTGTGTGCCTTAAGATAGTGCGAGTTGAAAGACCATGTCCTGATGTGAAGCATAGTTTTTGGGTGTACTAGATAAACCAAGATCTGTGAGAAGCTCTGGTAGACAAAGGGAAGAAGTGGGTCCCAATGGACGTCTAACGAGGACTGGAGGGTTTAAATCATTACGACTATGATAATTTTATTCACAGTTGATCTATAAAGTGTACTATGATATACTTTTCACAATGTAAGCTTTCTCTGGAGTTAATAATTATCAAATTTGCTCACTTTTTGGATATTTGTTTGGTTTCTAAGTTCGTATCACTAATGTATTTCTTTTCTGATGGGGGTAGATATCCCTCTCCATGTGTTCAATGTGTTCTAATGCATCTCTCTCTCTGATAGCATATTCACCTTAGAGAGCTACAAACAGTCAGCATATTCAATTTTAGCATTAATCATACAATGAAAATAAAGGCAGTATGGGCAAACACTTGTGGGAAATGGTGTGTAAGATAAAGTCAGAAATACTGTGTAAAGTACAACCGTACTTCTCCTGAGAGGGACAGCTCACCTACCTCTCTTAAATACAGTGTTCCCCAAATACAGCATAAATGCCATGCTGGTGATTATACACATACATAGCAACACACACATATGTATGTGTGCATATACTAATGAAAATGTAATTGGTGTGAATTTTTATTTTATGGATGAGAAAAGGCCCACTCTATTCTATAGCACTTTGCTTTCTTCAACTCTCTGGGACTGCAGAGCCACTCCTCTACGACAGTTGAATTTATAGATGTCAGAATATGAATTATTTCAGGTGGGGCTCAGTCTTGTTCATCAAATACCAAAATTGGAGGAGGGAGGAATCAAATAAACAACAACAAAAATCAGTAATTGAATTTCCACATGTAAGAAGTGCCAGTTGTGCCTTAATGTAGGGATATCTAAATTTACTACATAAAAATACTAGTGATATTAAATATCAAATGAAATAACATTTCACGCTAAAATTTGATTCATTAAAAATATCTATTTGACTACTCTGAATTAGAGCTGTAGCTAATATTCTATGGACTTCTTTTAAATTGCCCTATAAAGCACCTGAACATATTCATTTTAACGACATTATTTAAAACTATCATGGCCATCATAAAAAAAAGTAGGGAGTGTCTGAGTCAGAGGCTTTATATTTCAGAGTAATGCAAGGAACTCTTTCAGACTCACCCAACCAGCGGCCAACTTCCTCTATGAAGACAGTAAGGTAAATATTTCTGAAGTCCATAATTTCAAGTCTGGCCAGATCCTTTGAAAAAAGACACACACACACACACACATACACACACACACACACACACACACACACACACACACACACAGAGAGAAAGAAAGAGAGAGAGAGAGAGAGAAATAAATCTTGGTTACTTTGTGTCTGAGACATTAAACTCATCAAACAATATCCAGATCGGATATTGGTCCTCTTGTCTGCTTCTCCACCTTACAGCTTGTCTATGACTGATTTAAGTGGTGTCATGGGAGAATGGCATGGGAATCGGATGCCAGCTGAAAAATTTATATTCCATCTTTGAAGAGATAAGTGGGGATTATGTGCAAATCTAGATTCTATATTTCCTGTTTCTTATTTAAGGCATTATAGGTTGGAATATACTGAATTTTGAGATTAGAATTGAACTCTTTTAAGTACATAATATACTAATTTGATTAGAGGTTTATCAAAATTTGAAACTACATTTTTAAAAGAAATACAAAGATTTTAAAATATTTCTCCCAGTACTATCTGTATAGCATTGTATTTGACTTATTGATAAGAATAAAAATTAATCACATTCAAGGGATTATTCATTTCTTTCCTATATGTATATCCTAATTCAGTAAATATAAAAGCTTTTGTTAAAAATAGTGTATCATGAACTATAATTAATTTTCCATGTACAGGCAAAAGTATCCTAAGACTAGATAATACTTTTATCAAGCATTTAAGGCACATAATTCATCAGTTAGGTGTAATAAGTTTAGGTCCATAAAATAGTATCATAACTTTATGTTTTATTGAATGTGTTTTGTGCCTGAATTTTCTTATGCTTTATTTAAAAACTACTTTTTGCTTTTTATTAAACTTTAAAAAGAAGCTATAGTGAGAAAATATCTATTTTTATTGTTGTTTTGATGCAAATAATATATTGGCTAAAGGATGAAAGGGATAAAAAAGTTCTCAGATTAAAATAGACCATAAGGAATCAAATAGGCTTCAGGCTGCCATGGACTTTTAGACCCTCAAGTCTGAAGTTTGGGATGTAAAAACATCCATGAGTACTTGCTAATTTTTGTTAACTTAAAATTATAAATTAATTGCATGCTTGTTTGTTAAGCTAAAATATTTATGCAAGAAACATAAGAATATAATATATTTTTAGCAAAATGAAAAATCAGAATATAAAGTTCTTTTATGATTTGAAAAGAACTTTCCTGCATTGCCATGTCCAGACAATGAAATACTGAGTGGTGTCACACTGACATCTTCTTTAGGTAGCTTTTATGTGGTTGTTTTCCTTCAATTTCCTTAGTTATTTAACTGGCACTGAAGTCAATTGGTAGCTGTTGGTGGCTTGCCTGAACTTAGTTTATTTTTGTTAATGTTTTATCTATTTAAGTTGCTTTGAAAGTATTTATAGGTGAAAGGAAAAATCACGTTTTGGTCTCATGCTAATTTTTATTTATGTGTCACCTGATGAAAACTTGGGGGTGTAAAACAATCAGTTCAGCCTTAAATATAATTGTTTATTTGCCAGTGAGAATCAGACTTTATATCAGAAGAGGAGAAACAAATCTTACTTTTATTCCTGGAACTTAAACAGTGCACCTGCATAGAGAAAGATAATAAAAATAATTATGTGAAATGGAACATACTTTTTGGTATTTATTTTAAACATACATGAACATGTCTGTACAAGAATGTTAAAGTAAATACTATTAAGTATCACCTATCATTTTAAGAGTTATGACTTGAGAATTTATAATTATCTAGGAATGTCTTGGCTCATGTTTCTCTGTCGTGATTTTTTTTTTCTAGTATGGTTTCTCTGCCATAAAACTTACCTAAGCTAAACATTTATATACTCTGTATCCTGAATGAATACATTCTTGTGTAGCTTCTCTTTTCTCCAATAAGATTATAGTTTCATCAATAATTTACCATGGAAATAGGATGCCTGAAAGTTTAGAAAATGAAAATTCGTGATTAGTACTTAGAAAGTAATTAAAGAATACTATTCAAAAATATAAAAATGTTTTTTTTTGCCCCAAAGGATAAAATATTTAGGCATAATTTGTAAAACAACAAGAAGAATTGGAACTTGAACAAAGAGAAATATACCTTAAAGTATATTTTTGCACTTTGGGAAATGATAGCTTCCAGACCCCCATTGGCCCGTGCAAGCAGGTTTCTAAACAGGGTCATTTAAAAATCTTCCAGGTCTTATTTTAAAAGCTCTAGCTCACATTTTATGAAAACATTAAAATACACCCAATCTTCTATTAAATATAATTTTCACTGTAAATCCTTTGAAAGGATTAACATGACTTTGCTTTCAAAGTTACTTTCCTGAGAAAAATTCATTTCATTTACTACTGTCTGATTTTCAGCAACCAGCATGAAGCCTTGGAAATTCTTTAGGATGGAGAGAATCTAGCACACAATTTCCTTCTAAAATTAATGAAATTCTTATGACTACTAAATTAAATGGAAAAATCAACATAGATTTCATTTTCATATATTTAATTGTAAACTTGTTAATTTTGATCTTATTTTTTCATATTTTAGAAGGAATACTTATTTTTAGGTCTAAAATATGATTTGAATCCCTTAAACATTTGGGGGCCTTTGGCACTGCTAATATCACTCACTGTATAAAGCTGCCCTTTTCCTGCCAACTCGCATCCTGTATACCCAGCCCTAACTTTCATTGTTTCTCGTCTCCTTTGTTGCAAAGAGTTTCTCCTGTAGCTTTAATCACAATTGCCACAACTTTTTACCCGGGATTACTTGGATTAGATATAAAATCAACATACATTTTTTTCTGGGTAACTTTTGAAAGAACACAGGTGTTCTTTCTTAGAGTAAAGATACGTGTGGTGTGAATTATTTTCTCACCTTATGTGCCTAGGATGTAACTGAGGAGTATGACTTATAATGAATTCTATATAGCTGAATTTGACCCTGAAAAACAGCATCATGTAGGGTGTCATGCCTCAGTGGTGTTCTCTGTGCTTGGAATTCCAAAGTGCAGAGTGTGGGTCCCTCAGGGACATTCTTTCTGGAAATGTTTGCTGTCTTTTAGGACAGAACAGGCTATTACCACTTCACAGAGAATAGTAAATGCAACAGCTTCAATTCATTGAATGTCTACTCTGGATCATGCATTATACTAGAAAAGTTTTTTTTTTTTATTTTTTAACTCAAACTCCCATTTGACATAATAAAATTTAAAAAACTTATTTTAATTTCATCTGCAATTTTAAAAGGCCTTAAGTATTTGCAACTGCGACAAAGCCAACACAATGGCAATTTTAGAATGTTCTTCTTTCAGACTGCATGGCTCTCCCTCCTTGTGACCCCCTTCCTTACCCACAACATGCCAGTCCCCAGATGCCTATGTGTGCTCTTCTTATGGGGCAAAAGGTACAAGGAAGCATGATTTTCTGTTGAGAATTGCTATGCTAGATCCTGTACATAGATCATCTCACTGAACAAGATGAAACTTAGAAGTTCAGAGAAATTAAAGACTTGACCCAGTTCACACAACTAACTATTAGCAATAAGGTTGAGACTTGGATGAAGTCCCCTAAGGGTTTTTGACTCCTGGCGTCTGCAACACCTGGCACCTGCCACACCATCAGATGTAATATCATTGGACATTCGTGAGGAATAATTTGGAGAATTCATGTAAGTTCATTTAGTCTGAGACAACCCCAACCTTGATTTTGAGATCAATTTGAGTTGTGGAGAAATTCTGCAAAAAAAAAATTACCCAAGTGGATCTCTGAAGAATTCCATGGTGGTGGCAGCCCTCTGTATTTCAGAAACAACATCATGAATTTGAAGATAATCTCCAATTTGTTACTGCACCCTGGGTTCTCTAGGAAGAAACAGGCCTATGTATTGAAAAGTCTTGTACATGTTCTTGATACATACTCTGATAACCACATTTTGCATTCCAAAAAAATCAGAAAATGGTTTTAAACAAATTAATACACTTATGGGACCAATGATGCATAATACTTAAAATTAAGACAGTTTTGAAAAAAATAGAACGTATGATTGTTCTAAGAATTTACAGAGGCCTTAATGGAAAGAATGGGTTAAAAATGATGTGTTAAACCTCAAAAATTTAACATTGTATTGAATTACAGATGGTTTAGAAAGCAAAGGCTGTAGTGTCTCAAATAGGCTGTCTAATACTATAATATTTACTTTTGCTTTATTTCAGTTCAGAAATCTGGGGTGATTTGAGAAATAGCGAGCCCCATGAATGTGTCTGCTTGGGGGTTGGAAACAGGCCACTCACAGGCCACTGAGGACAGAAATGTCCACCAACGAGAAGAGATAGTTTTAGGGTATTAGTGACAAGGATACTGGGCCAAGGGAACTTTTCCCTTTTTGTTAGAGTTATTTGATGATTACCTCCAAGGCTGAAAAAAATGAAGCTTTAAATTATAAAAAATAAATAAATCTAAAAATATAATATTCCTAGAAAATGTACCAGGAACTAATTTCATTTCCTCATTGTCCTCTAGGCTGCACTCCATTTCGCAATGGCCTCCCTTGCTGCAGCAAATGCAGAGTTTTGCTTCAACCTGTTCAGAGAGATGGATGACAATCAAGGAAATGGAAATGTGTTCTTTTCCTCTCTGAGCCTCTTTGCTGCCCTGGCCCTGGTCCGCTTGGGCGCTCAAGGTGACTCTCTCTCTCAGATTGATAAGGTCAGTCTCAGCTTTTGCAGTTAATCATCGGGACAAATTGTTTTTCCCACGAGAACATTTCATTGCAATGGTCCCCATGTTAATGGAGGTCATCATGAGGCGCAAGGTGTCACATCTTCACACATTTCCACGGGGCCTTGGGTGTGAAGAAAGCACACAGCTTGCAGTACTTGTTTTTGAGCCAAGAGGCAGCAGAAATATTCCAAGCACGCAGCTTTGATGTTTTCCCTTAGTGCAGTGGTTCTCAAAGTGTCTTTCCCAGACCAGGATCATCAGCACCGCCTGGAGAACTTGTTAGAAATGCAAATGTTGGGCCGGGCGCGGTGGTTCACGCTTGTAATCCCAGCACTTTGGGAGGCCGAGGCGGGCGGATCACGAGGTCAGGAGATCGAGACCACGCTGAAACCCCGTCTCTACTAAAAATACAAAAAAAAAAAAAAAAATTAGCCGGGTGTGGTGGCGGGCGCCTGTAGTCCCAGCTACCAGAGAGGCTGAGGCAGGAGAATGGCGTGAACCTGGGAGGCGGAGATTGCAGTGAGCCGAGATAGCGCCACTGCACTCCAGCCTGGGTGACAGAGGGAGACTCCATCTCAGAAAACAAACGAACAAACAAAACAAAAAAAAAAAAAGAAAGAAAGAAATGCAAATACTTGTGCTCTACCCCAGAAGTACTGAGTCAGGAACTATGGGTGTGGGGCCCAGCACTCTGGGTTTTAATGAGCTCTCCAGGTGCACATGAAAGGTTGAGAACCACTGCCTGAGTAGATACAGTTGAGATAGGAGAGTTAGAAGGAGATTCCAATGACATCCCAGTTTAAGCACTGGTTACCTGGGCACAAAAACATCATAGTACATTCCAGATAATAGCAGCCTACCTGAATAGTCCTCACATTGTCATCATCACCACCTTCACGGCCACCTTCAAGGAGTGCTTATTAACACACCCTTGCACACAGCTCTGGGTGCACTTTATAGGGAAGTGGAATGGTCAAGGTTTCCCTCCCTTCTCAGAAAATTGCCACTGAAACTCAGTAGCTCAACAGCAAGTGAGATGCCAGGTCCAGGCTGCATGCAGAGGCCTTGATGTCGTCCCTTTCTGCCCACCTCCCAGTGCCCACCTCTTGCCCCACTATTCCTCCCATTGTTTTAGTTCAGAAGGGATTGCCAGAGGAATCTGGTGCCTGTTGTAGCCTGTCATACCTCAGTTCATATGGAAAACCATTTGCGGAGATAATTTAAGCTAGAATAATTCCTTCCTTTATCTGAATAGCTCAGTAAACATTAATTGCTGGAGAACAACTACAGAGCCTTAGACTGCCGTTCTTTTCAAGCGCTAGAGCGGTTTACAACCTAGTACATAGGATACCACACTTTAATGAGATGATAGTAGCAACTATCTGCTGAGAACTTTATCAGTGTTCAGGATCTGGGATAAGCCCTAAGAATACGATCTTATTTGATATTCACGTTGGCACACTGAAGTGGGAATATTATCCTGATTTTATGGAGGGGTGACCTTACCGTGTGCTGGTAGATGGCAAACCTGAGATTCAAACTCAAGATGATCTTCTACAACTAGTCTTCTCAACTTTGGCACTACTGACATTATGGGCTGGATAAATCTTTGTTGGGAGGGGCTGTCCTATGCATCATTTAGCAGCATCCCTGGCCTCTCATCAACAGCTACTAGCAGCATACCCCTCCCCCATCATGACAACCAAAAACATTTCCAAGTATTTCCAAAGAATACCCTCAAAAGCAAAACCAGTCTCCAGCTGAGAACTGCTCTGAAGCCACCAAACTGAAATATAGCTCAAAGTACATCATTATGAAGCTTCAGTATTTTAAAGTCAGTATTTTGATAAATAAATATAAAGCCCTTGAAAAACATTCAACAGATAAAAATGTATTCATTCATAAAAATGCATAATGTTTCAGAACCAAGTGAGATGACTTGGTATCAGGGAAACACAGCCTTGGTTCGGGAGTTAGAAGATTGGGTCCAAGTTCTGACCTTGGGAAAATCATTTCATCTCTGTGGGCACTAGTGTCCTCACTTGTGCATGGAGGATGTTGATTTGATGATAAAATGAATAAAGAAAAAAACCTTACACTGTTATTGTGTTAGACAATGATATGCAGGCGCCATGCCTATGACTAAAGCTTGATTTTAATGCAACAGAAGACACAGCTCTTACCTACTGTGTGCTTTTATGTCAGGAGCAATCTTTCAGCTCCTGTCTGGTACACCTTCTGAGGTCTCCTTGCCCCGCACCTCATGCCTGGTGGACCAGGGTCAACAGCTCATGAGTCATGGTGAACTGAGAGAGCTGCTGTTCTGCTGGAGTTTGCTCTGTACTCTTTACTGCCTCATCAGTTACTCTCATGTGTGACTTTTTATAACTCTTACTAATATGATCTTGCATGAAAAAATATGTAAGAGGAGAAAAGGCAACTACAGACACAAAAACATTCATCTAATTTATCTGCACACATTTTAATCCTCTGTAAATGTCTTCTAGGAAATTAATTCTCAGCTTCTCCCCTGCTTCAGTTGGTTTCTCATTACAACACTCGACCCTCGACACCATGAATCACACATTTCTATTTTAAATGAATCCAGGCTCAATTTATGGCTTCCATTTGTGTGTCTCTTTTAAGCATTCCCATGGATCTGTGTTTCTTTTTCTTTTTGATGCTCAAAGTGTCATAGCTTGGCCAGTAGATATCTCTTTAACCCAATCTTTTTAAACAGTTCTTCCCAATAACTTTAAAATATTTTTGCTTTCTGACAAGACGTTCTGGGCTTGTCTTGAGTTATCTTAGCTTGAGTTATCTGGGCTTGTCTTGAGTTGCCTTAGCTCCAGAAGGAGCTCAGCTATTCCTTATGAAACTGTGGCTCTTTTACTCTATTAAATATATATTATAGAGTAAATATATATGTTTACTTGATTAAAGTCAAGAATCAGTGTGCTTGAGGTTCAATGCAGTTGAAGTGCCATGAAGGCTGCTCACCATTTGAGTGAAAGAGCTGGAAAAGCATATTTACTGACAAAGTCATGGGTTCAGACTCATGGTTTTTTTTGTTGTTGTTTTTTGTTTTTTGTGTGTGTTCTTTTTTTCATTTAGATCTAATAATGCTGTTCTTTCTTACAGTGTTTGAATATAAAAGTATTAAAAAGTGATTTTCCTATTTCGTAAGCTACTTACTCCTCTCTTCTCTCACAAGACATTTCCATTGAAATGCATTATACACACACACACACACATCCACACATTTCCTTTGAAATGCATTATTTTATATATTATATATAGTTTGGATTACACATTTGGATTACATATGTATGAGAGCCATGTGTTTGGACTTTTTTCTCTCTTGCAAGATGTTTCCATTGAAATACATTATGAAATATATACATACACACACACATATATATATTTTTCTAAAGTCATGTTTGGATTACAATATTATTTAAAAGTTGTACAAATTTGAATTTTCTAAAATGCAACTGAGTTTTACAAAAAGCATTTAAAAATAATCATTATAGTATATTATATATTCTACCACTCTCTAAGAAGAAATAATAGTTTTATAATTTGGCATGAATATATGGGTAGAAGCCCAAGGATGATTCATAGTATCCTTTTTTTAAAAAAAAAATCCTTAATCCAAATGTCCTGAAATTGCTTAGACTGTATAGACCCATGATTTTCCTCATTGCCATCATCTGAATTCATTAACCAGTTATCAGAAAAAAAAAATTCTGATTTCCCTACATAAGCACATGAGGGAACATGAAAGTATAGCACACTTTGTATTTCAGATAGAAACACCAAAGAATTCGATAAGAAAAGTAAGAAGAGGAAGAATTGTGATAAACAAACCCTTTGAAGTTTCATCTAATATTTATCACACATAAATATTTACTGCAGGTTGAATATTCCTTACCTAAAATGCCTGGGACCAAGTGTTTTGATTTTTGATTTTTTCCAATTTGGGATTTTTTTAGATTTCAGCATATTTGTTTATACATGAGATGGGATAGTACCCAGGTATAAACATGAAATTTATTTGTGTTTCATAAACAACCTATACATATGGCATGAAGGTAATTTTATACAACATTAAAACATTTTTTTTTAATGAAACGGAGTTTTGACCGTGACACATCACATGAGGTCACGTGTGGAATTTTCCACGTGTGTCATGTTGATGCTCAAAAATTTCAGAATTTGGAGCATTTTGGATTTTGGATTAGGATGCTCCACCTGTAGCATCATTATGCATCTTTAGTCATGGTAGTTTTACTGTTGAATCTACAATTTCTTGGATTTTTGTAAAGATAAAAACAGATACATATCATTTCAATATTTGACCCTTCCAGTTTACTAAGATTCAATTAGGAATATCAGAAAATCAACCAAATTCATATCAAAAGAGAGTAGTATCAGTAATGATCAAAGAATGATGTTATTTAAACTTATTAAAACTTTATTCAAAAAGTTAAGGCGCATGACTTCTGGATAGTCATATAATTTTAAAATTATTGCCTGGGTGCCACAAACATTATCTCAGAGAAGATATTAGTATGTTTGAATCACTTTAACATGGTATTTTATATTTTTGTTCCATGCATGTATTCCTAAATAATTCTTTCCAGTGGTAGCTTTAGGACTATTAAAAAAAAAAAAAAAAAAAAAAGAACTTCAGGGAGTTGTTCAAAAGTTACAGTCTGTCTTAAGAGAAATTTTGGCCAATGGGAAGGGGAGATTCTTTTCTCTGCAAGGCTTCACATGAATTACTAGGTTCTTTTTACAAGGTACAGTCACAGGCCATATAATGACATTTTGGTCTATGATGGACCACATATATGAGGGCAGTACCATCAAATTATAATGAAACTGAGATATTACTATTGTCTAGTGATGTTGCCACCATCATAATATCATAGTGAAATGCATTACTCACGTGTCTGTAGTGATGCTGGCATAAGCCAACCTACTGGATTGCCAGTTCTATAAAAGCCCAACACATACAATGATGTACAGTACATAATGCT
Organism: Nomascus leucogenys; assembly: GCF_006542625.1. Classification (NCBI taxonomy): domain Eukaryota; kingdom Metazoa; phylum Chordata; class Mammalia; order Primates; family Hylobatidae; genus Nomascus; species Nomascus leucogenys. Next base: position 15,985,614 of record NC_044384.1, on the reverse strand, counting down.
TGATAATGGTGAGTATTACTGATTTATGCATTTACAATACTATACTTTTAGTAGTTATTTTAAAGTGTACTCCTCTACTTATGAAAAATAAAAGTTAGCTGTGAAACAGCCTCAGACAGACCCTTCAGGAGTGATTCCAGAAGGAGGCATTGTTATCATAGGAGATGATGGTGCCATGCATGTTAATGCTCTGAAGACCTTTCAGTGGGACAAGATGTGAAGGAAAAAGACAGTGATATTGACAATCCTGACTCTGTGTAGGCCTAGGCTAAAGTGTTTATGTCTTACTTATTCACAAAAAAGTTTAAAAAGTAAAAAAATTAAATAAATACAGCTCACAGGATAAGAATATAAAGAAAAAATATAACTGTACAGTTGTATGATGTCTTTGTGTTTTAAGCCTAGTGTTGTTACAAAAGAATCAAAACGTTTTTTAAAAATAAGAAGTTTATAAAGTAAAAAAGTTAAAGTAAGCTGAAGTTAACATTATTGAAGACAAAAATATTCTTTATAAATGTAGTGTAGCCTAAGTGTACAGTGCTTGTGAAGTCTACAGCGGTATACATTAACATCCTAGGCCTTCACATTCACTCATTACTCACTTGCTGACTCACCCAGTGCCACTTCCTGTCTTGCAAGTGCCATTCATGGGAAGTGCCTATACTGTTTTACCAGTTTTCATCTTTTATACAGTTTTTTACTATACCTTTTCTATTCTTAGATGTATTTAATACACAGATATTTACCATTGTGTTACAACTACCTACAGTATTCAGTACAGTAACGTGCTATACAGGTTTGTATTTGGGAGCAATAGGCTATACCATGTAGCCAAGTTGTATAGTAGGCCATGCCATCTAGGTTTGTGTAAGTACACACTGTAACATTCACACAATGCCAAAATCACCTAACGGTACATTTCTCAGAAAGAATCTGCATAAAGTGATGTATGATTGTAATAAGTAGAAGGTTTAAAACTTTGACTATCAGACATCAGTCAAATTATATTTTATAACTTATATTTATAGAAATGTACATAGCCATTTATATTTTGCTCAAGACATTGTATCATAATCAAATATGACTTCCAATATGTTCTCAGCCTTTACTGGTTAAACTTTCCTCCTTGAACTGTTTCAAAGATTAGTGAGCTGGTCCCATCAACTCCTGACCCCTCGTTTTAGGAAAGAAGGATACAAAGGGACCACCTAAGTTCAAGCCGGCCACTGCTCATGTCTCTCTCCATCTTATACTGAGACGATGGACAGTAATGACTTCCATTTGAAACTTTTCATTTTGGGAGCCCTGAGAGACAAACTTCATCTATTTTCTGACAAAGGATGAAACAATTATAATGATATAGTCCAAAGTATAAAGACACATGCTTTTATTTCCTTTCTTATAGTAGTCCAAATAAATAATTCCATGGAGTGGAAGGTCCCTGTTAAACCTTCCTTTCCTCATGACAAGTGACCAACCCCACTGTTCACCACTCACTGTTCACCAATGAAGTCGCAGCTGCAATAAAATTGACTAAAAAACTGAGGCAGGATTGTTTAAGGATACAGAGTACCCAGCATATTCTCTCTCTGAATTCTTTCTCTCAATTGAGGAGAGAAAACTGCCAATTTTTTTTTTTTTTTTTTTTTTTTTTTTTTTTTTTTTTTTGAGATGGAGTCTTGCACTGTCCCCCAGGCTGGAGTGCAGTGGCTTGATCTCGGCTCACTGCAAGCTCCACCTCCTGGGTTCACGCCATTCTCCTGCCTCAGCCTCTGAGTAGCTGGGACAACAGGCACCCGCCACCATGCCCAACTGCCATATTTTTTAAGGCATTGAAAATCCACGTTGGCCAAGAGCAGAGATGTTGCAAAGATGCAAGATTCTCAAAATATAGTGAAAGGTTGAAGATTAAAAGACTTCTTATGTTTTCATCATCTTTTCTTCATCATAACTGCATAAATGTTCTTGTAGACTTATATGACAGGTCTTTCAGTACCATATGCTCACAGTGACAGTTTATCTAAAGACTAAGAAAGCTCTTCTATAAATCAAATGCTGATGTTCCCATGGGCTGTTGAACCAGAATTGTTCAAGGGTCTCTGTCACACAGTCACTGCAGGTTCTAGTTAAAAATTTTGGATTTTGAATTTTTCCATAGGTGAAAACGTGCCATGCATAGTCACTATTGAAATAAAAATCACTTGTAAATAATTAGGTGATCAAAACTACAACTTAATAACAGCAATGACTTCTTGAACTTTGTTGTAAATATGGACATTTCTAAACTGAAAAATATTAAGCTTTCCAGTTGTATTATATTATGAATTTAACAAATTTTTCCTTAAACTAAGCCCACTTAATACAAAAATCTCCAAATTCAACACATTTTAAATTTTATAAACCTCCGTAAAATAATTTTGAATTAAAGGAGCAGAGGTGGCAAGTGCTGAAAAGTTCTCTTCCTTTGTCAGAAACCACTACGGTGAGGTTGATGACAGCAATGATGGTGGGATTAGTTAAAAAAAGTCAGCTTTGGGGAGGAAGGATTTAATAACTGTTATTCTGTATATACACTGCTATGAGAAAAACCCTCTATCAGACTAATATGGTCAAAATTATGGCTGATACACAAAATATAGTTTTTAAATTTGGTTGGTACAAATGACTACCTTAACTAAATTTGTATAGTGCCTCCTTTGTGTGAGACAATGTGTAGTTATAAACAATAAGACAGAAATATAAGGGATAATATTGAATATTAGAGATAATACAAATTCTAATTATGAGTTTGTATTCTTAATAAGCTGAAAGTTAGGGGAAGCACTCCATGTTGAAAACTCTGTAAAACATGGGGTAGGGAGGGAAGGGGAGAAAGAAAGAGTTTTAAGTGTTCATATGGATTTGACCCAGCCATCCCATTACTGGGTATATACCCAAAGCATTATAAATCATTCTACTATAAAGACACATGCACACGTATGTTTATTGCAGTGCCATTCACAATAGCAAAGACTTGGAATGAACCCAAATGCCCAGCAATGATAGACTGGATAAAGAAAGTGTGGCACATATACACCATGGAATACTATGCAGCCATAAAAAAGGATGAGTTCATGTCCTTTGCAGGGACATGGATGAAGCTGGAGACCATCATTCTCAGCAAACTAACACAGGAACAGAAAACCAAACACTGCATATTCTCACTCATAAGTGGGAGTTGAACAATGAGAACATATGGACACAGGGAGGGGTACATCATACACTGGGGCCTGTCGGTGGGTTGGAGGGGCTAGGGAAGGGATAGCATTAGGAGAAATACCTAATGTAGATGATGGGTTGATGGGTGCAGCAAACCACCACAGCATGTGTATACCTATGTAAAAAACCTGCACGTTCTACACATGTATCCCAGAACTTAAAGAATAATAAAAATAAATAAATATTTTTTTTAAATGGTGATGACATAGAGTTTTGGAGCCTATTTGAGTAAAACAGTGCTTTTTTACATAAAATGACATTTCAAGAAATTTAGGAATAATCATTGGTAGGAAATGTTGATAGGTTCCATGATTCCAAAATTACAAAAAATAAGAGGAGAATCTGGTAAGTAAAACTTAATAAATACTAAATTAACACATGAATTGATGACCTAATTTGTATTTGCCCAAATGTTAAAATTATAGCCGCCTGGTCACTTCAGAAAGAGGCTTATTCATTCCATAAATCACAAAATAGTCCACAGGTATTTTTATTTTTATTTTTTTTGAGACAGAGTCTTGCTCTGCTGCCCAGGCTGGAGTGCAGTGGCACTATCTCGGCTCACTGCAAGCTCCGCCTCCCGGGTTCAAGCCATTCTCCTGCCTCAGCCTCCCGACTAGCTGGTACTACAGGTGCCTGCCACCACACCCAGCTAATTTTTTGTATTTTTAGTAGAGACGGGGTTTCACCATGTTAGCCAGGATGGTCTCAATCTCCTGACCTCGTGATCTGCCCGCCTTGGGCTCCCAAAGTGCTGAGATTACAGGCGTGAGCCACCCAGCCAGTCCACAGGTATTCTGAGTTACACCATCGTATAGTGAAGATGGTGGTCACATTTCACTGACTATATTGAAAACTGTAGAGTTCCACTGCTGAAATATGATTTTCATTCAGTGTCAGACTGGGAGAGCTGTGCACTGAGGCGTTAATATCCGTGTGTGGACTGACTACCAGACAAGCATGATTTAATTGGAAGCGATATCACTATAGCATTTATGTAAATTGACACAAATTCCAAAATCCTAGTAAACCTAAGGGAAAATCAAGTTGTGGTAAAGAAAGAAAATGCAATAAAAATTAAAACCAAGGATGCCTGTTGATGTGCATTCAGAGTCACGGGGAGAATCTGCTCTAAGACATTAATGAACTTGGAATGGCAATTAGACACATTTATTGGGAAAGAATATTTTTATTTTTAAAACCTCTCGCAAACTGTTCTCGTAACCTCTGATTCTAATGATTGCTTTCCTTGTGCCCTGTTTACAGTTGCTTCATGTTAACACTGCCTCAGGATATGGAAACTCTTCTAATAGTCAGGTAAAGACAATATGTTCTTATATACCCAAAGGACTACAAATCATGCTGCTATAAAGACACATGCACACGTATGTTTATTGCGGACCTATTCACAATAGCAAAGAGTTGGAACCAACCCAAATGTCCAACAATGATAGACTGGATTAAGAAATTGTGGCACATATACACCATGGAATACTATGCAGCCATAAAAAATGATGAGTTCATGTCCTTTGTAGGGACATGGATGAAGCTGGAAACCATCATTCTCAGTAAACTATCGCAAAGACAAAAAACCAAACACCGCATGTTCTCACTCATAGGTGGGAACTGAACAATGAGAACTCATGGACACAGGAAGGGGAACATCACACTCCGGGGACTGTTGTGGGGTGGGGGGAGGGGGGAGGGACAGCATTAGGAGATATACCTAATGCTAAATGACGAGTTAATGGGTGCAGCAAAACAACATGGCACATGGATACATATGTAACAAACCTGCACATTGTGCACATGTACCCTAAAACCTAAAGTATAATAATAAAAAAAAGAAAAAGAAAAAGAGAAGGTGAGCCAGGTGCAGGGGCTCATGCCTGTAATACCAGAACTTTGGAAGGCTGAGGCCGGTGGATCACTGGAGCCCAGGAGTTCGAGACCAGCCTGGGCAACATGGAAAACCCCATCTCTGCAAAATATACAAAAATTAGCTTATAGTCCCAGCTACTTGGGGGGCTATGGTGGGAGGTTAGCTTGAGCCAAAGAGATGGAGGTTGGAGAATGTGGAACTATCCTTTCAAAGCAAAGAAACATGCTTTATTCATATTTCCAGATTGTAAATTTTTCAAGTAAAATTTTTGATAATTTACTTGTTATTTATTACTTTAGTAATATTTTATTTGCATATTGGCCATATTTGGGCAAGAAAGGATGAAGTTAAATGTTTTGCCTTTTTCTTTGTATATTCATAGACAACTTACATTGGTAAAATTAATTAATATGTGTGTTATGCGAAATCATTATCTTCTGTTAACAATTTTAAGTCCAAGTACTTAGTAAATTATTTCATTTGATCATAGACGCTATTTTGAGAAAGGGTAAGACATAGATGTATGTGGCCTTGTTTGCTGTTTTTATAGTATTTAAAAAAATTCTTTTATGGTATAATTTGCCTGTTTTATTTTATGTGTGAGATTATGCGTATCTTTTCAGTCCAAAAATAAATTTTTATACATCTTTTTAATAACAGCCAGGGCTCCAGTCTCAACTGAAAAGAGTTCTTTCTGATATAAATGCATCCCACAAGGACTATGATTTCAGCATTGTGAATGGTCTTTTTGCTGAAAAAGTGTATGGCTTTCATAAGGTAAGTGAAACTGCCTTTGTTAGAAGGACCTGAATCTTGTTAAATCCATTATCTGAACAAAAGCTTGTGTCTTTCTACTGAGCAATACAAAGATGGTTTTGTTTCTCATTGCTACTTATTATGTTCTCAGATGTCTTGAAAATATCATCACCATTTCCAAAGTTCAACTTTTTACCCAATTAATCCACATATTCAGGTTCATTAGACTGATAGGCTTCAAAACAGAAGAGAACGTGTCTATTGGTAGGGATGCTGAGCTATAAATGGAAAGGAGGAGCAGTCAGCCCATTTAGGGGTGTCCATGGCAGGCAACACATTCTGGGCTCAAGCAATAATCCCACCTCAGCTTTCTGAGTAGCTGTGACCACAGGTGCATGCCACTATGCCCAGCTAATTTTTTTGTTGTTGAGAAAGGGTCTCTCCATGTTGCCCAGGTTGGTCTTGAACCCCTGGGCTCAAGTGATCCTCTTGCTTCAGCCTCCCGAATTGCTGGAACTATAGGCATGAGCCATCTTGCCTGGCCAAATTTTATTTTTTATGTCATTAAGTTTTACGTATTTTTTTTAAGGACATAGACAAGTCTTAGAAGGAGATCAACATGACATACTAGTTGGACTTTTTAAAAAAGTATAAATGCTTAGTGGCTTCTAGCTCTTCTAGAGCTTCTCTCTCTCTCTCTCCCACTTTTAGACAGAGTCTAGGAGTCTAGCTCTGTTGCCCGGGATGGAGTGCATTGGCGCAATTTCGGCTCACTGCAACCTCTGTGTCTCTGGTTCAAGCGATTCTCCTGCCTCAGCTTCCCAAGTAGCTGGGATTACAGGCATGTGCCACCACGTCCTGCTAATTTTTTTTTTTTTTTTTTTTTTTTTTGTATTTTTAGTAGAGACGGGGATGTGCTATGTTGGCCAGGCTGGTCTCAAACTCTTGACCTCAGGTGATCTGCCCATATCAGCCACCCAAAGTGCTGGGATTACAGGCATGAGCCACTACATCTGGCCTGAGTTTCTTGGAAGTGGTAGAGAATAGCAACATCTACGTAACTATCCTGTCCCTCCCCACTGCTATCTTTATTCCTTGCTGACATCTTGCATGTATCAACCTCTTGCATGTATCAACCTTTCTAGGCCATGGACTACTTAAAATTACTCTTTGTGTGGTGGCTCACGCCTGTAATCCCAACACTTTGGGAGGCCGAGGCAGGCAGATCGCGAGGTCAGGAGATTGAGACCATCCTGGCTAACACGGTGAAGCCCCATCTCTACTAAAAATACAAAAAATTAGCTGGGCGTGGTGGCGGGCGCCTGTAGTCCCAGCTACTTGGGAGGCTGAGGCAGGAGAATGGCGTGAACCCAGGAGGCGGAGCTTGCAGTGAGCCAAGATAGCTCCACTGCACTCTGGCCTGGGCGAAAGAGCGAGACTCTGTCTCAAAACAAAACAAAACAAACAAAACAAACAAACAAACAAACAAACAAACAAAAACTACTCTTTGTGTCAGAGTGGATGGATGAATGGATGTGTGGATGGAAGAATGAATTAATCAGTAGATGAAAAGAGCTGTATCCAAGGAAATCACACACAAAGCTTGCATTAGAGGGCTAGTTTTATCCTGCAGATAGACAAAGGACAACTGGTGAATCTTCATTATTAGGATGAAAATCCTATAAACTTTAACAGGAAATCCACTAACAATACATGGTTTGTAATATATCTTTCTCTTCTAATTCTGAACATCTTTCCACAAAAATATATATGTGTATATTCATTAAATTACTAATGTGTTGATAAATTAGATCATTATGACTTTTTTTTAATTAAGAACAGCAAGTATTTCTTAGGCAACTATTATGTCCAAGGCAATGTGCTAGGTACTGGGAATAAAATAATAAGCAAGGCATATGTAGTCTTGACTTCACAGAATTTGCTGTTTTGTGAAGTACTCAGACAATCTCAAAGGTAAAAATGATGCATTATGATAACAGCTGTTAAGAAAAGAAATCAAGATAAACAGACTGTTAGAAAATGTAGGTGGGACCGGGCGTGGTGGCTCATGCCTGTAATCCCAGCACTTTGGGAGGCTGAGGTGGAAGGATCACCTGAGGTGAGGAGTTCAAGACCAGCTGACCAACATGGTGAAACCCCATTTCTACTAAAAATACGAAAGTTAGACTGGTGTGGTGGAAGGCACCTGTAATGCCAGCTACTCAGGAAGCTGAGGGAGGAGAATCACTTGAACCCAGGAGGCGGAGGTTGCAGTGAGCCAAGATCGTGCCATTGCACTCCAGCCTGCAAGGGGACAAGAGTGAGACATTGTCTCAAAAAAAGAATTAAAAAAAAAAAAAAGAAAAGAAAATGTAGGTGGAACCTAGAGAAGATATCTGTCAAGGAGAGACAGCCATACTTGGAACTAGAAAATGGATAAGACATAATCATGAGCTATATGGGTCATTTCAGGCAGAAGGAATGTTGTTCAAACACCTCTAGTGAGAGAGGACACATGGCATTTTTGAGCAACTGTCAGGAATGTGGTATGGTGGGAGAGCAGAGTAAGGAGAAAGTGGCTATGACGTAAGCAGGGTGGGGATCAGCAGAGCCTTGTCAGCAAGGTTCAAGGCTTTGTCTTGAGTGCAATAATGTAGCCTTGAAAAATTTGCAGCAGGAAGGGATGACACAGGCAAGGGAGCCTGGTTAGGAGGCTATTGAGTTATTTAATATGAGAACGCAGTGGTAAAAGCACGGGCTTTATCCGTTCTCTGTTAGCCTCCTCAAATCCATTTCAGATAAACTTAAGTTTAAACAGAGTATTTGCTGTACAAATTCAACTTCAAATACACCAGATCCCCTTCCAGTCCTATTTGCATATATCCCTATATTTACATACTCATCTTTGAGGCAGAGTTGAACCTTTGAATAAAGCAGTGGAAATAAAAAGTTCAAAAATACATTTCTTATATACTTAGCTGGTGATGATTTGTAAATACAAGAACTATATTCTTCTTTGTAGGACTACATTGAGTGTGCCAGAAAATTATATGATGCCAAAGTGGAGCGAGTTGACTTTACAAATCATTTAGAAGACACTAGACATAAAATTAATAAGTGGGTTGAAAATGAAACACATGGTGAGTATTGAAATACCTTATTTTTCTACAAGATTTGTCAGTTCTATATGTGAATACTGAGAACAAAAGCTAGGAGTCTTTTGTACATACAAGGAACAGCTCCTCCTAGTTCAAAGTAATGATTGCTGCTACTTAAAATTGCTTTAGTATTTGTCTGCAATGTGGTTTTGAATAATCTTGATAATTTGAATGCTTTGTGCTTTTCAGAAGTTCAGTCTTTTACATTATCCCATTTCATTGGCAAAACCCTGCAGGACAAACATATTATTGTGACCACTTCATAAATGAATAACAAGCTGAGTTAATTTGATAAATTAACCTCAATATCTCACCCTAGTTAGTGAACAAAAACTAAGAGTTATTATTTTCTTGTTTCTTGTTATTACTTTCAATGACCACATTATTATTTTCAGTGACCACAGCATAACATTTCATTTAATAATCAATCTGTTTTTTAAAGATAGGGCTGATTTTCATACTTTATAACTGCTTTATGGACTGAATCTTATTAAAGTTATAACATTCTACGTCAAAGAAATAAATTTTCATGATATTGCTTTTCCCAAGGATGTATAATATATCTCTCATTTTAAAATGTTCTTTATTTATCAAAATAATTTATGTAACAAAGGTAGTACCTTCCAGAAAAAGTATAGCTCTTTATTGGTAAGTCTCTGTCACAACTAAAAACTGAATTCCAGCTAATGTTCTGGTTTAGTGAAAAGCAAATAAAGAAATTTATTAATCCTTGCTTTGTTCATCAACCAATTCCAAAGCTAGTAGCTGTTTCATTACCTAAGGGTTGGCCTTGATTTGTACTCTAAACATTGTACCTGTATTTACTGAGCCTGGCTGTGCCTCAGAAATGTGAGATAACTATATCTTGCACTTTTAAATGCAAACTTTCAGCAGCATACACTTAGTCCTGGGACTAAGAATGCGGTGTATAAATTTTCTTTTTAGTCATTCATTCCTCATTATATTCATAGTGGGTTACTTTGATGTTTAGCCATCACATGTTTCATATATAGCACTTATAAATCAAGAGAAACTATGTAATTATTACTTTTCTAAAATCTAGGTGAGATTCTATTTAGTATTTAATATAAGGGTATCAGATTGCTAGCAACTTTTTCTATTTAGACTATTTATTTCTCTGCCTTCCTTTCTCATGCAAATCTATGCTAATTACTCTAATTTTTCATAAGCATATGTACTCAATATTTATTTGAGGAAACACTTAAAAATGTTGCTAATATTCTAAACAACCCTACCCAGGTCTTGAAGCCCACATCCTCTACACAATACCAAAGCCATCCTTTTGAAAGGCAGATCAGATCCATCATGACCATGACCTTTCTTGTCTTTCAATGAATCCTGAGCAATTATTTTCCATCACCTTCAAAATAATCCAAAATTCTTACCAGACATTCAAGCCTCTTCATTATCAGGCCTTTGCTTCCAATCTTGCCAACCTTATTCTCCCTGACAAATACACCTTGCTCTTCCAGGCTCTGTGCCTTTGAATAAATAGTCTCTGCTTTATGGAAGCTCTTCCTGCTCTCCACTGTTCTTCAGCTAAAGCAGACAGCCACAGGAAAAGTTGGGTGACTTTAATCTGTGCTCCCGCAGTGCACTGAGATCAGACCTCTATGTCACTGGTGGGTTACAACTGCTCTTTGGATGTTGACTTTTCTGGCTGGACTGGGAGGTCAATGATGGCACAGGCTATGTCTTTCACATTTGTAATTCAAATATGCAGAATAGTGCATAGCATCCAGCAAAAATTTTATTAATGTGGAATGAAGGAGGGCATTACCCTTTCAATGGATTGAAGTACTGTAGTCACAAAAGGTGGCCTAGTCAATGCAGTAAAGGCACTTTGATACCTATGAGCAGGGACCCTGGGGTTGTCTTCCTGGGTTGGAATCCTATTGCTATCACTTTCTGGTTGTGCGTCTTGATCTCTTTGTGCCTTAGCTTCCTCAACAGGAAATGGGAACAATAATAGTGCCTACCTCACAGGGATTATGTGAGGATTAAACCAAAGATTGCATCTAAAAGGCTTAGAAAGTGCTGGACACATTAATTGCTCATAGGTTATTCTTAATATTCTTAATGGTGTTATTATGTGTTAAGAAAAAAACTTCATACCAATTAATGGTCTTTTAAATCAGTTTTAAAATTATATTAAAATAAACCTTTTTCCCTCAATTTTTTTTCAAAAGGCAAAATCAAGAACGTGATCGGTGAAGGTGGCATAAGCTCATCTGCTGTAATGGTGCTGGTGAATGCTGTGTACTTCAAAGGCAAGTGGCAATCAGCCTTCACCAAGAGCGAAACCATAAATTGCCATTTCAAATCTCCCAAGGTATGTTGTCAATCTCCTATTAAATTTGGAACTTTTCCCCAATAGCATTCCTTTGCAGGATGGTGATAGTTACATAGTAAACTCTAGGTTCACCGTTTTTAACCCATTTCTTCTTTTGCATTACCAATACTATAAGGTCAGTTGCTTTATAAAGCAAACTTTCTATTTTCCCTGTCATGCAGGCTATGAAACACCACCAAAGGTATCTTGTAAATTGGTATTCTTTAAAATGCATTCAAAATGGAAAGAAGTGGTATGAATGTATCTTAAGATATTATAACTGGAGGCCTATAAGAACAAATACGACCAAATTGTATTTTTCATTTTTCATCATTTTTACCATGGGGTCTATATTTAAAATCATTTATCATCAATGATTTTCCTGAGTCACAGCAGGGAATGTGTTTTCTTTTGCAAAGAGAAAAGTTATATTTAGTAAAGTTAAGCATTTCCAAGTACAAGCCATATGTATTTCTTCACTTAGTTCTGTTTTTGATCTAAAACATCTTGTTACCAACCTTTATAAAACATATATTCTTGGGTTTTAAAATCAATTTGTACACAGTAATCTTAGTACAGCAGAAACAACAAAGCTTTTGCAGTCAGGAATGTTGTATTGGGGCCCCTGCCTTGCTTCACAGAAGCTGCATTCCTGTTTCCTGTGTTATTCTTTTTCTCCTAATTTCTTTTTATTTTAAAAAGCATTACTATAGCATAGTATTGTTTTAAACACTCTTCCTGCTAGTCCACACACCCTATGTAAGGTAGCTATAACAGACAGCTTGTAATGTAATATGCTATGGAATCTAGATCTCTGATATCAGTGTTAGTTCTATCATATTAAAAATTGGTGACATAATCTCTCCAGCAGAACCCAGATGTGTGATTCTTTCCCTGCCCCAGTGAGACATCCTGTCTATCACATCCCAGTCCCCATGTGTGTCAGGCTCAATTCTGCGGACCTGTCTCACTAAGCGGGTAGATTTCATGTGTGTTCTTTCTGAGGATTGGACTCTAAGTCAAAAAAGGCAACCTTTCCAGAGAGAGAAGGACCTTTGGTTCAAGGACAGAGAATTATCTGTCATCTGTCCTCCTCATGTAGGATGTTTTTTCCTAAAAGGGGATATTACAGAAATGTTGACAAGTTTGCAGATCATAATATCACTAGGAGAAAATTTATTGTACCTCAATGGTGTCTCTAAATCTGTAAATGATAATCTCAAGATAAGAGCTACTTATTTTTTTGCCCTAGTGAATTTGAGGGACATTATCAAATACCTTGCAGGAATTTTTATTTTTCCAAGACCTCATGCTTAAATAGTGTATTTTTTTTTTGAGACAGGGTCTCACTCTGTTTCCCAGGCTGGAGTGCAGTGGTGAAATCACTGCTCACTCTAGCCTTGACCTCTTGGGCTCAGGTGGTCCTCCCACCTCAGCCTCCCAAGTAGCTGGGACTACAGGCATGTTCCACTACACCCAGCTGTTTTTTTTTTTTTATTTTATTTTTAGTAGAGATGCGGTCTCACCATGTTGCTCAGCCTGGTCTTGAGCTCCTGGGCTCAAGTAGTCGTCTTGCCTGGACCTCCCAAAGTGCTGGGATTACATGCATGAGCCACTGCACCTGGTCTTAAATCGTGTAATTTTGTTAGTACTAGTCTGTATTTTACTTCTGAGAAGACAAAAAAAACCTATAGCATTCATTTTTCATTTTAATGATATTTAGTAAATTTTCATTACTTATTATAGAGACTTTTCAGTTAAAATACTAAGTACAAGGCAATGTTCCAAGTGCTGGCTATATTAATTCACATAATCCCCACAACAATCCTGTACAGCAGGGATTATAGTCATTCCCATTCTATAGATGAGGAAATGGAGGAACAGAGAGGCACAGTAACTCACCCAAGGTCACACAGTTAGGAAATTTTAAACTCAAGGAATCAAACTTGAAGTCTTGGCTTTACCACTAAGATTTGCACCAATGCAATCACTATTGATAACACGTCAGGAAAAAATCTGCAGGATCAACTGAGCAAAAATTTATTGACCAAGTGCAATATTCTTATATGTATTTGGTTAATAAGTAAAATGAGGTGGGATTATAAATAATTTTTTGTGACTTGACTTTCAGTGTTCCGGGAAGGCAGTGGCCATGATGCATCAGGAGCGGAAGTTCAATTTGTCTGTTATTAAGGACCCATCAATGAAGATTCTTGAGCTCAGATACAATGGCGGCATAAACATGTACGTTCTGCTGCCTGAGAGTGACCTCTCTGAAGTAAGTTACGACTGTCATTTTCACTACTGGGAAATAAGACTTTTAGGATACTGTTGATTCAGTTTTCATTGATAAACTGTAAGATTTCAGGGTATTGAGATATTAGAGACTTACCTACTTATTAATTTATTTGACAAATATTTAAGGAGTACCTAGTATGAGCCAGACACCATTATAGTTGCTGAGATTGACTTAACTCAGTTTAGCATAATTTTAGTTGAGTAGTGATCAAGTTGGAACACTTTCAAATGTCAGCTATGGAATTAAAAACACATGAGTTTAGGTCTTTTTGGTGTTTGGCCATGAATACAGTCTTCCATGTGTTATTGAAATTTTGCTGGACTGAGCATCTTTAGGCAGGTATGATATGATAGAGTCCTGAGCCTTTTAGAATTAAAATGTATGATCTCACTGTAATTGGACAAGAGGGTCTCCCTGCCTGCTGCACAGACAAAATCAATTCACTGAGGGCACAGCATTGTAGTAAAGAGAGTTTAACCGATGCAAGGCCGACCATGCCACATGGGAGATGAGGTCACTACTACTCAAATCAATCTCCCTGAAGGTTCAGAGGTTAGGAGTTTTCAAGGATAGTTTAGTGGGCAGGGGTCTAGGAAATGAGTGCTGTTGACTGGGTGGGGATGCAGTCGCAAGTGTGTGTAAAACTGTCCTCATGCACTGAGTCCACCTGTGGACTCTGTGGGGGCCACAAGACCGGTTTAGTCATGAGTCCAAGTGGAGTTAGTATCAGAAATGTAAAAGTCTGAAAAGACATCTCAAAAGGCCACTCTTAGGTTCTACAATAGGGATATTATCTATAAGAGTCATTGAGGGAGTTATAAATTTTATGGCCTCCGTAACAATGATTTGTTAATGTTTACTACGCCTACACTGTGGTGGAATTCAGGCCTCTTTCATAATCATAATCATGTGGTCTTTCATTAGTTTTACAAAGGTGGTTTAGTTTTGGGAAGGGCTATTATGATCCTTGCCTTACATTTAAACTATAAACTAAATTTCTTCCAAAGTTATCTTAGCCTATGCCAAACAATGACCAACAACAGCTTGGAGGTTAGCAGCAAGATGGAGTCAACTATGTCAGATTTCCTACTGTTATAATTTTGCAAAGGCAGTTTCATCACTCCATGCTGCTGTGTCTCAAGTGAAAAGCAGAGTTGAGGGACTGCCCTGTGACTGATGTGGCAGGAAAAATGGACCAACAGTGCAATGGGAAGACGGTGGGGGCCATGCAAGCCAGACACCACAACTGAATCTCAGAGCCTGATCTTTTTTCAGCCCTTTTTCTGCTTTTCCTCCTCCTGAACTTGGCTCTTTGAGTTTGATATGCAATCTCAGAGGACTGTACTCATCTCCCTTCTCTATTCTCTCGTTAAAAAGGAATAACAGGTGCCATTTATTGAGCACCTACTACATCCCAGGCTATGTGCTCTGAGCTTCATTTATATTATCTTGTTGGATGTTTATAGCAAGCACGTGAGATAGGAAAGGGAGGCTGAAGAATTTAATCAATTTTTCTGATAGATGCATATGTATAGATATGCATATTTGTGTGTATGTATGTGCACACACATATATGTATGTCAGCTACACTGAAAAGTTACAATACACTTAAAAGTGTTTTGTTTTGACTTGGAAAATAATGAATATTTGCTGTGGAGTAACAGGACAGTGGACTGAATATAAAGAAACAGACATGCCTACCATCCAAGGGGCATTACTATGATTTAAAAACATGACTTTAAAGCTTTGGAATGACACTTTCTACATAGACAAAGATTACGGAATTTTAGCAATAACTTTCTTTCATTACGTTTTCATCTTAATTATTTTGACATGAGAAGCAAGAGAAATGTCATAAAATTGGTACTATTAAATATAAAGTAGGACCATATAAAATATTGGTCTTCATATTAAATCTATAATTCACTTGATAATCTTCATAACAATCAGATTTTAGCATACAGCAATTAGTTTAACTTGAAATAATCTGCAGCAGAAAAAGTAGCCCCGATAAAGCAAGCTAACAATATAGTTTTGTTCTTGCCCTTACTGTCTGAATTTTCCTTTTCCATAATAGATTTCCTAATAATGTTTGAATCTGACTATTATAAACCTACATACTATATAATCTTAAAAACCTGCATAATCCTTCACAACCAGATAACGATGAGGAAGTTGGATCTCGGTGCACTAAATGAAAAAAAAAAATTCCAACAGGGTAAAAATATATTACAGATCAACCACAAAACTGAATAATTAAAACAAAAAATTCAAATTAGACTAAATTTGATTGTACAAATTTAGGTCCTTGATAAGAATACAAGGTAAATTTAATATCAGTAAAAAGTTGTTTAGGATTGAAGTTGAGCCTGAATTTGAGAAGAAATGTCCTTATGTAAGATTTCTAAACAATGTTTACGAAAAATCTTCTTATTCTAAATTGAGAATTTATGATCAATTCTCAGTATTCAAGAGCTGGTGAATTGGCTTTGTGAATTGTTTGTGGGCAGCGATGCTGCTGGAGAGAGATAAGGACTCTTCTAGCTGTGTAACTGAGGTTGCTTGCTTTGCATTCAGGCATATAAAACTACATCCTCCTGCACTTCAGTTGCCTCATCTGTTGAGAACAAGAAATTGATTTGAATTCAAGCCTCCCAGACAGTATGGGTAACCGTACTGGGAGATATTGGTCACTCAAACCTTCGAGGCTGGAGCTCTGGGCTCCTTGCCTCAGGCCACATGGGGTTTCTTTGGTTTACTCCAGTAAGCTGTGCAAACATTTTATCTGTCTTTCATGATGAGGAGATGGCTAGGAAATATTGATTTAAATGACCACTGGGCTCCTTTCTCCCTCTGATGGTCTCAAATTCCCAGGTTCCTTCACCTGTCTATTGCTCCACTTTGGCTGTATCTGCTCATGGGTGAGCAGAGAGCGGAATTGCCCTAAGGTGCAAATAAATCATGCCTTCTCAAAGTAGAGCAAATTAAACATGGGATTTGTTAAAAAGTACCTGAGCTATTCATTTTATTCATGTTCTGTTTCAAGACTTCCCAAGACACATTCATGTACTTGAACACAAATATCCAGGAAGCGATAATTATAGAAAACTGTGTATCTTTGTAGCTATTGTTTCATCTATCACTTAACCATATGATTCTAAATTATCTCTGAATTATTTTTACAGATTGAAAACAAACTGACCTTTCAGAATCTAATGGAATGGACCAATCCAAGGCGAATGACCTCTAAGTATGTTGAGGTATTTTTTCCTCAGTTCAAGATAGAGAAGAATTATGAAATGAAACAATATTTGAGAGCCCTAGGGCTGAAAGATATCTTCGATGAATCCAAAGCAGATCTCTCTGGGATTGCTTCGGGGGGTCGTCTGTATATATCAAGAATGATGCACAAATCTTACATAGAGGTCACTGAGGAGGGCACCGAGGCTACTGCTGCCACAGGAAGTAATATTGTAGAAAAGCAACTCCCTGAGTCCACGCTGTTTAGAGCTGACCACCCATTCCTATTTGTCATCAGGAAGGATGACATCATCTTATTCAGTGGCAAAGTTTCTTGCCCTTGAAAATCCAACTGGTTTCTATTACAGCAGTCCCCACAACATCAAAGAACCACCACAAGTCAATAGATTTGAGTTTAATTGGAAAAATGTGGTGTTTCCTTTGAGTTTATTTCTTCCTAACATTGGTCAGCAGATGACACTGGTGACTTGACCCTTCCTAGACACTTGGTTGATTGTCCTGATCCCTGCTCTTAGCATTCCACCACCATGTGCCTCGCCCATTTCTAATTTCATTGTCTTTCTTCCCACATTCATTTCTATCATTCTCCCCCATGACCCATCTGGAAATTATGGAGAGTGCTTAACTGGTAAGGAGAATGTAGAAGTAGCCCCAGGGATCCCTTTTGAAACTCTGCAGTTATCACAGATATTCTAGCTTCATTGTAAACAATCTAGGAAATAAGCCCAGCTGCTTTCTAGAAATAAGTGTGAAGGATAAATTTTCTTTGTTGACCTATGAAGATATTAGAGTTTACCTTCATACGTTTGATTTTAAATCAGTGTATAATCTAGGTGGTAAAAAATATGAAATTGGGATTGGGGACCAACCAAAATATTTCATTAATGCTTTCAATTGACAAATTTTGGCCTTTCTTTGATAAGACAGTATGTACATAGTTTTTTCAAATATTAAATATCTTTTAACTGTTGGCAGTTGTCATTTACAGAATCATATTTCATATGCTGTGTAGTTTATCAGTTTTTTCTCTATTTATCAGAATAAAGAAATACAACATACCTGTACAGTGTGATTGTTTTCCTCTGACCAATTGTAGGACAACTAGGGCTTTCTTTGTTTTCTAGGCAAAGCAATCAAGCAAGCAAGCAAGCAAGAATTCTTTTATAATATGTTTGATTTGATTCAATGTGGCTCATTTATTACACATAAAATTGCTTATACAGATATATAGACTGATGAATTAATTTTAAATAGTAGGATTTAAATTCATGAGGGAAATGATTTGTGTATATGAATATTTATAATAAGCCATCTGTAATTTTATAAACAGAAGAAAAATAAATTGAGAATCAGTAGATCATGCTGAACTTACTTATGAGTTTGTAAACAATGAGTCCATTGAATTATATTTTCATCAACAAAGACTTTTACCTGAATAGGAACTATATAAATCAGTGATAGCCTATTGCATGGTTCTGCAGTGCTTAATACCAGAGCTGGCAGATACCTAATTTTCAACAAATATTGTGGAATCTAAAAATATGATATAAATGAGTAAATATGACATGACTTGAAATATGTAGAAAATCTCTTGACCAAAATAATTTAACCACTAACCTGCAGCACCCGAACTATTACACCTTTCAGGGATGTTTATGGAAAGTGAATTTAAGTGGCATGTTTTGAGAGAGGAATTGATTTTTCTGATTACCATTCCCATCTACTACCGTTCGAAGCATGACCTCAGGAAATAGGCAATGGGAACATGCATTCGGATGGTGGCCATATTGTGTTGGGGGTTAGGTATCGACATACGGACTTGGGGAGACCATAAACATTCACACCATAGCACTATAGACAAACTAAATACAAACTTTCTCTGCAATTTTGGTTGGTTGGTCCTGCCCATATGTCCACCTCATGTTTAAGGGTCCCAACTTATTCAGAGAACGGCTATATTGCGTAGTCATGATCTAGGCTTTAGTTTAGTGAAACTTGCATGAGCTTGAAACAGCTTCTGAAACTGTGGTGCCTGTGGAATCATCGATCTTTTCTGTTGAATGTTGTCAAACATCAGGTTCAACGGCAGCAAAGGTAACATCTGTTCAGCTTCTCTCTTACCATTGAAGTTCATGCTTCCTGGGACAGGATTCATGTCTGATTTGTTTTTGTATCTTCACAATCCCAGAGCAATACTTGACATATGGTAGGCACTCTATATCTTTAGAATAAATAGAGTCATTCATTTCAAGAACATGATTTTAGATGGAAAGAAGAGCATAGGGACCACTTTAGTATAAGGCCATGTCACTGACCTTGTCATGGATTCCTTTTCATACAAAGATGACTTTTCATCTTTCAGGTTCATAATTCTTTAATCTGTTTATTAATCACAGTTATTTGCAGGGTTCTTCTCCTCTTTTTCAAAATTCTTTCTATATATAATTCCATCCAATCACATGGCTTCAATAATTTCTGGTGACAACTATCTATACGCTTAACTTCATCCTGATTCACAATTGCCTCCTGATAAATCCACCTGAATGTCCTAGGGTGAAACTAAGCACATCTAAGAGGAAACACATACCCCTTTCCTTGAGTTTGTTACCCAGTCTTCGGTGCTCATTGTGGTTCATTGTCTAAAACTCAAACACGAAACATCAAGATGATCCTTGTATCTTCCTTTTTTTTCACAGCAGAACTGTTTATTGGTGTTACCATGAAAATGACTCTTGAATATATCCCCTTTTCTTCTTTTTCATCAACACTGACCTTGTTGAGGCTGCATTTCTTCTCTGGATTGGTCTCGTATCTGTTCTACCTGTCTCTTGTGACTCTTACTTTTCTCTCACTTTTAAAGTTGTGAAGATATTCTATGTTTTCATCTATAAATGCCAGTTTTCTACCTAAAACACAGATCAGATCAAGTTCATATTCTTATAAAACACTGACAGCTCTTCACTCCCTCAGGATAGAGTCTAAACTTTCTAGTACGACGTTCAAAGCCTTCCCACAAGGTTACTCTACCTTCCTTTTCCTATTTGTTTTGCCACTCTCTGCCAAAGACTCTAACCTGAGGTAACTTGTACTATTTGGAAACCAAATCCACTACTCTCACATTGCTTAGCTTGTCCCATCTGACTGGGATGCTCTATCTTTGTTTGATAAGACTCATTTAATCATTCAAGAAACTGGTCATGTTTATGTTCTCTGTGTAGCTTTCCACTCAGCTGGACTCAAAGAACATATTGTGCATCCTTGTATGAGAGCTGTGTTCACATTTCTTGCTATGTGTTGTTTGTGTGTGTGCATGTCTATATGTGTATGTATGTGCATGTATGTTGTGTGGTGTCTCGCTAGCTATCAAACTCTTTAAGGACAGAAAATGGCATATGGTAGGTATCCCTTTCTCATTTTAAATGAAAAAGCTCCCTTAGAGTCCTAAGAAAGGAACAAAATCAGAGTACAAGTGCAGACTATATCCAGCCCTAATTCCCACCTCCACCAGGGGCTCCTGAGAACTTTCTGTGTTCTGCTAGTCATATGCCAAAGCCCATATGAAGGCACAATAACGATCTCTAAGGTGGGGGAAGAAGCACTACTGGATCTTATGTTATTAGAAGCGGAGGAGGAAGTGTGTTTCATTCATCTCTCAATGCCCAGGCAAAGCATTACTGTCATCATCTTTACCATCATTTTCTTCATTGCCATTCCTGCTTCATCACTTACAAAACAGTTTCCCAGGCTTCATCTCAATTGTCAGTACAGTTGTGTGAGGTGGGAGTTACTATGATTGTTATTGTTATTCCTATTTCATAAGAAAAATAATATTCAGAGAGGAGAGGCAATTTCCCAGGATCATGTGTGCTGTTTCCATCATGCTGTTGTGGACTTCATTACAAATCTCACTTGTGCCTTAGCTGCGCTCAGAGTCCTCTCATTTCATGCCCCAGAATGTCACATGGCTCACTTCTTCCCTGGCATTCCTACTGACTGATCAAGCATCGCTGATGACCTCAGATTTTCCTGGAACACCACACCTCTTACAAACTTGGACAAGTCCATAATGGCTATGTGTTCTCATGTTTGGGTAGTTTAGACATTTAGGTGATTTCCCTTGGCTTAATATTATTTATAATAATCTTCCTGAGAGTTTCTATAACAGGAATAATATTGTAAACTCTCCAAATAATAAACTCTTAAGTATAAATTCACTGAGAGAAGAGACAGCTTCTGCTCCCTTTGTAATCTCTGGCACATTATGGACAACTTCACTGACTGATTGATGCTACTTATCCAGGGAAAGGCAGTATATGTATCTTTAATCATTTGGACATTTCTTGACACTAATGCTTCATTTCTATTCCTGCAGACAAAACTAGAATGTGTGAAAACCCATGGCTAGAATAGTATTTATAAACCTAAACCTCCGGTTAGATATCAGCAGCACCTTCAAAAGAGAAAGCCACGGAAGTCTTACCTAACAAAACAGGTAACAGCCTGGTTAACAAAGCTTAATTGCATAGTTGGACATTCCTTGATACTCTTTGTTCCTTGCCTATAGCATTGTGAACCAAAACAAGAATACCACTGTCCTTGAAATATAAGAACACTTTAGTGAAACTAAAGTGACTAAACCTTTACAAATAGTTTGACTCTTAATGAATGATGTATAATTTAAACAAAGCAAAATAACATAACTCTATATTATCAGTTCATTGAGAAGAAAGAATAAGTGATCAGAATGGAAAGGGAAGTGTGGATGGAACAGAGATTCTTTCTAGATATTTTAAAAACAATCTATTTTGCATTATACCATTCTCCCACCCCATGGTTGTGCCTCTTCAGACAATAATCTTCAGTGTGACTAAGAGTCTTAGTCTTAGGCTAGAAGGAGTGGTCACAATTTCCACAGGCATAGCAGGGAAATAAATGTGATGAGTGAGGGCAGATGAGCTATGGACGTGTGAAGCAAAGGTTTCTACACTATTCCCGAAGTTTGGGAAGACTTCCTGGAGGAAGGGATGCTGTGGCTCAGATGTGGAACAATGAGTAGGAGTAGGAGGAATGGGAGGAGAAGGAGAAAGGTTTCCAGTGGATGCAACAGCATGATCCAGGGCCCACAGTGAGAGACCACAGGCTCCTCGGACTCCTGCAAGGATGTAGAGGGCATAAGCGCAGTGAAAGGTGGGTTGGGGGGGAGCAGCAAGCAGGCCACAGAGGGCCTTGGACAGTAGGATGAAGAGTTTGCTGTGGTTCTAAGATGACTGCAAAGGCATTGAAGGCCTCCAAGGAGAGGAGTGAACCTCTCTGGTTTGAATTTCTGAAGGATTGTGTTTGCTGATTTGTGGGCATGGGGCTAGAGTGTTACGAGACTTGACAGGGAGAACTGGACAGTGGTCCAGGTAAGAAGTGATGGTGCCCTAACCTAGAAGATGGGTCCTGGGAATGCACATAGTGAATGAAGGTGACAGATTTGGGAGGCAGCCTGACTCGTCAGGACTCTATGAATGACTGAATGAATGTGGGAGTAAAAGGGGAGGACTTCTCAAGATTCAACTTCACAATCTTTAAACAACCGTAACATCACCAGCCAGAGTAGAGGGGAGGGGATGACAGAAGAAGGCGAGAAGCTAGATGGCAGGGGCATCCCTGTAAGGCCACTGGAGCTGTTACTGTAACGGTTCTTTACTTTTGTACTAAGCATTCCTTTTGAAAATCAGATTTAGGGGTATCCAAAAATGCACACAGAAAGAATTTATGTATATAATCTTAAGAAGTTCAAAGAGCTCCTGAATCCCATTGATAGATTCCCTAGGTTACAAATCCCTGTCACTTACACCTAAATTAGGGCATACCAGATGGAAGCCATCCATTGTAGCACAAAGAAAGCCAAGTGTAAGAACCATGGACCACTAGATAGATGCAGTTTCTATGGGACTAGGGCTCTAGGATGATCTGTGCCTTTAAACATCCTGTACAATAGGCCGGGATGCACCACCTCACTCCTAACTATTAATTAGAGTCTTTATAGACAATAGACTTTATAGGCAAGAGAAACTGGTAAATGTTTCATTAAAGATAATAGCATAGATGTCATTGACCACACCCAGCCACCTCTTTGCAAATAACCTCTGGTTCTGTGACTAGACATTTAGTGAATATTAACCTTTTAAAAAGTATCTGTTCCTTGGGTCTATCAGAGAACAGTATCTCTAGATTCATCAGGGTCTTTGAGAAGTTGATAGCATTTATTCTTTCATTATGAATTCCTTTTTTTTCCCTCTTCCTCCTTGAATCCAAATCCTCCTTAAGACTGTAGATGAGAGAAGTCAGGTTCTTCAAACTGCTGGACTGATTCAAGTGTGTTTCTTTGAGCCTAGAGAAGATTTTAATAGTTGTTTTATAGTTCACCTCTCTCCAGAGCAAGATGAATACTGTCCCCTTCTCTCACTCAAGTGTTTCCACACAAGTCCTTAGCTCCTCAACGAGTGATCCCATGCCTCCTGTCTCTGTTTTAAATGGCTCCTTTGCTGGAAGTGGGTACTGGTATTCGGAGTGTTTCAGTGAGGTGAGTTGGCTCTCTGAAAGAGCTAGGTCTTCTTGAGAATATAGACCATGCATCCTGGATGTATCTCACTAACGTCATAAATGATTAGGTTGTTTCATTTTTTTTCCCTTCCCCTTTTGAAAATTTCAGAAACAAGCAGAACCATTAGGCATTTTTCTACTGGCTTCTGTGCCATTTCTTTTCACACTCCTTAGGGTAAAGCCAAACACTGCTTAATTGTCTGAGAAGGAAGGCATTTGTCAATTCTGTTTTCTGAAAACCATGACTTAAGCTTTTACTCTTGTGTGTACAATAATTTTGTAATATTTACTATCAAGTTACATAAAGTTTTATAAAGGAAACTATTGGGCTAGTTTCCTTTGTAACCATGCTTGGTGCCTATTTTTACATTATTTATACAAATCAGGCTCATTTTATGAAAATGCAAAAGATCTAAATCTTGCCTTTTCTCTTTACTTTTTATTTCCATGAATCTTTTTTCTTCCATTAATTAACCTCTTCTTCCTCTGTAGATGTCCATAGTTTGGACTCCCTTTTAAAAAGTAGAAGCTTTTCTTTCTGTATATGTTTACACATGCACAATTTGATTAAAAGGAGTTAATATGAGTGCCTGGCTTTGATTTTAATTACACCCAATTAGTGTTTGCTAATAATTTGCTGGGGATATTCTTTATGAGAAAGTCAAAAAGATGTATCTTTAATTTTAGAGAAAAATATGTTCAGGATATAGTTGTTTAATTTACAGTGGTCAAATGAAAGACAAAACTTCTTAAGGAATACAGATGAAATGAAACAACTCAATCAAGATGCCTAATATCAATATACAGACAGGATATTCTGTTGGTTAATTGGACACAAACACACAAAATTACCCCTTATAGAAGTTACTGCTATGCACTGAACAGTTTGAGAAGACTAACCTTTTTTTTTTTTCTTTTTTTGGTTTTTTATTAAGACAGAGTCTTGCTCTGTCACCCAGGCTGGAGTGCAGTGGCACAATGTCAGCTCACTGCAACCTCTGCCTCTCTGGTTCAAGTGATTCTCCTGCCTCAGCTGGGATTACAGGCATGTGCCTCCACACCCAGCTAATGTTTGTATTTTTATTAGAGATGGGGTTTCACCATGCTGGCCAGGCTAGTCTTGAACTCCTGACCTCAGTTGATCCACCCACTCCCAAAATGCTGGGATTACAGATGTGAGCTACCGCAATGGCCATCCTTTCTATCTATGCACTATGTTAAAGGATTTACCTAGCGCTTAATTCTTCTTTTGAAAAATGAGGTTGTTCGTGGTTTCTCATGCTTATAATCCCAGCACTTTGGGAGGCCAAGCAGGAGGATTGTTTGAGGCCAGGAGTTGGAGACTAACCTGGGCAACATAGAGAGACCTCGTCTTGACAAAAAAAAAAAAATTTGAAAAGTGGTCTGAGTATGATGGCATATGTCTGTAGTCCCAGCTACACAGGAGGCTGAGGAGGGACGATTGATTTCAGGAGCTCAAGGCTGCAGTGAACTATGATTATGCCACTGTACTCCAGCCTGAGTGACAGAGCAAGATACCATCTTTAAATAAATAAATAATAATAATACGTGAAAAAACATGAGGTAATTGGGCCATATCAGCATTTTGTAATGTTGGGATGGAACCTATCTGTAGGTTGTAAAAACAATTTAGAGAATTGCCACCAGTGTTTTAAAAATATAAAAGAATACAGTAGAAAAGGAAATATCAGAATGCATTATTAGTAGTAGTTAGCAGAAGTTTTTTTGTGAAACACTTGAATATGTATTCTGGATCACTGTTGGAATTTCTTAGTTGGAATTGCAAATCCCTGAAGAGATGCTTTCTAAGGCCTTTAGTTCTAATATTCGAAGACACAGTATCGGTCTCTGAGTTGGGGCTACAGCTGATTTGTAGTTTGCTTTAAGTGGGAATCCTGCCTACATTTGTTGTGAGATATGTTTGAAACCCTTACGCAACAAAGATTTCAGGGAAAGCAATTTGTTACCAGTTCCCAAGACAAAGTGCTTCCTCTCTGGCTTTTAAACACCAGTAATTTATTGTCATAGTCAGAGGGTGTACATAATGTAATATGTGTGTGTATGTGTGTATCACATTTAATTTTTAACACCTAATATATTTTATAATTATAAAATAACATTTGATTTGTTGTGTAAAATGCATGACATTAGATGTTTCATTAATATTTTTCTACATCTTTTGGGCCGCTGTTTTGACCCAGGGAAACTGTGTGTCTCACAATGTATGCGTCAGCTAGCTCGTGCTCTACCCTGTTGTATAAACACTTTAAATCGCTTCACAATGCAAGGAAAAAAGACTTGTGGAACCAAATTCTAAGAAGACAAGGGAGGAGCCAGCTGAGTGCTGGTGTAGCTGTGTATTTCAGACTCAACTCTGGGCTCACCAAGCAGAACTTGGGCCAATTTGAAGATGAAGTAAAAATGTGGACACTAAATTGTACTTTCTTTGAGGTGATTTTTGTAACTGGTGATGATTTTATACAGGATAAAATATTTAGCTGTAATCAAAGGAAAAGGGCAACGTGCGGCACCTGGTGTGGGGAACTATAGGTGTGGAGAGGGAGATACAAATTTATAAGAATGCTGTGTACTTCACTTTCAAGCTACTTCACTTGTTGTACTTCACTTTCAAGTACTTCACTTTCAATGAGCTTGTTGATGTCATGGTTTCCAACATTGTAGAGAGCTGTTCCTGCTGCCAATCTTCATTTTCAGGTTAAGGTGAGGATTTAAAGGATCATAGAACTAAGACTGAATGAATAATTTTGTAAATGTCTACGAATACCCAAAGAAGAAATTGTACCATGCAGTATCAAAATTTAGATTCTCTTTTTTTCTCTTCAAGTTTTATTTTAGATTCAGAGGGTATGTGTACAGGTTTATCACATGGATATATTGCATGATGCTGAGGTTTGGGGTATGGATCCCATCACTCAGGTAGTGAGCATAGTGCTCACTAGGTCGTTTTTCAACTCATTCTCCCCTTCTCCCCACTACCCCCAGAAGTCCCCAATTTCTATTGTTCCCATCTATGTCCAAGTGTACTCAATGTTTAGTGCCTACTTATAAGTGAGAACATATGACATTTAGTTTTCTGTTTCTGGGTTAACTTACTTAGGATAATGGCCTCCAGCTGAATCCATGTTGCTGCAAAGGACATGATTTTGTTTTTTCTGTGGCTGTGTAGGATTCCATGGTGTATATATACCATGGAATCTTTATCCAGTCCTCTGTTGCTGGTCATCTTGGTTGATTCCATGTTTTTGCTTTTGTGAATGGCACTGTGATGGACATTTGAGTGCGTGTGTCTTTTTGGTAGAACAATTTATTTTCCTTTGCATATATATCCAATAATGGGATGGCTGGGTAATGGTAGCTCTGTTTTAAGCTCTTTGAGAAATCTCCAACATGCTTTCTACAGTGGCTGAACTAATTTACATTCTCACCAACAGTGTATAAGTGTTTCCTTTTCTCTGCAGCCTCATCAGCATCTGTTATTTTTTGACTTTTTTAACAATAGCCATTCTGACTGGTGTGAGATGGTATCTCATTGTGGTTTTGATTTGCATTTCTCTGATGATTTGTGAGGATTAACATTTTTTCATATGTTTGTTGGCCATTTGTCTTCTTTTGTAAACTCTCTGTTCATGTCTTTTGTCCACTTTTAATAGATTTATCTGTTTTTGCTGTAATTCTGTTTATGTGATGAATCGTATTTATTGATTTGTGTATGCAGAACCAGCTTTGCATCCCAGGAATAAAGCCTACTTGGTTGTGGTGTATTAACTTCTTGACGTTTTGCTGGATTTGGGTTGCTAATGTTTCGTTGAGGATTTTTGTGTCTATGTTCAGCAGAGATATTAAACTGAAGTTTTCTTTTTTCATTGTGTCTCTGCCAGGTTTTGCTACCAGGATGATGCTATCTTCATTGGATGAGTTATGGAGGAGACCCTCCTCCTCAATTTTTGGGAATAGTTTCAGTAAAATTGGTACCAGTTATTCTTTGTACATCTGGTAGAATTTGGTTGTGAATCTATCTGGTCCAGGACTATTTTAGTTGGTAGTTTTTTATTACTGATTCAATTTCAGAACTTGTTATTGGTCTGTTCAAGTTTTCACTTTCTTTCTGATTCAATCTTGAAAGGTTGTGTGTTTCCAGGAATTTATTGGTTTCCTCTAGATTTTCTAACTTGTGTGCATAGACTCATTCACAATAGCCCCCGAGGATCTTCTGTATTTCTGTAGGATCAGTTGTAATGTCATCTTTGTCATTTCTGGTTGTACTTACTTCAGTCTTCATTGTGTTAATCTGGCTAGTTGTCTAGCAATCTTATTTATTCTTTCAAAAAACCAACTCTTGGTTTTATTGATCTTCTGTATGGATTTTTGCATCTCAATTTCATTCAGTTCCTCTATAATTTTAGATACTTCTTTTCTTTGGCTAGCTTTGGGGGATGTTTTCTCTTTTTTTTTCCTTTTTGTCCTCTAGGTGCAATTTTAGTTTGTTAGTTTGAGATCTTTCTAACTTCTTGATGTAGGCATTTTAGCACTATAAACTTTCCTATTAAACACTGCTTTAGCTGCATTCCAAGGATGTTGGTAAGTTTTGCCTCTATTTTCATTAATTTCAAACAATTTTTTATTTGTGCCTTAAAAGAGTTATTCAGAAGCAAATTGTTTAATTTTCATATATATGTGTATGTTTGAAAGATCTTGATATTGATTTCTATTTTTAATGCACTGTGGTCTGAGATTGTTTTTGTTATAATTTCAATTTTTTGCATTTATTGAGACTTGCTTTATGATCAAGTATGTAGTTGATCTTAGAATATGTTCTGTGTGCAGATGAGAAGAATGTGTAGTTTGTGGTTGATCGGTGGAGCATTCTGTGCATCTCTATTAGGTCCAATTGGTTGAGTGTTGAGTTCAAGTACAGAATTTCGTTGTTAGTTTTCTGTGTCAATGATTGGTCTAACAGAGTCAATGGGATGTTGAAGTCTCCCAACATTATTGTGTGGCTGTCTAAATCTTTTCATAGGTCATGAAGGACTTGTTCTAGATCTGGGTGCTTCAATATTGGGTGAATATATATTTAGGATAGCTAAGTCTTCTTGTTGACTTGAACCCTTTATCATTATGTAATGCCCTTCTTTGTCCTTCTGGAATGTTGTTGATTTAAAATATGCTCTATCTGATATAAGAGTAGTGACTCCTGCTCCTTTTTTTTGTTTTCTGTTTGCATGGTAGATCTTTCTTCATCCCCTTACTCTGAGCTTTTGGGTGTCCTTACATGTAAGATGGGTTTCTTGAAGTCAGCAGACAGTTTGGTATTGCCTTTTTATCCAGTCACCATTCTACGCCTTTTAAGTGCAGCATTTAGACCATTTATATTCAGGGTTAATATTGATTTGTGAGAGTTTTATTTTGTTATTTTGTTTATATCAGGTTGCTTTGTAGACTTGATTGTGTAGTTGCTTTATAGTGTCTCTGGGCTGTGTGTTTAAATGTAGTTTTATGGTAGCAGGTGTTATTCTTTATTTCTATGTTTAGTACTCTCTTATGACCTCTTGTAAGGCTGGTCTAGTTGTAATGAATTCCCTCAGCATTTGCTTGTCTGAAAAGGATTCTATTTCTCCTTCACTTAGGAAGTTTAGTTTGGTGGGATATGAAATTCTTGGTTGGAATTTCTTTTCTTTTCTTTTTCTTTTTTTCTTTTTTCTTTTTCTTTTCTTTCCTTTTTTTTTTTTTTTTTTAAGACAAGAGTCTTGCTCTGTCACCCAGGCTGGAGTGCAGTGGTGCGATCTCAGCTCACTGCAAACTCCACCTCCCAGGTTCACACCATTCTCCTGCCTCAGCCTCCCAAGTAGCTGGGACTAAAGGTGCCCACCACCACACCTGGCTAATTTTTTGTATTTTTTTTTTTAGTAGAGACGGGGTTTCACTGTGTTGGCCAGGAGAGTCTCAATCTCCTGACCTTGTGATCCGCCTGCCTCGGCCTCCCAAAGTGCTGGAATTACAGGTGTGAGCCACCGCACCCAGCCTTGGAATTTCTTTTCTTTAGGAGTGTTGAAAATAGGCCCCCAATCTCTTCTGACTTGTTAAGGTTTCTGCTAAGAGTTCTGCTGCTAGCCTGATGGGGTTCTTTTTGTACATGACCTGCCCCTTCTCTCTAGCTGCCTTTAAGATTTTTTTTCTTTCATGTTTTCCTTGGTGAATCTGATGACTATGTGCCTCAGAGATGGTGGTCTTGTATAGTATCTCACCAAGGTTCTCTGTATTTCTTGAATTTGTATATCAACCTAACAAGATTGGGGAAACTTTTGTGGACTATATGTTCAAATATGTTTTCCAAGTTGCTTACCCTCTCCCCTCTTTCAGGAATGCCAATGAGTCATAAATTCTAACTCTTTACAAAATCCCATATTTCTTGGAGGTTTTATTCATTTTTTAAATTATTTTTCTTTATTTTTGTCAGGCTCTATTGATTCAAAGAACTAGTCCTTGAGCTCTGAGATTCTTTTCTTGGCATGGTCTATTCTATTCTGCTGTTAACACTTCATATTATGAAATTCTTGTCGTGAATTGTCCAGTTCTAGAAGTTCAGTTTGGTTCTTTCTTAAAATGTCTATTTTTGTCTTTCAGCTCTTGGATTGTTTTACTGGATTCTTTGGATTCCTTGGTTTGGGTTTCAACTTTTTCCTGAAGCTCAATGAACTGCCTTGCCAGCATATTCTGAATCCTATGTCTGTCATTTCAGTCATTCCAATATGCCTGAGAACCACTGTTGGGAAGCTAGTGGAATCATTTGTAGATAAGGGGATAGTTTGGATTTTCGAGTTGTAGAGATCTTGGACTGATTCTTTTTCATCTGAAAGGGCTGGTGTTTCTTTAACTATGGCATAAGTTGAGTATAGTCAATTGGCTTTATCTCTGGATGCTTTCAGAGGACTAAGTCTCTGTACAAGATCTTTGTTTGTGGTTGGATTCTTTCCCTGAGTGTCATAGGAATGTTTATTGGAAGAATAATATTTTATGTGATTTGGGTTGTGATCAAGTGGATGTTGCTTAAGAGTAATGGCTAGCAGATAGGCCCTTACTCAGCTGCATGGCTATTTTGTATTTCCACAGGTCTGTAGCCATGCTCTGGTGTGGGGATGCAGAGAGATGATCCCCTCACTAGGTTCACTCCTGGGCCTCAGGAGAGCCCCCTCCAAACACTGGTATTGTGTCTGTGTTTCTTTTATTGGGTTAACAGGGCTGTGGGGCTCCCTCAGGTAGATGCCATGGCTAGGAGACAGGCCAGACCCTTCCTGGTCTGGTCTTATGTAGGCAGGCACATCCTGTTCCCATGCCAGCCTGCAAACGCATGAGTCTCACCCCTCTCAGTGTTCTGAGAGTGGGGATGTCCTCCTCCAGTTGAGTGTTAGCTGTAGATCTCTGCTTGGTACTCCTGAGCTGCACACTGCAGCCCTGTAGTGCCAGGACTGGACTGAAGCTCTGTCTTCTGGACCCTTGGAGTCAGGCAACAGTTACGCTGGGGGATGTGAAGTGCTCCCTGGCCACAGGGAAGTACTCAGGTGGAGCCACTGGTAAAGCACTCATACTGAGCACTGGAGGCTGTGTTGTGCACTGGCGTCTGTGGGAGTGGCCGGGCAGCGTCCCTGGGAGGGCCTGTCAGGCATGAGAGCCTGCAGAACAGAAGCACCTCAGTCCTGCTGGGAAACTGGCCCCACTGTCTCTCGGCCCTGAAGTCTGTTGGGGCTAGAGCTACTCAGAGGGAGATGGGGTGCCCTTGGGGATGGGGACCTCTGACAGCATGCTGCTACAGCTGCAACATGTGCAAAAGTCCCTGGATTCTGCCCAGGTTGGAGCTGGGTCTCTGCCTACCCTCCAGGGAGATCCTCCTGCCAGCTTAAATGTTTATGAGGGGCGTGAGATCTCTTGTAGCTAAGATCCCAGAGGTCTTTGGCAACAGTGGGATGCCCCTCCATCCCTACACTCATCCCTTCCCTAGAAACTGCTCAGGCCTAGAAATTAGCCCTAGCATTCAGCAACCCCACGCAGGGTTCCTAGCTTCCTCCTGTTCAGGCTTGGTGTCTGCATCTTTTCTCTATCAACTGTTGGTGTTGCCACTTCAGAGGTCTCCTCAAAGTATGTCGGTTCACCGACTATTTTGTTCTCTCTTAGTGGGGGCAATGTTTCCTGGCTGCGTTTAGCTGGCCATTTTGTCTCTATCTGTCAAATTAGAGGAAAAGGTACTGGAAAATTACAGGAAAATTAGCTCTTAATTCTGAATTTGGTTTTTTCTAGATGTGTGGACTTGAGCAAGTCAGGGAGCTCTCCCTTCAGTTTCTCCATTTGTAGGATTTTGGGGTGGATACTTTTCTTTTCAAATCCATGACTCCCAATTCAGCTGGGAGCCTGAACTGGGTCTCTTTGAATGCTTGGGGCCCCTGGGGAATTAGGGTCGGGGGCTCTGAGGAAGGTCTGAGGGTGTCTTTGTCCTGTTCTTTCCTGTTTTCTCGAAGTTCGAAATTATTTTAAACTACAGTGTAAAATATAAATCTATATTTCTTAGAAGGGTGAAGGAAGACAACATTATTAAGTGACTTTTCTCTTTAGAGGCTTTCTATTCATTGCCACATTTAACAAGCATTGTAAAAGTGTAAGGTATCTTCTATTATCCCTAGTTTATGTATACAGATGGAGAAAAGTTAAGTAAGTTGCTACATACATAGCAAAAGACAGGTTTTGTATTAGAGCTCAAATTTGTCTGATTTAAGCTTTCCATTATAAGGACCCATGATTGGGCATTTCAACTGGTCGTCCCTACAGCAGAGCAAACATGCTTCTTAGATTCTGGGGGTCTAATTATAATGATCCATATGACTTAGCAGGGCACAGATTTCTCAAACAGTTGAGTGAGGAGGAAAAACCAATAAGTCAGTATCTTGCAAGCTCTTAGAAACAGGGCCATGCCTTTACCTTTATTTCTATTTTCTTGTGACTTGAACCCCATCTGACCCCCACTTTTTCCCCTCTCCCATTTCTTCCCAGTTGTGTGACATTCTAGTCCTGGGACAACTAGGCAACAGAGATACATGGTGTCTTAGAGGCTTTTATTTCTGTGTTGATGTGATGAGAGTGTTAGCTTTCCAAACAAGTGGTAAAATTTCTGGTCTCTGTGAAATGTCAACCAGCCAGCCAGTCAAATTATTTAAGCTGACTCTTGTCTGTATAGGAATTCTTAAGGCAGTTTTATTGGAATCACATACCTAGGCTGAGAGAGTTGCTGCAGGGCCTCCGGATGCTGGCAAGACACAACGTAAATTAAATCTTTCAGAAGAAAGGATTATGACTTTCCCATTAATATTCTCATCCAAACCCAGCAACCACAAGTTTTCCTTTTCAAGTTTTTTTTAAAGGAATCTTTTCATAATGAGTGTCTTCCCCTTTTTAAAACCTGCAGGACGAACAAGACATTTTTCTCAGTTTTCCTCAGACTTTTTGACTTTGCTTGACTGAGGTGCTCCATTTGCATCAACAGCAGAGGGCAGAATCACTTTAATTCTGATACTCTAGGAGCTCTCTGGAGCATCTGTGATGCGATATAAGACAACAATACAGCCACCAAAAGACTTGCTACCTGCTGTATCCAAAGACCTGACCAGGTGTCTCAAGCGGGGCCAGGAATAGGGTGAGGCAAAGGAGGCTGCTATGGTGCAAAACTTAAGGAGACACTGACTCTCAGGTTCCAGCCCTGTACTCATATGGCCTTGAGTGTTAGTGCCTCCTTAAATGTTATACAAAATGTGGCTCATTCTTAAAGAGAAACTCACTCTCAGCATCTCAGGGTCCTGCAAGGACAGAGTCCACACAGTAGAGAGAGGACACCCTAGGGTCTCCCTTCATCCTAGTCCCAGCACTAATCCCAACAGGCCATAGACCCCACCATGGTTTTTTAACACAGCAGCCGCAGGCAAGGAAGGGAGATGCAGAACACAGTGCATGGGCTCCCATTACCTGATTCCACCTGCAAGTGACTTCAGTGCAGGTGCCAGGCAGCAGCAGCAACGCTGAACTTCCTGAGTTGTTCTCTAGCCTTATTCCTCCAGACAGTGCCCAGTGCAAGGGAGGATTTAGTAAATGGAGGAAGGAAGGCAGGAATGAAGGAATGTTCTTCCTGGAATTCTCTTACATGGTTTTATGTTAGCTCCTTTGAAGAGACTCAGAGTTCCAAAACCCTATTGTGGCTGTGAGCAACCACTTGAGAAGGCATTAAGCCCAGGTGAGCTCTGCCAGTTCCCAAAACCTTAGAACAGGAAACTCTGTCTCTCAGTAAATATTTGAAGATGACTCCAAAGAAGAAAGTAGAATATTCATTCTATAGGATGATAATACACTTAGTTATATTTTTCCCCACCTTAAAAATACAGATAAAATAGTATACTCCTTTATTTATGCTGATGGCACTGCCAACCCACTGTGAAAGGATGTGTGCTTTGAGATGTTTTTCCAACGGGAAATGGGGATGGGAATTGGCTTTGGCTGGTGCATACTTACCCTGTCCTTCAGCCCCTTTTGTGTACTTCTACAAGATGCAGTGAGGTCATATGCCTATTGGGATCAAAATTATAACATTGTCTTTTTTGCTATTACCCTGACAAAGGGAACTAAACTAAGCTAACAATAACAACAGCAATAGTAACAAAATGGCCATACTTGACCACCATTTGCAGGCACTGTCCTGGGAACCCCATAAACATCACATGATTTAATCATTGCACTAATCCTATAAGGAAGCTGTTATTTAAGCACTTTTCCAGAAAAGGAAATAGAAGCCAAAAGATCTTAGGTAACTGGCCATAAAATTAGAATATGGCAGGGTAGGAAATGCATTTGGTTATAAAATCTGCATTATTTTTGCTTCCCCTAAGCCCCTCTCTGAGCATTTATGTTGATAAAATAAAAGTAAGTCTTGCCCTAATTTGAAATAAACTGTTAAATTGTGGTGTTTCAATTTATATTTTTGTTGTTGTTGTTGATGTTTGCCTTTGTATTCCAGATGCAGGTAGAGAAAGAGGCTCTTTCAGTGCAGCAAATGCACAATTCTGCTTTGATGCCTTTAAAGAAATTAGCTATGGCCACACAACTGAGAATCTCTTCTTTTGTCCCTTGACTCTCCTGTCTCCCCTGGCTGTGGGGCTCTTTGGAGCCAGAGGCAACAGTGCATCTCACATGGAGAAGGTGCATCACAACACACGTTCAGTCATGTCTAGAAGACAATCAGGTTACAATTTCAAACACTGTCATGGTATGGAGATTTTATAGATGCTGGACTCTGTAAACACAAGAGAAGGTCCACTCTCGCCTGAAGTTTCCTAGGAAATTGCCTCCTTCGAAAAAGGGCGTAAAAGGTAAGAACATCCATAGGCCAGGTGCAGTGGGTCATGCCTGTAATCCCAGCACTTTGGGAGGCCGAGGTGGGTGGATCATGAGGTCAGGAGATCGAGACCATCCTGGCTAACACAGTGAAACCCTGTCTCTCCTAAAAATACAAAAAAATTAATTTCCAAGTAGCTATCCTAGCTACATATGCAATAAAAAGCAGATTTTGATTTATAAAATATTTATTTTGTTGTTGAACCTTTCTTTAAAATTTTCCACTGTCTTTTAGCCTGTATAAAAATAGAAATTCTATTTTTAGCAGTACAGTTGTGCAATTAAAAAATGCTATGAAATATAGACCTTGAAAGTATTTAAAATAAGTCTTGGTTAAGACCGCTTAAACTACTATCAAGCCACTTACTTCTTGCTAACTGGAATGAGGTCAGGCAATAGGAAATAACAGCAAGAGACAACTGTGGAACTAACAGGCAGATCACTTTTTTTTTTTTATTATACTTTAAGTTCTGGGATACATGTGCAGAATGTGCAGGTTTGCTACCTAGGTATACATGTGCCATGGTGGTTTGCTGCACCAGGCAGGTCACTTCTAAAATGAGTTTGATCTCCCTACAAAGCCAAGCTGAACTGGTGAACAAAATGCATAGTCAAGGTGGAAGGTTCCAGGCTTACTGCTCTTCTACTTGTAGCATCCTCAGCCTTTCCAACTTTTCTAAGTGTCCAAAAATGTCCCAAATATCAGGCCACAACCAAAATAAGACATGTTATTTAACAAGAAAGAATGGATCTGTGTATAGTAACTAAGCCACTGTGCTATCAAACGCATTTATTCCAGCCCACCAAGGAATGCTTGAAATTGCAGGTAAATTTAAAATTTGTTCTTATCAACTGTAAGAGTAGACTTTCTATTTCTGAATAAATATTATTCATATAAAATAAGTAGTAAATTACTTTAAGGAGAAACATAAACCTCTAGCCAAACACATTAGTCATATCAGGAAGTATGTAGCAATGCCCTTACAAAGAATATTACCATCACATTCACATTTTGAGGTTATAAAATGAACAATAAATTATATAGATGTTATGGCTGTGATTTTTGAAAATACACATTCTAGGGCCACCTTCCTGGGGATTCTGATTTGCATGATGAGCTTGAGTATACATATTTTCAAAGAGCCCCTTTAGGTCCTTCCAAGGATCAGCCCGGTTGGGGAATCACAGTATGTAGAAAATGGGGTATTTTAGCAGGATTCATAAAGAGATGCTTAAAGGGGTAAGCATACCCCACAGCAAATAGATTTGCTAGAGAAAGCAGCTAACGAAACAGAATATTTTATTTCACAGAAAAATCTCATCCATTTGGCTTATATACACAATGCAGGTGTATATACCCGTTAACTAGCATTTCAAAGAGAAAAACATAAAGTATCATTATGGTCATAACAAAATTTCCTTAAAGTAGTCCAATTATGAGAACTCACCTGGTGCTTTGTCACATTCTTAGCTATTTTGTAACTCCAGAAATTATCAGAATCAGCTCAATGCTGTTGACTAGTTAAGATTAGTCAGATTTTACTTGAGCTGGAGAGACTTCTAAATTATGTTCTTGAAAGGACCTATTTTTCCTTTAAAAATGGTTATCCTGATGAGATCTTATGGTGTGGGCATTTCCCAGCCCTTTGAAGTGAATTAACTGCATCTAGAAGTCAAAAAAGTACACGTGAATGAAATTAATATATTGGGGAACTTGAATACTTTGGACTTTAGTAGCAGCTTTGTTTAGGTTCCTCCCCTCTTCATATCATCACAATAACGTTCAGTCATAGATATTTCTAAAGATGGATGGATGGTTTTCTTTTGCCATCAACTGTAGGCAATTTTGGGGGATGAAAATAAACATAAATTTTCTATGTCCTAAATAGCAACAGAAAAAGAGATTGGCTTTATTATTTCACTGTTTTTACTTTTGTAGTCTCAGAGCACACCTGTAGAGATGATAGATGCTCCATTTAGCTTTAAAAGGAGGCTCCATTAAGGACCCTCCTTTACAAGTCCTTGAGATGCCCAACATGGAGGATCACCTGAGTGTGGTCATTGTCCTACCCAGCGGGGACATCCACCTGGAACAGATAAACCACTGAGCCTCCGCAGCTACAGTTACAGCTCTGTGCTTGAGAATGACACATGCAGAAAGCTTGAAGTTAAAGTAACCACGTACACTCCTACTTCCTGTGGTGTCCTGTACATTTAAAAAAATAAGCAGAACCCCCAAATAAAGTAAATGCCCACATATTAGAATTTGTTGCTTGTACTTTTTACAGTTTAGGTGTTCAAAACATAGTCATGTGCTTTTCTCTTTTGGTCCTCACAGGTTTTTGTTGTTGTTCTACACGCATTTTTGATGTATTACATATTGGCATCTCCTTCGGACCTGTTGGCAACCAACTGAATCTATTTCCATCAACACTCAAGGCTGCAACATGCAGATGCAATGCTAATCTTTGCTCCTTTCTTGCTTCTCTGACACTTTCCTCTGAGTCTCATGTAGCCCCAGCTGTGCCACATTGTGTGTTCTTGCATTGGGAAGTGGTGACCTAGACCAACCTAACCATTCCTCAGCAGCTTTCTTTAAATCCCTGCCTTCCTTTCATTTATTCTGCTTTTTGTGCTTCGCTTGGGTTCTGCATTGCTCACACCTGTTTCTCTCCTGCTAAGAACATCTCATTCTTCCCTCCACCCTCTCTCCATCTTTGGTGGCAAGATCCTCGCTGATCCTGCAAGGCAGGCTGGGCTGGCACTGCTAGCTCATTTGGCAGAGAAAGAAACCTGGAGACCAGGCGACTCTATGATTTGCTAAAGTTTTCATAGCAAGTTAGTGTCTGTGACATCTTAAGAGGCCTGTTTCTGGCTTCTCAGCCCACTCTGGGCTTGGTGTTAAAGCATCTGCTCAGAATCACTAAGACCGTGGCTGAAAAATCAAAATCTCAGCTCTTATAACATATTTATATAAGAGCAAATAAACAAATGTAGAAATAATATCATTGCTATATGCTATGAAAATAAAAGATGGACATGGGATAGTGACAGGGTTGGAAAGCATCTATTTTACATGAGACGATCAGGGAAAACCTCTTTTACAAAGTGATATTTGAGTTATTATTGGTAATTAATGATTATTAATGTTAGATATATTTTACTATTGAAGGCTTCTTTCCCATGGTTGTTATAGGAACACTAAATTTGTTGGTGGCAAAATTGGAATCTGAGCACAATTTTGCCACAAACTCATATTACCTACATAACTATATTCTCAACACTCTGGGTGTACTTTAATATCCTTGGGTTGAGTCATGAAAATGGAACACTTTAGAGCAATGTTAAGATCTCCGAAAAGTAGGTAAATTCTCAAGTGTGAGTACAGTTTGTTACAATGATCTTAAAGAGGGAAGAGTAGGGCAGGGAGATGAGTATAGGTCTTTATGGCCAACTAATTTTTTCCTGTTAGAATGCCTAACATTGATTCACCACTCTAAATGAAGACAGTCATCCCTGGTTTCTGAAATGAGTATGAGTTGCAGGTGGTTACTCACTGGTATATGGTGAATGTAAATTCCATGCAAATAGGTTTTTTTTTTTTTTTTTTTTTTTTTTTTTTTTTTTTTTTGCTTGATGCTGCATTGGTTAATGTCTAAATGCCTATCTCCCAATAAATTCTATTCCCAAAAGAGTCTAAATGAGTCACTGCAAACATGAACCTCCTTCCAGTAAGGACAAACAGAATGAAGAAAAGCCAGAAAACATAGCATGTGGAGAGTGGACGAGAAATAGGGCAATCTCTTTCCCAAGTGGCTGGCACGAGAGGCATGCCACCATACCTGGATATTTTTGTATTTCTTTCATAGAGACAGGGATTTGCCATGTTGCCCAGACGGGTCTCAAACTCCTGGGCTCAAGTGATCCTCTGGCCTCAGCCTCCCAAAGTGCTTGGATTACATGCATAAGCCACCACACTTGATCTAAACTGTGCTTCTCAGCAGTGTTTTTCTTTCAACTGTCTCATGTAGGTATCCCTCCCATTTTTCCTTTGTTCAGTTTCCAGGGGTTAAAATTATAGCATACTAATAATTGCATTTATTTAAAAATTAAGATCAACACAATTTCTTAGTCAGTTTACAACTTACTCAGAACCTCATTTATAGGTTGTCAAAATTTAGAATGGCTTTTCCAATAAAACAATACTATTGTGTGATTAGATTACCAAGTTAGTTCACAAAAACTTGTTTACCTAAGCTAGCCCTCACAGGGTGTATGGTGTCTACCAGGCACTCTGCAAAGGATGTCACAGAAATGACCCAATTTAATTCTCACCCAAACCCTGAGAGGCACTAATTTTTTTTTTTCATTTTAAAGATGGGAAACGGAGACTTAGGTTTATAATTTAACACACACGTGGAAAGGGTCAGACTGAATTTTGAAACTCAGAAGTTTGGATAAAAGACCTCCACTCTTGACCACAATCCTGCTCTGTTCTATTCACCAATTCCCCCATCTTCATTTTGAGGCCCAGAGCCAGGGCTCCTATGGCAGAAGATGAAACAGAAAAAAAAGGCAGGGGAGTGGTTGCCCTCATTTTCCTTGTATAAGACTAGACACCATTTACAAATACATTTGTGAAACATTGTCAAGTTTACAAAGAAGTTCCATACTTGAAATCACTTAAGGGGCAAAATGTGTTTTTATTTTGTGCTCATTCTTTTTTTGCTTGTGCTCCTCTCCACTTCTCAATTCCTACCTTCTTATCATCCAGCTCTGTTTACCCTTTGCCTCCAGGTACTCTTGGTTCCTCTCAGGGGATCTCACTGAAAACATGATGGGAAAAGCGCTGGATTTAGTGTCTGCAGATCCAAGTTGAAATCCTGAATCAGTGCATTTGGTAATTGACAAACTTGGGCAAGGCAGTGACCTCCCAGAGGTGATTTTCCTCCTCCGCAAAACAGACATTCAACATTGCCTCCTTCACAAGTTTGTTAGGAGAATCAAAAGTTTCTTTCTCATTAAAGAAAACGCTGGCTAAGTTGTTAACTTTATAATTATACGCTGCCAAAATGCACACCTGTCTAGGAGCACTGTGCAAGGAGTCCAGAGAATCTTCTTTGGGTCATCTCTTCTTTTGCTGTGTCTCTCCTCTTTTTCCTCTTTGCTTTCTGTCTCTATGGGAAGAATTTTATTCCTGCGTCATGTTGTCTTCAGGCTTAATTATCTAATGACAATTACTTACTTACCCTTGGGATATCATCTTGCTTCATTCTGCATTTCTGATTTTATCTGATGGGAATGATTCAGAGAAATAGTTTTGAGTATTTGCCCCAGATTTTAAAAATTCGAATATGTCTCTCCTTTTAAGTGAGTTGCGGGGGCAGGGGGTGGTCACAGTTCAACGCACAACTAGTTCAATCTCTTTGCTCCTATCGGAACTTTAAAGAAGTTTTTATTATTATTATTATTTTTTTACCATTTGGCTTTAAATTTACTGCTACAGTAAATTTAATGTTAACCACTTCCTTTAATCCATTTCATTGGTCACTTTGGTCAGGTGAATCATTCTGATGATGCCTGTGCAATGCAATGAAATTGTTTGTCAATTTCCTCACCTCATATTTAGATTTTAATGGCTTTTGATGGGATATAGCAATTATATTTTGACATAACTAAACAATAATCTGTATCGTGTGACTACTTAGGAAGTATTGGTAATGTTGTACTATTAAACGTTTACTAGTTGCCTAGAGTATTTCTCACTGAGTAACTTTGCATGCCCCATGCTATATAAGTGACTTGGTAGACTCTAATAAAACAGTCCCAGAATTTGTTGTAAATTCCCCCTAGTGCTTAAGCTGATATCTGAGTCACCATAGTTTCCAAATTAAGTACTTCCAGAAGCAGCTAAAGAGATACAAGACGACAATTAATGCTGATCAAGCCAAGAAATCAAAAATATAAAAATAAAAAAATAGGAGTGGGGAGCAAGGGGAAAGTATATAATACATTGAAATATTGCAACTTTTTGATTTTCTCATTTTAATGCTGATAAAATTTTTTCTTTCTTTTTTTTTTTTTTTTTTAAATTTACACCTATGTCCCTGGTCAAGTCTGTAGGAAAATAAGGAAAAAAGAAAAATGTTACTGGGGGAAATGAGACTCATATAATTACAGAAACTACTTCCTGCAAAAATAAAATTCTGGGAGTCTAATGGTTAGTTCAAATGGAACACACAGAGACTGAGCACAAAGCCATTCTTTCTCTAATATAAACAAAACAAACAAGAAAAAAGAATAAACAGATTCCCAAGAACTGAATGATTTGAAAAATTAGATACGCCTCCTAAAGGCTCTTCATTGCCAGGGCGCCCTTCATGTTTCCGGAGGGCGAAGCAGCCAGTTCTGCTGAAAGGAACATCGTTGTTCATAGGATGCCAATCCTTTCAGCTCCCAACAAGTAGAATCATAAAAGTTAATTGGCCATGACTTTTTATGTGGTGCCTTTGGTTCTAGTCACAGAAACATAAATGTTGTCAATAAGAAGAAGAGATGTTGAAATAATTTTAATACTTCATTCATAAATGAATTCCCTAAATGCATAGATTTGTCCCTGAATGAATCCACTGATTATCTTCTATCTGAATTCTACATGGGCTATGCCACCACTTAACTGATCAGCTGTCTTATTCAATTAGTAAGTTTTTTGTCTTCTGAAATTCAAACCATTCTGACTTTGTTCCTGGATTTACTTGCTTTTCTTTCCTTTTTTTTTTTTTTTTTTTTTTTTTTGAGACAGAGTCTCACTCTGTTGCCCAGGCTGGAGTGCAGTGGTGCAATCTTGGCTTATTGCAACCTCTGCCTCAAAGGTTCAAGTGATTCTTGTGACTCAGCCTCCCAAGTAGCTGGAATTACAGATGCCTGCCACCACGCCTGGCTAGTTTTTGTATTTTTAATAGAGACAGTGCTTCACCATGTTGGCCAGGCTGGTCTTGAACTCCAGACCTCAGGTGATCTGCCTGCCTCGGCCTCCCAAAGTTTTGGGATTACAGACATGAGCCACTGCGCCTGGACTTGGACTTGCGTTTCAATGGTAATTGGACAGCATGGGTTGTAATTTTGTCTTTACATTCATTATTTTATTCCTCGAGTTCCTCTGCCTTCTCCTTCTAAACTCTGGTTCACTTCACTCCTCTCAGTACCTTTTCATACTCTTCATCTTTTAT
This sequence comes from Nomascus leucogenys, assembly GCF_006542625.1. Taxonomy (NCBI): domain Eukaryota; kingdom Metazoa; phylum Chordata; class Mammalia; order Primates; family Hylobatidae; genus Nomascus; species Nomascus leucogenys. The sequence continues at coordinate 15,943,364 of NC_044384.1, read as the reverse complement.
CCTCCTTCTGCCATCCTCCACTCTTCCATTTTCCTTTGCTTTGCTTTGTTTTTGTTTTTGTTTTTTTTTCCTGCTTCTCCTTGGAGGAAAAAAAAAATTGTTCAGTGTCTACTTGAATATCACTAATTCCCTTATGGACCTATCTTCCAAACTGAAATTTTACTTTACATAAGAATAAGAAAATTTTCTTTCACTGTAACCTGCTAGAGTGTAACTTTAATCACAAAATCATTCCTGAGTATATAAGTAGTTTAACATCTTTGATTAATATATTTTGTTTTAAACAGCACGGGATCCATTTGCTAGAAGGAAATGCAATGTAATCAAAATTTAGACTGCAGTTTCTGTTTCCTGAAAACAGGCATAGATAAGAATGTTGCACACAGGACATGCCAAAAGTCACATAAGCTAACCACCACACATGAATACACCAAATTCCTTAATTTCCAAGGACTAAAATTGTAAATAGAATTCTGTGAATTAAATTTGCCTAATGAGGGCAAGTAAAATAAAACAGAAGGAACGTATCCACCTATCAAAAGAGAGAATCTGTAAAAGGCAAAAGAACAGACCCCCAAATCAACCATTAAAAAAGCAAAACAGAGAATTTAGAAAGCTAAATATTATTTAGTATTACTCCTAACAAACACTGATTTTTTGAACATAAATGCTTCTTTAAAAACTAACAGTGGTGTGTGATAGATAGCATAGATTAAGGAAAAATGTCTTTACTTCAAATAAAAAAAGTATATTTTGGCCGGGCACACTGGCTCATGCCTGTAATCCCAGCACTTCGGGAGGCTGAGGCGGGCGAATAACAAGGTCGGGAGATCGAGACCATCCTGGCTGATATGGTGAAACCCCGCCTCTACTAAAAAAATCAAAAAATTAGCCGGGCGTGGTGGTGGGCGCCTGTATTCCCAGCTACTTGGGAGGCAGAGGCGGGAGAATGGCTTGAAGCCAGGAGGCGGAGCTTGCAGTGAGCCGAGATCACACCACTGCACTCCAGCCTGGGCGACAGAGCAAGACTCCTTCTCAAAGAAAAAGAAAAAAAAAAAGATACATTTCAAAAGAGTTTAAAATGTGTGCAAAATACACTGCCAGGCAAAAGCAACTATGAAGTAGAATAACAGCATGATGTTTTTAGTTCATGCCTGTGGTTCAAAGAAATTCCTTATGTTGCACTTGATAAAAATGCCTTATCAACATGACCTCTTTATAGGTGCTGCATCTTGTAGGCACCCTACTCACTCTCTGAATATATAACTGTACCTGGATCTGTACAATGACAGATAAAATTATGAATGAAGTTTGTCAGGAAGTCAGTCAGTCACATTTGAGCATACCTAGGGAACATGGCGCCACTCAAGGATCTCAGCCTTCAACATGGCACCAGGAGACTTCATCGCACAGGAAGGAAAGACTCAGCTCCCTCAAACAGCTGTTGTTGCTGGGGTAACGCCCAGAGGCTGCCTGAGGGCAGTTCTGTGTGCAACTCTGTTCTGGCAGATGTATGCTGAATCATTGTGAGTGTCTCAGTTTTAAGAAAACTTTGGCATAAGATGAAAGATAAAATTTGAGATGAAATATTTTATGAATTAATCTCTTTGATCTTGACATTTAAAGACTGAGAAGAAGGAATGAGGGGAGAACAGATGCCAACATAATAAACCAATCATTAAATTGAACCCTTAACATAAGCTTTACCTGGTGCTATCAAAGACCAAGAGACTCCTGAAGGATCAAGAGTAAACCCTGGTAGTTAATTTTAGAGAATAATTAAAAGTTCGGAGCAGAAAATAATATATTTCTGTATGAGGGAATAAACAAATCTGAGAAATAAATAACAGTACATTGTCTAGAAACAAGTAGTCTGTTGAGGATTGTTTTTAAAACAGTCATAAAAGCGATGGGCTTTTATTGCAACCTCACATTTATCCTAATGAAGCATAGAATTTTCTAGAAACCATCCCTCCACTCCTGTAACTGTGATAGGGAATTGTAACAACCCATGCCACATATTCTACCATTATACTAATGACCAATTCTAGTATAGGTAATAACTATAAGAATATAAGAATAAGCAGTAATGATAATAAAATAAACCAAAAATAAGAGGAATGGTATTTATTTGCTTTTGATTTTAATTAACAATTTCATCTGTGTCATGATTTGCTTAGATCAGAGGCTGGCACCAGTTTTCTAAAACTGGGTAAGTCTTTTGAAGAGACACAGAGGAAATAAAATAAGAAGAGTGAAACGAGCAAATACCCTGGGGTTGTACAGCTCCACTGAGGAGGTGAAAGCACTTGGTTGGTGGCCTGTCATCTTCACTTTTAGAGAGAACCCAGGCATTTACGTTTAATTTCCAAACTGACTAGGGACCTTTATTTAAGTTACAATGTCCTTTTCATTATGTTGCAACTCCCAGTGAATTAATAAAATGCTAATTAATGAAGTGAGGAAAGAGGTTTGAAACTACAGTATGAATCCTTTAGCATAGAGATTTCAGAGATAATTCCTGGTTTATAAATGGTTTAATTTTTGTGTGGTTCTTTTTAATAAAATGCTCTAGTAGAATCTGTAAGAACCCATATATTCAGTCTTGTGATGTTACCTATTGCTATAGTATATTATATAAATTATTGTGTAATGTGTACATTATATATATTATATTAGTACAGTATTGTCATATCCTTTACCAAGTTACTTAGCGAATTGAGTGGAATCAGGTGTATAACAAGAGGAATCAGTGGGAAAATCCAGTAAAAACTTTTTTTCTCAAAGCATTTATCCACCAAGGCTGTACTTAAGGTGGTCTATTTCTTTGTAATTATGACCACTTCCATTTTAGCTGAAGACATATGCTTTTTCTGTGTGAAAAATCATTTCAGTTACAGCTTATATGCTATTTTTAGAAAATATAGGAACTGAGAGGAGAGATAACTTTCTTTTTTCTTTTTTTCCTAATTTTTTTCTTTTTTGAGACAGAGTCTCACTCTGTCACCCAGGCTGGTGTGCAGTGGCGCGATCTTGATTCACTGCAACCTCCACCTCCTTGGTTCAAGTGATTCGAGGAGAGAGAATTTTCAAACACACAATTTATTATTATTATTATTATTATTGTTGTTGTTGTCGTTTCTTTTATTGAGATGGAATCTTGCTGTGTCACCCAGTCTGGAGTGCAGGGGCGTGATCTCGGCTCACTGCAACCTCTGCATCCCGGGTTCAAGCAATTCTCCTGCCTCAGCCTGCAGAGTAGCTGGGATTACAGGTGTGTGCCACCATGCCTGGCTAATTTTTTTTTTTTTTTTTTTTTCAGTAGAGACGGTTTCTGTTGGTCAGGCTGGTCTCCAACTCCTGACCTCGTGATCTGCCCGCCTTGGTCTCCCAAAGTGCTGGGATTACAGGTGTGAGCCACCGTGCCTGGTCACACAATTTATTTTTATTCAGGCTCTAATCTCTGTAGTCCTGGTTTTGTTTGGCTTTGTTTTTGTTTTTTAAAGACAGGATCTCCCTCTGTTACCAGGCTTCTGTGGTGCAGTGGCATGATCACAGCTCACTGTGGCCTTGAACTCCTGGGCTTGAGTGATCCTCCTGCCTTAGCCTCCCAAGTAGCTAGGACTAGAGGCAGGTGCCACCATGCCCAGAGGGTAGTCCTCTTTTTAATCATATCTTTCAGGTGTCTATCACCTAGTAGTAGGGCGTGGTCACACTTGCCCATAAACACAATCTGGACTCAGATAACATTAAGGAAGATTAGGAAAAATGAATGGCAACACTAGCTAAAGACTGGATTTCTCTTTAATGAAGTATTGTTGTAGCATCTAGGTCAGAATAAGAGAAAGCTGCTTCTGTGTAAAATATCTTGTCAGGACTCTTTTCCCCCTGCCCGCATCATACACACAGAGAATTGGAAGGGTGTCAAAAGTAATCCTGGTTTATAAAAACCATTTATAAACCAGGAATTATCTCTGAAATCTCTGTGCTAAAGGATTCATACTGTAGTTTCAAACCTCTTTCCTCACTTCATTAATTAGCATTTTATTAATCCACTGGGAGTTACAACATAATGAAAAGAACATTGTAACTTAGATAAAGGTCCCTAGTCAGAATTTAAGCCAGAATGTGTATACACTTTTCATTTTCATTCACAAAACAAAACAAAAACTTTATGCTGTTAACTTATTTTCCTTCTGTGTATCATAGTAGTCCCACTGAATATAAACTATGGATTTTATTTATTTGATACCTGGAAAATGCCAGATCCAGAAATGCAGCAGGGGTTTTTTTTTTTTTTTTGAGACGGAGTCTCGCTCTGTCGCCCAGGCTGGAGTGCAGTGGCACAATCTTGGCTCACTGCAAGCTCCGCCTCCTGGGTTCAAGCAATTCTCCTGCCTCAGCCTCTCCGAGTAGCTGGGACTACAGGCGCCCGCCACCACGCCCGGCTATTTTTTTTGTATTTGTAGTAGAGACAGGGTTTCACCGTGGTCTCGATCTCCTGACCTCTTGATCCGCCCGCCTCGGCCTCCCAAAGTGTTTGTTTGTTTTTAATGGTCTTAGGCTCAAAGAATAAACAGGCAGAGACCTCACACCCCAAAAATCGCCTACTCCGGGAATTCTTTAGTGCACCTGTGCCTGAGGATCCTTCAAATGTACCAAATCATAAAAAAAACCCAGCCATCTGTACAATGGTGGACTGAAATACAAGTACATAATGAAAATTTAAAATGTTTCTATTTTAAGAGTAACAAAATGACACAATGATTTTATTTCAATGAGCAGCAATATATTTTGTTCAAAGAGTTTCCATGACTTAAATAGTGCTTCTACACATTCATGTAGCAAAGTGCTTAAACCGTTAAACACACATTTATCATAAATACATGTAGCTATGCATTAGTGGAATGTTCTCGATTCTGATGGACTTTTTAAACTCAGACTCCTTTTTACAATCTTTTGGAGGTTATCAAAGGTATGTGTGCCCTATAAAAGGCACACATACACATTCGCATACAACTTTTCACATAGTTTCTCAGACCTCTTTAAATTGTTCATGGATCCCAGGCTAAGAAGTCTTGAAGGGTGTACATATACATTTGTATTCATAGTTCCCAAGCCCATCCAGGTGGCAGTGCATCTGAACATTATGATAATTTTTGTGGAACATAATCTCTGTGTATTCCATCATATACTCTAAAAAATGAATACTATGAGTATATAAAAATGTATATGACAATGTTATATATATACTAAAATATATGATATCATTTACATTACTAAACAGCAGTGGAATTAAATACAATTGGCTGCCTCAGTTCTTTTATTAATAGTTCTCTGCTACTTTTTTAGGCAGTGGTATAAGCCCCAAAATGTTAATTATGTATACATTTCGGGGATAAAAACCTTGACATTGATAGAGTTTTATTCCTGCATTTAACATATGTTGGCTTGCTGGTTTGTTTTCTGATAATTTTTAAAGACTGCCAGTTTTCTGCAGAACACACTGGTCTTCTTTGCAGTTGTAGCTTCTGTGAAAACCTGGCTGAGGAACAATGAACAAATATAGAAAGCAGTGAATTCCTAAGGAAGAGCGGAGATGTACATTTAAATATAGAGTAAAATCATGTAGAATTTTATTATTGATCCTTTGTCTTTTGGAGCCTATCCCTGCATCTCAGCAGTTTCACTTGCATCCTGTGGCTATAGATGTCTGAAGGTGGCTTCCACATCTGGGAGTTTGAGAGCCCCTTCAGCTTTAAATCAATGTCTCTGCTCACCTGAGGTCTCAAACACATCCTTTTGGGAGCAGCCTGACCAACCCCCAAAGTCATTCGGTCAACAGGTATTTATTGATGCCTGTTGGGTGCTAGGCACAGGTCCCAGCACAGGGCTGGGTACTAAATACATGATGAGAACGAAAAAGATCTGGTCCCTGCCCTTGGAGAACTTAGAAACATTTTTAAAAGCAAATATGGAAAAGTGTATACAATTATATGTTTTTATAAGCATTATGAAGGAAAATTAAAGTGTATTAGTAAATAAATCAAAGATGGAATCTTCTCAGAGTGAAATCTCAGAGAAGCTTCCCTGAGAAAAATAAATGAATTAGAAATGGGACCCTAATTTGGGTGAACATCAGAATTCTGCCTTGTACAGTGTGAAGATTACCATAAAATTGCTTCCCCTGTGTGGAAAGGGAGCCATGCATAGCAAGCAGTTGATCACGTTAATCAGCTAATTTGAAAGTTCTCCAAGTTGGTAGCTTTAGTTGAATGTAAATCCTGGCTCAGCGGCTGCAGGTGTGCCTGGACCCCTTCTGGAGCTTCTTTGGACATTCTGTCTCCTTCCTTTGGGTAAGTCACTGCAGACTGTCATTGTTCAAGCCATGAACTACCCATGAAAATGACTGGAAAAGCCATGTGTCTCAGATGGAGCATTTGAAACCTCCTTAAATGTCAGGAGTTTGAAAATCTTATTTTATATTTTAAAACTTAAGGTCATTCATCTTTGGCAGAATGGGGTGGAGGCAAAGCACTGTCTTCTATGTTAAAATGCATTTATGTAGACACTAAAGTTCTTCCAAAGCTTATAGAGCTTAAGAAAAAAATATCATTCTAGTAATGGTGGTAATGAAAGTTAAAAACTTTCTTCATTTTAAAAAATTGCCATTCAATGGTGTAAAAACTTTGCATTTTCGTTATTTTGAGAGTTTTAAAATTGCAGAGTAGTTGAAAGAACTGTATAGTAAACACTTGCACACACTTCATCCAGATTCAGCAATTGTTAATATTTTGTTACATATGGTTTATATCTATTATCTATCTGTCATCTATCTCCTGAACAATTTGAATGAAAGTTGCATGCACCATGATACTTTCCCTAAATACCATAATACGCATCTGTTGAGAATAAGAACATTTCCTTCATACCACAATACCATTATTACACTTGAGAAAATAAGCCTTAATTAAATGTTTCATATAAAATATAGTACATACTTAAATTTTCTATATTGTCTTAAAAACTCCACTTGAAGTTATTTTGGGAGAATTTAGGATCCAACAAAGATTTTCACATTGCATTTGGTTATATATTTCACTAATCACTTTGACCTGATTCTGTCCCTGACTTTTTGGTTTTCTTTTGTTTTTCCTGGCCTTGATCTTTTTTGAAACATTTGGACAGCAGTCTTGTATAAAGCTCCACATCCTAGAGTTATCTGATTGTTACCTCATAGTGAGATTCAGGTTAAACATTTTGGCAAGATGATTACATGGGTGATGTGTCATCCACAGTGTATTAAATCAAGGACACATGATGTCTGGTCGTCCGCTCTTGATAGAGCTAAGTTTGACGACCCAGTGCAGGGATGACTGGCAGATCTTTCTGTTTTAAAAGAAAAATTTTCCCTTTGTCATTAATAAGTAGTCCATGGGGTTTTGAGACAGTGTAGTACTCTCCCCCAACAACATTCCACCTAGTGGTTCTGTCATCTGTTGATAATCCTTGCTGAAGAAGCAACAAATCTATTTGGGATTAAAAATCATATCTTGGCCTGGCGCGATGGCTCACGCCTGTAATCCCAGCACTTTGGAAGGCGAGGCAGGTGGATCACCTGAGGTCAGGAGTTCAAGACCAGCCTGAGCAACATGGTGAACCCCATCTCTACTAAAAATACAAAAATTAGCTGGGCGTCGTGGCACGTGCCTGTAATCCCAGATACTCAGGAGGCTGAGGCAGGAGAATCGCTTGAGCCTGGGAGGCAGAGGTTGCAGTGAGCTGAGATCGTGCTACTGCACTCCAGCTGGGTGACAGAGTGAGACTTCGTCTCAAAAAAAAAAAAAGAAACCATACCTTAACATTCTATCCCTTCTTCTATTATTTAGCTAACATTCTCTTATAAATTTATAGCTTTTTTTCTCTCTCATTAGTATGTGCCTTTTAAATTAATTCAATATATTATGTCCATTGGCTTTTTAATTTTTTTTATCATGCACAAATTGCCCCAAATTTGGAAGCCCCTTCAAAAGACTGTGTTCTTTTGAGGCGTCTCCATCATGCTTTGAGCGCTTCCTTACTCTCTTACCCAACAAGATATCCCAGGCTCATCCTGTCTCATTCTGGAATCAGCCAGTTCTCTGAGAAGCTCTAGTTCCTTTAAATAGAGAATGGTATTATCTAAAAACAAGATTTGGGGTCCAGAATTGTTCCTTGTTTATTAGGGTCCTCATTTCTAAGCCTTTTCTTTGAACAGAGATAGGAAATTAACATGCCAGAATAAGATAAGATAGGCTAAGATGTGATACATAACACAATATAATATATTAATGTATTTACACTATCTACAAATCAAATCCAATCCCACAGGGTTCATTCTCACCTTGCCTCATTTCCTATATGTATCTCTGTTCACCCGTAGTGAAAAGCCCTGATTCCTAACATCAGTACATTTACTTGTTTCTTATAATCCATACAAGAAAAGTTTTAGAATCAATGTAGACTCTTCGACAGGTTGGAGAGTGCTTCGGAAGCAACATTTCATGACTTTGTACTGATCCCTAGTGTTTACTTTTTGGCTTTTGTAGTTTTCAAGGGATTATCCTTAAAGAGGTTGCCTGTTCTATATCAGTTTTTCTCAACCTCGGTATGACTGACATTTTGTGCCAATGATTCTTTGTTGTGGTGGGCTGTCCTGTGAACCAAAAGGTATTTGGCAATGCCCATTGTCTCCACCCACTAGATGCAAACAGCACCATTCCCTCCTCTGCCCTTCCAAGCTGGGACCATCAAAAAGGCCTCCAGACATTGCTACCACCCCTTAGGGGTCAAAATCATCCCTGGTTGAGAACCACTGCTCTACCCAGACATGCAGTAGAGAGAAATGCTATTACAAATACTTTCTAAATGTGAATATTTAAATCTCTGATAAAGAAAATTAGTCATTACTAGAATTGTTTGTTCGATTCATTTATTGGTGTTTCCCAAGGTGCTTAGGATTATGGAATTTGTTAATGTTGAATTTGATCATTTGTTAGGCGGTTTTCAAGCAGAAGAATTTTAAAATACAAACAATTGTGGATTGTGAATATGCCTTCAAAGTACCATTTAATCATCAAATAGACAAGTGAGCTAGGAAGGGCTCTTTTCTGCTGCACTGTCAATATGATCTATCACTGATTATGTTCCCAGTGAGTGTCAGTTTGGTTAATCTCCAAAGGGCACATGTAAAAATTTCCTTTTTGGTTTGGAAGCACATCATACTTCATTATATTTTCATTGAACTTTGTTATGGCTATTCTGATATTATGGGAAGGGACCAAACTGCAGGAAATATAAATGTGTCATGCTATAAAGGGCAAATTCAGGAGGAACTCACAGAATTGCCTCTTTTCTTATCTCCAGAATGGAATGACATCACTTTTCAGAAAGACACAAACTACTAACCTGAACCAAAGGAGGAAAATAGGAATTGTGATGCCTACAGGTAACAGATACGAGTAACAAGAGGAAATAATAATCGAAAATAATAATCAAAACGATGATTGAATTGCAGCTGGGCATGAACCACAGCCCACTTTATCCATGCTGTAGCCCCTCAGTGTGTCATGAACACACAAACTCTCCTGTGTATTGTGGCAGAAAAATTACTAAAACAGCTAATTTAGATTTTCCAGTGACTTCCCACACTTAGTTCTAATTTTGAGTTACAGGACAAAGTAATGATACCTTTAAAGAGCTTAAAATAAGTGACTGAATAAAATAGAAGTGAAGAGAGGTGATATTCAAATTGTTTAACTGAATTGTTTAATTGTTTTGCCAGTGGGCGTAAATCCATCAGAACGACTCCAGATGCAGCATTGGAGCATGATGGAGGCCCCTTCCTGTGACACACAGTAAAATTACTGGATGGAGAGGTGACTGGGCCTCCCAAGGAAGGGACAGGGACAGGAGCAGGGGGGGATTTGGAGAATGGTGCATCAGTAATTTACTGGTATGAAAGTATTGCAAGAATTTTGCTTTCAGTCTGCTGTACTGTACAAACCAGCTGAATTTCAGCTCTGAGTACTTACATAGTAAAAGAAATCCCTCAGCCCATTCCTAAGGGGGGCATTCAATGAGTCCCAGAGGTGATAGACAGAGGAATAATTAATCAGTTATTGACAAATAAATGCCTAAATCTGAATCTTACTCATTTAGGTGGTCATTTCCTAGGTGCTTTGAGATATAAGGGTTGTACCCCAAACCATGTGTCAGGGAAGCTTTATGGCAACCACTGTCCTTGGAATTATATTTTTGGTCTTTGTTCCTAAATTTTTAGTTAACTGTGATATCATTTTTGTCTCAGAGAAGATGGAACGAAACTACCAGCAAAAATCTCTTTTTTGAGATTTTTAAAAAAGAAATAAAAAAGGAGATCAAGATCATTGAGGCCAAGACCCTCAGCTCAGGAATCAGGATTTTGGAGGCTTGGCTGATTCAGGTAGGAGCTTTTCTTGACTAGAAAATACTGTTTATAGAGTGGCCAGGGAAGAATTAGACATTATGATCAGATTCCCTGGCCACTGTGATCCTAAATTATGTGGAATATGCATGTCATTTTTACATTATTGAGGTCCTTACAGATTTATAAAGCAAATTAGCAATTTTGCATCCTTCTGGCTTCATGCAGAACAAAGAAACTGACATCCCGAAGTCCAGGGATGTAGTTCTTGATAAGCCTACCCTTTGGGTCTATCTGAGTGACACTGGGGTCTCAACTGGTTCCAAATTCCATCACTCACCTTAGGCTTCCTAACCTCTTTAGGATGGAAATCATAGAGATTTCTTGCTATCACTTACGCCCTTCCCTTTCTCTAAGTAGCCTGAATTGGAGCCATGGATAATCTCTTTTTGTCTGGGCCAGAAGTTCCCCTAGGGTGTACTCACACCCTCAAGTCTATTGTCCTATTTTTATATGCCTACATTCTCTCTCTAAATCATCCTTACACAGTTCTGAAGGCTTCAAAAAATCTATACCTATCAAATTTAAACATTTCCAGATTTGGTATATCCTGAACGTGTATTCCAAACTTTTCCTCTTAGATTGTTTTCATTTACAAATTCAAGCAACTTGCCATCACTGTCTCCAATGAAGTCATTAAATAACATAGCCAGTGACTGTTTGACCCCGAGTGTGATATGAGTAGCCTTCAAAAACCCTGTGACCAATACAAAGATGATATTTTATGAACTGTTTCTATCTCTTAGTGATGCATCATAAATATTTTTGTAAGTAAAACATGTTGGAAATAATTGTGTCAAGAAGTGTAAAGGGGCTTAAAATGTTATTCTTTTTTTTTATCACGTCTGAATTTACAACTGGAAACAGCTTTACATGAAATAATCATGCCATTTTACTTTTTTGTTTTATTTATTTATTTTTACTAGCAAAGACCAAGAAAACAAGTGAAGTATCCAAAACAAAAAGAGGAATATGGGTTAGTGAATTATGATGAGTTGACAAGATGGAATATTATCATTCCGTTGAAACGATTTTAGAAGAATTTATATCAACTTGGGTAAATGCTTCTTTTCTAAAGTTTAGTGTAAAATTCAGGTTAAGATGCATCATTAGTGCTGTCATGAGGGTTAGAAGTAAAAGAGATAACATTTTGAAGAGTGACGAAATGTAAACTAGTATGACATTTGGACACTTAAAGTATAGCATATAAGAACAATGATAAAATATTATCTATTCGGTTCCATTGAAAGAAGGTCTTTGGCCAAAAACTTCAGCCATGGCTGAAAATTGCTTATATTAATGAACTATACATTTCAGTTAGGGCTTAGTCTTGTTAAAATAAAAATGTAATATCTCGCAGTGGTGAATTAGGTTTTGGAGGCAGCAAGGCTCCACTGACTGGGAACATGAAGACGTTACTTGCCTCTCTGACCACTGCTTCCTCCCCAGTGAAAGTAGTAAGGCTAGCATTAGCCTCAGATGGTTGTTGTTGTAAGGATTAGTATGCTGACACGTGTAAGGCACCCACTACAAGCCCAGGCATTTAATAGACCCGTAATAAGTTATTGCTCTTTATTAAATTGTTCCAACGTTCACTTCTGGAAGAAAATAACCGGTATAACTCAGGGTACCTGGGTTTTGCTACAGTGCTTCTGGCTTAAAATCTGCATAGAACCAGGTTTTCCTAATTTAAGGTCCTTTTCAGACTCCTTGAACAGGTTATCTTTCCATAAAATGCTAACTCTCATCATCCTTACTCTAGGGAAATGTCGGTTTTTTTGTGCGGGGATAGGGTCTCATACTAAACCACACCAATTTCTGATGCAAATTATACACACACACACACACACACACACACACACACACACACAAAGTATTTCCTCCAACATAGTGTAAGGCTACTTTCAAGTGAGCAAGTGTATTTACCAGTTTCTGGAATTATTTTCCTGGACAAGCCTGACCTCTAGAGGACAGGAATTGCTTGTTACCCACTAAGAGCCAACATTAGATGCTAAGTTTGTGGAGCATTAAGGTGCTGTGGAGTCAGACAAGTGCTGGGGTTGGCATGGTGAATATAGGATCTTAATTCTGCACCAACTAGCTTGAGCAAAATTCTTTATGTCCTTGATCTTAAATAGGTTTTAAAAACTTTGTTGAGGTATAAGTTACATAAAATAAACGGCACATATTTATAGTAAGCCATTTTATTAGTTTGACGGTTGTAAACACAGCAATACAATCAAGATGCCAAACTTCCATCACCTCCTAAAATTTCCTCATCCCCTTTTGAAGTCCACCCCGCCTCCATCTCCATCCACAGACAACCAATAATCAGCTTTCTGTCACTATGCATGAGTTTTTATTTTCTAAAAGTTTTTATGAATGGAATTATACAGCATCTACTCTGTTGTGTCTGGCTTCTTTTACTCAGACTAATAATTTTGAGATTAAATTGTGTGTATCAGTAACTTGCTCCTTTTTATTGCTGAGTAGTATTCTGGATACGCCACATTTTGTTTAACTTGAAAGGGATCATGGTCCTAAATGTAAAAAGTTAGAACTGCTAGGAGAAAATATGGGAGAAAATCTTTGTGAGATCTGGCTGGGCAAGGATTCCTTAAAATATGAATTGCACAGATAATCAATGAAAAAAGGATAATTGGAGTTTATCAAAAGTAAAAACATTTGCTCTTCCAAGTAAACAAAAAGGCAAATCAGAAATTGGGAGAAAATATTTGTACACATACAGCAGACAAAGGTCTTATATTCAAAATAATAAACTCAAAGACAAGCATTCAGTTAAAATACATGCAAAATATTCTAGCAGACTCCTTACATAAGAAAATATACAGATGGCCAATAAGCACATGAAAAGATGGACAAAAACATGAGTTATCAGATAAATGCTTAAGGTATTTTTAATGCCTCTGAAATCAGGTTATGTCTTACTATTTAGGTGCTTGCAATTGGCATGCTCCTTTTGATGTAAAGTTAATTGTATTTTCAGAAGCAGTATTTATTGGGTACTAAGGTTTGGGCAATGTTTTAAACACTTTGTATACATTATGTCACTTAATTCTCACAAAATCTATGAAGGGAGTACTATGATTAAATCCATCTTCATGGATGAAGAAATTGAAGCTCACAGAGTACTTATAACTTGCCCTACTCCCACAGCTAATAAATGACAACACCAGAACTGGAACTCTCTAGCTACTACTACTATAGCTCATGGGCTTAACTATCATGCTATTTTAAAAATTGTTACACTGGTGGTGAATGGTCGGTGGAGAATGCCTCAGAAAACAGGCCCTTCTCTGGAGTCCTGATGTTAACTTATTTCATTACATTTTGTGGAAAATTAAACAAATCACTGTAAGGTAAGTGCCTAGTGCCTAGTAGGTATAATCTATTAATGCTACTTCCCTTTCTTCCATCTATTTTGAGGCTTTTGGAAATTGCCAAAATAAATGTTTGAAAATTACATGATTCAACCAATTTAAGCCAGATTTTTATTTATCACTGCTATCACTCAACTTTTAACAATCATCTTTTTTTGTGAAAGAATTTTGAATGGTGCAGTATTCTTTATTTTTTAACCTGAAAGCATTTTAAATGCTGCAATATTCTTGATCATGGTCCTAAACTAAGGGCGATTTTGCCCCTGGGCGACATTTGGCTATATGTCTAGAGACATCTTTGATAGTCAGAATTGTGGGGAAGGGTTATTACTGCCATTCGGTGGTTAGAAGCCAGAGATATTGCTGAACATGCTACAATGTAAAGGATAGCCCCACAACAAATAATTACCCAGCCCAAAATGTCAACAGTGGCGATGTTGAGAAATCCTGCTTTATACAATATGCGAGACTTAATTATTTATTGACATCAGTTGAGAATACTGAGATGCTGCAGGAAATGAAAGAAGAAGACTTGGTCTCTGATAGCATATAGTTACCAAGCCAATGAGGGAAATAAAGAAAATAACGCCATGAACTCTACCACTATTATTGTAATAAATGTTACAATAGAAAATAATAGAATATTTTAAGGTTTTAAACAAGGGGACTATAGTCGGATAACACATGAAAGAAATCAGAAAATGCTCTTAGAGAATCAAGTATGGAAGTACTGTATTTCCTTAATAAAAATAAAATTTGGCTTCTTTAGGGTTGATAACAGAAAATAATTCTTGTTTGCCAAACTTCATTTTCCTTTTAATTCTCTGAGGTGTGATGAGACAAAATAGAAATTGTTTAAGGAGACTTAACTAAAGGATGTGGAGTCAACCAAACAGAGCGATGTGAAACTGGATGATGTCTTACAAAATATGCTTGCACTCTGGGGCCTGAACACATCTCATCCTGATCTCAGGTCCTCCTCCACAGTCGGGGTGTCTCTTAATACCTCGTACACACAATCACAAATCCAGGCATTTAAATGTCTTCAACGCTGGACCTAGAGAGGAATACAGTTCCCTCCCCCCTCACTCATAGTTACCTCTGAACTGTATTTTCTGTTTTAGCACCTCCTTCACTTTCCAGTGATTGACATGTTCATTGAAATCGTTTCCCCTCTTACAGTGGTGTGGCCTTAATCTGTGGGCTGAACAGGATAACTCTCTTAGAATGTAATATAAGCTCCACACAGTCATGTCCTAGATTCCGACGTGGATTAGCAGAGCCAGTGGACTGTGGCCGCATTGATGGTAAGATTTTAGACATCATCTAGTCTAGTATAGGAGATTATTCCTATTCACAGTATATTTAGGTGGAATCCATTTCTAATGCTGTCTTTCAAGAATAATGCAAGGTGTGCACTAATCATATATAGATTGTCAGAAACTATTGTATCTAATGGAGAGAAGCCACTGTTAGCACCAGGGAAGCATCAATAGGAGACAAGGTCAAAGGGTGAGCTAGGAATACAAAGGTAGGGAAGAATTAGGCAAACGGTTGCTATATGTTGATTGTGAGTGATAAAACAGGGCTCGTGTTGGGAGTCGTGAGACATTTGATAACATATTTCTTCTTTTTATAAAAAGAATAGGTCTTGCCTGGGCACGGTGGCTCACCCCTATAATCTCAGCACTTTGGGAGGCCAAGGCGGGCAGATCACCTGAGGTCAGGAGTTTGAGACCAGCCTCATGCACATGGCGAAATCCCATCTCTACTAAAAAAAAAAAAAAAAAAAAAAAAATTAGCCAGATGTGGTGGCGGGCATCTGTAATCCCAGCTACTCAGGAGGCTGAGGCAGGGAGAATCACTTGAACCGAGAGGCAGAGGATGCAGTGAGCTGAGATCACACCAGAAAACAGGGAGATCTTGAGGTATAGCAGTTCCCAGTAACTTTAAAACTGATACTGGCCAGGAAAGGGACCCAAGGGTTTGCACTCGTTTAACCTGCATTTGAGGTTGTAATGTTACAGGCATTTGAACCACGGGAGGAGGAGTTGATGGCCCTTGTGGTTTAAGCTCTGATGGCCCTAATAATTCTGGACCTCTTTCCTTTAATTTTGATGATTTAGGATATATTACTTCCTATAATTGATTGTAGTCAACATTCTGCGTTGACTGAGCCATTACAGACTCTGCTACATTTTTAAAATGTGAACTTTCCGTTCCTTTCTTGAACTCTGTCCTTGTCTCTTCTTCACAATCTATTACACAGCTTTTAGGGGCATCAGAAACTGAAACGCTATCTTCTTCTGTTTGAAACGGTTCTAAAGTTGTTTTAATAATGGCTCAATCATTCTGAGAGGTGACAGCATGCTGGCAGTCCTCACAGTCCTTGCTTGCTCTCTTTGCCTCCTCTGCCTGGGCTCCCACTTTGGCGGCACTTGAGGAGCCCTTCAGCCCACCACTGCACTGTGGGAGCTCCTTTCTGGGCTGACCAAGGCAGGAGCTGGCTCCCTCAGCTTGCAGGGAGGTGTGGAGGGAGAGGCGCGATTGGGAACCGGGGCTGCGCGCGGTGCTTTCGGGCCAACTGGAGTTCCGGGTGGGCGTGGGCTTGGCGGGCCCCTTACTCGGAGCAGCTGGCCGGCCCTGCCGGTCCCGGGTAATGAGGGGCTTAGCACCCAGGCCAGCAGCTCTGGAGGGTGTACTGGGTCCCCCAGCAGTGCCAGCCCACCGGCACTGCGCTCGATTTCTCACCGGGCCTTAGCTGCCTTCCCATGGGGTGGGGCTCGGGACCTGCAGCCCGCCATGCCTGAGCCTCCCACCCCCTCCATGGGCTCCTGAGCAGCCCAAGCCTCCCCTACAAGCGCCACCCCTTGCTCCACGGCCCCCAGTCCCATCGACCACCCAAGGGCTGAGGAGTGTGAGCACACGGTGTGGGACTGGCAGGCAGCTCCACCTGCAGCCCCAGTGCAGGATCCACTGGGTGAAGCCAGCTGGGCTCCTGAGTCTGGTGGAGATGTGGAGAACCTTTATGTCTAGCTCAGGGATTGTAAATACACCAATCAGCACCCTGTGTCTAGCTCAGGGTTTGTGAAGGCACCAATCAACACTCTGTATCTAGCTGCTCTGGTGGGGCCTTGGAGAACCTTTGTGTCCATACTCTGTATCTAACTGATCTGATGGGGATGTGGAGAACCTTTATGTCTAGCTCAGGGATTGTAAACGCACCAATCAGCACCCTGTCAAAACAGACCACTGGGCTCTACCAATCAGCAGGACGTGGGTGGGGCCAGATAAGAGAATAAAGCAGGCTGCCCGAGCCAGCAGCGGCAACCCGCTCGGGTCCCCTTCCACACTGTGGAAGCTTTGTTCTTTCGCTCTTTGCAATAAATCTTGCTACTGCTCACTCTTTGGGTCCACACTGCTTTTACGAGCTGTAACACTCACTGCGAAGGTCTGCAGCTTCACTCCTGAAGCCAGCGAGACCACGAGCCCACCGGGAGGAACGAACAACTCCAGACGCGCCGCCTTAAGAGCTGTAACACTCACTGCGAAGGTCTGCAGCTTCACTCCTGAGCCAGCGAGACCACGAACCCACCAGAAGGAAGAAACTCCGAACATGTCCAAACATCAGAAGGAACAAACTCCGGATACGCCGCGTTTAGAACTGTAACACTCGCCGCGAGGGTCCGCGGCTTCATTCTTGAAGTCAGTGAGACCAAGAACCCACCAATTCCGGACACAATTCCATACTGTAAGTGTAATGATTTTACCTTCCCTATTTGCTTGTTTTAATTCTTTGCCAATTTTTTCCCAATCTTTTAGATCTAAAGTTCCCGGTTCTGGAAACCATGGGCAGAATTGTTCTATTGTTTGAAATAGCGTAATTAGATTTTCTGTAGAAGCTGTAACAGAGATCAGACTGTTCCTGTGTCTATGTAGAAAAGGAAGACATAAGAAACTCCATTTTGGTCTGTACCCTGAACAATTGTTTTGCCATGAGATGCTGTTAATCTGTAACTTTAGCCCCAACCCTGTGCTCACAGAAACATGTGTTGTATGAAATCAAGGTTTAAGGGATCTAGGGCTGTGCAGGATGTGCCTTGTTAACAATATGTTTACAGGCAGTATGCTTGGTAAAAGTCGTCGCCATTCTCCATTCTCGATTAACCAGGGGCACAATACACTGTGGAAAGCCGCAAGGACCTCTGCCCAGGAAAGCCTAGGTATCGTCCAAGGTTTCTCCCCACTGAGACAGCCTAAGATATGGCCTTGTAGGAAGGGAAAGACCTGACCGTTCCCCAGCCTGACACCCGTAAAGGGTCTGTACTGAGGAGGATTAGTAGAAGAGGAAGGTCTCCTGCGGTTGAGATAAGAGGAAGGCCTCTGTCTCCTGCATGCCGCTAGGAACAAAATGTCTCGGTATAAAAGCCGATCATACATTCGTTCTATTCTGAGACAGAAAAAAACCCACCCTGTGACTAGAGACAAAATATACTGGTGACAATACTACTCTGTTACTCTTTACTACACTAAAATGTTTAAATAAAGAGAAACATAAACCTGGCCTACATACGCATCCAGACATAGTACCTTCCCTTAAACTTATTTGTAGAACAGATTCCTTTACTCACGTGTTTTCTTGCTAAACTTCTCCCCACTATCACCCTGTTCTCCTGCCACATTCCCCTTACTAAAATAGTAAAAATAATAATCAATAAATACTAAAAAAACTTAGAGACCGGTGCCGGTACAAGTCCCCCTATACTAAACGCCGGTCTCCTAGGCCCACTGTTCTTTCTCTATACTTTGTCTCTGTGTCTTATTTCTTTTTTCAGTCTCTCGTCCCACCTGACAAAAAATGCCCACAGGTGTGGAAAGGCAGGCCACCCCTTCACAAAAGGAAGAAAACCCATACCCAAAAATAAGGGGAAAACTTTCAAATGTTTTTTAATTTTTAATTTTTTGTGGGTATGTACTAGGTATATATATTTATGGGGACATGAGATATTTTGATAAAGGCATAAATGCATAATAATCACATCAACATAAATGGGTATCCATCTTTGTGTTGCAAACAATCCAAATATACTCTTTTAGCTATTTTTTAATGTACAATAAATTATTATTGAAGGTAGTCACCCTGTTGTGCTATCAAATACTAAATCTTATTTATTCTTTCTAACTATATTTTTGTACCAATTAACCATCTTTACTCCTCCAACCTCACTAACCTTCCCAGCCTCTGGTAACCATCTTTCTACTCTCTCTCTCTCTCTCATGAGTTTGGTTGTTTTCACTGTTAGCTCCCACAAATAAATCAGAACATGTAAAGTTTGTCTTTCTGTGCCTGGCTTATTTCACTTAACATAATGATCTCCAGTTCCACCCATGTCATTGCAAATGACAGGCTCTCATTTCTTATGACTGAATAGTACTCCATTGTATGTATGTACCACATTTTCTTTTTTTTGTTTTTTGAGACAGACTCTCACTCTGATCTTGGCCCAAGAGTCTCCAGCCTGATCTCCACTCACTGCAACTTCCATCTCCTGGGCTTAAGTGATCCTCCCACCTCAGCCTCCCTGGTAGCTAAGATTGCAGGCAGACGCCACTATGCCTGGCACATTTTTGTATTTTTTTGCAGTGACAGAGTTACGCCACATTGCCCAGGCTAGTCTCAAACACCTGGTTTCAAGTGATCCACCCACCTTGGCCTCCCAAAGTGCTGCAATTACAGGCATGAGCCAATGTGCCTGGCCACATTTTCTTTATTCATTCATCTGTTGATGGACACTTAGGTTGTTTCCAAATCTTGGCTATTGTGAATAGTGCGACAATAAACATGGGAGTGCAGATATCTCTTTGGTATATTAATTTCTTCTCTTTTGGTATATACCCAGCAGTGGGATTGCTGGATCATAGGGTAGCTCTATGTTTCATTTTTAAAGGAAACTCCAAACTGTTCTCCATAGTGGTTGAACTATTTTACACTCCCACCAATAGTATATAAGGGCTCCTTTTTGTCCACATCCTTACCGGCATTTGTTATTCCCTGTCTTTTGGAAAAAAGCCATTTTAACTGAGGTGAGGTGGATATATTATTTTACTTTTGATTTGCATTTCTATGATATCATTTATGTTGAGTACCTTTTCATATACCTGTTTGCCATTTGTATGTCTTCTTTTGAGAAATGTCTATTCTGACATTGTTGATTGTTCCCTTTGCTGTGGAGAAGCTTTTAAATTTGATGTCATCTTATTTGTCCATTTTTGCTTTGGTTGCCAGTGTTTTGGGGTTATTAATCAAGAAATCTTTGCTTGGTTGCCAGTGCTTTCAGGTTATTACTCAAGAAATCTGGTTATTACCCAGTCCAATGTCCTAGAGAATTTCCCCAAAGTTTTCTTTCAGTAGTTCCATAGTTAGAGGTCTTATATTTCAATCTTTAATTCATTTTGAACTAATTTTTGTATATGGCAAGAGAGAGGGGCCTAGTTTCATTCTTCTGCATATGGATATCCAGTTTTTCCACCACCATTTACTGAAAAGACTCTTTCCCCCAGTGTGTATTCTTGGCACCTTTGTCAAGAATGAGTTCACTGTAAGTGTGTGGATTTGTTTCTGGGCTCTCTATTCTGTTCCATTGGTCTATGTGTCTGTTTTTATGCCAGTATCATGCTGTTTTGGTTACTATACCTTTGTCGTATAATTTGAAATCAGATAATGTGACTCCTACAAGTTTCGTTCTATTTGCTCAGGATAACTTTGGGTATTCTGGGTCTTTTGTGGTTTCATATAAATTTTAGGATTGTTTTCTCCATTTCTGTGAAGAATTTTATTGGTAGTCTGAGAGAGATTGCATTGAATCTGTAGATTGCTTTGGGTAGTATGGACATTTTAATGGTATTAATTCTTATTAATTCTTTATATTCATAAACATGGAATATCTTTCCATTATTTTGTGTGTCCCCTTTTATTTCTTGCATCAATGTTTTATAGTTTTTATGTAGAAGTCTTTCACTTTCTGTAGTTAATTCTTAGGTGTTTAATTTTATTGGGAGCTATTATAAATGGAATTGCTTTCTTTTCTTTTTCAAGGCTGAGTCTTGCTCTGTCACTCAGGCTGGAGTGCAGTGGTGCAAGCTCGGCTCACTGCAACCTCTGCCTTCCGGGTTCAAGTGATTCTCCTGCCTCAGCCTCCCGAGTAGCTGGGATTACATGCATGCACCAACATGTCTGCCTTTTTGTTGTTGTTGTTGTTAGAAATGGGGTTTCACCATGTTGGGCAGGCTGGTCTTAACCTCAGGTGATCTGCTGGCCTCAGCCTCTCAAAGTGCTGGGATTACAGATGTGAGCCACAGTGCCCAGCCTACTTTCTTGATTTATTTTTCAAATTGTTTGCTGTTGTCATATAGAAATGCTACTTATTTTTATATGTTGATTTTGTATCCTGCAACTTTACTGAATTTGTTTATCAGTTCTAATAGATTGTTGATGAGGTCTTTAGGTTTTTCCAATGTAAGGTCATAGCATCTGCAAACAATAACAATACAATTTGACTTCTTCCTTTCCAATGTGGATGCCCTTTATTTCTTTCTCTTGTCTGACTGCTCTAGCAAGGATAGCCAGTAATATGTTGAATAACAGTGGTGAAAGTTGGCATCCTTGTCTTGTTGTAGATCTTAGAGGAAAGGTTTCAGTTTTTCCTAATTCGGTATGATACTAGCTGTGGATCTGTTGTATATGGCTTTTATTCTATACCCAGGTTTTTGAGGATTTTTACCATGAAGTGATGTCGAATTTTATCAAATGCTTTTCTAGCATCAATGTAAATGATCATATGGTTTTTGTCCTTCATTATGTTGTTATTATGTATCACATTGATTGATTTGCACATACTGAACTATCCTTGCTTCCCTGGGATAAATCCCACTTGATCATGATGAATGATCTTTCTAATGTGCTGTTGAATTCAGCTTGCTAGCAATTTGTTGAGAACTTTGCATCAATGCTCCTCAGGCATATTAGCCTGTGGTTTTCTTTTTTTGATATGTCTTTGTCTGGTTTTGGTATCAGGGTAATACTGGCCTCGTAGAATGAGTTTGGAAGTATTTCCTCCTCCTCTATTTTTTGGAATACTTTGAGTAGAATTGGTATTATTTCTTCTTTAAATGATTGATAAAATTCAGCAGTAAAGCCATCAGGTCCCGGGCTTTACTTTACCAGGAGATTTTTTATTATGGCTTCAATCTTGTTACTTGTTATTGGTCTGGTCAGGTTTTTTATCTCTTCATGGTTTAATCTTGGTAGGTTGTATTCATCTAGTAATTTATTCATTTCTTCTAGGTTTTACAATTTATTGGCATATAGTTGCTCATAGTTGCCACTGGTAATCCTTTGAATTTCTGTGGTATCAGTTGTAATGTCTCCTTGTTCATCTCTGATTTTATTTATTTGAGTCTTGTCTCTTGTAGTTAGCCTGGCTAAAGATTTGTTTACTTTGTTTATCTTTTCAAAGAAACCAACTTTTTATTTCATTGATCTTTTGTGTTATTTTCTTTATTTCAATTTTATTTATTTATGCTCTGATTTTTATTATTTATCTTTTACTAATTTGGGGTTTGGTATTTTTCTTGATTTTCTAGTTCTTTAAGGTGCATTATTAGGTTATTTATTTGAAATTCTTTCTACTTTTTTGTTGTAGGTGCTTATTGCTATAAACTTGCCTTGTAGTACTGCTTTTGCTGTATCCCATAGCTTTTCATATGCTGTGTTTCCAGAATCATTTGTTCAAGAAATTTATTAATTTCCTTAATTTCTTCATTGACCCACTGGTCATTTAGAGCCTATTGTTTAATTTCAATATATTTGTTTAATTTCCAAAATTTCTTATTAGTAATTTCTAATTTTATTCCATTGTGATCAGAGCAAATACTTCACATAATTTCAATTTTTTAAAAAGACATTTTGTGATCTAGCATATGATCTATCTTCGAGAATGATCCAAGTGCTGAGAAGGATGTGTGTTCTGTAGTCATTGGATGAAATGTTCTGTAAATATCTATTATGTACATTTGGTCTATCATGCAGATTAAGTCCAATATCTCTGTTGTTCTTCTGTCTGAATGATCTGTGCAATGCTGAAAGTGGGGTATTGAAGTCACCAGCTATTCTTATATTGGTATTATATTGGAATCTCTCTCTCTTTAGCTCTAATAACATTTGCTGTATGTATCTGGGTGCTCCAGTGTTGGGTGTACATATATTTATAGCTGTAATATCCTCTTGCTTAATTGACCCCTTTATCATTCTATAATGACCATCTTTGTCACTTTTCCTAGTTTTTGTTTTTACATCTATTTTGTCTGATATAAAGCCACTCCTCCTCTTTTCTGGTTTCCATTTGCATGGAATATCTTTTTCCATCCTTTTATTTTCAGTCTATGTGTGTCTTTAAATGTGAAGAGTGTTTCTTGTAGGCAACAGGTAGCTGAGTCTTTATTTTTTTTTGGTCCATTCAGCCACTCTGTCTTCAGATTAAAGAGCTTAGTTCATGTACATTTAATGTTATTCATAAATAAGGAAGGACTTACTCTTGCCATTTTGTTACTTGTGTTATGGTTGTTTTGTGGTCTTCTCTTCCCTCTTTCCTTCTATCCTGTCTTCCTTTTAACAAAGGTGATTTTCTCTGGTGATATGTTTTAATTTATTGCTTTTGATTTTTTGTGTGCCCGTTGTAGGTGTTTTTTTTTTTTTTTTGAGACGGAGTCTCGCTTTGTCGCTCAGGCTGGAGTGCAGTGGCGCGATCTCAGCTCACTGCAAGCTCCGCCTCCCGGGTTCACGCCATTCTCCTGCCTCAGTCTCTCCCAGTAGCTGGGACTACAGGCGCCCGCCACCACGCCCGGCTAATTTTTTGTATTTTTAGTAGAGACGGGGTTTCACCATGGTCTCGATCTCCTGACCTCGTGATCCACCCGCCTCGGCCTCCCAAAGTGCTGGGATTACAAGCGTGAGCCACCGCGCCCGGCCTTGTAGGTGTTTTTAAAATTTGAGGTTACCATAAGGCTTGCAAATAATATCTATAACCCATTGTTTTAAAGTGATGACAACCTAATACCGATTACATGAACAACCTAATTAGCAAATAAGTAAAGAAGAAAACTAACAAAAAATCTGCACTTTAATTTTGTCCCTCCACTTTTTAACTTTTTATTGCCTCTATTTGCATCTTATTGTACGTTCTATGACTTAAAAGTTGTTGTAGCTATTATTTTAGGTAGGTTTGTCTTTTAGTCTTTCTACTCAAAATATGAATAGTTTACACACCACACTTACAGTGTTATAATACTCTGTGTTTTTCTGTGTACTTACTATTATTAGTGAGTTTTGTACCTTTAGGTGATTTCCTTTTGTTCATTACCATCCTTTTCATTCAGATTGAAGAACTTCCCTTAGCATTTCTTGTAGGGTAGGGCTAGTGTTGATGAAATCCCTCAGCTGCTGCTCCTTCTTCTTCTTCTTCTTCTTTTTTTTTTTTTTTTGGTCTGGGAAAGACTTTATTTCTTCTTCATATTTGAAGGATATTTTCACTCAATATACTATTCTAGGATATAATTTTTTTTCCTTTAGCAGTTTAAATATGTCATGCCACTCTCCCTTGGCCTGTAAGGTTTCCATTGAAAAGTCTTCTGCCAGACATATTGGAGCTCCATTGTATGCTATTTGATTCCTTTCTCTTGCTGCTTTTAGTATCCTTTCTTTGTCCTTGACTCTTAGGAGTTTGAGTATTAAATATCTTGAGGCAGTCTTATTTGGGTTGTCTGCTTGGTGTTCTGTAACCTTCTTGTACTTGAATATTGATATCTTTATCTAGTTTTGGGAAGTTATTATAACTTTGAATGAACTCTCTACCCCAATCTCTCTCTCTACCTCCTCTTTAAGGCCAATAACTCTTAGATTTGCTCTTTTGAGGCTATTTTCTAGATCTAGCAGGTATACTTCATTCTTTTTCATTCTTTTTTTTTTGTCTCCTCTGACTGTATGTTTTCAAATAACCTGTTTTCAATCTCACTAATTCTTTCTTCTGCTTGTAAGAAGCTCTGGTGCATTCTTCAGTATGTCAATTGCATTCTTCAATTCCAGAATCTTTGGTTGATTTTTAAAAATTATTTCAATCTCTTTGTTAAATTTATCTGATAGCATTCTGAATTCCTTCTCTTTTTTATCTTGAATCTCATTGAGTTATCCCAAAACAGCTATTTCAGATTCTCTGTCTGAAGGGTCACATAGTTCTGTTTCTCCAGGATTGCTCCCTGGTGCCTTATTTAGTTTGCTTGGTCGGTTCATGTTTTTCTGGATGACCTTGATGCTTGTGAATGGTCATCAGTGTCTAGGCATTGAAGAGTTAAGTATTTATTATAGACTTTGCAGTTTTGGGCTTGTTTGTACTTGTCCTTCTTGGGAAGGCTTTTCAGATATTCAAAGGGATTTGGGTGTTGTAACCTAAATTTTTGGTCATTGCAGCTATATCTGCATTAGGGCATAACCCCAAGTCCAGTAACACTGTGGCTCTTGCAGATTCACAGAGGTACCATCTTGGTGGTCTTCAATAAGATCTGGAAGAATTCTCTGGATTACCAGGCAGAGACTCTTGTTTTCTTCCTTTACTTTCACCCCAACAAATAGAGTCTTACTCTCTGTGCTGAGCTGCCTGGAGCTGGGGGAGAAGTGACACCAGCACCCCTATTGCCACTACCACTGGGACTGTGCTGAGTCAGACCTAAAGCTCACACAAGACTGGGTCTTGCCCAAGACCCGCAGTAACTACTGCCTGACTACTGTCTACATTTGCTCAAGGCACTAGGGCTCCACCATCAGCAGGTGGCAAAGCCAGATAGACTTATGTACTTCCTTTCAGGGTGGTGAGTTACCCCTGGCTCTGGGTGGGTCCAGATATGCCATGTGGGAGCCAGGGCCTGGAGTCGGAAATCTTAGGAATCTACCTGGTGCTCTATTCTACTGTGGCTGAGCTGGCACTCAAACCACAAGGTAAAGTCCTTCTCACTCTTTCTTCCCTTTTCCACAAGCAGAGGAACCTCTCCCCATGGCCATCACTGCCCTAGGCTCACAGCAAGTCCTGCCAGGCTATCACTAATGTTTATTCAAGCCCAAGGGCTTTTCAGTCAGCTTATGGTAAGTGCTGTCAGGACTGGGACTTTCCTGTCAGGGAAACGGGCTCCTCTGTGGCCTAGGGCAGGTCCAGAAATGCTATCCAAGGTTCAAGGCCTAGAATTGGGGACCCCAAAAGCCTGCATGGTGCTTTACCCCACTGTGGCCAAGTTGGTACCTAAGGTGCAAGACAAAGTCTTTTTAACTTTTACTTCTTCTTTTCTCCAGCAGAAGGAATATCTTCCCATATACAGCTGGGAATGTGCTGGGTCACACCTGAAGCCAGCACAGGCCCAGGTTCCCACCCAAGGCCCACGACAAGTAACGCTTGGGTATTTCTGCTGATTATTCAGGGCCCAAGGGCTCTTTAGTCAGCAGCTGATAAGTCCTGCCAGGACTGGGTCCTTCGCTTCAAGGAAGCTGGTTCCCTTCTGGCTCAGGGTATGTCTAGAAATGTCATCAAGGAACTAGGGTCTGGAATAGGGACCTCAGAACTCTGGATGGTGCCCTGTTGTGGCTGAGCTGGTTTCCAAGTTGCAAAACAAAGTCCTCTTTACTCTTTGCTGTTTTCTCCTCAAGCAGAGGGAAGGAGCCTCTCCCAGAACTTAAATCTTAACTGCCTAGGATTGGGGAAGAGGTGATGTAAGCACTCCATTGGCCACCCTGGCTAGTGTCTCACTAGGTCATGGGCACCCCACATCCACTTGTTCTGAGCCCAGCACAATTCCAGGACTTTCCCAGGAATTGCAGTCCTTGAGGCTGAGGCTGCTTTTCAAGTTTATTTAGGACTTCACCGCACTTTAGCATGCAATGGTGAGGCTTTCAGAACTCAGGTTCCAACCTCTGAGATGGGTGATTCCTCTCTGGCTCAGGCTGGTCTCAATGCTCCCTCTGTGGACATCAGCTAAGTTCTGCTCAGTGTCAGTGACACTGAATTCCAATGCAAAGTCCCACAATTGCTACATTCTCCCCTTCCAGGAGCACAGATTCTCTCCTGCCATGTGGCCCCTGCTTCGGGATGGGGAAGGGTGGCATCAGTAATTAAAGACTGTTTTTCCTACCCTCTAACGTTCCACTTTCAGTGATATAGAGTTAAAACCAGGTGCTGTGATGGCTTACCTGATTTTTGATTCTTATAAAGGTGCTTTTTAGTGTGGATAGTTGTTGAATTTGGTTTCTTGTGGGAAGAATGATTGTGAAAGCTTCTATTTGACCATATTGCTCTGCCTCCACCTTGAGAATATTTTTTTAAGAACAAAATTAAGGGGAAATTAAAACCTGAGAGAATGATATTTACCACCAAAAACAACACAGAAATGGTTAATATTCTTTACCTAAAAAGAGTTCCTGCTTATCAGTATTTTTTAAAAATTTGGTAGAAAAAAAGGAAAGAAATGTTCAATGGATGTGACAGAGTAATTTACTAAAGACAAACAAGTGGTTAATAAATGTGAAAAATCTTTATCTTTTTAGAAACACAATAAATGTAGCTAAAACAATGAGATGATATATTTTAACTATTAAGTAATTTTTAGTGATAACAATACTGGCCATAAACATGCATGTTCATACAATATTTCTGAAAGGAAATTTGAAAATATGTATGCAGAAATTTAAAAAAATTTATAACTTTTAATTCAGGATCTTCATTTCTATGTATCTCCTGTGAAAGATATAATGACTATGTTCCCACATTTTTACCCAAGCAACATTTTGAATGTTGGGAAATAACCTAAATGCCCAACAAGAGGTAACATATGAAACAGTTGTGGCATTAAGAGGTATTACAAGAGGAACCAGTACCTGGATTTCAACAAATCTCTTGAATCTGCTATTGTAGTGACTTGAGATAATATTACCTAGAAACTAACCAGAAGAGTTAAGTGGACAAAATAAAGCCTCTTTATAATGTTACAATTATATGCAAGTTTGGATTAACCTGTTCATTGCAAGGTGGCCATCTATGACACTGTTGCTTTATTGTTCTGTTTTCACATGTCTAAAACTGTTGAAGCTTTTAGCAGAAAACATATGCCTCAATTAATTTTTAGTGTAAATCATGTAAATTGGAGTTTGTAGACAATTACACACATATATTGTTCACTCCTGATTATTATAGTAAGTTTGTGTACACAGACATACACAGAGATGCCTACTTTAAAAAGTGACTTTATGCAAACCATAATAAACCCACTCTTCAGAATATAATGCAGGAAGGAAAATGCTTTCTCCCACTACTATACACTTTCAATAGGATATATAATCCTACTTCTTGTAAACTGAAAACTTTACTAGTTCTGACTATTGCAACTTAGTCAATTGTTTAATCAGGAATCCATTTTTGGGGTACCTACAATGTTTCAAGTGCACTAAAAATAGATAAATACAAAATTAACAATCTTTTTAGGAGATTAAAATAAACAGGCAGATGGTCACTTAAAAGTTTAATTAATGTCATAAATTATGACGATGATGGGGAAAATAAGAATATGACTGCATTTATGGAGCCACTTCCATGTGCCCAATACTAAATATGTATAAATGCTTTATGTATTACTGCATTTAATTTCACACAAAAACTAAATGATAGATCATATTAAAGCCCATTTTACATATAAAGATATGAAAGAGCTTAATAAATTGGTCCAAAGTTATCTAGGTAAGTTGGAGCAGACATTAAAAGTTGATTGCGATTTTGTTAAGATACAGTTGATAAGAATGGGGCCTTGACATCCTGACTAAGTAGCTGTGCAACCTTGAGCAAGTGCTCTAATATCTTTAAGCTCTGTTATTCTCCTCTATGAAATGGGGTAATCATAGTACTAATACATATGGTTATCATACAAATTAAATTAGATAATATAGCTAAATTGCTTAGTACCATGAATGCATATGGTAATGTGCAATTTCAGAATTGTCATTATGCACGTAGAATGTTATTTATCACTATGATTTTATGAATTGACTCAAAGCTGTGTTCTTTTCACTATTAAACACACTGTCTACATATAAGTACAAAAATAAGAGCGTGCGAAGTAGATGGTTACCTCAGCCCAGCATTGATAGAAGAAGGCTGTGGAGCGGAGGGAGGAGGAAGGAAAAGCTGGAGTGAATCCCACAGAGTTCACCGCGAAGGTGCAGAGAATGATGAGGATGGCATCGAGTAGGTGAGGTGGTCAGTTTCATACTGTGAAAGATAATTCCATTACATTTAATTCAGCCAACATCTGCAGAATAGTTATATTGCTCAAAGCAGAGAGAAACATGATTTAACTTCCACTGTAGAATTATAGTGTAGTGAACAAGTCAGACAGGTATACCACTACCTGTTTGAATGTGGGGTGAGGGAAGCAAGTGTATGTGGTGAGGGGTTTTGTGAAGTTCTCATCCCAGGAAATAGTAATATCAAAACAAAGAAGCAAGACAAACTAAAAGCTAGATGGAAAAGTCTTTATCAAAAAGAGAAAAAAAGAAACAGAAAGAGAAATTTTAGAATTGTCAAAGCCAAAGGATCTCAAAAGCAATCATTAAACCTGGGACATGAAACCAGAAACTGGGAGTCAGAAAGCTAGAAATGTGTTGAAACAAGTTGAGAGTAACTGGGTGGGGTAGGGAATTGGGAGAGGCAAATATTTTGCATAGCTGCTTGTGCTCATGTATGAGTTTTATGCAACTAACATAACACTTGTTAATTAACATAATGTAAATCTTTGTTTAAAAATTATGAACGGCTTTTCATTAAGTTAAATGAACACATTAAATTAAGTTAATGAATTAATGTTCACAGTCTCCACCACAGGTCTGCCTTTCTCTATTCTCTTTGCTTCTATTATGTGGGGAGGTTTCTTGCTTCATGGATTAGTTTCTAGGCAGGAGAAACTGAGTAATGTGTATAACCCAGAGGGTAAGTTAACGGGTCTAATTAAGAGCTAATAAAAAGGAGGGAAAGGAAGAGGCCTGAGGAATTTTTGTAGAGCGAGAGGTTTAGGTGTCTGAGAGGGAGTGTGAGAGTAGGGAGCAGAGAGAGACGTCAAAGAGCAAAGGCAAGAGGGAGAGGCAAAGGTCCCGGCACAGGGCTGGTGTTGATAGAATTGGAAAAGAGTTGCGAAGGGATTTTTGACATGGTGTCATGGAGGCCTCAACTGGAAACCCTCTTTCTTCCAAGAGATGGAAGCAAAGATTGGAATTGCTTTTCGATTATTTCTGGTTTGCTGCACTATCCAGACAAGGTGTATTGTAACCTGCATGTTTCCGTTGGGGTTAGCAGTAGAACTCAGATGGCTTCATCTCTTGGGAAATAGATATCAAAGAAAGATCCAGAGACAGAAACCTTTAGAAAAAGAAAGAATAGGTAACCTCAGAAGAAAACTATGTGCAAAATTACCGAGATTTCCAAGTTTACATTAATCCATCGATAGTGGAAAAAGCAATGACTTTCATGTACTTCTGTTGTATTCATAAGGGTCATGCCATAGCTTCGGATGTGACTAATTAGGGAGACCAGGTTTATTCGAAGTTTTTATTATTTGAGAGTGAAACCATAGCCAGATGTAATGACCATGTTATTAATGATCCCAACATGCAATTTTTTTTCCCATACTCAAAGTGCTTTGTTATATTAGAAGCAAGAAAGAGTGTCAGTTTTCACTTCAACACAACAAGGTTTCCTAATCTATTATAAAAGCCTGAAGCAAGCTGGGTGTGGTGGCTCACGCCTGTAATCCCAGCCCTTTAGGACGCTGAGGCGGGCGGATCACTTGTGGTCAGGAGTTCAAACCAGCCTAGCCAACATGGTGAAACCCCGTCTCTAATAAAAAAAAATACAAAAATTAGCCAGGCTGTTGTGGGCTGTAGTGCACCTGTAGTCCCAGCTGCTCAGGAGTCTGAGGCAGGAGAATTGCTTGAACCTGGGAGGCAGAGGTTGCAGTGAGCCGAGATCGCACCATCTCACTCCAGCCTGGGTGACAGAGACAGGCTCCAGCAAAATAAATAAATAAATAAAGCCTGAAACAATAAGCAGAAATGAACTAGAATGGGCCAATGCTACAAGAAACTAGGAAACAATAGGAAACTGCAGAATCAGCAGAGGCAGACAGCAATGCAAGGTGTAAAATAGAAACTCCCTTGCCACCCAAGTGGATAGAAAACAGTTTTAGACAAACATACTTTGTCATTAATTTAACTACTTTGAAAGCCGAAATAAGATGCCTCAAACCCCTCCTTGGGATTGGAAGTTGCGACTTGAGCAAAACTTTTATTTTCCCTTTTTATAGTTTATATTTGTGTGTGTCCAATATCAACTGCATCTATAATTCTGTTATTTTGTATTGTCCGTATGCACCACAATGCACATTCACTTTCTCTTCCATTTCTTCTTAAACTTTGCAATCATTTGGAGGAAACCATAACAAATAAGATTTTGTAAATGTCTTTTTCGAAATGCCCCGTGTAAACACGTTGTTCTTAGAATGATGAGGCTTCCTACCACATGTGTACTTGCTGGGCCTGCATTCCAAAAATGTTGCAAGAATGCATGCACTGCTGTTTTGCCACATGACACAGCAGTTGCGTGATGTGCTGTCATGACAAATAGGCAGGAAATGCGGTTTGCGTGTGGAATGAGCTTCCGGTCTTTCCCCAAGGTTAGAAGGATACAGTATTAAAGAGGAGTCCTGGGTCAGCAGCTCTATTTTGATGTGGCAATTATTGATGCTCTGCTGCTCTTTCCCAGATGATAGAGGGCAAGCCAAAGAGAAGGAGTTGGGGGGCCAGCAGCTGATGCCTTGAGCACAGATCCTATGGTTAAAGGAGGAGGAGTGGGGACATTTGTTACTGAACCTTCTATTCCACCTAGAGATCCGAAAATAGTATTTGGGTGGTTTTGAGGTAAGTGAGCAAAGGAGCCAGCCCTGTCCAGCCTGGTATTTAGGTATGAGGAGGGCTCAGGTATTGCTTTAGCCTCGTAATCAGAAAGTCATGTAAGGTTTTAAGTCAACTCTATCAAGAAATTTGATTCAATCATGCAATCAGTGATTCAGCCTAAGTTAATGAATCACTTACTGTGTGTCAGGGCACTCACTGGGTGCTGGGAAACATCAGTATGCAGTCTCTTAATTTAGAATTTTTCTGCGAGAGTCACTGTCTTGTTAGGTTCCTTTAGATCCAAGAACAACTTAGGAGGAGGCTGGCTGTTTTAGGTTGAATTCTCCTGAAAGCCAACTTAAGCCCAGGATTCGTGTAGAAGTTCTTAATGAAGGAAGTGCTCCCAGGAGAAACCAGAAAGGTGTAAAGGAAGCAGCACAGGAAAGGAAACGAAGCCGAATGAGGGTGATTTTGGGTGAAGTCTCAGACTAGGACTGATCCCTCTGAGAGCTCTAGGGGGTAATATCTTTGAGAGTTTGTACCATACCAGAATAAAAGAGTTGGGGTTTTGAATTCCCACACCAGTCAACTATTGGCTATGGGCTTACCATGGGAGATGTAATACACCCGGCACTTCCAATTCACATACCGGAGACATGGCTCTAGCATCCAATGGAAATACGCTGAATGTTGCAGGTGCAAGACAGCAACAAAGCAGACAGAAGCACGTAGACAAGGCACCAACAGTGTCTACTATACCCTGACAGTGTGGGAAGTTGTAGATAGGATGAAGAGAAAGAATACACACACACACACACACACACACAAAGTAGAGACTTGCTACTCAAAGTGTGATCCTCAGACCAGCAGCATCTGGCCGAATGGTGATCTGTCACCTTCCAGGAGTTTGTTAGAAATGCAGAATCTGGCTGGGCACAGTAGCTCACGCTTGTAATCCCAGCACTTTGGGAAGCCGAGGAGGGCAGATCACTTGAGGTCAGGAGTTTGAGATCAGCCTGGTCAACATGGTGAAACCCTGTCTGTACTAAAAATACAAAAATTAGCCAGGCGTGGGGGTGCACCTGTAGTCCCAGGTACTCAGGAAGCTGAGGAAGGAGAATCGTTTGAACCTGGAGGGGTGGAGTTTACAGTGAGCCGAGATCATGCCACTGCACTCCCGTCTGGGTGACAGAACAAGACTCTCAAAACAACAAAAACAACAACAACAACAAAAACGCAGAATCTCAGGTCTCGTGAAAGATCTGGTTCATCAGAATCTCATATTAATAAGATCTCCCCAACATTTGTATGCACATTAATTTTTAATAGCTCAGCCCCAGAGTATTAGAAAACATAATTTGCTGACTTTTTTTTTTTTTTTTTGAAACAGAGTTTCACTCTTGTTGCCCAGGCTGGAGTGCAATGGTGCGATCTCAGCTCACTGCAACCTCCGCCTCCTGGGTTCAAGCGATTCTCCTGCCTCAGCCTCCCGAGTAGCTGGGATTACAGGCATGTGCCACCACACCTGGCTAATTTTTGTATTTTTAGTAGAGATGGGGTTTCTCCATGTTAATCAGGCTGGTCGTGAACTCCCAACCTCAGGTGATTCTCCCACCTCAGCCTCCCGAAGTGCTGGGATTACAGGCACGAGCCACCACACCCCGCCAATTTGCTGCCTTTTTGCACTGCAGGAAGAATAAGCTTCCAAACCAGAGTTGCAATGTGGTGGCCTGAGAAAGTTCTCAGTCCAAAGATTCCTTGCCTAGCAGATGAAACCGGGAGGAAGAGAAAGCATTCCCAGCCGAAAGCAGGGTTGGGCCCCCTTTCCTACTCAGTGCAATTGTTCCAGGTTTGCAGGTCCCAGGTTCCAAGACTTTGTGGTCTACTTTAGTTCACTTGGAACAGATATGTTTTGGAGGTGGTGAGAGTTGGGGGGCTTTGTGGAGAGAGGCTGAGGAGTAGGGGTTTGGGTGTGGGGGCAGGAAAGAGCAAATATAAAATAAGGCAAGAATTAGAGCTGACCCTACAATTTAAGCTTGAAAAACATTTTGGAAAGTCACAAGTAAATCACTTGACTTACATATGCATCATTAAGGAGTCATGACACAACTCATACAAGAAGGGACTGTGGTAAAATATGGTAGCCACAAAAAGGCCCCCCAAATATTAAAATGTCTCTTCCACAATGTTGGAAATTCCTATTAGTCACAATGGGGGTCAGTCAACTGGGATATCATTGCCATGGGAGGGCCACTACAAGGAAATTTGGGAAACATCTGGCTAAAGATGGCAAATTAAAGACACTCATTTAACTTCAGGTCCCTCCTAAAATGAGAAAATAATTAGCAAACTTTTCTTATGGTTGCTACTGTTGTTTTAAAGCATTAACCTAGGAAGATAAAGGGAATTTAAAAGTATAAGACAGCCATCCCTTTTTGCATGCTGAAAAGTAGATTGGTTATTATGAATGGTAGAACCAAAAAAGTTTGATGCTAGAAAGGAAGCTATTTGGAAAGTAGAAAATAAATTCAATTTACCCATGGAATATTTTTAAAACAGAAGAATCAGTATCAAGTACCTCAGGAATGAAGGGTTGAAAACAAGCTAGAAACAAAAAGATTGGCATTCTCTTGGAGAAGCAGTTGGACTGTCAGATCCCCTCGCTCACTCCACGCAGTCAGCTTAGTGACCTTCCCCTGCAAGAAGACAGGTGATGGAGCTTGATTCTCCAGAAAGAGTTAAATAGAGGATGACACTCCAGATTGCAGTGCAACAGACGGAGATGGGACCAGGGTTGCCATACTGAAAAAGGAGGAGTAAGTAAAAGTTTAAATTCTGAATTCTTACATAGGCCTTACTGGGCTCCAGAAATCTGGCAGCCATCATTCTCCAGGGACAAGATTGGAATAACCTTCTCAGGGATCCAGAAATAAGAACAATGGGGATTTCCCAAAGAAACAGCCCAGCTAGATCATCCTACATTCAACACTTCTCCCTTCTTCCTAGGTTCCCTTCCAAGCAGAAATTCCAATTTGACTTTTTGATGTCCCATTCTAAAATGAGTAGACTGCAGAAGCATTTAAGGAGCACATCTAAAATGGAAGTATGACATCAAAGTATTTTTTAGGTTGAAGATGGTTCTCCCAAGAGCTGCCAGAGGGGCTAGGAAACACAGCCCAGAAGGGTAGAAGAGTTAGTGTTCCACACAACAAATGTGGACCAGTGAGGGGCAGGGCACTAGAGTAAACCTGTACATAAAGTCTTCTCTTCTTTTCATTGTAAAAGACTCTTCCGGGGTTCTCTATTCCCATGCTGCTTCTCTAAGATGTCCTGTGTATGTGAACATTTGGCTGGTTTTTCAAGCTGTAGCCACCTAGGTAAGGAACTACTTGATATCAGTTTTCCTTCTTTGGCATCACTTCTGTTCTTCTTTCACTCTTGACACTGTGGAATTGGACTCTAAAATAACCATTAGAATGACAGCTTTGTCTTGGGCTCTTTTGTTGGGTAACACAAAATAATATACTTGGGGACCTGAATGAACGCATGGAGCAGACCACTCATCCTCTGCCTACGGACTCCCATTAGACCATGGGGTGATTGAAAATGACATTTTAGGCCGGGCGCGGTGGCTCACGCTTGTAATCCCAGCACTTTGGGAGGCCGAGGCGGGCGGATCACGAGGTCAGGAGATCGAGACCACGGTGAAACCCCGTCTCTACTAAAAATACAAAAAATTAGCCGGGCGTGGTGGTGGGCGCCTGTAGTCCCAGCTACTCGGAGAGGCTGAGGCAGGAGAATGGCGTGAACCCGGGAGGCGGAGCTTGCAGTGAGCCGAGACTGCGCCACTGCACTCCAGCCTGGGCGACAGAGCAAGACTCCGTCTCAAAAAAAAAAAAAAAAAAAAAAAAGAAAATGACATTTTATTCTATTAATGGATAGGTAGTTTTTACTTTTTATTATGGAAACTTCCAAATGGAGACAAAAGAAGAGATAATAGTTTAATTAACCTCAAGGTACTCCTTAACTAACTTCAGTAATTATTACCCCATAACCTCTCTTGTTTTACCTATACGACTGCTTTCTTTCTCCCTCGACTTTGATTATTTTGAGGCAAATCCTAGGAATCACTTCATTTTATCCACAAATATTTTAATACATCTCACTAAAGGTAAGGACTCTTTAAAATTATAACACAAATTCTTTATTGTGACTAAAAAACAATCTATAGTATCAAAAAACCATTGTTCAAATTTGTCCACTTGATTTTTAATTATGTCTTTTTGTAGCTGGTTTATTCAAATCAGAATCCAAATAAGATCCACAAACTGCATTTTTGATATAGGTTTTATTTATTTTAATCTAGATCTTCCCCGTTTCTTTTTGTCCTTTCAATATAATTTTTTGAAGAAAATGAATAGTTTGTCCTAAATATTTTCCCACAAATTTCCATTGTTTTGTTGATTCCATCCTCGTGGTGTTATTTAACATATTCCTCTCTTCTCTTGCATTTCCTATAAACTAGCAGTGAGAAAAAAACTTAATTAGATTCAGATCTCCTCTCTCCCTCCCTCCCTTCTTCTCTCCCTCCTTTCCTCCTTCCCTCCCTCCTTTCCTCCTTCCCTCCTTCCTTCCTTTCTTAAATTCCTTCTTCCCTTTCTTTCTTTCTTTTTTTGGTCAAAAATACTTCATAGGGGAGGGGGATTACATATGTCCATCAAGAGACATTAATATCTGGTTGGCTTTCCTTTTGTGATATTAAGATTCAACATTGAAATCACGTGTGGTCAACCTCACATTATGAAATTTCTTTTTAGCCTTTTAACCTAATGGACTTAGCAGTAGTTGAAGACATGATGTAGACCCTTTACTTCATTACAAATTGCAAAATGGTGATGGTTTAATTTCGTCAGTTCTTCTTCATTCACTAGTTATACTTCTAGGAAGAAAAATTCTTCCTCCTCAAGGAAAAGTATGATGAATATTTTAATAATTTATATCATTTACCAGTTTTCAGAATGATAATCTGGTCTATAGTATCATCTGAATTTGACTAATGGAGTTTTATATTTTCCCCCTGTAAGTATCATTTTTAAGTCATGGACTTTAATATATTTAAAATTTTAAAATTCACTACAGTTATTATTGTCTTTCATGCTCAAAGTTCCTCAATTTTGGCCACTGGAAACTTTTTCAATTGGCTCCTAGGTCCTTTTGACAAGATTTTCGTTGCCTTCCATGGCCTCCTTGCTTTCTGGTATGACAGAATGATCCCAACTCATCTTCTATATTGCCTACCCCAGACCTAGAATTTATAATTTTTTCAAGTATCCCTCATCCTCTATTTTAAATTTAATTTTTTTAATTGTTTTAACTTTTAAGTTTGGGGGTATAAGTGCAGGTTTGTTACATAGGTAAACTTGTGTCACGGGGGTTTGTTGTACAGATTATTTCATCACCCGGGTATGAAGCCTAGTACCCATTAGTTATTTTTTCTGACCCTCTGCCTCCTCCCACCTTCCACCCTCTGAGAGGCTCCAGCGTGTGTTGTTCCCTTCTATGTGTCCATGTGATCTCATCATTTAATTCCCACTTATAAGTGACAATATGAAGTATTTGGTTTTCTGTTTCTGTGTTAGTTTGCTAAGGATAATGGCCTCTAGCTCCATCCACGTCCCTGCAAAAGACATGATCTCATTCTTTTTTATGGCTGCATTGTATTCCATGGTATATATATATAACATTTTCTTTGCCCAGTCTATCATTGATAAGCATCCCTAGTCCTCTTTAGAGGCAAAAGTTTTGTAACTTAATACAAAATATTTTTCTGAGTTTGGGATAGAAAACATTTTTTTTTTTCTTTTTTAAGATGGGTTCTCTCTCTGTTGCCCAGGCTGGAGGCCAGTGGCCCAATGTCAGCTCACTGCAAACTCTGCCTGCTGGGTTCAAGTGATTCTTCCACCTCAGCCTCCCAAGTAGCTTGGATTACAGACGCCTGCCACCACACTCTAACTTTTGTATTTTTAGTAAAGAAAGGGTTTCACCATGTTGGCCAGGCTTGTCTTGAATCCTGACCTCAAGTGATCCACCAGCCTTGATCTCCCAAATTGCTAGGATTACAGGCATGAGCCACCACACCTGGCCTAAAAGACTTTTTTTTAAAGACATAAAATGCTAAGCAAGATGAATGTGACAGCGTCAAAAGTCATCTTAAATGAAAGTTAAAAATGGCAAATTAGAATATTTTTGCAACCTATATAGCTAGCAAAGCTTAAATATCCAGTACATATAAAGAAGTCCCATAAGTCAATAAAAAGACAAATAACAACAAAAAAGCCTTTCAAATCTTCCCCAAAAATTTTAAGTAAGAATTTCACAGAAGAGGAAATATACATCATCATGATATTATGAAATAATAAGAGCCGTTCAATTTCTTCAGCAGTCTGAAAATTGCAAATCAGGACATGCCACCTTATACATACTATAATGGCTTGTCAAAAATTAAGACATTTGACAAAATTAAGTGCTGGAGAGGTGTGTATTAGAGATGTCTTTGTATATTGTTGATGGGAATATATATTTTAAAAAGCATATCAGAAAACAGTAACTAGAAACAGCCTAAATATGTATTGACAGGAAAAAAGTGAATAAATTATGATACTTTAATTATTTCAATGGAGTAGTAATGAAAAAATGAAATATACCTACAAGAAACAACTGGCTGAATTTTGAAAATATAATGTAGAATGCTCTAGAGGACTTGTAACATTTTAGTAAATAATTTGGCATTATTTTCTATATACACTAGAGAAACTCTTGCATTTCCTGTGCACATGTTCAGAGTTTCTTTAGAGGAGTCCATATCCTATAGCATATGGCCCACCACAAGTTTTTTGTAGGTGACATTGAGTTGGAACACAGCTATACCCACTTGTTCGTGTCTGTTTGCTTATCACAGGGCAGGCATGAGTGGTGGCAACAAAGACTAAGATATTTACTATCTGACCCTTTTACCAAACAAGTTGGCTGGCACCCTCTCTAGAATATTTATAATGTAATGCCAATTTTTATAAATTTCACACACAAACAATACTAAACAATATACTATCTGGGCAGACTTTCATGGATAAAGATATAAAAATAAAACTAGAGAATAATGAATATAAGTTCAAAAGAGTGCTTCAGGTAAAGATGGAAAGGCTGATTTCTTTCTTTGGGAGAAATCCATAGTAAATGGAAGTTAATACAAATAGTCCCTTCTATGCATTAAATAATATATTAGAAACATAAAAAAATTAAAAAGACAAAAGGAAATAATTCAAGAAATTTCCCTAAGACTAAATGACACGAGCTTTCAGGCTAAAAGTTCTTACTAAGTGCCAGTAAAGTGGATAAATGTAAGCCTACCCCAAGGCACATCACTGTGAAATTTCAGGACGTTGGAAACTGATGGTTTGTAAGCTTCCAGAGACCAAAATTAAGTCACAGATCAAAGATAAGAAATTAAAATGACATTGGACTTCTAACAGCAAGACTAGAGGCTAGAGTATGATGGTAAAGGTCTTCAACTTTGGAGCAATAATATTTTTAAATCTAGGATTTTATACATCACCAAATTACCAGTTTGGTAAAAGACAGAGATGAAGTGGTTTTAGATATTTATAATCTCAGAAAGCTTTCTCCCCATGCCTTTTTTTTCCTCAAGTAGCTCCTAGAGCATATGCTGCTTAAAAATGAGTCAGGGAACCATGAAGAGGATGATAAAAAGATGTAGGAAAAAGAGAAGCCGATCCAAGAGAGAGGTAAAGGGATCCACCTCGGGATTCTGCTTTTCCTTTAGCAGTCAGACCTTCAGGGGCCTAAAGAACAACCCCCTTCAGTCTGGAGCCGGTCAGAGGCTCTGATTGTGATTATTTTAAGAAAATGAAATTGATTCGATATTTCAAGTGTTTGAATGCATTAAAATAAGACTTGTCCAGCTAGGAGAGGCTTTGTGGTCAAGTTGGTGATAAGTATATATAACACTAAGCAAATTTTTAAAAAATCTGAGATAATGCTGGGAAAACAAAACGTGCAGAAAATAAAATTACAGAATATGGCCCAGCAGTGAATTCCATGCACATAATCATGATAATGTAAACTGGAAATAGTGATCGAAGTTTGGTATTACTACAGGTATATTTGAAATATAGCAGGATGGGAAATGCTCACATGTGTACGAGGAATAGTCAATGACTAGAGCTCTTTAAGAAGTAGCAATATAATGTTCTTTAGAGATATAGAGTTAAATACCAAAAAAGAAAAAAAAATAGCTGAAGTAGTTTTAAAAATTGTCTTTTTAAAGGAGTGAGAAATGAGAAGAAAAATAATATATATGTCTGGTTTTAATTAAAATTTAAAGACAAATTGCAACAATAACAGTGTAGAGCAAAACTCATGTATTAAATATGATCATCTTCCTCCAGTCTAACCAACCAACCAACCAAATACAGTAATATGTGGAGTTGACCCTTTCCTTAATAGAAATTAATTAAACAAGTCTGCTTGAACCCATGAAGATGAGACATCATCTTTTGTAACCTCTTCAGCCCGTTACACAATCCTTGAATGCATGTGAAGCTCATTGCTCCAGAAACAAAATGCTGTTTGTCAGTTGAGAGAAAAAAAAAAAAAAAAGAGCGCATCTGCTGATATTTGTAAGCTGGACTGACACAGTTAGACAATGGTACTGTCCTAGAAGACATAAACCACATAAACAGAATACCATCCTCAGACAAATTGCAAACCTCAGACAAGGTTACTCTGGGACCATGATAAAATGAGATTATTTCATAATTTTGTCTATGTGCAAAACATCACTGCACCACCCATAAAATATTACCAAATATCCACTGCCTCACCCAAAATGATTGACTACTACTTCTTTAACATTTATAATCTTATCCTCTTTCTAGTTGCTTCTTCCTGTATATGAGATTTACTGAGATACCAATCAAAGACTTAACTCCACTTTCTGGCAGCACCCAATCTCGGGCAAAACCCAGGCACAAGTAGGGGTGGGATGTCAGATAATGTCTGATCAGAGGCAGCGTGACTAAGAGAAGATTCAATTTGGCAAATTTCTTGAGGACTTACCATTTTCTAATGACAACGCTAGGCCCTGGGGAAATCAAGATCAAAACCAAAATCAGGAAGAGCGATTATCTCTGTCTTTGAGGTTCTAACAGCTCCTTAAGTAATCACAGAAATGGAATCACACATAGTAAAATTGGAATGAGCAAGTAAGGTATTGTCAGTGGAAAGAGCATTGGCCTAAAACATCTGGATCGAATATACTGTGTCACAATTCATTAATAATGAGGCAACTCCCTTGACCACTCTACATGTCTGCTTCCTCAGCTGTACAACATTTATCTTATTCAAACAATTGTTGAAATGATTAAATAAGATAATGTACATTGAAAGACATTATAATGGGACCATTACAAGGTAAAGAATGGGGAGTCCAAAGAAGTTTAGTGACCCACCTAAGATTACACGGCTATTATCAGATTTCAGTTTAACACTCACATGTAGGTAATTATCAATAGTACCTCTATAATAATAATAATATCAAGGACTTATTCTGATTACACATTCTGCCTAACATTTCACCTACATTATTTCATTTATAACAACAATGCTTCAGTTTTTTATATATATATGGTGTATGACTTTTTTCAAATCTCTCCTTCATTATTTTAATCAGAGGTACTAGAACTCATAAGCATGATTATATTTTAAACAACTATATAAGAAATTTTGGACATGCAGGATTTGTGCTTATCTTTCCACACTGAGAAGAAACAGGATCTTATTTCAACATTATGATGCCATATCAAAAATCACGCAATGTGACTTCAGTATGAGTCAGAGATAAGGGCCAAGGGGTCATGACTCTTCATTAGGAAATGTGATGACCAGAGGTTCTTTACAGATGCTGAAGTCTTCCAAAAAATGTTTCAAATGGGTTTTATGTGCTCACGTCCAGGAAAACAGGAATTTGTCATGGAGTTAAGAGTGTTCAAACATTTGTAACTCTAGGAGATGATCACAAAGATATGCATACTTGAGTGCTAGGGAAAGTCTATCACCTTTCTTGAGTAAATGGGATGCGTTTATTACCTATCTCTCCATGTGTTTGGGTTTCTCAGCAGAGCTTGATGAGGCATGAGACTAATATAATATGTAGTCAGTTCTGAGTCAAAGAGACATTGGACACAGAGAAGGCAGTGCTATAGAAAGGTTAAATTATCATACTCTTCTGAACTTTGCCCATAGAATAGTGAGCAATGTTTTCATACTAAAAGAAACAAGCATACGGGTGTGGATATTGAAATTATCAAGAAATGTGATTGAAATAGTGTTGGAAGGGTAATAAGAGTAAAACATCACTGAGAAATAACATGCTTTGGGAGGTACTAATTCCTTTGACTCAAGCTTCATCTAAGCAAAAGCTTTGAAGGGATAGATTCAGTATCTAGAAGCAAATGTCAGGAAAAAAAAAATAGGCCATCACAAGTACTGACCTGAAGGAAATCCAGTATATTCTTGATCCTTGTTTGATTTCATTAGCCTAGTTACTTACATGTCAAATAAATCATTTAAATTATCTCTTACTCTGAAGCCAATGTTCTTTCAAATCATATGCAATCTATGAGCTAGAGCACAGTGTTTAGCAGCACTTTCCAAAGTTGGGGTTTTTTTTGTCATTAAAAGTTTTATTTCCTTCTGTTTATAGCCAAGTATCCAATATAAAACTTAGAACATTAGGATAAGTGGAATAGCCTTCCCCCCTTGTGACTTCTCCTTTTGTTGCTTTTAACCCTTACCATATTCTCTTTCTCTTTGTCTTCTTCCTTAGTACTTAATACGTACTCACAGCTTAGAACTTTTGGAGTCCTATCTCCGGTGAGGCCTTACCCTAATCCAGGAGTGGGGACAGAGTTATCTTGCTGCTGGCCTGATGCCCTCTGTGCCTATTGCAATCAGTCAAGTTCAAGGTTTCTGTTTCGTTGCCTATGGATCCACCCCAGCACCTGCCCCTAAAGTCCCCTAAGCTCCTAGTCCCA
This sequence comes from Nomascus leucogenys, assembly GCF_006542625.1. Taxonomy (NCBI): domain Eukaryota; kingdom Metazoa; phylum Chordata; class Mammalia; order Primates; family Hylobatidae; genus Nomascus; species Nomascus leucogenys. The sequence continues at coordinate 15,900,320 of NC_044384.1, read as the reverse complement.
GGATCCTAACATTTACCTAAAATCCAGTTCATGAGACTCAGCCTTAACTGCTCCCTGTCCTGGAAGAAGGTTTTCTATCCTCATAGCAAGGGAAAGGAGGAAGGTCGTACTTTGAGGCTGTCTCAGTAGTGCTGGGGAGGATCAAAATTGAAGTACAAAAGTTTGTTTTCAGTTGAGTTCAAAAAATATTAAGTGGGGCATCCCCAAGTGAACACATAGTCTACTAAGCGCTGTGTATATAAAAAATAAAATGTACATTTTCTGCTCTCAAGAGAATTGAGGAAACAAACAGTAAAAGCATGAATTGGACACAGTTTTCTAAGTATATTAATAAAGGTAAAGAAACAGTAATCATTAATGCTAACAATTTTTGTGTACCTATGTGCCAGATATTATGACAAAAACTTCATCTAGAGTGGTTATTGTGATCAGAGAGGTGCCAGATCACTGATGGCCTTGGACACATATGAACCTAGCTAAGAAATATCCTGTATTTAATGGAGACTCATTGAAAGATTTTAAGAAGAGTCATTGCTGGATCAGATTAAATTTATGGATTAAGGGACAAGACACTAGAAACACAGAACCCAGGGCTAAGATGATGAAGACCAGAGCCAGGGCAATAATTTTAGGGAAAAAAGGGGAGCACACTGACTCAAAAAATATTTTGAAGCTAAAATTATTGTTAAATGGTAGATGTGGAAATTGATGAGGACAAAAGATTCAAAGATGTTGCTTTGATATTAGCTTGAATAAATAACAAGCAAATGGGAAGTGAATGAGGACAAACAGCTCTGGGAAAATGATGGAAACATGATGTGTCCAGCTTCGGACCATGGACGTGGGTGCAGCCATGATGAGGGGAGGGGTCATGGCTGGAGATAGAGTTGCGGGAGTCTTTGTTGTCTCTTTCTTTTTTCCCCCACCCACCACTCACATCCGATTCACATTCTCATCTTCCTGCCCATACGCTCAGTGTATTATGACTAATCAACAGGGAAAGAACTGAGCAATATTTTTTTCTGCCTCCTCTTCATTTTTTCTACAAGTCTCAATAAGGATGTCATGATTAGAAAGCAATGCAAATTATCTGGTCCAACCCTAAGATAAAATGCATGACTACCACAAAGTTCCTTTAGTTTCTCCTTGCCGTTTCCTTCCTAGAAATAAAGGGATTCCCCACATTATTTTATATAGGATCAAATGAAATCTGTCTGCAGGGCATGCGTATATGCATTTTAGTAGCAAGTGTCAATCTGTTTCTGCTCTGTTATCCACCCTTAATAAAAAAAAAAGATACAAGTCATAAGAAGATAAAACAAAAATAATTGACATCTGAATTTAGAATGTATCTTATATTTAGTTATGTGTTTGTCACCTGAGTACATACGTGCTATGGCAGTTAACACTGAAATAGGCTCTTTCCCCTAGGCCTAGAACATTGGCTGAGATGCACTAGGAACATGCTAGATAAGAGAGAGACTAAATTAAGACTTGTTAAGTAATATGATTAATTCATTTAATCATAATTAATCCACAAGGATAATGGAGAGGTGAGTGATGCATGGAATCAAGGTTATATGAGTCTAATATTATACATTAGACCCTCCAAGGAAACACACCATTGTAAGCACGGAGTTTTACTGGTGTGTACAAGGAGTGAATTCATGACTCACAGTGTTCTGAGGCTGCTCTGGACATGCAATCTTGCATGCTTTTGTCATGACAGGTCTTAAGAAGTTTATTAGCTTTTTCAAATAGCTAAATCACAGAACACTGGATTTTTGTTCAGATAGCCTATCAACTTGGCATCTGTGTTGAGGTTGTCACTTGGTAACAAGATAAATACCCCGACAGAGGTGTTACACTCCCTAACAAACCTAACTTCATGTGCAGACTTTCTCACACTCATAGCTGGCCCAGGGCCACATCTTAAAATAAGTGAGGTTTGCTTTCTTTGCCCTGGATCTCGGGACCTTGACTCCCGGTGGCCTAGACCTACCCTTATTCAAAGCCTTCTCATTCTCCTGTCCTTTTCACCCACCCCGAAACTCCTTCCTGGAGTTTACCTTCTCTGTAAAACCCGCTTCACAGGAATTTCGATACATGTAATATTTCTCCCAAAGCCGTTAACACACAAAGTGTTGTTGCTAATTTATTCTCTGATAAAGAGATTTCAAAAAGTGTATATTGGAGAATGTTTTAGCCAAGATGTCCCAAATTCATACCATGGGGGTGATTGCCTTCACCTCCATTTGGTTCTGCTCACAGCAACAACTACTTAAATTTCTGGAATAAACCATGCTATCTAACTACTAAGGCTAATTAATACTAATGATCTTTGTTATAAATTAACATTGTCTCAATATGTCTAACTGGAAGTCATTAAAAATAAGGTTATTATATAGAATTTTATATTAAAATAGGACTTCCTTTTTGACCTGCATTCATATCGTGTTTGAGATAATTTCAGTGGTGATATTACTGCTGATACAGAAATGATGCATTTTCCTAATTTGTACATTCCCCATATATCTGCAAATCATGTAAAATAGGTAATTATGGAAGTATCACTGTTTGCTCTTCAAAGTGAAGAGGATAGAAATGCATTACAATGTGCCAAACATGAGTAAGTCATTCAACAAACACTAAGTGAACACCTAATATGAGCCAAATGCCTGTCCTAGCCATCGGGGAAGACCATTATAGTCTTGGAATTCATGGTTGTTACCATCTAGCAGGGAAGATAGGCACTGAAGAGTAAACTACACAGGTTATGCAATCACAGTTGGTTAGATGTTTCAAAGAAAAAGCACAGTGTATGCAAGTCTCAGATTAGATATTAGAACTTTATTACTTATGAAGTTATTGTCTTCTTTTGGATATTATTTCTCCTTTATACATGATTCATTGTAGTGATAGTGGGGAGAGAAAAAAACACCTCAATATAGAAACTTTGGTAATTTATTTCTGATTTTAAAAGTAATGCATGCCTATAATGGAAAATGTGGGACATTTTTTAAGGTACAGAGAAAGACAATGGTAAATCTATTAAGTTACCACTTAGACATAAATCCTGTTTATGTTTTGAAGAAATATTATGTTAAGTAATATTTCTCCTGCATGTATTTTATTTATATAATTAATATCATACTGTCCATATAATTTTATTTCCTTTCATTTCCCACTTATGATTATCTTGTATACATCTTCCTAGAAAATAAGACACTTTCTGTTTCACTAATCTCATATTCCGTAGGAGTGACCTGCTCTGCAGTTGTTGCATGTACTATTTCAGGTTATTTGAGAAAGCTTAATCTTACGTATTTTCTATTGGTAAGGAACACTCTTTAGTGACTGTGCTTTTTTTCTAGTTGACCTACTGTCTGGGTTACTGCTATAGTCTCCTAATACATTTCCCACCCTTTAGGTTCTTTCTCTTCTGAATTTTCAGATTTTTCTTCTTAAAACACTTTTTACAAGTCACTTCCCTTCTCCAGAGTTTACAGTAGACTGCCATTAGCTTAGATCCCAACTCAGCCTGATATCAAGGGCTCCTCTAAAAGATCGTTCCTTTTCTCCTTTCCTCCTCTATAACACCAATTCGGATCCAGGCAGACCTCAGAAAGCTATGCAATGATCTTTGCTTCCCACTTCTATAATATTAGTGCCTTCTTCTCTCTATTGTCTATTTTTTCATTTATCTCAACTCTTTGCTCAAGGCCCTAACATACATTATCAATCCTTTCCCTTCTTTCTGTGATACTTACTATTAGAACCACTCAAGTTGGCTTTAAGTTTGGCTTTAAGTTACATATTATCCTTTACAAGTCTCTGTAGTTGTTTGAGGTGTGAAAGTCTAGTCTTCTTATACTGAGCTCATAAATTGCTCTAATCTAGGCAGAAAGGCAGCTCCCAAACCTGACACCAACAGTCACCCTGTTATAGATCAGCTAACATTATGCAGCACTCACTACCAAGGAGAATCTGCTAAGGACTTGGCAGGCATTATCTCATTGATTATTCACAGCAGCCTGTATTATTTAGAATGCTTTTGGCTGCAAATGACAGAGAACCCGTAGTGTCGAATGCTGCTTAAACAATACAGACTTATTTATTATAATATCTCAGATAGCAACAGCAAGAGCAAAAACTAGAGGTGGGTGGTTTCTAGCATTGGCAGATGTCAAGGCTCTTGTTTGGGATCGCTGCAAATTTCTCAGTCTTCCTATATGGTTGAAATATGACTGTGGCATCTTCTGGCATCACATCCTCGCACAACCATGCTCAAAGTTGGGTAGGAAGGGATGGTATAGATATGGAGGTTCTTCCTTCATGCTTTCTTCTATCAAGGAAGGAAAACCTTTGGCCAAACATTCCCCAGTGGATTTCTCCCAAAACTCATTGCCCAGAATTGGGTTTATATGTCCACCCATTCCCCCCACACCCCAACACACACACACACACCCTAGAAGACTGGCAGCTAGGCTTTCCTTTCCTGAGATCAAGGGCTTTTTGAATAATATCTGAAGAAAATCAGGAAGAAGGGTAGCAGAAAGGCATTGATTGGGGTAGGCAATCAACAGTACCAGCTGTATAGAATTATTAGAAAATTAGAAGTTAGGTAGTTGAGAAATACATGCAAGATTATACAACTAGTACGTGGCAAAAAGAAGTTTCTGAGTCTGAGACTTTTCTGAGTCTCTCAGAATTCATATCCTTGTTCACCACAGTATAGGGCCTCTCTAGAGAGTTTTAGCATGTTACTCCATCCATTAAACATATTTGGTAAGAATTTGCTTGATGCTCACCACTGTTCTTGCTGCTCAAGGGAAACCAAGTGTATATTTGTGGATAGATCCTAACTCAGATGATACTGTCAGAATATACAAGATTCTTTTACCACATCCTCAACTCTGAAAGTTGCAGCTCTACGTGGAAGCTCACTGAGGGTTGTAGGAGTCAGAATGGACTCCATGGAAGTTATGGGGTGTGAATCAAACCTCATAGGTGAGTCAGTGGGGAGAAAGAAGCATGATCTTCCTCTTGAGAATAATTGGAATGAAAATAATACAGTGAGAAAGAGTAGCATCTGAAAAGTGAGTGAAGGAAAGCATGACGGAAGTTCTAGGTACGTTGATATCTGTCCCAACTGGTTGAGCTGTCAATGTGTGGTTAAAAAACAGTTAAACAGGCCAGGCACAGTGGCTCATGCCTGTAATCCCAGCACTTTGGGAGGCCGAGGGGGGCGGATTGCCTAAAGTCAGGAGTTTGAGACCAGCCTGGCCAACATGGTGAAACCCCGTCTCTACTAAAAATACCGAAAATTAGCCGGGCGTAGTGACGGGCACCTGTAATCCCAGCTATTCAGGAGGCTGAGACAGGAGGATCGCTTGAACCCAGGAGGCGGCAGTCGCAGTGAGCAGAGATCCCGCCATTGCACCCCAGCCTGGGCAACAAGAGTGAAACTCGATCTCAAAAAAACAAAAACAAAAACAAAAAACAGTTAAACAGATGGTTGGTCACATAGACATTACCAGAGGGGTCTTCTTGGACAGAGGCTGAAAAGAAAGAAGGGACTTAGCTCACCACCAGACTCCTGAGCACTCAAGGGAGAAGAGCACTAAGGACAAAGGGGCAGTTAACACGCGTAAAAGGGTCAATGGCTCCTAATAAAGGATAAGATCTGCTTTCTTTTTATTTTATTTTTTGTTTTTAGGTGGAGTCTCACTCTGTCACCCAGGCTGGAGTGCAGTGGCACAGTCTCAGCTCACTGCAACCTCCGCCTCCCAGGTTCAAGTGATTCTTCTGCCTCAGCCTCTCAAGTAGCTGGAATTGGAGATTTGTGCCACTGTGCGCAGCTAATTTTTGTATTTTTAGTAGAGACAGGGTTTCACCGTGCTGGCCAGGCTGGTCTCAAACTCCTGACCTCAAGTGATCCTCCCACCTCGGCCTCCGAAAGTGCTGGGATTACAGGCATGAGCCACCATGCCAGGCCATGAGATCTGTTTTATAATCAAGAGAAGATGAAAAATTCTTCTTGTGTCAGGATAGTAGGGTAGAATCAGAGTTATTTAGAAAATCACAGCTTGAGACAATGTAAGACAGTTTAAAATAGAGAATTTCTAAGAAAGAAAATGGTGGATTTTTTCTTCCCTCCCATGCCCTAAGCATCGCTTGGGTCTCCCTAGGCTCAAAAGAGCGAGTAAATCTCATGATATTTATATATTGGAAGAAGCCCACAGGCCATGGCTGTCCAAAGCTAGAAGAAGTATTGTAGAATTTGATACTATCCTTGAGCACAAGTATAGTGGGGGAAATCTTGAAACTGGGGCTGACAGATTTTAGTTAATCTTGACAGGCATGTGTAGATATTGACAAATTCTTAAGTTTCAGAGTGACCTCATCCTCCCCCAAAATTTCTTAAACTATGCCTTTGCGAACAAGTATTTCTATTCTAATGATGTCTTCCTGACTAAAATGTTGAATCATTCAAAGGACACAGATCAAAAGAGAGGGAAAAAAAAAATGCCATGTGGGAGGGGCAAAGCTGTATAAAACCAGTCATTACCATGTCTGAACTGTAACAACTCTCAGAGAGGAGCATTGCCCGTCAGACAGCAACTCAGAGACTAACCAGAGAACAACCAGGTACCTCAATGATTTCCATGCCATCTCTATGGGAAATAGGATTTCATGTTTTCTCTTTCCTCATGCTGGTATTAATAGATTGAAAGTTTCGATGTGGGGTGTTTGTAGAGGGAGAGTAAAATTTAAGTGGTGTTTTCTTGTTTAGTTGTTTACTTGAAAATATTTTATTTCAAGATTTGAATTAAATTTATAAGGTTTAATTTTGAATCTCAGAGGCCAACAAATACCTATGTAGCATTAACCAAAACAAAATGTACACTCAGATTGTGATGTCAATTTTATTGAACAGGTTAGAATATATATATTCTCTGCTAGCTACTGTTTTGACACTAAATTTGATGGAAACAACTAGATACATTAAAATATTTTCATTTAAGCAATTGAATGTAATCTCTACATTGTATATAAATAATAGGAAAAGAAGACTTCATTTGCACCTTAAATGAAAAAGCAGGAACTGCAAAAATTAAGTAGCAATTTGGGCTGGATCAATCTAGTACAACAATATGTTTATTGAGTTTAGTTCAATAATGGGTCAATTTAGTGAAAGAGAATAATCAGCCAAAGTAGTTGCAGGGCTGACTGAAGTATGGTTCAGTAAATAACTTAATACCCCATAAAAAGATACTTATTCATTATGAAAGCCATCAACTAGGAGAAATTGCTTTTAATTTTATTGGGGGAAATGTAGCAGTATTTGATGAGATATTCCCTTGAAACTGTTGTTTTCTGTTAGTTCTCATTAATTTTTTTGGTCAATTTCAAAATATTTCCACTATCTAATTGTAAACAAAATTTGTTTTAAATGCCACAGCAAACTCCAATCTAACATCCAGGGCCAATAGGGTGAGAGACAATAATGGCCGTGTGCCTGGTGACCCCTCCCAAATTCTTCCTTCCCTGTGCCAAGTTTCAGTGGTGCATTTGTCAACTTGTGTTGCAGGAACCAACACAAGCACCACCAGGAAGCCCAGCCCTGCATATTATTCCCATTAATTCATCCCAGTAATACTATTAAACCTTAATTAAGAGCACAATATTTGGATATTAATGAGATCATATAAATTACTATAATGTTAAAATTTCACAACAGGTATACCTGTTCCAGGAGGCTGTGGTATTTCACAATACTCCATGACTTCAATTTTGCATTGTTTTGAAAGATTTTCATTCAAACATAAAGTATGGCCTTATCTGAGAGTCAGGAAACACTGCATATGGGTGCCTTCATAGAGTTCTAAAATTATGAAACTCTCAGACCTTATTTGAAAAGTTTGTAGGAAAGCATTAGACTTGGAATCAGAAGTCTGTGATCCAGTCTAGGCTTCTGAAGTGGACCAGCTGTGCAATCTCTATTTTCATATTTTCATTCATATTACAGAAATTACTAAGCCTTACTGGACAGGTAATTATGCAAATTAAAAAGGGAGCTGAAGGAATTTGGTAACTGCCATATAGACATCAAATATTATTTTTACATTAAATGTAATTACACCTTATTTAAAAATATAATTGAAACTATTTTTTTGAAAGAAGTAAACACATCCAGGAAAATTTGATTCTGTTCTTATTAACTTTTTTCTTTATCAAGTTACCTTAAATTCTAACTTAGTATTAACAGAACTTTCTGATAGTTTGTCTTTAGAGTTAAATATTTTTACAATCAAAGTTATTAACTATGTGGATTGTTACAAAGAATCCAGTATGAATTGTTACAAAGAATCATGTATTTAGGTATGGGAGAAGTCTAAATTTACCTTTCTGGCTCTGATCTCTTATTTACATTTTTTACATGGGGATCGAGAAATATTTTATTTATGTTATTAATACTCAATTTGTTTCCAAAAGATGAGATAATTAATTTTAAAAATCTATACAATAAATCTATTTAATTATGAAGACAATTTTAAATTTTAAGAGGAAGAGGAACAAATTTTTGAGCCATCCAATGTAATCTAGTGTCTATGATGAAGCAAGAGGGAAAAAAAAAGTGACTTTTTTTTTCGTAATAAGCCTTCTAGTAGAATTACAGGTTTACTACTTCTTTCTTTTGACTTCCTCTTTCTAGCATTTCTTGCACTACAACTTGCTTAAGCTCTTACACTTCATAGTGAAGCTATGCATCACCGAGTGAAGCAATGTGGAACACTGGAAAGAGTGGGCTTCCTTAGACAGACCTGGGCTTGAATCCCTGCTCCGCTACCTACCAGCTGTGTGACCTTATACAAGTTACTTAATGTTTCTGGGCATCAGGATATAATCTATAAAATAGGGAGAATCACCTCTACCTCATACAGATTCTGTAAAGATTAAATGAGGAGAGGAGGTGAGAGAGTTTTAGGGATATGTTTTATTTAATTTACTATTTTTGTTTTGATAAAGTAGTCTGGTTGTATTCCAGATGAGACATTTTAATACAAATAAATTCCAATCACTTTCTTAAAAAAAAAAAAGAGTTCATGAACCAAGGGTTCACACAAGAAAGAAGTGACCACTGGTCCTTGTTGGAGAGCCTTGCCGTGTGAGACCACAGGTGTAGACAGCCAAGACCAGAGCCAGAGGACATGCTTCCTCCTGGGTACTTCCAGCCCCTCCCCAGTTCTGGGAAGGCACTGTCATAAGAAGGTTTCCTGAGGGATGATCAGTATCAGCATTTTTTGGTATATTTATGTATTTTGATAATTATCGGGTATGTTGCAAGCTATGATGAAAGCAAAACATACAGCTGGAAAGACAATCATCGGTCAGGACCAAAAAACACACACACCTTGGGTGTGAGCGTGCATTCAGTTGCCCGCAGAGCCTGAGGTCAGGGAAGGTCTCAGATGGTTCATACCTTGGTGTATATATGAGTTTCATAGGCCTGGGATTAAGGATGATCCCTGCAATCTTACCTGGCATTGACTTTCTACCTGGTGGGGTGGCAGAAGAAGGGTGTCTTCTAGTCCTCCCAGCAATGAACTCCCCAGTACAGGAAGCCTTTTTTAGTAAGGCTGTGGTATGTGTGGTGCATGTAGGGAAGGGGTTCTGGGATAGGGGCTGGGTGAAAGTCCAAACCTTCAAACAATGAGTCAAAGTCACTTTAGAAGCAGGAAAGTAGAAAGAAGATTGACCGTCTTACCAGGTGCAACAAGGTATGTATGCAGGTGGCATACATTTCAATATGTGTATATCTTACTGTGTGGCAGTGTGTGTGGTGTGGATGTGTGCATTGTGCTTGTGGGGGCAGCATAGAAGTTGAGAGCAAGATCCTAGGGTCTGCCTATCTGGCTTCAATTCCTACTCCTGTCCCTATATATTGTCATTGTTATTCTATGGAATGCCACAAGGTGTCACTGCTCATCGTACAAAACACTTCATGTATCTCAGGATTGGCTATGTAATTTACAGGGTCTGGTGCACAATGAAAATGTGGACCTTTTGTTTAAAATTATCAAGAATTTCAAGATGGCAGTAGGAGGGCATTTGGCTAAACAAGGGGCTTTTTACGGCTGCACAGGTGGTATGTCCATGAAGCTGTCCCTGCCCTGCCTCATGTTGTTCCATGAGGAAGAACAGACAGGGAATCTGTCCCTACACAGAGTGCAGCCTGTCCTACTGTGCTGACCTCACCCAAAATGTTACCTTATGTTTCAGAGCTGTTTTTTTCTTCCTGTCTTTGCTTCTAGATTGAAACAATGGAGGACCTTTGTGTGGCAAACACACTCTTTGCCCTCAATTTATTCAAGCATCTGGCAAAAGCAAGCCCCACCCAGAACCTCTTCCTCTCCCCATGGAGCATCTCGTCCACCATGGCCATGGCCTACATGGGCTCCAGGGGCAGCACCGAAGACCAGATGGCCAAGGTGAGTTCGAGCTGAAGCTCCACATTTAGGCCGAGTGGTTCCTGAATGGAATTGGAGAACTGCTCTTGTTTTATGCTAAAGACATTTTGACTCAGGAGGTCAGCAATCATCACAGGTAATGAAGCACTGATCCTTACAACACAAATTCCTTAGATTCAAATCTATAAGACAGCCAAGCCCCCAGATCCCTCAACTGTAGCTGTTGAAGGCATACGGGAGTTGAATAGCCTGCAAGGCTGGAAACAGTTATGAGTGACCACATCTTATATTTTAATAATATAATATTCTTATTTTTCAAAGTTAGTGTTTTGTACCCATTATCTCATTCAGTTTTAAGACAGATCTCACTTTACAGATGAGAGCCCTGGTGGTGTCAGTGAAGCCCCCACTGTCTCCTAACCCCTAGCCTGGGCTCCTTCCAATTACTCTGCCACTGTGGTGTTTGTTCCCTATTCCTATGAAGAATTCCTCCTAATAATGTTAGAAGAGTATCACAAAGGGGAAAAAAAAAAAACATACCAGGGTGGTGCTCACTATACCCACAGGATGCATGGATAGTGTTGTAGCTGCAGAAGGTCATGCCTGTGAGGTCACGGTAGCAGAATGAGACCTGGCATTATGCATGGCCAGCCCTGAAAACCAAGGTGAATGGGATGCACGACATCATTATGAGGGATTTCTGCAAGGCCACTGCCTGCCTTCCTTGGTGAATGGACACGGACTCAGTCAGGAAACTCTTTCCACTGAGTCTGGGCCCTTGAAATTATGCTGGACTACTTCAATTATACACTGCAATCGTCACTGCAATAGACACTCAGCACATACAAAATTCTTGTGATCATGTTATTTCCCAGGTTAGTGACCTCGATGTGACCGTGATATCATTAACATTCCTTTGCATTCACACACACAAACATTAACATTAAATGTTTTAAGGACAAGCACGCATTGTGCATGCAGTCACACCAAGATGCCACCGGCTGGTTTCCAGTTTCCCACGAGAATGTACCTGAGTGTAAATACATTCTTTCCATGCACATGGTGACCTATGTAAGGTGGGCCTCATTTGAAGTTTGAAGTTTCACAGAGAGAGCATTGGCCAATCTTGCTGCAGGAAGACAAGGGATGGGTGAATCAATCTCTGTGTTTGTGACAGCTTAAACGTCGAGACTTACAACAAAACTCAATTGCTCAACTCCCTGACACAAGTAGTCTTTTGCAATATTCTTTCCCCATTATTTTTTATTTTTTGCCTTGAAAGAATAAAGATAGTAAATTGGCACAAAAACTTTAGAAACATCAGGTCTTAGGTTTTTTTCTTTTTTCCTTTTTTTTTTTGAGACGGAGTTGCCCTGTCGCCCAGGCTGGAGTGCAGTGGCACGATCTTGGCTCACTGCAACCTCCGCCTCCCGGGTTCAAGCCACTCTCCTGCCTCAGCCTCCCGAGTAGCTGGGATTACAGGCACCTGCCACGATGCCTGTCTAATTTTTGTATTAGTAGAGACGGGGTTTCACCATCTTGGCCAGGCTGGTCTCAAACTCCTGACCTTGTGATCCACCTGCCTCGGCCTCCCAAAGTGCTGGGATTACAGGTGTGAGCCACCGCACCTGGCCTAGGTTTTTTTTTTTTTTTTAAATGTAAAGGAATCAGTAGCAATATATTTTGGGAGCAAATGCTAAATGAAGTGCTCTGGGTTGTTAAAGTAAAGATCTTGATTTTGGTACTAGAGGAAAATAAAACGATCGCTCTGGACACAAGACAGCTTTTCTGTATCTAAGAAGTGCTTTAAGCCTTTGGGACTGTGCGAGGATTCTATATAGTCTTTTTTTTGAGACTCTATATATATAGTCTTTTTATAACTCTGTTGCATGTGTAGATTTTGAAATTCAAATGTTAATATGATTGCTTCCCAATTAAAAAGAAAAAGACATTTATTGGCTTGGAGAAAGAAGCACAGACTTTGGGGACAGACGTATCTGTGTTTGAGTCATGGCTTTGTTCCTTACTACGTGTGTGTGAGGACATCGAAACCATTTGCATCTCGGTTTTCTCATCTACAAAATGGGAATAAAAATGTGTAGCATGCAAGACAGTTGTGAAGATTAGAGATACTATGTAAGGCACTTAGCAGCAGTCGCTGTAATAACAACCAATACTTATTAGTGCCTTAGCCAGGCATCTTTCTAAGAACTTCTTATAAATTTACTCATATAAGACAAAATATTATGAAGTAGGTATGATGATTACCATACTCATTTTACAGATGAGGGAATCGGGGCAAGAAGAGGCCACACAGTTGAGAATTGCTGTAGCTGTTAGAAGTGGTACATTTGTAGTGAAAGAAAAGAATACATAAAAAGGAATAAGCTCCTGGATGGCATAGGTCTGTGGGAATTAGGGTACAAGCTCTTTTCCTTATAGTGAGACAACAGACCCATCTAGGCCAAACTGCCTCACTATTTTCTCCGTGGCCTTCGCATGGACTAGGGGCAGCTCACAGTCCCACTTTTGCAGGGACATCTTCCTGAGTGACTTTAACACTGATTCAGGAAGCCTTTAGTGCTAGCCCAAAGAACCCTGATTTAAGGGTCAATTTCCTTGGAAGAGAGGAAAACCAGCCAAGCTGTTGTAGGAAATATTCTTCTTTTATGTGAGGGCGGAGTTGCACCACTTGTTTTCAGAGAGTACTAGGCGGGAGTTACGATGTATGACTCAAAGAGCAGAAAAAGACCTCACAAACCCTATCACCTCTCCTTCTAGCCCAGAAATTCACCAACTTGCTGGACAAGGCTGCCTTAATTAACTTCATTAGCAGTACCCCAACCATCAAGCCACTTACCAGATCAGCTTCTCCTCAGAGACCCCATAGGGAGGTGCTGCAGGACCAAGGGTTCCCAAGGAGGTTGGATGGGGTGGGTGGCTGGGAGGCAGGGCCAGCTTGCAGGTATTAAGACTGGCAGATCAAGGCAGGCAGGCAGCAGTGTTGTGGGAAGGGGATCTGAGGAAGCTTCAGAGGGGACAGTCCTTGCTGCCGGCTTCCCCGTGTCAGCCGAAACTGCCTACTTACCATACAAAGAGATTCACGGTGTCATCAGACCAACTTGTCCCTCACATGGACATTAATTTGTCTGTGTATGAATATGGTATGTGTAAATATTCTAGGTGAACCCCGTTAATGCTGCATGACCTGTTTTATGCCTTAGCTGACTCTGGCTTATAGTTTTTGACAGATTGAAAGCATTTTGTGTATAAGGCCACTGAAAAGAGAGAGACACACAAGGTTCTGAGTTAATCTTGTGACTTTCTTCAAAATACTGGCATTTTTTTTTCAAGGCCATTTATTGGTTGGATATAATTTAGATAAGTTGGGGAAGAGGTTTTAAATCATTTCATAATAACAATTTGTTTTCCAAAATGGCCAGGATATAAATTAATCTAAAACACCTCATGCTGTTTTCTATAAGGGAAATTTAGGTTGGCTGATACTTTTATATTACACAGAAAGAGTATTGAGTATCTATGCTTGTTCCCCGTGTATAAGGGCAGAGAAAAGATCTAGGACCATTTTAGAGCCACCTGATGGCCATCCGTTTTAAAAGTTCAGTAAATCCGGGGGCAAGTGTAACCATTTTCTCTAATTCTGATTGCAGGTGCTTCAGTTTAATGAAGTGGGAGCCAATGCAGTTACCCCCATGACTCCAGAGAACTTTACCAGCTGTGGGTTCATGCAGCAGATCCAGAAGGGTACTTATCCTGATGCGATTTTGCAGGTATCTGACTTATTGGTCCATATTTCTTTTGTAGTTTATTTTTGCAATCTTCCTGTCTTAAAGCCACAGCGTTAGACTGGGAAGGAAGCGAATATACCCTCCCCCATTCACAGAAAGAAAACTAAGACTCAGAGTCATTAAGAAAAACATGTCCTAAGGTGATACCCATAACGAGAGACGAGCCAGGGCAGAATCCAGACTTCATGAGTTTTAGGCCAAGCCTGTTTATTTCTAAATTCTCTCACGCCTCTCTGTCATTGGTGAGGTATGTGTAATTTATTATAAATCCACAGTAGAGACTCCTAGAATACACCTGTATGGATAAGGATTTCCAGAGGAGAGAGGGTAGGGACTGACAATCGATTGAGAAATGGCGAAAGGCCGGGCCCAATGATTGCATGAGAAATCACTGACCTTCAGGTATCTTTCCTTCTATCTATCTAATCTATCATCTGTCATTGATCTCTCTCATCTATCTTACCTATCATACATCTATCAATCCTATCTATCTATGTATCTGTTTTATCTATCATCTATTTATCATCTATCTTCTCTGTCATCTATATTATCTATTAATCAATCTGCTATCTCAGGGAGTAATACCTTTCCTCAATACTCCATTTCCTTAAATGTCAGCTATCCAGTTACATTATAAAACCTGAGTATAGACTGCTCCTGTTGGTAACCAACTTCCACAGTCATGCTTATGAGGTAGATTATGAAGAGGTATCTCCCAAAGCTCTCTTCCTGGTCACTCTGACGCTCCTTCTACCCATTGCCCAGGGAATGATGGGCTAGAGCAGGTGGACAGGACCCTGATCATGTGGAGATTCCACCAGGTGTTCTGCAGTACCTGGGCAGTCCATCAGGAGGGCTCTGTGCCCTGCCCTAGGACAGGCTGCTGCTGTGACCAAGCCCTGTGTCTGACATGGTGCTTACAAACTTCAGGTTGAGGACTGAAATAACCACTCACTGTTGTGGTTTTCTAAAACCCATGTTTTCCACTGCATAGTTTGCCCCATAAAATAGGTATCTAGAGAAGCTATATGAGCTTTGTAAGATCATTACTAAGGCAACATTTCTTCCCCGCCAGCTTTACTGAGGTATAATGGACAAATAAAAATTGTACATGTTCAAGATGTACAGTGTGATGACTTGCTATACCTATACATTGTGAAATGATTACAGTCAAATTAATGAACACATCCATCACTACAATTACCTACTATTTGTATGTATGTGTGTATGTATAGTGAGGACACTTAAAAAATATATTCTTCACAAATTTCAAGTAAACAGTTTTATTAACTATAACTATTAATGAACACCATCTTATTAACTATAGTCATTATACTGTCCATTAGATCCCCAGAACTTATCCATCTTATAAATACAACAAAAATTCCTTAGAGACCTTGAAGTTTAGGAAACTGAAAAGGGGCCTTTCTTCTAGGCTGTTGGTCACCCCCTGGTTAAATCCAATCCATAGACGCAGCAAAATTTGAAAGAAATTAAAATTCACCCTATTAGTTTTAATGTACCACATCCTTATCGAAATAATTTTCTCAAAGATTCCTCTAAAGTACCAAAAATAAAGTATGTATTAATATAGCATTTCATGATTGTATTCAAAAACTATTATCATGGCTTAAGAACTATCTTGTTTAGTAGTCCTGTGTTATATAGAGAGAATTCCTTCTTTCTGTTCAAGGCACAAGCTGCAGATAAAATCCATTCATCCTTCCGCTCTCTCAGCTCTGCAATCAATGCATCCACAGGGGATTATTTATTGGAAAGTGTCAATAAGCTGTTTGGTGAGAAGTCTGCGAGCTTCAGGGAAGTAAGTGAAACCTGTAATTGAAATGGCTGGATCCCAAACAAGTAATGAAGTAACTTTCAAAGCAATTCTCTGCAATTCTACAGTTCATAAAAGCAGAGTTGAAATTCCACACCAGCTCCCTAGGGCTGGCCTTGCATAACAGCTGCCCTTCCTGTACCCTCTGGGGCTTCTTCCTCTTCCTCTTCCCGTTGCAAATGTCCCAATCGCAGAGTCATAAATCAGGAAAACAAATGCAACTGTTTTCCAGAGACACTATCCCCCAAATCAAACCTCTTTCCTTTTATTCTGTCTCTATAATGCAAAGAGTGCAAGAGGGTGGATAGAGTTGGGGCGGGAGTGTGGACAAGTGGGTCTGCACTCTTTCCCCCTTCAGCACCTGCCTTCCATAGCCAACCTCCACTCCTACCCTACCCCAGTCTCCTAATCTCAATAGGAAGAACGTAATTCACAATTACGCCATGGCTTGTTTGGTATGTATTTTATGTAACCATCATTTTCTTGCTTTAAAAGGAATATATTCGACTCTGTCAGAAATATTACTCCTCAGAACCCCAGGCAGTAGACTTCCTAGAATGTGCAGAAGAAGCCAGAAAAAAGATTAATTCCTGGGTCAAGACTCAAACCAAAGGTAAAACCAAGAAAATATTTTCTTTTCTTCTTTCCAGTTAGAAAACTGGAAGAAAGATCAATCTTTTTCCATCCATGAACTTAGCCCTCACTCCTTTACAATTTGTCCAACTTACTTACTTTGGTGGATGCAACTTTATTCTTGATTAGCTCAGTGGTGTTTTAACTGAGAAGAAATAATTGAGGCCTACTAATAGAAGACATATGGTTAGTACTTAAATATTTGATTTTGGATATTGCTTTAGGATAGAATACAAAAGGAGGCAGAAGCTTTCAAAATAGGAAATACCAGCACTGAAATAATTGTGAGTCTGTGCCCACTGTGGACAAAAAGAAAACAAGGCTTGACCTTGAGCTTAGTAAATGGTGTGAGCTATAAAGAATACAGGCAGTGGAGGAGGGAAGAATCATAAAATTATTTTCACTCTTTCTTCTCTTTCACCATTCAAAGCCAATCCATTGTCAAGATTTTTTGGTCTCTGCTTCATCCCTCCTTGATTACCTAAGTCGTGTCTACCATTTTAACTCATGCTCTTAATTCTTTCACAGGCTCCAGCCTCCCTTTGTATATTTTACAATAAATAAATTATTTAATTGAATCACTTATTCATTGTAATTTAGTTCATTAAATCATTTATTCATTAAATTCATTCATTCGTTAAGTTCAATTAAGTTCATTCACTTAGTCAACAAATATTTATCCACCACACACCATGTGCCAGAAACTATACATGGAGATAAAGATAAAAATGATAAATCCTGCCACCATAGAGCTTATAGAGGAGGCATTCAGTCATGTTGGCAATTGCTATAGAGTAGTAGTCAGCGCTTTTATTGAGAAGTACAGGCGCTATGTGGGCGTACACACGAAAGGCATCTGACTGGATTTAAAAATGTTTAAATTGTAATTGGGAAGACAGGCTGGAGCCGGCCAGGTGGAGGGCGCATGCCTGGGGTGAGGTTTCCAGACAGAGTGCACAGAACACGCAAAGGTCTAGAGGTAAACCTAAGGAGAAGAATAGAGTCTGGTCTGACTGGAGTGTGGGGGGCCAACGGAAGGAGGTGAAATTAAAGAGGTGATGCAACACACTTATTATGCTATTCCCACACTAAAAACTGTCAGTGACCTCCTACTGTCCTCAGGAGAAGGTCTCATTCTTTACCTTGACTTTCGAGTTCTCAGTAATCCAATTGACTGTGTTTGGCTACCACTGGCCCCTGGAGCTCCCATGAACACTCATTGCTGCCTTTAGACTTTGTTTCTGAGGATGCCTCAACTACAGGATTTAAGTTGCAGTTTAAATTGCAGCCAAAGTCTTACTCTTTCCTGGAAGTGTCTCCCAATCATTTCCTGATCTTTTCTTTTTCTCGTCTCCTCATTGGCTTTTTCAGCTTCACAAGTCATGTTAATGTTAGCCATATATGGCCTTAAACAATTATGGAACTGATTTTTGCTAGTTTGCTTTGCTTTTCCTCTCAGGCTCTAATTATTTTTGGGTAGGGCCAGTATGTCACACTTGTCCTGTGTCCCCACAAAAATTTACACAGTTTTTTGCTGACAGTGACAATCCTTCATTCTTCTGAATTTCCAAGTAGAGTTGTAGGCCTTAAGTAAACAATTGCTGAATAATAACATATAAATGTATTTCTAAGAAATAGAGATGATTATGAATTCAGAATTGCGTATTTCATTCATTTATGATCTGTTAGGATTGGAAATATCCTAAGAGAGCTCCTATCCATCTGACCAATTTGTGGTTGGAGCACCATGTTCCCAGGGGATTAGCCGGCCCCCCTAAGATCCCACTGGTAGTGGTAAAGCCAGGGTTGCTTCTTCTTCTGATCCTTAGTCTAACTCCAGAATTCCTCAACTGGATATTTAAAAATTTTAATAACTTATTTTTTTAAGGATTTTCATTTAACTCTGATGTTTAAGACATTGTTTCAAGAAATAGTTTGGTGTCTTGCTTTATTAGTTACCACAATGGAAAATGCACATAAACTAAGTTCTATGGGATTTCAACAAAATATATTTATTTGTTTATCTGAAAATAATTGATTTCCTTTTAGTTCTTGATTTTCAGTGTGGATTTGTGAAATACTGTTCTAAAATATTGACAGACCACTGACAGAAAGGAAGCAGAGAAAGATGATTTAAAGCAATAAAAGTTCAAGTAAAAATGGAGAGCAAAATTAAAGAGACACATGGAAGTTTTGCTTTCTTTAAACAACGTCATGAATTGTTTTTCTCTTTAGGCATTGTGCTAAATGGCTGTAAGTCAATCAGTTATTTTGCCAAAATGCCAAGCAGCTATTTTGGCAGATAGTTTTACCAGCTTTTGTAAGAATTGGAGAGAATTGTCTGTTTCATCATGTTATGATCAAATACTAGTTTTATCATATATATCACAACATTACTATACCCCAATACTAACCAAAAATTTTAATAGCTTGGGAAATATATTGAATGTATATATTAAATGAATACATTGAAGATGAAACTGATGCAAGGCAGGCAAGCTCCAAAGTGGGGCTCAGCCTTCAAGGGTTCTTGGCTTCACCCAGGAAAGTATTCAAGGGTGAGCTGGAGGTAGGGTAGAAGAAAACAGCTTTATTGAAGTGGCAGTGTTACAGCTCCATGATTCCTCCTGCAGAGCAGGGCTACCCAGGCACTGTGCTGAGAGGCACAGCTCAGGGCAGTTTTGGGGTCATATTTATACCTACTTTTAATTACATGTAGATTAAGGGGCAGTTTATGCAGAAATTTCTAGGGAAGGGAGAGTAACTTTTGGGCCATCAGGTCATTACCACGGAAAGAGATGGTAACTCCAAGGTGTTGCCATTACAATGCTAAACTGACATGGTACACTGCTTCCACCCTGTCCCTGGTCCCTGTTTTAGCTAGCCCTCAATTTGGCCTGGTATCTAAACCCTGCCTCCAGAGTCAGGTCCCACCTCCTACTTCAAAACCACATTGACCTATTAATCTGTTAAAAGCCTTGTATTTGTTAGTAGTTTTGATTGTGGAGGCAGAATTTTTACAAGCTTACCAGCACTGTAACGTTGGGAAGACTGCTAACCTAGTGGTGTCATTTTGCATAAAATGACACTAATAAAACCCACCTAATAAGTAGCAAAATAATGTATTTTGATGCTTGGAATACTGCAGAGCAAGTACTAACTATAAACAGACTGCTTCTTAAACCAATTTCATTTTTTTTAAATGACCACACTCAGTTGTCATTGTTTCTGTCAATCTTCTCGGACTTACTCCTTCACTCCCTTCTCTGTATGATCATAGTACTCAATATATTATTTAGCTCAATTACAGAAGTTATCACACAGGGTTTCACAACTGATTTTGAATGTCTCTCCCAGTGTTCTAGGCTCATCCAGGATAATTCTTCCTTTCTCATCTCTTATATCTGCACTACTTTTAATTTAGGTCTAGCATATTTTTAAAAAAATGTTTTTGAATAAATGACTAAGTCAGATCCTCAGACTGTCTAGACCAGATCTAGCAGTATATGATATATTTTGGAAAGGCACTATTATATTCCCTAAGAGCCTGTCTTTCACTTCCTTCTGATTTGAGTAACTTTCAACTGCAAAGCTTTGAGAAAACAATATAAAAGGAAGTGAAAATCTCCATTCCAAATTTGATAGGAGGTCTAAATTTTAAATGCATTATTTCTTCATTTTTTTCTTGGATTTTGCAAGCTTTTGAG
Organism: Nomascus leucogenys; assembly: GCF_006542625.1. Taxonomy (NCBI): domain Eukaryota; kingdom Metazoa; phylum Chordata; class Mammalia; order Primates; family Hylobatidae; genus Nomascus; species Nomascus leucogenys. The sequence continues at coordinate 15,879,859 of NC_044384.1, read as the reverse complement.
AAATTTGTTTCAATTTTAATTTTGCTTTAAATAAATCTAAAGAAAAACTTTAGCTTGAAGATTAACATCTCTGCAATTTGACGAATTTAGTTTGATGGCTACTCAGAAGATTCAGTAAGTAATTTCACAGTTCTTGATTATGAAACCTAAATATATGTTATGTTTTCTGTAGGCAAAATCCCAAACTTGTTACCTGAAGGTTCTGTAGATGGGGATACCAGGATGGTCCTGGTGAATGCTGTCTACTTCAAAGGAAAGTGGAAAACTCCATTTGAGAAGAAACTAAATGGGCTTTATCCTTTCCGTGTAAACTCGGTATGAGACAACAAAATACATCTTCCTAGCATATATTTTAGGGCCTTTGACAAGATACAGACAGAAAAATTAGAGACTGCTCATTAGAGACTTGCTAGTTAGAAGTTATGCATGTTGGACAGTTGATTGACTCTTTAAAACAGTATAGGTAGAGGGGAAGACCATGGCTTTTTAATTACACATGCCCAGACTCCAACGTTGGCTCTACCACTTAGTTCAAAGGGCTGTAAATATTGAGACATGGCACAGTTCCTGGCCCATAATAAGAACTAAGCAAGTGTTTTAGAATTATGGTTGTCATTACCATTGTTGTCCATCTTACTAAATAATGGGTATAAAATTGAACAAGCTAATAACATCAGAGTACCCACTGTAAGGATGTACAAATAATGTATTTTGTTGATTTAAAAAAATCACATTTATCCAACACTAAATTAGAACTCATCCTCCTTTATGTCGAATTGTAAATCTCTTGATATCTTATAATCGACTTCCATATTTTACCTTTTAACAATATTAGACTCAGCGCACAGCTGTACAGATGATGTACTTGCGTGAAAAGCTAAACATTGGATATATAGAAGACCTAAAGGCTCAGATTCTAGAACTCCCATATGCTGGAGATGTTAGCATGTTCCTGTTGCTTCCAGATGAAATTGCCGATGTGTCCACTGGCTTGGAGCTGGTAAGACATTCAGATATTTAAGTTTCTGGGACTAAACCTACCTTTTGTGAGATGAATATATACTCCTTACAAATGGTGTGGTAATTTCTTATGGAAATATATGAAACAGTTGATAGTAAATATGGCATGCCTCTACATTTCATTCAAAGCCTTAACTATGTCATACGTGTTACCTTCTTGTAAAAATCTGACCAATCTGTTAACTTTCTATATCACCCTCTCACAATATAGTAAAGTCATTGATTTTTAATATTAGACTTAAAGTTGTTTTCTTTCTTTTCTAATACTTGCTGTATTTTCTTTTGTTTGTTTTGTTTTGTTTTGCTTTGCAGCTGGAAAGTGAAATAACCTATGACAAACTCAGCAAGTGGACCAGCAAAGACAAAATGGCTGAAGATGATGTTGAGGTATACATACCCCAGTTCAAATTAGAAGAGCATTATGAACTCAAATCCATTCTGAGAAGCATGGGCATGGAGGATGCCTTCAACAAGGGACAGGCCAATTTCTCAGGGATGTCGGAGAGGAATGACCTGTTTCTTTCTGAAGTGTTCCACCAAGCCATGGTGGATGTGAATGAGGAGGGCACTGAAGCAGCCGCTGGTACAGGAGGTGTTATGACAGGGAGAACAGGTCATGGAGGCCCACAGTTTGTGGCAGATCATCCTTTTCTTTTCCTTATTATGCATAAAATAACCAAGTGCATTTTATTTTTTGGCAGATTTTCCTCACCCTAAAACTAAGCGTGCTGTTTCTGCAAAAGATTTTTGTAGATGAGCTGTGTGCCTCAGAATTGCTATTTCAAATTGCCAAAAATTTAGAGATGTTTTCTACGTATTTCTGTTTTTCTGAACAACTTCTGCTACACAATAAATAAAAACACGGAAATAATTAGACAATTGTCTATTATAACATGACAACCCTATTAATCATTTGGTCTTCTAAAATGGGATCATGCCCATTTAGATTTTCCTTACTATCAGTTTATTTTTATAACATTAACTTTTACTTTGTTATTTATTATTTTATATAATGGTGAGTTTTTAAATTATTGCTCACTGTCTATTTAATGTAGCTAATAAAGCTATAGAAACAGATGATCAGTTAATTTCCTATCTAAAAAATGCCTTTACTTGTTCTCATAATGAAGAATAAGTAGGTATCCCTCCATGCCCTTCTATAATAAATATCTGGAAAAAAAATTAAACAATAGGCAAATATATGTTATGTGCATTTCTAGCAATACATACCACATATATATGTCTGTATCTTATATTCAATTGCAAGTATATAATAAATAAACCTGCTTCCAAACAACAATACATTTGTTGTCATTTCATTAGGTCTGCAGATCATAGACCTTGACTCCTAGGAGTTGAGCATCATGACTCACTTGTGAGAACTCAGAGAAAATAGACAAGATGAAGGAACCAAGGGCATAACCACCTTCATTCAAAAAGACCCAATGTTGAGGGTGAGTGGGATGGGGTTGTATGAAAAATGGGTTAGAGCTGCTTTCTCACAGCAGCAAAGACATAGCAATTCAGAATAGTCTGGGTTAGAGTCCTTTGGGGAAACCACTGTCTAAACATTAAGGACACCAGGATTTGAAAGGGATGCCGGCAAACTCAAACCACACCGAGTATGGCCAAGAGATCTTTATTGGAGAGGTTGAGGTCAGGTCGCGCAGGAGAGAGAGCTGCTGGTGTGCTGGGTTTTATATCCCTTGGGCCTACGTGGGGCAGGCCCAAGGGAAGGCGGGAGATGCTTCTTTCTGATTGGCCCTCCTTTGGCAGGTTCAGACAGTGCCCGGTCAAGGAGGGGAGAAGAACCCGAAACCGGTGCCATTAAGGTACCGCTGTTACCTAACAGGATTAATGACCAAGTCCAGTGGTCCAGACACAGAAGAAGGCCTCAGTCATTAAGCTGAGAGTTGCAAGCAGTGAAGATGGGAGATGGGCTGGGTGCAAGAGCAGGAGGGGAAACATAAGATGGCTCCTTCTAAGGGTGTTTGTTTCTAATAGCAGTGAATGCCTTTGAGTGAGTCAGAGGCAGAGCAGAACATAATTGAAGACCTGAGAAATAAGGCAAATTGTAGGTTGGGGGTCTGAACAACAGAGTCTGGCTGCAGAAGTGTGGCTGGATCCTGGAAATGTACCACACTCCCTTTGATGGCAGGCAGGGATGCTTGATGCACTAGAACACGGTAGCTAAAGAAGTGGCCTCAAGACTTAGACTCTGCCTCCAAATCCCAGTTGTAACACTTACAACTAGCTTCACCACATGCCAACCATAGTGTTTCTTTGTGCTTCAGTTTTCTCTCCGTGAAAACTAAAGAGAAAACTGCTTTTATCATATTGCTATAATGACTAAATGAGTTCATATATATCAAGCAATTAAAAGAATACTTGACATATATAATATTTAATAAATACTAGTGATTACGATCTTTCTTATCTTTGTCAGTAATAAAACTGTCTCACTCTAAGCTGGTCAAACATGAATCACAGAAAATTACTCAGCTAACTTTTTAAGGCTTGAATAATGGTGTATTTCTTCTAATCAGACATTCCTGAAAATTAAGAGTTGCTGTTTCTTGCATTCTTCTACTTACTTTTAATTTCATTTCTCTGTGTGCTTTAATAATTCTGCAAGGTGGTAGGTGGTAACTTTGTGAATTATCATGAGTCTTAAAATATCCATATTTCACTCTCATTATTGAGTTAGAGTATGGATATAGAATTCTGGGTTCCAATTGGTTTTAGCACTTTGAGGGTGTGATTTTATTGTCTTTTTGGTACCCAAAATTGTTGATAGGAAAGTTGATGTTAAGATAATTCTTGCTCCTTATAATTTTCATTTTTTTGTTTTTGATTTTTTTGATATTTTGTTACATGAAGGATATTTTTAAAATTATATTTTAAAAAGCTTATGCTGTTCAGCAGCATATTTTTCTATCTGGAAACTTATATCTCATTTCAGTTCTGGGAAACCTCAGCCATCACTATGGGCTCAATATATCTTCCCAAAATTTATATGTTGAAACTTTAATCCCAAATGTGATGGTACTTGGAGATGGTTCCTTTGGAAGATAATTAGGGTTAGATTAGGTCATGAGGGCAGAATTCATGATGGAATTACTGCCCTTATAAGGAGCTCTAGGCACCAGATCTTTTTCTGTCTGTCATGTGAGGATATAACAAGAAAGAAGTCATCTGTGAATCAGGAAGAGGCCCTCACTAGAACCTGACCATGTGGAAATACCCCTCTCAGATTACCAGTCTCCAGAACCATGAAAAATAAATGTTTGTAGTTTATGCCACACAATCTATGGTATTCTGTTATACCAACCTGAACTGACTAAGACAGGCATTATCTACTCAATTGCTTGGCGCCATTTGATCTGCTCTATTCTTTTAGATTCCTACTAATATAATATTGATGCATCTGATGCTCCTCTCTCTGTTTCCAAATTCTTTGAATACCTAATAAATTCACATGGCCCAAACATCAAATATCATAAAAAAGACTGGAGTGAAAAGTCTTCCTTCTACTCCTGTTGCCTATTCACTTAGTTCCTGTTTCTCTGTCTTTACTAGTAATATATGTGCATATTGCAGTATACACACAGGGTCATAAATAAAAACAACAGACAAACAAAATTGTTCTAATAATACTGTATTATTAACTTAGTATATGATTACCCCTTTCTCTTTCCCAGTGCCCCAACAGGCAACAAAATAACGTACAGCTATGATTTTCCTATTGTAGGCAGTATACCTATACGTAGGGTGATACAGTTTGGATATTTGTCCCTGACCAAATCTCGTGTTGAAATGTAATCCCCAATACTGGAAGTAGGGCTTGGTGGGAGGTATTTGGATCCTAGAGGCTGATCCCTTATGGCTTGGTGCTGTCTTCATGATACTGAGTTCTCATGAGATCTGGTCATTTAAAGGTGTGTGGCAACTCCCCCAACCCTCTCTCTCTCTTGTTCCTGCTTGTATCATATGATATGCCTGCCCCCCCTTTGCCTTCTGCCATGATTATAAGCTTCCTGAGGCCTCCCCAGAAGCTGAGCATTTGCCATCACTATGCTTCCTGTACAGCCTGCAGAATTGTGAGCCAGTTAAACCTCTTTTCTTTACAAATTATCCGGTCTTGGGCATTTCCTTACAGCAATGCAAGAACGGCCTAATACATAGGGGGTTTAATCAAGAAGTGAGGAAGAAATCTGGAGAAGGTTTTGAGGGAAAAAAGGAATAAAACTTAATCTTTGACTTTAGGGAAGATGAAACCATTTGTTGCATAAATCCACAAAATCTACACTGATGCCTTTACTATAACACAAGCAACACAAGCAAGTCTTCATGCTGGGTGGTGTTGCAGCCCAAGTCACTGTGGTGGACTGCTGTCAGTCAAGGTGAGCAGTCCTTCTATCTGGAGGTGCCATATGATGCTTTTGTCTAATAGCAGTCCTGGAGGCATCCTTGGATAATCATATCTGCTCAGTGCAAAGTTGGGCAGGCATCATGGAACTTTCTAGCACATATCTCATTCCCTCGTGAAATCCAGAGTACCACTCTGCTCTGGGTTCCACATCAACATTCAAATATTAAAGTCTGAGCCATCTTGCCAGAAAATAAGTATGCCTCTGTGAAGAGAAAAACAGGAACTACGTGAGAAAAATCTACAAAATACTTTATAAATAGAGAGTCTCCCTCTTTGTCTTAATCCCTCCTGGAGATGTCTTCCTGTTCCAATCCCTCTCCCAATGACCTGCCCCCCCTTCCTCCATACACATGCAAATGAAACAAATGGCCTGTTATTTTTCTTTTGTAATAAATAAGGAGTGAAAAAGCATTCCCCGGGAAAAATAAAAGAGAACCAGAAAATGATGAACTAACATCCGACCCAATAATGGTGTCTAAAATTTTGATCCAAAACCCTTGTCCCTGCTAGTGGGGAAAACAGACATCCCACTCATTCAAGTGATGCTCTGGGTTCTACACCAACGCTCCAAATGAGAACAGAAAATCTTCCGGGGTGCCTTTCACATAGTAACCGAGAGCCATTTTTAACAGGTTTACAATAAAGGCCAGGCATGATGGGTTGTGCCTGAAATCCCAGCACTTTGAGAGGCCAGAGGTGGGAGGATCACTTGAGCCCAGGAGCTAGAAGCTGCTGCAAAATATGATTGCACCACTGCACTTCAGTCTGGGTGACAGAGTGAGACCCTATTTCTAGAAAAAACAAAACAGACACAACAAAAATAAATAATTCAGTAATATTTTCTATTTCACTGATCATTATTATTCCACTAATTTGAAGCTTTCTATTTGTGTTTTATAAAAAAAAACTACCTGGGAAAACCATGCCAAATATTCTGTTAGCAGACTAGAGAAAGGATTAAGCAAAAAAAAAGGATGAGTTATAATTTGTCAGAATCCAGGTCTCTGCATGTGTACAGAGATGGAAAATGTGAGTAATTAAATAACTCAGGCAAACCCTTAACTGTCTCTTTCTGTCTTTTTATTGAGACTTCTGACAAAAATAAGCCTGAAAGAAAGAGTATACATGCTTGTGAAACTGAATCAAAGGGTGGAGCTAAGAACAAGGAGGTGCTAAGATTTTTTTTTTTTTTTTTAATTTCTTCAGTTGAAAGTTTCTCAACTCTTCAGCCACAATCTCTTACTACAGGAGCAAATTGCCACTTCTGCTCCAGTGGAAGAAAACAAGGTATTGTAAATATTTCTTTGGTTAATGATTTAATTTATGTTTTTCTTCCTGGTTGAAGTGCCTAGCTAGGTAACAAATAATGAAGACCCCTTCCCCCAAAAAAGTCCAGAAATAATAGATAAGGCCCAATCCCTTAAGAATTTTTCTGTATAAGTCAGAGAGTAACCTGAGCTGGTTTGAAGTTTGTACTAGAAAAAGGGATACGGGGGAAAGAACATTCATTCCCCAAAAAAGTTAGAGGAATTGTTTTTCTAGGAATTGTGGAGTGGAATTTGCTCCTTGTTTTACTGGGAATTGTGAAATCATGAGTGGATTTTCCTCCAGTCACATTTCTGTATCTGTCAACATAGGCAGAGATAAATAAAATATTCTCTCAGGGCAGTTGAGCCAAAACCCTTCAACTGTTCAGGAAATGTGAGCTTGGCACCCTGAATTTGGATCCTAGTCATTAATATATGGAACTCATGGTTTGACTCTTTAACTGTTCCCCCCTCAAACCCAAAACCCCACTCTCCTCTTCTGGCCACCATTTCATGGGCCATTAGCTTTCTTCTCTTCTGTGGAATAATCAATGTATTGTACTAGGTGCTCTTCATAAACCACCCCAAACTATTACCTGTTTCTAAAACAGGCTTTAGTTGAATAGAGAGGTGCTGGGGATTGGGGGAAGCTGTCATTCTCTGATATGCACAACTCCGTGAGGAGGTAATATTATCAGTGTCATCAGAAAGCCAAGAGGCCCTTGGGAATGTCTCATGGAAAACGGGACAAGAATCCTTCTCCCCACTCTCCAGATCTTCTTTCTCCTCCTGATGGTTCTCCATCACGTAATCTCTCTCTTTAGCCACTAAAATCTTAAACACAATGAGATACAATGGCAAGAACAACTGTATTCACAGTCAAGATAATGAAGTTGCAGTTTTGACTCTGCTGTGCATCCCTTGCTCAATCAACCTCTCTCAGCTTCAGTTTCTTAGCAGACAAAATGAGGGAGTTGGATTAGGGAGATTCTAAGGGTCTTTCCAACACTGATATGCTAGGGGCATGCGATGATGAAATGTCTATGATGAGACTTTTTGATGAATGACACTATCCTTTTCTTGCTTTCTTCATTCTCTTTGGCGTCTCCTCTGAGCCTGTCTACAGGTTAAGCTCACAGATGATCAGTGTATAGCTCTTAAAAACTGCAAAAGAGCAATTAATTTTGAAAATGACCTGACAGACTTCTGACCTACACATTTGCAGTCTTCTCTGAAAATATAATTGTCCAACATTTGTATGGAATAATTATTTCCTGTAAAATTTCATCTCACAATTCTACACCCTTCAGTAAGTATTTTTCATTGTTGGGCTAAATATCACTGATGGATGGCTTAGTACTTCATTAGATTTCTTTAAAAAAAAGAAAACAAAGAATAGTTTCTCTTGTATGTTCTGGGTAACATCTGATATACAAATAATGATATTAAGGGAATTAATGAAGACGAATACAACTAAATATTAAGTTTACATGAGAAATTAGGGTTATTATAATAGAGAATTATTGTTTTCAGGAACATGTTACAAGTAAATAAACACTAGAATAACCATAAACTAAGGTAGAAAAACCCCAACCTCTGAAATGGTACTTTCTCCCCGCTTCATGAAGAGTGTGGTTTGCCCAAAAACCAAACATTTTCCATGTAAATTTAATTCATGAGTTTTAAAAATACAAAGCTTGATATATACTGTATGCAGGTAACAAAATGTTATTTGAATGAGTAAGAGCCTTAAAGGAAGTACAGAGTTATTTTGAAGATGGCATTTGATCTGTTGAGGAAGAAAGTCACAGGCAAATATTCAATATTTTATGAGGGTGTAGAATTACTACAGATCTACAGTCTTTTTTGTTTTCTATTTCATCAAATAATGTCAGCTTGGGATTATCATAAGCTTTTGGAGTAGGCAGGAGCCACACCTAGGGCATGATTTAGAGGCGGGGAAGCTGTTTGGTTAAGTGTAAGTTTATGGCTACGGCGGATTCCCACAGTATCGCTATTAACTCCAAGTTATGATGAAACCAAAACTTTGTCTGCACATGCCTCTCTCATGATTAAGTTATTTGAGTACAGAGAATTGCTAATGTTTTCCAAAGCTCTCATTCTAGGTTTCTCAGAAGGCCAGGTGACATTCATGCAAGACCTAACTCTACACAACCTTGGCATTAATGAGATTTCCTAGGCCTAAGAATTTGAATTATTTTATTTTTTAAATAATTTCAGTTTTTATTTTTGACTCAGAGGGTACATATGCAGGTTTGTTAGAAGGGTATAATGTGTGATGCTGAGGTTGAGGTTTTATTGAGTCCATCACCTAGGTAGTGAGCATAGTACCCAATAGTTAGTTTTTCAATCTTTTCTCCCTTCTCTGCCTCCCCATTCTAGTAGTCCCCAGTGTCTATTTTTGCCATCTTTAAGTCTGTGAGTACCCAGTGTTTACCTCCCACTTAAAGGGAGAACATGTGGTATTTTGTTCCTGTCATAATTTGCTTAGGATAACAGCCTCTAGTGCATCCATGTTGCAGCAAGCGACATGATTTAATTCCTTCTTTTGGTTGCATAGTATTCCATGGTGTGTATGTACCACGTATCCCTTATCCAATCCAACACTGATGGGCACCTATGTTGATTTCATGTCTTTGCTATTGTGAATAGTGCTGTGATGAACACGTGTGTGTGTGTCTCTTTGGTAGAATGATTTATATTCTTTTGAATGTATACCCAGTAATGGGATTGCTGGGTTGAAGGGTAGTTCTAAGTTCCTTGGGAAATCTCCAATCTGCTTTCCATAGTAGCTGATCTAATTTACATTTCCATCAACAGTGTACCCTTGTCTCCACAGCGTCATCAGCCTCTCTTGTTTTTTGACTTCTTAATAATAGCCATTCTGACATATACAAGGTAGTATTCATTATGGTTTCGACTTGCATTTCTCTAATGATTAATGATGTTGAGCATTTTTTCATGTTTGTTGCCCACTTGTATGTCTTCTTTTGAGAAGTGTCTGTTCATGTCCTTTGGCATTTTTTAATGGGGTTGTTTTTTGCTTGTTGAATTAAGTTCCTTATACATAATGGATATTAAATCTTTTTCAGTGAAATAGTTTGCAAATATTTTCTTCCATTCTGTAGTTGTCTGTTTACTCTGCTGATAGCTTCTTTTGCTGTGCAGAAGCTCTTCAGTTTAATTAGGTCCCACTTTGTTTTTTGTTGCAATTGCTTTTTAAGACTTAGTCATGAATACTTCCCCCAACACTGATATCCAGAATGGTGTTTCCTAGATTTTTTTTTTCTAAGATTCTGATAGTCTGAGATCTTACATTCAAGTCTTTAGTCCATCTTTAGTTAATTTTTGTACATGTTGAAAGGTAGAGTCTACTTTCATTTTTCTGGATATGGTTAACCAGCTATCCCAGCATCATTTATTGAATAGAGTCCTTTCCCAATTGCTTGTTTTTGTTTACTTTGGTAAAGATAAGATGTCTGTAGGTGTGTAGCTTTATTTATGGGTTCTCTGTTCTGTTCCATTGGCCTATGTGCCTGTTTTTGTGCCAGCACCAGGCTGTTTTGGTTACTGCAGGCTTATAGTGTAGTTTGAAGTTGGGTAACGTGATGCTTCCAGGTTTGTTCTTTTTGCTTAGGGTTGCTTTGGATATTGGGGCTCTTTTCTGGTTGCATATGAAATTTAGAATAGTTTTTTCCAATTCTGTGAAAAATGACGTTGGCAGTTTAATAGGAATAGCATTCCATCCAAGGTTTGCCTTCGGCAGTATGGCCATTTTAACAATATTGATTTTTCCTGTCCATGTGCATAGAATGTTTTTCCATTTGTTTGTATTATTTATGATTTTTAGCAGTGTTTTTTTTTTTAGCTCACTTTGTAGAGATCTTTCAATTTCTTCATTAGGTGTATTCCTGGGTATTTTATTTTATTTTTATTTTTTGGCTATCGTAAATGGAATTGTAGTCTTGAGTTGGCTCCCTGTTTGAATGTTATTGGTATATAGAAATGCTACTGATTTTTGTACATCGATTTTGTGTTCTGAAACTTTACTGAAGCCATTTTTCGGTTCCAGGAGGCTTTTGGTGGAGTCTTTAGGGTTCTGTAAGTATAGAATTATATTGTCAATGAAGAGAGATAGTTTGACTTCTTTTTTTCCTATTTGGGTGCCCTTTATGTCTTTCTCTTGTCTCATTGCTCTGGCCAGGACTTCTAGTACTATGTTGAGTAGGAGTGGTAAAGAGTAGGCATTCTTGTCTTGTTCCAGTTCTCAAGGGGAATGCTTCCAGCTTTTGCCTATTCAGTATGATATTGGCTGTGGGTTTGTTACAGATAGCTCTTATTGTTTTGAGGTATATTCCTTCAACACCTAGTCTGTTGAGGGTTTTTATCATGAATGGATATTGGATTTTATTGAAAGCTTTCTCCACCTCTATTGAGATGATCAGATGTTTTTTGTTTTTAATTGTGTGGTGAATCACATTTATTGACTTGTGTATGTTGAACCAATATAGTACTCCAGGAACAAAGCCTACTTGATGGTGGTAAATTAACTTTTTGATACGCTGCTGGATTCAGTTTGCTAGGATTTTTTTGAGCATTTTTGCATCTATGCTCATCAGAGGTATTTGCCTATAGGTTTCTTCTTCTATAGTGTTTTTGCCAGGTTTTGGTATCAGGATGATGCTGGCTTTGTAGAATGAGTTAGAGAGGAGTCCCTCCTCTTTAATTTTTTGAAATTATTTCATCAGCATTGATGCCAGCTTGTCTTTGTACATCTGGTAGAATTCAGCTGTGAATCTACTTGTTCCAGGGCATTTTTTGGTTGGTAGGATTTTATCATTCATTCAATTTTGAAACTTGATATTGATCTGTTCACGGTCTCAATATTTTCCTAATTTAATCTTGAGAGGTTGTGTGTTTTCAGGAATTTATTCATTTTCTCTAGATTTTCTAGTTTGTGTGCATAGAGGTAGTCATAGTAGTCTCTGAGGATCATTTGTATTTCTCTGGGATCAGTTGTAATGTCACTTTTGTTATTTCTGATTCTGCTTATTTATATCTCCTCTTTTTTTCTTTGTTAATCTAGCCTGCAGTCTATCAATCATGTTTATACTTTCAAAAACCGACTTTTGGTTTTGTTGATTCTTTGTATGGATTTTTGGGTCTCGATTTCGTTCAGTTTTGCTGATTTTACTTATGTTTTTTTTCTTTTGGAAGTTTTAGCATTAGTTTTTGTTTCTCTAGTTCATCTAGGTCTGATGTTTGATAGTTAATATGAAATATTTCTAACTTTTTAAGGTAGGCATTTAGTGCTATAAACTTTCCTCCTAACACTGCTTTTTGCTGCATCTTAGAGACTTTGGTATGTTATGTCTCTGTGTCTATTTCAAAGATGTTGATTTCTGCTGTAATTTCATTGTTTACCGAAAAGTCATTCAGTAGCATGTTGTTTAATTTCCAAGTAATTCTGTGGTTTTGGGAAATCTTCTTGGCATTGATTTCTATTTTTATTGCACTGTGGTCTGAGAGTATAGTTGGTACAATTTCAGTTTTTAAAAATTTGTTGAGACTTGCTTTATGGCTGAGCATGTGATCAATCTTGGAATATATTCTGTGTGCAGATGAGAAGAATGTATATTTTGTGGTTGATGGTTGGAGTATTCTGTAGATGTTTATTAATAAGTCCAATTGGTCAAGTTTTTCTTTGTTAGTTTTCTGCCTCAATGATCTGTCTAATGCTGTCAATGGGGTGTTAAAGTTCCCCACTACTGTTATGTGTCTGTCTAAGTCTTTCTGTAGGTTGAAGAGTACTTGTCTTATGAATCTGGGTGCTCCAATGTTGGGTGTGTATACATTTAGTATAGTTAAGTCTTCTTGTTGAATTGAACCTTTTGCCATTATATAATACCCTTCTTTGTCACTTTTTACTTTTGTTGGCTTAAAGCCTGTTGTATCTGATATAAGAATAGCACCCACTGCACTATTTTGTTTTCAATTTGTGTGATAGCTCTTCCTCCAACCATTTAGTTTAAGCCTATGGGTGTTATTACACACGAGATGGGTCTCTTAAAGACAGCAGATTAATGGGTCTTGTTTTTTAATCCAACTTGCCACTCTGTGCTTTTTAAATACGGTGTTTAGCCCATTTACATTCAAGGTTAATGTTGATATGTGAGGTGTTGATCCTATTGCGAAGTTATTAGCTGGTTGCTTTGTGGTTTCTATTGTGTGGTTGCTTTATAAAGTGTGTGTGCTACGTACTTAAGTAACAGGTATCATTCTTTTGTTTCCATGTTTAAAACTTCCTTAAGGATTTCTTGTAAGGCTGGTCTAGCAGTAACAGATTCCCTAAGCACTTGGTTAAATTGTTTAACTTATTTGAGAAATTATTTTGCCATAAAATCAAAATAGATGGAATGAACCATAGAAACCTAGTTTTAAAAGGCTTTTAAATTAAAATATTATGGTATCGGTTGGGTATGGTATGTTGGCTTTGGTTTAGGGTGGACTTGGTAGCATAATATCCATGCAGTTTCCTCATTTGTAATCATCATCAATAATGTCTGCAATTGCCTCAGTGGTCCAGGCTGTGAGTGTTTGTGAGGGAGTGGTGGTGGTGCACATTGCTGTGGATTGGGGCACCTGTCATTTTCAGGCCAGGTACATGCAGGTATGGTAGGCTGGCCACCTGTTTGATTGCTTACATTAGAGATGACATTTAGATGTTGAGTATAATATCAAAAAAGATAAGGAAACCTGAATACTCTTGTTCCAGAAGACCAGTTTCAGAGGGTCTCAAATGAGTGAGAATAAAGACAAACAGTCTTAACTTCTCAACTTCTCTACAAGCATTTTCCAATTAGTTGTGCATGATTCCACTTTTACATAAATTAAAAATGGTACTTACAGCCCAAACCATGAATATTGTAAATGAGTAATAAACATTTATAAGCATCCATTTTGTGCAAAATCCTTAGCTAGGTGCTGTAGGGTGCACGAAGCAGCATAAGAAGAATATTTTGCTCTCAAGAAGCTTATGCTGGAGTTGGAAAAACTAGATACAAACACATGGAAACAAAATTGGTGGTGTGAAAAATGTCAAGAGAGTGGCAAAAACTATGTTATGGGACTCAGCTTTTAACTGACCAGAATCCGTTTATTCTCTAATGCACATTAGCATTAAAATTTGAGGCAATTCCCTTAAATTCTCTAAACTTCAGTGTTTTAATATATAAAATACTATTATTGGGCTAGAATTTTGCTAAAGTCTATTCAGCTCTTATGATGATGTATATGGATAATATACATAGTTGCATACGCAACTATGAATACATATTTTTTCAAAGTTGAAGTGGAAATAAATATTAATATGCTCTCTAACTTTTGCTTTATTTTTCTTAGGTTTCCTCAATGGATGCTCTAGCAACATCAATCAACCAGTTTGCCCTGGAGTTGAGCAAAAAGCTAGCTGAATCTGCTCAGGGTAAAAATATTTTCTTTTCCTCCTGGAGCATCTCAACTTCCTTGACCATGGTGTATTTGGGCGCCAAAGGTACCACTGCAGCCCAAATGGCCCAGGTGAGTGGAAAAGGTCAACCATCTTCTGTTTCTTGTAAACTAAGTGCTTTCATTGCCTTTTAACTTCAGTTTTTCTCTTGACAACTCAATAATTTACATTTCACAATAACATTCTCTAAAACAAGACATACATTAAAACATTCTATACCATAAAACAAATCCTGGTAAAGAGAATCAATTTACAAACTGTTGCTAGGAAAACCATTTGAGAATCTGTGTCCTTTAGCAAAATAAAATGGAGAAAGGATGAGGTTATCAATTTTTATTCAACACCAAAACCAATTTTATTTTGATGATATTATTTCAAAAAGTAATTGGTCAAACTTTAAATAATAGAATTATTCAGCATCTTTATAATCACATAAGGATTTTCTTGAAGACACAAAAAAGAAAAATAAAAGAATTCTGTTTCTCATGCTTTGTTTGATTCTCTCTTTGTTTAGTCCCTGGTTATCTGAATGAATATAAGGAGCCCATTAAGATCATTACAATAACAATATAATACTATTATATACAGAACTATTTTTGCAATAAGCATCCTCAAAACATTGTGTGTATGTAAATATATATGTAGTCATAGCAAAATAGCCATATGTGTATGTAAAAATATATATGAATACATATATATATATATGCAACAATATGTATATATAAATGTGATTTTAAATTAAAAAAAAACAGAAAGAGTAAACTCGGCCCTAAATCTTGCAAAATCAAATGGCCAAATGACAGAATTTTCACCCAATAAGGTGACTTCCTTGCAAAGTATGGATATGAACACAGTTGGTAATTCTGAGGGAAGTGGGCAGAACACATGCTATATTAGTCTGGATTTGGGATATCATCCTTACTCTTGTAGTTCACAAGATATCAGGTGGTTTAAAAACAACAACGGCAACAACAAAATCCTTGTTCACAACTTGTTAGTGACAGGTTCATTAGCTCAAAAGTCTTAATCATTAATGTGATAGACAATCTTAGTGGATTCCAATGTGAATCTATTTCATACAAATATATTGCTGGGTGTTGCTTGCCCTTGTTTCAGATGTTAACACTTTCAGTTGCAAATGAGCCTCATGAATTAGCTGTGCACCCCTTTATGTATTGCAGGTGGCCCTTGTTCTATTACCATGAGTCAATGCAACCCTTGATGTAGTAGACTGTATTTCTTATTGTCAGCTGGGTCCAGGACTTGGGAGATAAAAGTATTGCCTTCTGTTCTATTGTTGTACAATTCCAAGGAAAGAAGAGTATCTACATCCTGCCTGTTAACTTTCCAGTGAAATGCTGGGGTGAACACTAACATTGTGCCTAAATATGTCAAGTGGTGGTAGACAATAGGAACCAAGCATTTAACTAGAAAAAAAAAGCAATTAAAATTCCTTAATTTTCCACATAATTATGGCTTTTACCTAAACTGTCTAAATGATGGTCTCAGTTGGACACCTAGCATTCTTCTTAAAACAACCATGAGTAAAAAGGAAATATGGAAAATAAGAGAATTTTACCTCAAGGTTTTCCCAACATCATTCTAGTTATAAAACATAGGAAAATAAAGAGACTAGCAACTTAAATTTGACTTTAGAAAATTTATTTAAAAGCAGTTCTTGACTTATGTTATTACACACATTATTTAAGCCAAGTCAGAGCCCCTTTGTTTAACTAATTATATGTTCTGCAATTATAGGAATGACTGACTTGTATTTACAGATGATGTGTAATTTATATGATTACTTCTCTGCAGTCTATTCATTTGTCTTTTTATTGAAATTACAGGTGCTTCAATTTAACAGAGACCAGGGAGTCAAATCTGACCCTGAAAGTGAAAAAAAAAGGAAAATGGTATATCTTATCCTTTAATATATATTTGATAATTAAGGAAAAAGTACTTTTAGCACATGTATTTCAGTGATAAGCAATTTTTAGCAGGTAATTTTTCTTAGAAACACATATTAAAGTTACAGAAACACTTTTTCGGAATACAAATTATCTATACTTTTTGAAAGATCTCTTGTCCCCACGCCCTTTTAATCTCTCTAAAAATTTCTCTAGTTTCAGACTTTTTCTTGCCTATTTTTGCAAACTAAATGTGAAGAAAATTATGGCCTCAGTAACATTTCATTCTTTTGCACTAACACTAAAGAAAACATTTTTATCCACTTTAGGATCATTTTCAACTTTTGTTTGTAATTCCCCAAATAATTTTATTTAGCTTTAGTTTGCTAACATGTACGTAACTCTTGTTCAACATTTTTATTTGACAGATTCCTTCTCTTTTAAAGGAATTCAACTTGAGCAACTCGGAAGAAATACACTCTGATTTCCAAACACTTATCTCAGAAATCCTCAAGCCCAACAATGACTACCTACTTAAAACAGCCAATGCGATGTATGGTGAGAAAACATATCCATTTCACAATGTAAGTGCAAATGTCTTATTTTAAGCTAACGGAAAAGAAACAGCAATGTGAGACCAAACAGTAAACTCTGTATGTTTCTTTAGGGATCTCAGGGACAATCTTCATGTGATCAGTACTTCCCTATAAACAATCAATTAGACCAACCAATGAGTGTCTAATGGTAAAGGAAACCAATAACGGGTCTCAAACCAGATCTAGCAATCAGATATTTCTGTCTAGAATAAAGAGGTAATCCCTGAGAATGGCCTACAAATACATATGGAGACTTGGCTAGAGACTGTCTACTTCAGAGCAAAACTGACCTTGGGATGAGAGAAGTGAGCAGTTTTTACATCAAGACTTTACAGACTTTGGGAACATGAAACGTGAAATAATATCAACTTCTCCTCTTTGCTAATGGTTGAAACCCCACCAATGCAGACCATGATGAGTCTGTCCTCTGTTAAGAGGGTCACATGAAAGCGCAGGTCAATAATTTACTTCTTTGTCCATCATTTCCTTGGGCAGGAGGACCCAGGTGTCCAGTGGGCAAAGAGCAAGGAAATTAGATAAGGTAGAAGAATAGCAGTAAGATAAAATAAAGCTACCTTGTGATTTCAAGCAATGCTATCCCTGTTCAAATCTAGTGAATTCTGGGGAGTTCAGAAATTGAGCTTTGCTATTACTAAAGATATAAAATCATCCAAATGGAATCTTAAAGACAGTTTCCTTTCTTGTAGGCTCACAGACTCTCGTTTGATTCAGAAATAGGAGACGTGATTGACTCAATGGGCACTTGGAAACAAGAGGGACACAGAGATAGAGACAAACATATTTTTATATGTCCACAAGCCCTGAATTAAGACAGGCAGTGGTGCGTCATAAATATTTAAGTTTTCTTTTTACTAGATTTTAAATTCCACAGAATTTTGACTTCATAATCTTCAAGCCACTTCCTGGCAACAGAAGTAACTCATCACTTTTTACTCCTACAAGCCCTCCATAAAGTAAGCAAATTGAAGGAATACTACATGGTCTTGAAGAATAAATTATGTTCCCAAGGCAGGTGCCCCCACAACAGCAAACTCAGTCATAGCCTACATGTGATGACTGCCACTGGGTGAACATCAGAGGACCAGGAGGAGGTGGAGGCCTCAATTTTTTTTTTTTTTTTTTTGCCTCAGAATGCCTAATATAACATTCGACTCTGCTTAGAAATCCATTTTCATGGCAGAATATCATTTTCTTCAAGGGTCCTCCACAAGATTCTTGATGTTTAGAATCCACAGAAGGAAGCTACCAGTATCACAAGCCTCACTTTGGTTTCATCCCTACCATAAAAAGTCAAGTACAATGCCCAATACCTCTTGGCCACTGGGGTTACTCTTGTTATTTGTAGTCCCTTTCCATTCTAGCCTCATTTCAAGGCATGGATAAAAATAGAAAGGAAGATGATGTGGAAGCCCCAAAAATGTGGGCATCAGTACTTCCTTCCACAGCTGGAGCTCTGCATAGCTAGCCAGTGCCCTGCTAAGTTTGAAGAGGGAGGTGTTTAGTTTTTAACCAAAACTTGGAGTCAGGAAAGAGAGGATGGAGTGATGGTGTGGGAGTATGCAATTGCCCGCCTACCTAGTGCTTTTGATAATATAAATAGATTTGATTTCTCAATTTTGAACAAACTCTACAAAAGGGGATTTTTATCTATGTCTTTCAGAAATATTTAGAAGACATGAAAACATATTTTGGTGCAGAGCCTCAGTCTGTTAACTTTGTGGAAGCTTCTGATCAAATCAGAAAGGACATCAACTCTTGGGTTGAAAGACAGACCAAGGGTAAGCTTTCGCCAAGGGGCTTGGCAGCGTGCTTTTCCCAAACATCCTTGCATTTATTTTAGTTTGTGTCATGCGTAAATATGTATACTCTTTAAATAGAAGTGTGGACACATTGCAAATATTCAGAACATTTATTTCTATTCATGTACATAATTTTTACATTCATTGCCTTCCTAATAAGTCTTATCTAAAACAAGTAAGTCAGGCCATCACTTTACCAAAGAGACAAGAAAATTATCATCTCCCACTAATTCCAAAGAAGAGTCCAAGGGTAAAAAGCAGAAAAATGCAAAAAGGAAATTGAAAATACTGCTGCATGCATGGTTTTTATGGAAAAATATCTACTAATAACAGAAATGTGGCATTAAATGTGCTATAGAATCTTAAATACTTTTCAAAGTAAGTTCAAGTATCAGTTAGAGTATGGATTAAACTACTCTAAAGAAGAGACCCAAAATACAGTGGCTTAATAAGACACAAGTTTGTCTTTCTCTCAAATAATAGTTCAAAGGTAGTTAGGCATCCTAGGTTAGAGAGAGCATTCTGCCTCCCAAGGCAGATCCAGAGATCCAGGCTGGTGTTCAGCACTGCCATCCTCAATACATGGCTTCCATCTCTAGGTGCAAGATGGTTCTTACAATAGCCAGTTGTACTAGCAGCAAGAAGTGGGGAAAAGAAATTTCAGCAAAAGCTAATTTGTCTTTAAGGGGATGCCCTGGAAGTTTCACATGTTAATTCCACTCATCTCCCACTGGTCTAAACTTAGTCCATAGCACACTTTCTGCTAGGGTGACCAGTGCATTCTGGTTTGCCTGTGACTTTCCTAGTTTTAGGATCAAAAAGCCCCTAATTCCAGGCAAGAGTGACCAACCACATTCCAGTCAATTTCCAGTCACTATACTTGCTGGAAGAAAGACCTGCAAAATGGAGTTTTCAGCTGGGTTGCCACTTTTCACCTAAATTTCAGGGTTTTATTTCTAAAAGGAAGTAGAAGGATTCTCCCAGGCAATTTAACAGTCTTTTATTATTATCCTTATTTTAGAAATAAGGAAGCTCAGATTTTAGAGAAATTATCTATGATTACACAGTTTAAAGCTTCAGCAATAGGATTTCAAATGTAAGTCAGCTTAGTTCCAAAGTCTGAACTGATTTTTACACATCATGCTGCCTTTTAAATCAACATTTCAATTGATATTCTATTATATCTTATGAGGAAAACAAAGGCATCATCATTAATGAAGATTAATTCATCATTCATGATTTAATGAAGATTAATTCATCATTTGTCATTAATGAATATTAATGATGATACCTTTGCTTTGTGTCTAAGCACATGGAATGTTTTGCTGTCTTCTCCTCTGAACTTCAGGGCTCATAACAAATACCTGCTAGACATATTTGCCAAGGGTCCCATGCATTTCAAATTCAGCTTACTTGAAATCACATTCAGAATGGTTTTCCCAGACCTTGTCTTCCTCATGTATTCTCCATCTTGGTGAATGGGTACACCAATCACACACTTGCCCAGAACAGTAATCTGAGACACACTCTAAATTCTCCCCTTTCCTTTGCTTCCTTTTAAATGTTTCTCAGAGTTCACTTTTCCTTTCAAATCCTTTCCTCCGCAGCCTTTCTTTCTTCGCTATCTTTTATCTGCACAAATGCAATAATTTGCCTCCAATCTTGTTCCCTTCAAATCTAACCTCCATTTACCACCCAAATTACCTGCCTAAAATACAAATTAGACCAGATAGGCCATGTCACTCCTCTACTCAAAACCGATTCATGCTGCCCCATGACCTATGCGATCAACACAAAGCCCCTAACCAGACATACAAGGCCCAATGTGATTGCGGAGCCTGGCTTGTCTCTCCACTTAAACTCTTGTCACTCCCTGTATTAAAATTTATATTTCAGGGATTCTACATGTCATAGAGTGTCCTGAACTCCCTGTGCTACTTAATGATCCTGTATTCATGCCATTTCTTCTATCTGAAATACCATTCCCTGCCCTGCCACCCCCAACCCCTCCTTTGCCCCCAGATAACTTCTCGGGGCTTCATTCAGGCTAAACATCCTCCTCCTTGCTCCCATGACATTTGTGCAAACCTTTACTTTGACACTTACCACACTGTTACCAAAACTAACTACATCTACGTCCCCTGCTAGACTCAAGGACTCCATGTGTGATAACTGCCTTCAGCTTTAAATCACACATAACAGGCCTGTGTGGAATGAGGTTCAAGCATCAGTATTTTTAAGTCCTTTGGAGATTCTAATTTGCAGTCAAAGTTAGGAGTCACTGCAATAAATGGAATTATTTCATTAATCTCACTGATGCTCCCTGCCCCCAACAAGCTCCATGAATGTGTGGCCTTTGAGTTTCTAACGCCCTGAGCAACACCCCAACCTCCCAAGAAGTCATCTGTGATGCCTTTTGTGTGTGTATGCTGTGGTTTCCTCTATCAGTCTAATCCATCTGTATTTTCTCTTTTGGGATTCTTCAAATTTTCCAGTCCTTTAATGGCATCTTGACTTGTAGCACTGTTTCAGATACATTCTTTTAAACAAACATATGGTCTAAAACATTAAGTAACCTTGTAAAACAGCATTTTTTACTATAAATTTAAAGGTTAAAAAAAGTAAGTGTACTTCGACTATGTATTTTAAGGCTGAAAAAAAGTACACAAATATTGTACCCTAGTTTTTAAATTTGTTTTTAATAGAAGAATGGGTTTGCAATCCTGAAACTACTTCATATTTGTTCTAGGATTAAGCAAATAAGGAAATATATTGGAAATCATGAGAGCCAGAAAAGAAATTTCAAATAAGGCAAAGACAAAGGCGACAATGAACCCTGTGTTATTAGATTGGAAGTGAAAGTATCAATATGACCTCCTACTCTTCAATATATATGCAGAAAGATAATTCAATAGATAAATGTAGAAATAGATACAGATGTGTGTATAATGCATACATTTCCTAGCCCCATTTGCTGAGAGGATCTGGAAGCAATGACATCCCAATAGTAATCAGCATATCTGACACCCAGATCTTGATTTCTAAACTCCTTCTTTCAAAAAAAGAAAGCAGAGCTCCTGGACAAAATGATGGTAACAGGGCTGGGACAAGGGAAGTAAAAGATAAGGACATTTTGTGGTAACAGAATGTAAGGAAATGCTCAAAATACTTGGGAATATGTCAGAAGGATACAGGAGCCAACAGGGGAGGCTTCCAATGACAAAATCTGGAGCAATTTGTGCAACAAAATAAATAATGATAGTAACGGATTATAACCTATAGAATAAAGAAAATACCCATGAGTCTATACTGATATAAACAAATAATTGAAGATCCAAATAAATGAAGAAGGGAAGGCTCTTTCTCATAGTAGAATTCTAGTTAATGAATACAGAAGAATGATGGAAATATAAAACCACTATCTGCAATAGTAACCACAGTAGTAATTGTTTTAGATACAAATCATAAATGGATACTAAAATTAGTGGACAAAAGCCTGATGAGAAACAGAATATTACCTGCTCTCAAAGTATCTTCCCACATGATACCAAAAAATAAAAAAAACACCCAGTCCTTTTACATTGGAAAAATCAGTGTTCAAATTAATAGCACCAGTAACAGGACATATGGGCACCATGCACTTCCTTATATGATTCATTGAGAAGAACACAGCATGACTTCGGTGATTGTATTAGTTTCCTAGGGCTGTCATAACACATTAAGGTAAACAGAGTGGTTAAAAACAACAAAAATGTATTCTCTCACAGTTTTGGAGGCTAGGTGTCAAAATCAGGCTGTCAGCAAGGTTGTGCTGTCTCTGAAGGCTCTAGAGAAGAAACTTGCATGAGCTTCTCATAGCTTCTGGTGGTTGTTGACAATCCTTGGCATTCATTTGCTTGTTGATGCATCACTCCAATCTTTGCCTGCATTGGTACATGGCTTCCTCTTCTTGTCTGTATCTCTCTTTTGTCTCTGCATCTTCACATGGCATTCTCCTTTCTGTGTGCCTATGTCCAAATTCCACCCTCCTTCCAGAGAGACTAGTCATTGGATTGGGTCTCACCTTAATCCAATATGACATCATCTTAACTTTATTTCATCTGCAGAGACTGTATTTCCAAATAAGGTCACATTCACAGGTACTATGGGTTAGAACTGGGACACGTCTTTTTGGGGGACACAATTCGACCCACCACGGTGATACTCTCACAAAAATGCATAACTTGAGTATTATCTTGATTAAACATCAGACACACCTGAACTGGGAATTCAGGGGAATTCTACAAAACAAATGGGAAGTCTTTCTTAAAGGTGTCAAGGTCATGAAAGACAATGAATGAGTGAGAAACTGTTCCAGATTAAAGGTGAATAAGAAGAAATTACAACTAAATGCAATGCAAGGTCTTGTATTGATTTCTAACCCAGAAAAAAGGACTTTATTAGAACAACTGATGAAATTTAAATATGACCTGTCAATAATATTCTATTAATGTTAACTTCCTGGTTTGGATCATTAGTGTATATAAGATGTCATCATTTATCCATATTTTATTATCATAATTATTATAAATGTGGTGTATCACTAGGATGTAGCTATATCACTTTCTAATTGTTTATTGTTATAAGAAAATAATTTTTTAGTGTAATAGTGTAACAACACCTAGAAGAACTTCTTATTAGTTTTCATTGTTTTTTAGTTGATTCTCCTTGCTTTCCTTATTATTTGCAAATAATAATTTTGTCTCTTCCTTTTATATAATATCTCACCTAATTTTTTTTGCTTTACTTAGTATTTTGAGAAAAATGCTGAATAATGGTAGTCATAGCAGACCATAAATACCACTAATGTTTCTGGTTTAGCATTATTATGGGTTTGTTGAAGAAAAATATTATTTTTAATATTATAGAAGTATTCTTCATTTTAATTTACAAAGTCATCATTTTAAAATTAGAAATGAATGTTGAAGATCAAAAGTATTTTTGCAGATGATGTTATGATTTTTTTCTCCTATCAGTCATCAAAGCAATGTCTCAGTCCATTACAGCTGCTATAACAAAACAGACTGGGTAATTTGTAAATAATAGAAACTTATTACTCACAGTTCTGGATGCTGGGAAGTCCGAAATCAAGGTGCCAGGAGATTCAGCGTGTGGCTAGGGCTTGCTCTATAATTCCAAGGTGACACTTTCTCATTGTCATCGCATAGTGGAGGTGGCAAACAGGCTCCCTCAATCCCTTTATAAGGACACTAATCATATTCATGAGGGCAGAGCCCTCCTGATCTAATCCTTTCCCAAAGGCCCCACCTGTTAATTCTATCACATTGAACATACGAATTTTGGAGGGACACAAATATTCAGACCATATCAGCAACACGTTACATTAATAGATTTCCTAATATGTGTTTCTTGCATTCCTAATGTATATTAATTAGATTTATTTACTAAAATGTAATTTAGGGTTTATTTGTTTATGTTCACAAGAGAAATGGGTTTACAGACGGGAATTTTGTGCTTTCTTGTCGTTTTTATACTAGGTATATGCTAGCTTGATAAAAGTAATCAGAGAATTTTCTATTTTATGCTTTGAAACTGTGTTAATAGTGTAGAGATTTATCATTTACTTGAAGGTTGCAAAGAATTTACCTGTCTACATGTCTGGGGTTGATGCTGTTTCCACAGGAGGTAATCATTTGACAGTTGTGAAATTTCAATCACGTTTAATTTTTTTTTCAGATTTTCTACTGTATCTTGAGATTCTATTAATATTTTCCTGGAAAATTCTTTTTTAAATTAAGTACCACAAACTGTCTCTTATAATTTTAACAGCTTTCCCATGTCTGTATTTTGGCAGTTTAAAAGACAGCCCTTTATTCTGAGTAGTGTCTGTTGCAGAGTGAAGCTGGGTTGGTCAGGAGGTTCTCCTTAATCCAGTTCTATCTACCTCAGTTATCAAACATGTGCCTCTAGAGCAAACCTATAATACTTGATTTGAGAGCTATATATTTGACATATTTTTATAAATCGTTAAAGGTGCTTTAGTAGAGAGTTTGGAGAGAATGTATTTGGGGTTGATAGCCAAATATCAGTTTAAGTTGTAACTATAACAGTCTGATAGAAGCAATTGCACACAGCAATATTTTGGGCAACCGGAAAACATTGGCACAGCCTTTCAGATGTTAATCAGAGCAGCTTACGGTTTGTGGCTACAAAGAGAAGTGAAAAAGAAGGAAGTATTTCAGTCCCCTCAAAATAGGGGTACGAATCAACTCATATTAGAGGGAAGTTTTTTAATAATTAAAATGCAAATTTGTACTTTATGTGGAATAATGCTTACTGACCATCCAGCATATTATTTCTTCAGTGTTTCTCTCTTTATTCAGAGTAGCTATTCTGGACAGGAATAGTACTTGTCCATTTCCGGAAAATCAAAAACCAGGACTTTTAAAGAAAACCTTTATAGTTCCAGAAAAAATAGAAGCCTGGTTGTCTTTAATTAAAATATACATATTTCTACAAGTCATTTGCAACCTGCCTTTTGTTCTTACAGGTAAAATCCAGAATCTCCTGCCTGATGACTCTGTGGATTCCACAACCAGGATGATTCTGGTGAACGCCCTATACTTTAAAGGAATCTGGGAACATCAATTCTTAGTGCAAAACACCACAGAAAAGCCTTTTAGAATAAACGAGGTAGGAAACTTTTAAAGATCAGTTTGGATTTTCACATGGCATTGTACAAGTGATTCTCTTATAAATTCACTCTTCTTTTAGATTGTATGTTCTAGTGAACTATGGCTCTTACTAGGGAAGTGATGGCTGGGCTAAAAGCCTTCAGTTCCATGGGGAATTCATTGAAATTTCCCCGTCCTTGTTTTTCTCTGAATATACAATCTCTCAGTCCTTGCTACCCATGTGAGCTGGGTAGAGTAGTTTTCATACTTATTTCCTAGGTGAGAAATATAATGTAGCCAAGTGACTGGAGGCATGCCTGAGTTAGAAGCAGTCCAGAACAAGAACCTAAGAGTCCTCACTGCAAGTTCTGTACCTGCCCTGCTAAACCAGTCCTAACTTCTACCAAATTCTTACCCTTACATAAGTAAAAGCAATAAAAAGGGAGACTAAAGTGAGGTTATAGATCTGACTCTCGTGAATGGGCTGGAGTGTGGCTGGGCCTTGGGACCTGATTGGAAACAAGGACTTAAATGTTGTCAGGATTTTTTCCTCTGTTTTTTCAACTCTGTTTCTACCATCATTCTTCTCTCAGGTTGAGGTCTAACTTTCTCTGCTTCCCAGTTCACAATGACAGAACATAGCTACTCACAGGACCTTCTCCATTCTAGAGACCAGTTGGAAAATCCCATTCCAAATTCATAGGAAAGGAACTAGTTGACCAAGTTTTGTTACAGTTGTTAAGTCTAGGGATAGGCCGCAAACAGTGCTGCTGTGGAACTATGGCTGTAATGAATGTGTGCAATAGGCATTTTTCAATCAGTGGGGTGAGGATGGGGAAAGAACTGAACATGTAATCCAGTAGGTTAATGAGAATTGAGCTGGATAGTTACCTGGGTTTATATATTCACTGGAAATTTTCAGTTGCAAGTGATAGAAAAGTATTCCAAACTAGCTCTGGCAAAATGGGAATTGTACTGGAATTAGCTGAGGTGACAAAAAAAACTGGGAAGTCCAAGAGTGAGTGATTGGGGTATTTAGAGTCTCAACACATGATCCCAGTTCATTCTCATGCTGTCTCTTTCTCTTTTTCTCTCTAGTTGCTGCTCTCATTCTCTAATAATGATCGGGGAATACTGTTGTCTCATATTCAGTCTTCAAGCTTCACAACTCTAGTAGACAGAGAAAGTGTTTGCCATTAGTTCTAGGAGGGCTCTGGTTGGGGCCATTCATGGGCTTTCTCTGGAAACAAGCACAGTATGCTGGAGTACTCGCAGTAAACAGCCCTTGTCATATGGCCACCACCTTAGCATACGGTGGGGCTTTGTGATTGACAGTCGATATGGAATGGAAAAGTAACATATGTCTACAACATCTAAGTTGCAGGGGTGTTTGTTCTGCTTTCATTTGGCAATTGGTCTTATTTTAAAATAAGCTTGATTTTTAGAGCATTTTTAGGTTTACAGAAAAAATTGTGCACAAAGTATAGGGCTCTCATATGTCCTCCCTTCAACACACACACAGTTTCCCTTATTATTAACATCTTACATTAGTGTGACATATTTGTTATAATTGATGATCTAATATTGATACATCATTATTAACTAAAATCTATAGTTTACATTTGGGTCCACTGTTGATGTCGTACTGTTCTGTGGGTTTCGAAAATGCTCAATATCACATAGCCACCATTACAATAGCATTCCGAATAGTTTCCCTGCCCTAAAAGTGCCCTGTGCTTCACCTGTTCATCCATTCCCCCTAAATTCCTGACAGCCACTGATCTTTTTTTGTTTGTACAGTTTTGGCTTTTCTGGAATGTCATATAGTTGTAATCATACAGCATATAGCCTTTTCAGGCTGGCTCCATTCACTATGAATTTAAGGTTCCTCCATGTCTTTTCAGGGCTTCATAGATCTTTTTGTTTTATTGCTGAATAATATTTCATGGTACAATTGTACCACAGTTTGTTATCCATTCACCTTTTGAAGCACATCTTAGTTCCTTCCAATTTTTTGGCAATAATAAATAAATTTGCTATAAATACTACACTGTGTGCAAGTTTTTCTGTGGACACTGTTTTTAACACATTTGAGTAAATACCTAGGAGCACAATTGCTGTGTCGTATGGTAAGACTAGGTTAACTTAGTAAGAAACTGCCCAACTGTTTTCCAAAGTGGCTGTGTCACTGTGGGTTCCTACTAGCAGTAAATGACAGTGCCTGTTGCTCCATATCTTTACCAGCATTTGGTGTTGTCAGTGTTTCATATTTTAGCCATTCTAGTAGCCGTGTGTAATTTGCAATCTCCTAGTGACATATGATTGAGCATTTTTCATGTGCTGTATGTCTTCTTTGTGAGGTGTTTCTTAGATCTTTTGCCCATTTAAAAAAACTGGCTTGTTTGTTTTATTATTGTTGAGTTTTTTATTATTTGTTGAGTTTTTATTATTGTCTCATATATTTTCCAAATATTTTCTGCTCATCTATTGCTTGTCTTTGCATTCTCTTAGTGAATGTCAGTTTTTATAATACTAAAATACTTTCTCAAATATTTTCATGTAAAATATGCCTTAGTTTCTGGATTATTGGCATTTCCACAATTTACACAAGATCATATATTAAGAGTTTGATTTAATACATGTTGCTATGATTTATAGGGATTACCACAGTTGTGTTAGAAACAGAAACTCACATATCTGCTATTGGCGATACTTTTCAGTGGAATAGATACTTCCATAAAGGAAGGTCTGGATAACTTTATTCAGCATTTAGCTGAATCAGCAGTTTCACCAACTGGGAGCCAATGATGGTAGAGAATTAAGGAGTTGGTGGAATACTTCTTCAATGACCTTGTTACCTTTTTTTTTTTAGACTACAAGCAAGCCAGTGCAAATGATGTTTATGAAGAAAAAGCTTCACATTTTTCACATAGAAAAGCCAAAAGCAGTGGGCCTTCAACTCTACTACAAAAGCCGTGACCTCAGCCTGCTTATACTACTGCCAGAAGACATTAATGGGCTGGAACAGGTAAATAACAACAGTGTGTCTGATGTGAGGGTGTTTTCAGTGTTTACTAAGAAAAGAGCTGGTTGGCCAAGGTTTCTCCCAATTGTCCTCAGGAAGAATGGTCTCCCTATTATTTAATTCCTGTAGAGAAAGGTCACCAATGTACCTTGAGTCCTAGGCACTTCACCTTCACAATATTATTTAAACTTTACAACACTCTATAAAGTTAATATTACTGTTCCTCAGAAAGGTTAGGCAATGTATAGACAGCTCCAGCCTGGGGTCATCACACACATAGCCACATGTACAACAGATACAAATATACATTGTCAGTCACAGAACTGTGTGGATTGATCATAACCATCAGTCCAGGTTTCCCTCTGGTAGGACCTATGTAATTTAAAATTAATATTTTAATCATTTGCATTAGTATACACACACATATATGCAGGCATCAAGCTGTCTTCCAAAACTTATTTTTTGAACGTTTTTATCAAGTAAGCAACCTTCAGGAGAAAAAGTCTCTATCAATACTGTCTTCAAGAATTATTTAAGCTGTTTACCAGCCAAATTTCTATTAATCTGGACACAACTTTGGTCAAACCATGCTTCTGAGCAATTTGCATGCCTAAGCTGAACATGAGTCTCATGCAACGGATGGCCTGTCTTTCTTTGCACAGTGTCTAATTTTTCACATGTGTCAGACTCTTAATACTTATAAGTTTCCACGATCCTACTAGTATGTAGAAAATATTTCCAAATTATGTCATAAAATTTATGAAACTGGAGAGGATAGTAAAAATAAAACCAGTGTGGACAAAAAACCATTAGAGTCAAGCCCTTGTAAGATAAAAACCTAGAAGTGCAATTTCCTGAGCTGAGATATTGTCATCTTATTAATGTAAATGGTTTACAGGTATGCCATTGACAGCCAAAACTTCAGTCTAGAAGATGCATGTGCATTAAAACAAATATGTCATTTAAAAAATCAAACATACACATATATACATATGTAGTATGTACACATATATATTTATTATTTTAAAAATTTAAAATATAAAGAAGAGGGAAATCATCCTTAAACTCACTGTAAAATAATTACTTTTGAGATTTGGAAGATTTTCTTCTCTTTTCTTTCTTTTTTGACTTAGTTTATAATTATTAATCTCACGTTGTTTTGATTAGAGTATAGACATGTTATTTTATTCCAAATTTTGTTTTCAAAGAGCTGTCTCCCATGTTGATAAACAGGTTTTTTTGTGCCTTGGCTTACAACTTGAACTAGAGTATATGCTTTTGTACAGATAACATCTAAATGTATATTTATATTGATGTATTTGAGTGTTTGGTTGATGTCTTGCATACTATAGCAGAAGTACTTCCATTTTGAATTAAACTCTAATTCTCCTATATCCGGATAGCAATTAATCTGCAGAACAAAGATTTTGAAGGTCAACATTATACAACCAAAGGATTTCCAGATGTGCATGTGTTGTCACCCTGAGTAACGGGAGTGATCATAATTCGTCTATGTAATTCCTAGGGTGCTCTCTCTACTACTGTTTTTCATTCCACTTTGGAATTACTGATTCTTTCTTTCTTGGTTCCACATGGGCAGCTGGAAAAGGCCATCACCTATGAGAAGCTGAATGAGTGGACCAGTGCAGACATGATGGAGTTGTATGAAGTGCAGCTACACCTTCCCAAGTTCAAGCTGGAAGAGCGTTATGATCTCAAGTCAACCCTGAGCAGCATGGGGATGAGTGATGCCTTCAGCCAGAGCAAAGCTGATTTCTCAGGAATGTCTTCAGCAAGAAACCTATTTTTATCCAATGTTTTCCATAAGGCTTTTGTGGAAATAAATGAACAAGGTACTGAAGCCGCAGCTGGCAGTGGGAGTGAGATAGATACACGAATTAAAGTCCCATCCATTGAATTCAATGCAAATCACCCATTCCTCTTCTTCATCAGGCACAATAAAACCAACACCATTCTTTTTTATGGAAGATTATGCTCCCCCTAAATCCCGCGTATCTCTCAACAAACAAGACCATCTTACCGTGTGAAAAATGTACCATGAGATGGAAAAGCACAATTGTCACAAAAATGAGTTTGTAGTCTAAACCTTTTTCACATTTGAATATAAGTAAATAGATCCTGAAATAATGCATTTTTATGATCCTGTCATATCTGTACAGCTGGAGAGAATGACGATTTTTTTATTTTTACCACGTTAACATTTTGTCTAATGTGACTTCCATTTACATTTCAGAAGTACTATGCTATTCAACTGAATGCCTTACAATTCTTGATCACTTGCAATATCCATGATACTTGTTATTATTATATATTTCATATACATCATTAAATGAAAAAATCTTTATAAAGGTGATATATTGATAAATAAGAAGTTTCTCAAGAACATCATTTTGATCAAAAATTTAGCCTGGCATGGTGGTGCACACCTGTTGTCCCAGCTACTCAGGAGGCTGAGGTAGGAGGATTGCTTGAGCCCAGGAGGTTGAGACTGCAGTGAGCCAAGATCACCCCACTGCACTCCAACCTGGGCAACAGAGCAAGACCCTGTCTCAAAAAAATCATTTTGGTGGCTCAGAAATTATCATTGTAAAACTAAATCCCCTTTTTCTGCTATTTAAAAAATACTTATATTGACATTAGCTTAAAAAACTAGTGAAATCCAGATGAAATTTGTAGTTTAGCTACTAGCAGTCTCTCAATGTTGGTGCCCTAGTTTTGACAAATGTACCGTGGTCACATAAGATGTTAGCACTTGGGGAAACTGTACTGGAGAATTAGCTGTATTATCTCTGCACCTCTTCTGCGAATCTAAAATTATTCCCAAATAAAAATTTTATTAAAAATAGTCATTATGGATGGCTGAAATATTCAATACCAACATCCCCCAGTAGCCTTAGCCCCGGCGAGCGCAATGCAGCGCGCGTTCCTCATCCTGGGCGCCCATCCTCCTCCGCTACTGCCTCTTCCTTTCAGGCCCCTGGGCCTGACCTTCCTTCCGGGTCCGCACAGAAGGCCTGAGAGCGTCGCCTCTAACACTGGTCCAGCGCGGGGAACGCGGTGTGCCTCGGCTGTCATCTCCTGGAGACTAATTCTAGTGGACGTCGAGAGTGAACTACAGCCTCAACAACACCTAATTCTAACTACAGCTGGTGATCGGTGAGGTGACGGAAATAAACGGGGCGCCACGGCGGGAACTAATAGATGGTCTCCTTAGGGTGTATGAGGTGTCCCTTGACCCTTCTCTCCCCGAAGTGGACATCAAGGTGGCTCCTCCCACCATGACCTCCTACCCGTGGCGTCCTGCGACCCCCATCCCCGCTGCCAGCGCAGTCCTCCCAGGAGCCCTCGGGGGGAGCACGGGGTTCGCTGAGGGGATGGGGGAGCTTCCGCGGACACAGTCCAGCTCCGCAGAATGCAAGTGGCGCAGAATCCTTGAAAGAGCTTCCTGTGAAACCCACGCCCGCCCGTGGGGCGGAGTCCTAGCAGCGGAGGGCTAGTTCCCGCAAGGCCAGCGCAGAAGGGAAGAACACGGTGTGGGGAGGCCGGGACTCAGGAGGGGCCATCAGCTGGTGCCCAGAGCCCGGAGGAAGGAACTCCCCCGGGAGTTGGGGGGTGGCCCTAGGGACGCCTCACTGGCCCCATTTCTCCACGGAACTACGGGCAGCCTCACCCATCGCTCCTGCACCCCACCGCCCTGGCCCAGAACCGGGGCTGGGCTCGGGCAGGGATCACCTCGAGGCCAGGGCTACCCCAATTTTAGGGCTTGAAGATACCTGTTGCTTTCAGGGACTCCAAGCCCTGTATTTCTCCGCCTGACTCAGCTCCTAGTTCACACGGGAGCCTCTGCTCTTTTCCCGACATCTCCGGATTTCAGCATCTGGCTCAGCTTCCTGGTCATCCGTAGCTGCACCATCATCTGTCCACACATCTGCAGCTTTCAGTTCCTCCTAGATGCCCGGCTAACCCCCAACTAGTAAGATTCTACACCCGCTCGATTCTAGGCACTTTTACTGCCACTTAACTATGGCCACGCACTCCGTGACCCCATATGAGCCTTCTCATCTCCCCAAACTGCTCAACTTCCTCCTCAAAAGTCCTCCTCCTTTTATTTGTTGTTTTCAATAACTCTCATCTAGTTCTTTCTGTGCCTGTCTTGCCTCTCCAAGTGTCTTTTTCCAGCTCTTTATTTCCTCTATTGACCGCTTATATTTTGGCGTTCTTAGAGCTCCAGTACTCTTCACACACCCTCTGGAAAACCACTCTATTCCCGTGACTTCAGCTATATCGATTTGCTGAGGACCCCTAAGTTTTTCTTTTTTGTAGAGAAAGGGTCTCATTATGTTGCCCAGGCTGGTCTCGAACTCCTGAGCTCAAGTGACCTTCCCACCTTTGCCTCCCAAACTTCCCCTGAACTTTCCATATAACCTTAGCCTGTCAAAAATGAAATTCATTTGCTCCTCCAAATTCATTCAGTTTCCTCTTTCCTCAATCTTGCTTATTGTCACTGCCATTCACTGGCTTGTCCAAGTCAGTAAGTCTGGAGATCACGCCAACTTTCTCCTTCCTCACCCTCCTACTCAACGATCCCCAGGTCCTGTCTATCCTCCTTCTTAAACAGCTCTTCCATACATTTTTTAGTTTAGGTTTTTCATTGAATCAAAGACGTTTCCCTAATTTCCTAGTATTTTACCTGCTATTTCTGATTGTCACTATTCAGAGGGCAAAAGACATGGTAAATGCCATCTGTCCTTACAATACCATCCTTGTTCCAGCTTCCCTCTATCTCTAGGCAGCACACTCTCTCTAGTTCCTCATGGCTAGGTTTCTTGAAAGAGTAGTTGAAGAGGGCTGTCTTCACTTTTCCCTTTTATATCTCAATCCAATTCAATTTGATTTTTATCCCAACCACTCTCACTAAGGCAAGTAGTGACTAGAATATTGAGAAGTGGGCTCTCTTCAATCTTAATGTTCCTTTTCCTCTAGTAGCAGCCGCTGATACTATCCATCTCCTTCTTTTTCTTTGTCCAGCTTTTTCTGTATCTTCTCCTTTTTTACATCCTCTTTGCTATGTCCTCTTTCTGAAGCCATATCTTAAATGTTGGCATTGCTGGGCATGGTGGCTCATGTCTGTAATCGCAGCACTTTGGGAGGCAAAGATGAGAGGGTCACTTGAGCTCAGGAGTTCGAGACCAGCCTGGGCAACATAGTGAGACCCTGTCTCTACAAAAAAGAAAAAAAAGTTAGCCGGGCATGGTGGTGCATGCCTGTGATCCCAGCTACTTGGGAGGCTGAGGGAGGATCACTTAGGCCTAGGAGGTCAAAGCTGCAGTGAGCGGTGATTGTGCCACCGCACTCCAGCCTGGAAGACAGAGTAAAGACCTTGTCTCTAAATAAATAAATATTGGCATCATCTAGGCTTCTTTCATCAGACCAATGCCTTATTGATATGCAAGCTCTCTGGGCCAATTTGTGTCTCCTGAAACTTCACTTGGTGCCTACACACCATACCTTAGTCTTTACTTCTGTCTCCAGGCATTTTTACTTGCTACTCCTTTCCCCCATGTTCTCTCTCTCTCTGTTAATAAGGTCATCATTTATCCCATTATGTATGTTAAAAAACTTAGACATATAGTAATCTGCTCTTTTCCTTGCCCTCTCCCCCACAATCAACTTGGTCTTTAGCTCCTGTGATTTCTACCTTCTAATGAGTTCTTGGCATCAGCATTGCTACTGTCTGGGCTTAGGCCCAAAATACTTGTGTTCTGGTCTCCTCCTGCATCCTAAGTATTGACATTAGAGTAAATCAGACAGAAAGAGAGAGAGAGAAATCAATAAATCATGCTATCATGCCACTTCTCTGGTTTTAATTCTATAATGGTTTTCCATTGCTCAAAGAATAAGCCCCAAATTTCTTAGAATGGCAGACAGAATCTTTCCCAGTTTAGCCTTGACCTACTGACTGGGTTTAAACTCATTCAATGTCATCACGGGCTACTCCCCAGTATACACCTTCTATTCCACCCTCGAAATATACCCATTCTTCACCTGCTACAAAACTTTTCACAACCACATTTTTAGAAACACGTCCCCTCTGCCTAATATATTCTTTCTCCACTCTCCATCTGTAAAATCACTCATCTTACAAAACTCAGCTCAACTGATGATACTGTGGATTCATCCTAAGTCCCCAGAGCTACTGTTTCCATCATTCTCTTCTCATCCTGCTGTGTACTTGCTCCATTAAAGCTGCTGTCCCCTCTATTGTAAATCAACCTGTCTTTCCCATTCATCTGAGATACAGAGAAAAGGAAGATACATATTTTATTTAGTTTTGTTTCTTAACTTCCTTATGGCCTGTTACAGTGCTCAGTACAATAAAAGTCTAATAAATGAAGTTATGGGCAACTAGTAAATAGTTTGTTTATATTGTTTCCCAAATCTGTTATTTAGTGAAGAAGGGATTTCAAGGGATGAAAAAATTTGATGTGGGAAGGGTTTAGAAAATATCTAAGAATCTAAATGTAAAAGATGGTCTTTGGTTTAAAAAATACAATCACTTTTTCTCTTTTTAAAACATAGTACAATAGAAATCTAGAGTGCAGCAGGAGAGCATGGCCTCATTGCATCGCTGAGTCCTTTTCCCTCAAAAATGAATTATTTTGATTTTTAACTGTGGGAACAAGAGAGGTGAATTTATTCTGAATTTTTCCATGAATTCCAGTAAGGGGGAGAAAAAAGCAATGTTGCATCTATATTGATGGACTGTGAATTTTCTTCAATTCCAGACCTATTATTTCAGTTCAGGGAATGGAAGCCACTAGAGACAAGGAATCTTCTTCAGCACTTGGTTGTTACCAGTCTGTAAGCAGAGATGTGGGTTGCTGAGTGCCGGAAAAATATGTTCCAGCCTCAGTGCTTGACCCTCCACTAAGATATTTGAAGATGTGGCCGGGCGTGGTGGCTCACGCCTGTAATCTTAGCAGTATTGGAGGCTGAGGTGGGTGGATCATAAGGTCAAGAGATTGGGACTATCCTGGCCAACATGGTGAAATCCTGTCTCTACTAAAAATACAAAACTTAGGAGAGATCAGATTCCAAGATGGTCCAATAGGAACAGCTCCAGTCTACAGCTCCCAGTGTGAGTGACACAGAAGACAGGTAATTTCTGCAGTTTCAACTGAGGTACCGGGTTTATCTCACTGGGGCTTGTCAGACAGTGGGTGCAGGACAGTGGGTGCAGCCCATGGAGTGTAAGCCAAAGCAGGGTGGGGCATCACCCCACCCAGGAAGCACAAGCAGTCAGGGAATTCCCTTTCCTAGTGAAGGGAAGCTGTGACAGATGGCACCTGGAAAATCGGGTCACTCCCATCCTAATACTGCACTTTTCCAATGGTCTTAGCAAATGGCACACCAGAAGATTATATCCCATAACTGGCTCGGAGGGTCCCACGCCCATGAAGCCTCGCTCACTGCTAGCACAGCAGTCTGAGATGGAACTGCAAGGTGGTAGTGAGGCTGGGGGTGGGGCACCCGCCATTGCTGAGGCTTGAGTAGGTAAACAAAGCGACCAGGAAGCTCAAACTGGGAGGACCCCACTACAGCTCAAGGAGGCCTGCCTGTCTCTGTAGACTCCACCTCTAGGGGCAGGGCATAGATGAACAAAAGGCAGCAGAAACTTCTGCAGACTTAAACGTCCTTGTCTGACAGATTTGAAGGGACTAGTAGTTCTTCCAACATGGAGTTTGGGATCTGAGAACAGACAGACTGCCTCCTCAAGTGGATTCCTGACCCCTGAGTAGCCTAACTGGGAGGCACCTCCCAGTAGGGGCCAATTGACACCTCATACGTCCTGGTGCCCCTCTGAGACAAAGCTTCCAGAGGCAAGATCAGGCAGCAACATTTGCCATTCTGCAATATTTGCTGTTCGGCAGCCTCTGCTGGTGGTACCCAGGCAAACAGGGTGTGGAGTGGACCTCCAGCAAACTCCAACAGAACTGCAGCTGAGGGTCCTGACTGTTAGAAGGAAAACTAACAAACAGAAAGGACATCTACACCAAAACCCCATCTGCACGTCACCAACATCAAAGACCAAAGGTAGATAAAACCACAAAGATAGGGAGAAACCAGAGCAGAAAAGCTGAAAATTCTAAAAATCAGAGCACCTCTTCTCCTCCAAAGGAATGCAGCTCCTTGCCAGCAATAGAACAAAGCTGGACGGGGAATGACTTTGACGAGTTGAGAGAAGAAGGCTTCAGAGGATCGGTAATAACAAACTTCTCCGAGCTAAAGGAGGATGTTCAAACCCATCGCAAAGAAGCTAAAAACCTTGCAAAAAGATTAGACGAATGGCTAACTAGAATAAACAGGGTAGAGAAGACCTTAAATGACCTGATGGAGCTGAAAATCATGGCACGAGAACTACGTGACACATGCACAAGCTTCAGTAGATGATTCGATCAACTGGAAGAAAGGGTATCAGTGACTGAAGATCAAATGAATGAAATGAAGTGAGAAGAGAAGTTCAAGGAAAAAGCAGTAAAAAAAAAAAAAAAGAAGCCTCCAAGAAATATAGGACTATGTGAAAAGACCAAATCTACATCTGATTGCTATACCTGAAACTGACAGGGAAAATGGAACCAAGTTGGAAAACACTCTGCAGGATATTATCCAGGAGAACTTCCCCAACCTTGCAAGGCAGGCCAACATTCAAATTCAGGGAATACAGAGAATGCCACAAATATACTCCTCAAGAAGAGCAACTCCAAGACACATAATTGTCAGATTCACCAAAGCTGAAATGAAGGAAAAAATGTTAAGGGCAGCCAGAGAGAAAGGTCGGGTTACCCACAAAGGGAAGCCCATCAGACTAACAGTGGATCTCTCGATAGAAACTCTACAAGCCAGAAGAGAGTGGGGGCCAATATTCAACATTCTTAAAGAAAAGAATTTTCAACCCAGAATTTCATATCCAGCCAAACTAAGCTTCATAAGTGAAGGAGAAATAAAATCCTTTACAGACAGCAAATGCTGAGCGATTTTGTCACCACCAGGCCTGCCTTACAAGAGCTCCTGAAGGGAGCACTAAACATGGAAAGGAACAACCGGTACCAGCCACTGCAAAAACATGTCAAATTGTAAAGACCATCGATGCTAGGAAGAAACTGCATCAACTAACGAGCAAAATAACCAGCTAATATCATAATGACAGGATCAATTTCACACATAACAATATTAACCTTAAATGTAAATGGGCTAAAAGCTCCAATTAAAAGACACAGACTGGCAAATTGGATGAAGAGTCAAGACTCATCAGTGTGCTATATTCAGGAGACCCATCTTACGTGCAGAGACACATACAGGCTCAAAATAAAGGGATGGAAGAAGATCTACAAAGCAAATGGAAAACAATAAAAAAAAAGAGAAAGGGTTGCAATCCTAGTCTCTGATAAAACAGACTTTATACCAACAAAGATCAGAAGAGACAAAGAAGGCCATTACATAATGGTAAAGGGATCAATTCAACAAGAAGAGCCAACTATCCTAAATATATATGCACCCAATACAGGAGCACCCAGATTCATAAAGCAAGTCCTGAGTGACCTACAAAGAGACTTAGACTCCCACACAATAATAATGGGAGACTTTAACACCCCACTGTCAACATTAGACAGATCAATGAGACAGAAAGTTAACAAGGATATCCAGGAATTGAACTCAGCTCTGCACCAAGTGGACCTAATACACATCTACAAAACTCTCCACCCCAAATCAACAGAATATGCATTCTTCTCAGCACCACATCGCACTTATTCCAAAATTGACCACATAGTTGGAAATAAAGCACTCCTTAGCAAATGTAAAAGAACAGAAATTATATCAAACTGTCTCTCAGACCACAGTGCAATCAAACTAGAACTCAGGATTAAGAAACTCACTCACAACTGGCCAACTACATGGAAACGGAACAACCTGCTCCTGAATGACATCTGGGTGCATAATGAAATGAAGGCAGAAATAAATATGTTCTTTCAAACCAATGAGAAGAAAGACACAACATACCAGAATCTCTGGCACACATTTAAAGCAGTGTGTAGAGGGAAATTTATAGCACTAAATGCCCACAAGAGAAAGCAGGACAGATCTAAAATTGACACCCTAAAATCACAATTAAAAGAACTAGAGAAGCAAGAGCAAACACATTCAAAAGCTAGCAGAAGGCAAGAAATAACTAAGATCAGAGCAGAACTGAAGGAGATAGAGACACAAAAAGCCCTTCAAAAAATCGATGAATCCAGGAGCTGGTTTTTTGAAAAGATCAACAAAATTGATAGACTGCTAGCAAGATTAATAAAGAAGAAAAGAGAAGAATCAAATAGCCACAATAAAAAGTGATAAAGGGGATATCACCACTGATCCCACAGAAATACAAACCACCATAAGAGAATACTAACACCTGTACGCAAATAAACTAGAAAATCTAGAAGAAATGGATACATTCCTGGACACATACACCCTCCCAAGACTAAACCAGGAAGAAGACGAATCCCTGAATAGACCAATAACAGGCTCTGAAATTGAGGCAATAATTAACAGCCTACCAACCAGAAAAAGTCCAAGACCAGACGGATTCACAGCCATATTCTACCAGAGGTACAAAGAGGAGCTGGTACCATTCCTTCTGAAACTATTCCAATTAATAGAAAAAAGAGGGAATCCTCCCTAACTCATTTTATGAGGCCAGCATCATCCTGATACCAAAGCCTGGCAGAGACACAACAAAAAAAGAGAATTTTAGACCAATATCCCTGATGAACATCGATGCAAAAATCCTCAATAAAATACTGGCAAACTGAATCCAGCAGCACATCAAAAAGCTTATCTTCCATGATCAAGTGGGCTTCATCCCTGGGATGCAAGGCTGGTTCACATATGCAAATCAATAAATGTAATCCATCATATAAACAGAACCAAAGACAAAAATCACATGATTATCTCAATAGATGCAGAAAAGACCTTCAACAAAATAGAACAGCCCTTCGTGCTAAAATCTCTCAATAAATTAGGTATTGATGGGATGTATCTCAAAATAATAAGAGCTATTTATGACAAACCCACAGCCAATATCATACTGAATGGGCAAAACTGGATGCATTCCCTTTGAAAACTGGCACAACACAGGGATGCCCTCTCTCACCATTCCTATTTAACATAGTGTTGGAAGTTCTGGCCAGGGCAATCAGGCAGAAGAAAGAAATAAAGGGTATTCACATAGGAAGAGAGGAAGTCAAATTGTCCATTTGCAGATGACATGATTGTGTATTTAGAAAACCCCATTGTCTCAGCCCCAAATCTCCTTAAGCAGATAAGCAACTTCAGCAAAATCTCAGGATACAAAATCAATGTGCAAAAATCACAAGCATTCCCATACACCACTAATAGACAAACAGGGAGCCAAATCATGAGTGAACTCCCATTCACAAAAGAGAATAAAATACCTAGGAATACAACTTACAAGGAATGTGAAGGACCTCTTCAAGGAGAACTACAAACCACTGCTCAAGGAAATAGGAGAGGATACAAACAAATGGGAAAACATTCCATGCTTATGGATAGGAAGAATCAATATGGTGAAAGTGGCCATTCTGCCCAGAGTAATTTATAGATTCAATGCTATCCCTATCAAGCTACCAGCGACTTTCTTCACAGAATTAGGAAAAAACTACTTTAAATTTCATATGGAACCAAAAAAGAGCCCACATAGCCAAGAGAATCCTAAGCAAAAAGAACAAAGCTGGAGGCATTATGCTACCTGACTCAAACTATACTACAATGCTACAGTAACCAAAATAGCATGGTACTGGTGCCAAAATAGGTATATAGACCAATGGAACAGAACAGAAGCCTCAGAAATAACACCACACATCTACAACCATCTGATCTTTGAGAAACCTGACAAAAACAAGCAATGGGGG
Source organism: Nomascus leucogenys (assembly GCF_006542625.1). Classification (NCBI taxonomy): domain Eukaryota; kingdom Metazoa; phylum Chordata; class Mammalia; order Primates; family Hylobatidae; genus Nomascus; species Nomascus leucogenys. Next base: position 15,839,557 of record NC_044384.1, on the reverse strand, counting down.
AAGGATTCCCTATTTAATAAATGGTGTTGGGAAAACTGGCTAGCCATATGCAGAAAACGGAAACTGGACCCCTTCCTTACACCTTATACAAAAATCAACTCAAGATGTAATAAAGTGTTACATGTAAGACCTAAAACCATAAAAATCCTAGAAGAAAACCTAGGCAATACCATTCAGGACATAGGCATGGGCAAAGACGTCATGAATAAAACACCAAAAGCACTGGCAACATAAGCCAAAATTGACAAATGGGATCCAGCTTCAGCACAGCAAAAGAAACTATTATCAGAATGAACAGGCAACCTACAGAATGGGAGAAAAATTTTGGCAATCTATCCATCTGACAAAGGGCTAATATCCAGACTCTAAAAAGAACTTAAACAAATTTACAAGAAAAAAAAAACAATACCATAAGAAAAGTGGGCAAAGGATATGAACATACACTTCTCAAAAGAAGACATTTATGCGGCCGACAAACATGACAAAAGCTCATCCTTACTGGTCATTAGAGAAATGCAAATCAAAACCACAATGAGATACCATCTCACACCAGTTGGAATGACGATCATTAAAAAGTCAGGAAACAACAGGTGCTAGAGAGGATGTGGAGAAATAGGAACACTTTTACACTTGGTGGGAGTGTAAATTAATTCAACCATTGTGGAAGATGGTGTGGTAATTTCTCAAGTATCTAGAACGAGAAATACCATATGATCCAGCAATCCCATTACTGGGTATACACCCAAAGGATTATAAATCATTCTACTATAAAGACACATACACACGTATGATTATTGTGGCACTGTTCACAATAGCAAAGACTTGGAACCAACCCAAATGCCCATCAATGATAGACTGGATAAAGAAAATGTGGCACATATACACCATGGAACACTATGCAGTTCATGTCCTTTGCAGGGACATGGATGAAGCTGGAAACCATCATTCTCAGGAAACTAACACAAGAACAGAAAACCAAACACTGCATGTTCTCACTCATAAGTGGGAGTTGAACAATGAGAACACATGGACACAGGGAGGGGAACATCACACACTGGGGCCTGTCATGGGGGTGGGGTCTAGGGCAGGGTAGCATTAGGAGAAATACCTGACGTAGATGGCAGATTGATGGGTGCAGTAAACCACCATGGCATGTGTATACCTATGTAACAAACCTGCACGTTCTGCACATGTACCACAGAACTTAAAGTATAATAATTAACATTAATAAAAAAATAATTAATTAAAAATAAAATATATAATCTGATACATTTGGATATATGTATATATATGTACACACCTGTAAAAACAATCTAGATAATGAACATATCCATCACACCAAAGTATTCCCTTCTCATTTATACTGCTTCTCACCCACCTCTCTCTGCCCTCTCCTCAGTTTCATGTTCCATGCAACTACTGATCTACCTTATGTCGCTATAGATCAGTTTGCATTTCCTTGAAATTTGTGTAAATAAAATCATATACAAAAGTAAAGAAAGTGTGTTTTTAAAAATCTATAAGTTATTGAGCATAATTATAAGACTTCAAAAAAGTGAAGAGGTTACAGATGAAGGAGTGAAGGTAAATATTTGCTTAACTAATTTAGTGAGTTAAGCAATGGATTCAATCACAGATGATTTAATCCACTAGTTTCCATATTTTACTCACCCAAGGTTAGAGTTTACTATTTAGACACTTAACGTTTCTTGGCTTACTGGACAATGTGAGTCACCTTTCCAGAAAAATTCATGGCATTGAATGGATACATTAAAAAAGTAGAAACTTTGCTTTAAAAACTCTAAAATCAGTCACCACAGCTTCTACTTTAGAATATCCGAAAAAGAAGAGTAAATTAAACCCAACTAAGCAAAACAAAATAAATAATAAAAATGGGGGCAGAAATGAAATGAAATCCAGAGAGAAAATCAATGAAAACAAATGCTAGTTCTTTTAAAAGATCAATGAATTGATGAGACTGTAGCCAGGCTAAGCAAAAAGAAAAGCCTAAATTACCAATATCAGAAATGAAAGTGGTGACATGCTAAAAATCCCATATACAATAAAAAATCATAAAGGAATACTCGGGACAGCTCTGTGCCAACAAATTTGATAAACTACATGACATGGATCAATTTCTTGAAAGACACAATCCGCCAAAAGTCACACAACAGGAAACGGAACATTTGAATAGGCCTATATCTACTAAAAAAATTAATCAATAATTAATAGCCCTCTAAAATAATTACCAGACCCAGATGGGCTCACTGGTAAATTCTAAAAAAAAATTAAGAAAACATTTACACCAATTCTCTAAATCTCTTTCAGAAGATAGAAGCAGAAGTACTACTTTCTAATTCATTCTATAGGGCTGGAATTACTCTGATAACAAAACCAGACAAAGACATTAGAAGAAAAGAAACTTAAAGACCAATACCTTTCATTAGTATAGATGGAAAATTCTGAACAACATATTCACAAATGAAATCAAACTATGTGTAAAATAGTTGGATTATACATTGTGACTAAGTAAGATTGATTGCAGGTGTACAAGGCTAATTCAACATTTGAAAATCAAACAAAGGAATCCATCACATCAACAGGTAAAAACAGGAAAAATCCTCAAAAAATTGCTAGCAACTCCAATTCAACAACACATTAAACATATCACTCACCACGATCAAGTGAGATTCACCCGGGTATGCAAGTATGATTCAATACACACAAATCAATAAATGCGATACATTGCATTAACAGAACCAACAATAAAAACTGCACAATCATTTCAATAGATGCCGAAAAAGTATTCAGTAAAATCCTACATCTCTTTATGATAAAAATCCTTAACACATTGGGTATAGAAGGAATATACCTCAAAACAATAAAAACCAAAATGAAAAACCCACTGCCAATATCATACTGAACAGGGAAAAATTGAAAACCTTTCCTATAAGATCTGCAACAAGACAAGGATGCCCAGTTTCACCCCCTTTATTCAGTATCTCGCTGGAAGTCCTGGCCAGGGCAATTAGGCAAGAAAAAGAAACAAAGGACACCCAAACTGGAAAGGAAGAAGTAAAATTAGCTTTGCTCACCAATGGCATAATCTTATAATCAGAAAAACCAAAAGACTCCCCTCAGAAACTACTAGAACTAATAAATGAATCAGTAAGGTTGCAGAATACAAAATGGATATAAAATATCCTTAAGATTTATATACATCAATAGTGAACAGTCTGAAAAAGAAATCAAGAAAGAAATCCCACTTACAATAGCTATAAGAAATATGATGTATAGAATACCTAGTAGTCAATTTAATTAAAAAAGTGAAAGACTTCTACAAGGACAACTATAAAACACTGATGAGAAAAACATGAAGAACACACACAGAAAATGGACACATATTCATGCTCATAGGTTGGAATAATTAATGTTAAAGGAAAATGCTACCCAAACAATTTACAGATTCAATGCAATCCCTGTCGAAATACCAATGTCATTCTTCACAGAAATAGAAAAAAAAAATCCTACAGTTTGTGTGGAACCACGAAAACCCCAAATAGCGAAAGCGCATTATCGCTTCTTGACTGAAAACTCCCAGACAGTTGAGGCTTTTACCTGCACAGAGATTGGCCGCTTCCTGCACATCAGGAAATCCCCGCGGCCTGCGGGACCCGCCGCGCCCTCCTGCCCAGGCGCCCGCTAGGTGGTGCCTGGCTGGGCTCGACTCCGCCCGCCTCCCCACTCACTGGGAACTAATACAGGGCGCCGCTCCGACATCTCTATTCCCGCCTCTCCGACCAGGTCTCACCTCGCTCCTGGGCAGCTGCGCGGAGAACTGGGGTAGGTGTTTGGCTTTGGGAGTGGTTCCCACACGCTGGATTCCGGTTACCTGCTCCTGAGCCCAGGAAAAGGGCAGGAACCTACGAAGGGGAAGCCCAGTGAAGTGCTCAGCCCACCAGTTGCTCCAGACCTTTCCCCTGGGGCTGTCCTTCTTCATTTGGTCTCTGGCGGGGGCTCCCTGAGGGCAGGGTCTTGGCTGCACCTGGCTGTGTGCCCTATGGGTCCAGGCGCGGGGAGGGGAGGCCAGGGCGAATGGGCGAGGAGCTGGGGGGTGGAAGTCCTGCCTGGGCTCCACTCATCCTGCAGGAGCTGGAAGTAGGTGCAGACAATGAGGCCTCCCACCCTGGTGAAGTTTCCGCTGGGCACTGGAAGGGGCTGTGAGGCCTGGGACCTCCAGGAATAACAAAAGCAACAGTATTTATTTGTCAGTATCGAAACTCGTATGCTCTCAGTATTCAGAATTTGTACTTGACATTCCTCCTCCTTTAAAAGAAACCGGGAGAGGCGTTGATGCTATGTTTTGGGACTGGAAAAAAAATCAAAATGAGGAAGATACTGTTGCCAGAAAGCAAGAATGTTGGGATAGTGTAAAAAGAAAGTAACCAATTTAAAGAGATTCCCAGTAGGCAAGTTGTGAGAATTTGCTCAAGAACAAAAACCAGTATGTGTTAATTGAGACACATGTTACTACAAAGCCAAGAAAGAGTCCTTTAGTAAATTCAGATAAAACAAGTAAGATGGGCCGGGTGCGGTGGCTCACGCCTATAATCCCCGCACTTTGGGAGGCTGAGGGGGGCGGATCACGAGGTCAAGAGTTTGAGACCCAGCCTGGCCAATATGGTGAAACCCAGTCTCTACTAAAAATACAAAAATTACCTCGGTGTGGTGACACGGGCCTGTAGTCTTAGCTACTCAGGAGCCTGAGGCAGAAGAATCGCTTGAACCTGGGAGGCAGAGGTTGCAGTGAGCTGAGATTGCACCACTGCACTCCAGCCTGAGGGACAAAGCGAGACTCTGTCTCAAAAAAAAAAAAAAAAGTAAGATGAAAGGAGGCAGGAAATAATTTCAATAATGTTTACAAGAAATGCTGTGCAATGATTCATATACGAGTGCTGTGTAGGAATTGTGACTATAGGCACCTAGGTTGACAGGCACAGTGGTTACACAAACCAACCTGAAGGCCTAAATATTAAACCAGGAGACTTTGAAAGCCAACTTGTGTGATAGAACTCTGTGTTACGCAAATCAGATGCACGAAAACCTCAAATAGTATTTCATTTCAAGGAAAGGCATTTGGCAAAAAAAAAAAAAGCAAATTTAATAGCTGTCTTTGCGAAATCCCGAGGTAGGACCAAACCACAAAACGGTCCTTACATTTGTTTGGCTTTAAAAAGCAGTATGACCTGAAAAGTAGCAGTGTCAGGTCAGTCAGACCCCATGTCCCAACCATCAATCTGGCAGCCCCATCCTATTGTTTTTGTGAATAGGAGATGGTCTGTTATTAATTTAACCTCAGAAAAGTATTAAAATAAGCATTACCATCACCCTAGGAAATATAAAAAGAGCGAAGATAAAGTGAATAAAACCCACAGTATTACTAGTGGTGTGCTAGAAATAAGTTTTATAATCACTGTTGTACAGTTGTGTGTATTTTAAAACATGTTTGAAAGTCTTAGGAGAATCTAGTTTACCTGATTTATAAGTGTTGATTTATTCAGTTTATTATTGTACAAATGCTTATATTAATGATACGGTTGTTAACTTTATAAGACTGTTCTTTAAAGTGATTACAACTTTAAAACATTTGATACATTAAGCATTATCATTAATGCTTAAATATTTAAAATAACGTATTTGCTGTGTTAGCAGTGTGCTTTAAAGTTTAAGGAAAATGATTTGTTTACCAAATTAACAAGAAATTAATTGATCATTGACTGAATAAGGTATAATAACAGAAAAAGTTGTTCTCTGTTTATGAAAATTCTGCTTCGGGAATGAAAATCTTACAGACTAAATAAACGTGCACTCACCAGCAGGGGGAGAACTGTGGGAGATGCGAAATGGGAGTGATAGATTACTCATATGTGGTTGAGCATATGAAGAAATTACTGAAAGAGCTTGAGTGATCTGTAGAATATTTGGTGGGAGGGGAATTTGCCATAGATTTTTAAAAAATGAAAACAAAAAAGGGGGGAAAACAATAGTAACATATGGAAAAACAGACATGTAAAAAAAGGAATGTATCCATTATTCATTAATTGGCTTAGCACTGAATACTATTTAGTTGCAATAAAGCAAACACTTGCAGAGAGGAAGTGAAGTGCGGTAAGCGATAAAAGAAAATTAATCATCAGCCCTAAATTAGGAAGGCAATTTAGACTGTCAAAAATTGTGGGGTTAAAAATAGTCGCATACACAATTATTTCTAAATATGAAAGCAAATACCAGGAGAAAGGGTGCATTGAGGTTTGATTGTTTGTGGGGAGTTGGGAGTAGTGGGAAGACACTGGTTGATTTGTGTAAGATCTCGCCTAGTGTTATCTCACTTGTCAACTAAGTGCAAGTCCATTAATTTCATAAAAGCACAACGACCAAATGACACTGCAACAAATATAGGCACATTGTAGGGAAAATAGCAAAGGATATAAATAAAATTAGAATTACCCACTATCCAGAAATATGTGATGTTCAGTGTTTCCCTGTAGTCTTTTTATCTACGAATTATACTTACATGTAACTTTATTCTTAATTTATACTTAATATTGTATTTTCTCATGGCATTACTGTGATTTTTAATATCTCCATTTATATTCAATCATGGATTTGACAGAATCTAACTGGTTCTCTGTTGCTTGGTATTTAAATATTTTCTCTGTAGCATATAAAGGGCTTCAGTAGTCATCTTTCTGCATACTGTTTTTTTTTTCTGCATACTGTTTTTATCAGTACTTGTGAGCTTTATCTTTAGTGAAATTCTTTGAAATGGAATTTTTCATCCTAAACGTATAAGTATTTTCATGGCATTTTCTTTTTCCTACCCTTCCACCCTCCCTGTGTTCCTTCCTTCATTTATAAAAACATAATTCTAAGTTACATTCTGAAAATATTGGTGTCCCAATTTACATAATCACATATGGAATATAGGAGGGAATACCTATTTTACCAGTATTGGAAATCAATAGTTTTTGTACTTACAAATTTCTTGTTTTAAGCAAGTATCTTTCTTGCTTTCTGCTGCTTCTTTTGTTGGAAGTCCTCATACCGTGGTGATTAAGAGGAGCCCTAGAACCACAAAGACCTGGTTTCTAATGCCAGCTCTTCTGTTTGTAGTTGAGTGATCGTCTCAGGCGCAACAGACTTAAACTGTGAAGGCTCAATTTCTTTGCTTGTAAAGTGCAGACATGCACTCACAGCACCTACCTCATCAGCTTGTATGGATTAAATGACATCTTGTAAGAAAAGCCCTAGTGTAGTTTTTGTGTGTGTACCTATTTGTTCAATGAAAACAAGTATCCATTTAACTAGTAATAAATAGAGTGAAAAGTAATACACATGTAAGCCCATATTAATGTAATATTGTTTAAAAATCCATTGTTTCAGGCTCACCATCATGGATGCACTATCAGAAGCAAATGGCACATTTGCATTAAACCTTTTGAAAAAGCTAGGGGAAAACAACTCGAACAACATGTTTTTTTCACCCATGAGCATGTCGTCAGCCTTGGCCATGGTCTTCATGGGGGCAAAGGGAAACACCGCAGCTCAGATGTCTCAGGTACGTAAAGCCACTTCAAGACAACAATAAATGCTATCAATTTATCAGTTGAGCTGGACTTCTGCATTTCAAGTCTCGAAGAAATTCCTCCTTTAACAGACAACTCTGCTAGTCTCACAGGATGTGGATGGAGAGTTGGCAGGATGGAGCATGTTTTCAAGGCCTGACCTTCTTAGTGACCTGGGGTCACTCATGTGGGTGCTTCTGCAGGCAACTGGGCTAGAAGGTCCAAGAAGATTCCACTCCCATGTCTGGGCCTTGGTGCTGGCTAGTGGATGGGCCCTCAGTTCCCTATAAGCAAGTCTTTCCATTCCTCCTTTTATGTGGTCTTTCCTAAGGATAGCTTGGGCTTCTCGACCACGGTAGCTGGGTTACAAGAGAGGGAAAGTGGAAGCTGCCAGACTTTTTAAGGGCTAAGCCTGGAACAGAGCGAGTTCTGCATTCTGCTGTTTAGAGCAAGTCACAAGGCCAGCCCAGATTCTAAAGAAGGGGAGAGAGACTCCATCTTTTAATGTCAGGAGCACCATGTGTATGCAGAGACAGGACATATGGTTGGCAGTTGCGTTTTTAGACCAAGTACCATAAATAGCACAAGAAATCCGAGTCATTTTGTTAGGGTTTGCAAAAGGCATATCCACTTATACCAATACTTAGATAACATTCGTTTCTTTTAGGATGTGCTTATAGGGAGGCCTGAGAAGAGGTATAGGTAGGGAGACAGGGTGGCTTTTGAGACACTCTCTATCTTTTATTAGATTGATCATCTTTTAAGCTGTAGTAAGTATCTGTAAATCTCATATTGCTGAGTTTACTGTTGTGCCTATATTTTGAAGTCACAGAATACTGAGAATGTGTATGTTTATTATGATTTTATTTTCAGGCACTTTGTTTTAGTAAAATCAGAGGTGAAGATGGAGATATTCAGCGAGGTTTCCAGTCACTTCTTGTTGCAATTAACAGAACTGACACTAAATATGTGCTTAGAACTGCCAACGGGCTCTTTGGAGAAAAGTCTTATGATTTCCTCACAGTAAGTCATACTTGTTTATTAGGAAAATAAAGATAGCAATGTGGTGGGAAGTAGGAGAATGAATGTGGGCTATGAATTCCTGCAGGTGGTCCTGAACTCAGAACTCCATGCACGAATCTCACACGCATCTTCTGATTCAGTTTGATCATCTGTAGCACAGGCTGTATAGCAAATACCGTTCAGAATTTTGTGAAGCTTTAATGAGATAATCTTTATAAAAGAACTGACACAGAGCATAACACAGTTGAAAATGAATCAGCCAAAACAAAGATGTGGTGAAAATGACTGTTTCTAGTAATTGCTTTGCAGATATTTTTAATTTTCTATGCATTATGACACTATAATGTATGCACTAAATAGATTGACTAGATTTTTCAGCAATGAAAATCTTTTAAAACTAATTTTGGCTAATTACACTGGTTGCATTCGCTGACAATGTTTCATGACTTTTTTAGTTTTTGAAAAGAAAAGTACTGAAGTAATTTCTTGTTAGATAAAAACACAACACATATAAACCAAGATATGTCATCAGGTTCTTTCTTATGCCACAACTCCCCTTTTTAATGTTAGAGCTTTCATAGATTTGATGTTTCCTCCTTCACGTACAAAAACTTTGCCTCATGAGTTTTTCTTCTATGTAATGTTATTGTAATATGCATATTGTTTTATACTTTGTTAGCTTTTCCTTAAAAATATGTCTTAAATTCGTTCCATCTCAGTATACATGGATCTGTATTACTCTTTTTAACCCTTGTCTGGTGTTCCTAAGTATGGCTGTACCATAGTATAATAGACCTTTCTTGCATTGACGAGTACTTAAGCTTATTTACTCTGGCCCATTACAGGCAGGAGTATTTCTTTACACAGTTTTGTGCATATGTGTGTGAGTTACTATCTAAAATGGATTTGTAGAAGGGAGGAAGGGAATGAAGCTTTGAGGTTTTCATAAATATTGCCAAATTGCTCTCCACAGTTTTGTAGCCATTTACACTCCACAAGGGGTATTTATAGGGTCCTCAGTTCCACCCACCATCAGCAGAACTGCATAATGTTAACCTTTAAAACTTTTGGAAGGGTGGGGCCAAGATGGCAGACTAAAAGGAGCTCCTGATGCTGCTGGCGCCACCGAGAGGAAACAAAAGGGGTAGTGAACACTGACCCTGAAAGCCGATCATCTGAGAAACCATGTCGAGATCCATCTAGGCAGCAGGGGAACACACAGAGCAGACAGGACTGAATCTGGGCACCAGCCTGTCTGGGATCAGTGCAGTCAGGAGGACCCCTACAAAATGGGGAAGGATGAGTGAGTGAGAGTTCCCAGGGGGATTCACACTGTCCACAGGGACCTATGCAAGACTGGGAATGGGAGAATCCTCCTGTCCCCACTGCATTTCCCCACTGTGCTTTTAGACTGGGGCAGAGTGCCACCTGGACGTTTTCCAGGGGTAATTCTGGAGTCCAGGGGGACGTCTACAAGCCCTGGGCCCCGTAGCAGACCAGCACCAAAGCCATAGCCCCAGGAGAGGCCACAGTTGTGGTTCCTGGGAGAAGGAAGATCCTACCCCTCCTAGGAAATAACATTCTGGACACAGGATTTGGCAAATATTTTATGATAAAGATGCCAAAAGCAATTGCAACGGAAACAAAAATTGAGATATGGGGCATAAGTAAACTGAAAAGTTCTGCACGGCAGAAGAAACTATCAACAGTGTAAACAGACAACCTGTAGAAATGGAGAAAATATTTGCAAACTATGCCTCTGATAGAGGTCTAATGTCCAGAATCTATTAAAAAAAAAACTTAAACAAATTTACAAGCCAAAACCAAACAACACAACTCCATTAAAAAGTGGCCAAAGGACATGAACAGACAATTTTCAAAAGACGACATATTCGTGGCCAACAAGCCTATGAAAACATTGCCAACATCACTAACCCTTAGAGAAATTCAAATCAAAACCATGATGAGATACCATCTCACACCAGTCAGAATGGCTGTTATTAAAATGTCAAAAAACAGATGCTGGTGAAGCTGCACAGAAAAGAGAACACTTCTATGCGGCTGGTGGGAATGTAAATTAGTTCAGCCACTGTGGAAAGGACTTTGGTGATTTCTCAAGAAAATTAAAAGAGAATTGCCATTTGACCCAGCAATCCCATTATTGAGTACATACCCAAAGGAATAGAAATCATTCTACCATAAAGACACATATGTTCATTGCAGCACTATTCACAATGGCAAAAACATGGAATCAACCTAAATGCCCATCAATAGTAGACTGGATTTTAAAAATGTGGTACATATACACCACGAAATACGATGCGGCCGTAAAATAGAATGGGATCATGTCCTTTGCAGCAACAGAGATGGAACTGGAGGCTATTATTGTAAGCAAACTAATACGGGAGTAGGAAACCAAATACCACATGTTCTCACTTATAAGTTGGAGGTAAACATCCAGTACATATGGTCACAAGGAAAGGAATAACAGACATGGGGGCTTACTTGAGGGAGGAGAGTGTGGGGAGGGTGAGGATTGAAAAACTACCTATTGGGTACTAGGCTTATTACCTGGTTGATGAAGTAATCTGTATACTAAACCCCTGAAACATGAAATTTGCCTATATAACAAACTTGCTTAGGTATCCGTGAACCTAAAGTTTTTAAAAAAGAATCTGAGATGGAATATTTACAACATATGTGATAGGGAAGGGTTAGTACAAAACAAGAGAAGCAACAAAAAAAAAATAAAAACTTTTGATTATAAATGGGATTAAACACTTTTATGTGTATTGAGCATTTCTAGCTCTTCTGTGAATTGCCTATTTATATATCCTCTTACACATTTTTCTATGGGGTTGTTTGTCTTTTTCTTATTGACTTATAAGAATTATTTTTGTTGAGGATATCACTCTTACTGTGATATGTATTTTTTCAAACTTGTTTTTGACTCTAAATTAATTGTTTGCAAACAGGTTGGTATAAAGTGAAGGTAGTAAGACATAAAAGTCAAATATTTATAAGATTTATATATGATATTGTGATTTTACAACTTCACTTATTTTACTAGTCTTAGCTACTATTTAGTTTATTACCATCTTTTTACTAGTTTACTAGTTTTCTATATAAAGACAACCAAAATGTTAACAACCAAATTTCAATTCATGGTGGATATTTTGAAAGAAAAGCATTGATACTTAAAATGTTATTTTGATATTGGAATATAAAATAAAAAGATGAGAAATATTTGTAAACCATTTCAGATTAATTTATTATTTATTCTTATTTTCAAGAATCCCATACCAATAGCAATATATAATTACATGTTCTTTTTGTTTGATTTGCCACACTTTGTAAAATAGTAACTTAAAATAGCAGTTATTTAAAAACACGTTTAAAAGACGGAAAGATCACCTAGGCGTGCAAGAAGTCATCAATATATGATTCATCATTTTGCCTTCAGATTATTTTCTTACACTGAGAGACTTAAATAATTTCCAAACCACTGAAAAATAGGCAGAGGCAGCAATTTTGGAAAAGCATGAATTATGGGAGGATTAAGTGAAATAGTGTACATCGATCAGTTATGTAGTGCCTGAAACATACCGAGAATTCAAAAACGTTACATGAAAAGGTGATATTTCATCAGGACTTCACAGTTATCTTGTGAGGTGTAGCTATTACTGCTTCCTTGTTCTACAGGAGAGAACATGGAGGCATAAACAGAGGAAGCAAATATTGGAAGGTCACACAACTAGTAAGCTGCAGAACTGGTGTTCCTAACTACTGTCACATTTCCTGTCCATGCCATACTGATACAGAAGTATAAAATTCCATAATAAAAGCAAAATTATGGAAAGGGAAATTAAATATTTAGCTGTGAGCAGTTTGAGAGAAAGATTGGGAAACAATTCTATAATGCATGGTCCATAAATTAGTTGTTTCAGTTCATTTAATTTCCACCAAATGTTCTGCTTTTATATGGCATAGTGTAGGTTTCTGTTAAGATCATTATAATTCTACAGAATATATTAACTAAATATAGTTTGAACTTTTTTGGAAGGTTGATCATAGTTTGAAACATCCATAATGGTATGCGCTATGCACGTGAGTATAAGGTTTCCATGAAATTAATGATTCAGCTCCTCAGTCCAACTAGCTATTAATATATTTCAAGTGTTCAATAGCCTGTGTGGCACCGCTCTGGACATTGCAGAGTTACAACATTTTCATCATCCCAGAAAGTTCCGATGGACACTGCTGGACTAGGATTGTCTATGTTTCCCATATAGTTTATGGAACAACAGACTCATATTTATATTCTGTTGTTCTAAAATGTAGAGGCAAATGTAGCACTTGCTGTGTTAATCCTCACTCAACAAATTTAATCGTTTACAGGAGTGACAGCTTCTGTAGTCACCATTTGTAAAAAAGAAAAAAAAGAATTTATTTTCTAAAGCAATTTTAGGTTCACAGAAAAATTGAGCAAAAGGTACATGCATAGTCCCTCCTGTGATTAACATCCCTTAGTATGGTGGTGGGGGACAGCTTTCTTGTTTCTACCTTGGTCAGTTAGGAATAAAGCTGCTATGAATATTTGTGTGCAGGTTTTATCAGCTCCTTTGGGTAAGTGGTAAGGGTCATGATTGCTGGATCATATTTTTAGTTTTATAAAAAACTTCCACACTGTCTTCCAAAGTGACTGTACAATATTGTATTCCCACCAGCAATGAATGAGAGTTCCTGTTGCTCCACGTTTTCACCAGCATTTAGTGTTGTCAGCGTGTTTTCACTTTTAGTTCAAACTGTTTTTAATATCACTTGAGATTTCTTCTGTGATTCGTGTTATTGAATCTCCAAGTACTTTTGAAATTTTCAGCCATCTTTCTTTTATTGATTTCTAGTTTAATTCGTTATTGTCTGAGAGCAGACGCTGCATGATTTCTATTATTTTAAATATGCTAAATTGTGCCTTGTGGCCCAGAATGTGGTCTCTTGGTTAATGTTTCACGTAAGCTTGAGAAGAATATAGATTCTACTCTTGTTGGATGAAGTAGTCAATAGATATCAATTATATCTAGTTACTTGATATTGTTTTTGAGCTCAACTATGTTCTTTACTAATTTTCTGCTTGCTGGATCTGTTCATTCCTGATAGAGGGGTATTGAAGTCTCCAGTTGTAATAGCAGATTCATCTATTTCTTCTTTGAGTTCTATTAGTTGTTGCCTTATGTATCTTGATGGTCCACTATTAGGTGCTTACCTATTAAGGATTGCTATATCTTCTTGGAGATTTCTCAGTGTTTTTAATTATCTCATTGATGGGTGCACTGCCACTCTTATGAAGGATCCAGCAGTTGATGAAAATTATTTGATATGCAGCCCACAGTATTGCTTAGTTTATAAGCTAAGATTAGGAATAGCTGAAAAGAATTTGGGCTTTAGGTTAATTCCTCATTTTTATTTGCAAATTATATATGGTAAATCATAAAATTATTGATTTTCTGATGTGGCACAATGAAGAAGTAAGCCAGTGATATTAGTTGTTTCTGTAGCTGTGAAATTATGTTTTTCGGTTTTTCCTAGGGTTTTACAGATTCCTGTGGCAAATTCTACTAAGCAAAGATAAAACAGCTTGACTTTGTGAATGATACAGAGAAGTCCACAACACATGTAAACTCCTGGGTTGCTGATAAGACTAAAGGTGAAAATATATTGTTATTCTATTTCGATAATATTTTAAACAGTTTTATAGTCAGTTCTTTACAAAACTGTCAAATATAAAAAGGAGTCCTTTTTTCTCTAAACAATTATGCAAACATTAAAACCTTTCTTTGGAAATATTGCCAATTCGTAGACCTTTTCTCTAGCTTTAGCTTTTCTCTTATCAAGTATCTGTGATGTCTCTCTAGATGAAATAATCTCTTCCAGGTTTTGTTGGTTGTTAATATTAGGTAGTTTTTCTTTTCACAAATAGCATTAAAATTTGAATTTAAAAATTTCTAGCTGTCTCCCTCACTAGTATTGCCATACTGTATGGTTTATCTATGTAATGTGGCAGGATGCTTGGCCAAGGCCTTTTTAGCCTTTAGTTCTTAATTTATTTATTTTTATTTTTTTGAGACAGAGTCTGGCTCTGTCGCACAGGCTGGAGTGCAGTGGCACAATGTGGGCTCACTGAAACCTCCACCTCCTGGGTTCAAGCTCTTCTCGTGCCTTAGCCTACTGAATAGCTGGGATTATTGGTTAGCATCACCACGTCTAGCAAATTTTGTTGTATTTTTAGTAGAGATGGGGTTTCGCCATGTTGGCCAGGCTGGTCTCGGACTCAAGCTATCCACCAGCCTCAGCTTCCCAAAGTGCTGGGATTACAGGAGCAAGTCACTGTGCCCAGCCAAGTTCTGAATTTAAACTGTTCTTTACACTTGCTACAACTGCTCACCCTTTTGAAAATCCATTGTGTTTCTTTCTTTAAGCCATAGGCATTAATCATTCCTTTCTGTCTAATGTATTATCAGCTCATCCTCTGCCTATTAATAACTACCAGTTTGTTTTATGCATTCTATATGAATTGTGGTATTTTTTGTTACAAAAGCTCTATCTCAAGTTTCTATTGCAGTATTGTTACTATAGTTATTGTAAAGACAAGCATTCCCTTACATAATTAATTAATTTTGGGACACTAAGAACTCCCTTCATGCACACTTGCCTTCTCAAAGAGACCACATGATCTGAATACCCTCTTGGACACACACATCTGGAAATACTTTTAGCTAGATGATTCTTTAATTCTTCTTTATAGGTAAAATTACGGAGGTGCTGTCTCCACGTTCAGTTGACTCATTGACTAAGCTGATTCTTGTGAATGCCATCTACTTCAAAGGAATCTGGAATAGTCCATTTGAACAACACAAAACGAGGGAAATGCCTTTCAAAATCAGCAAGGTGGGTATTTTGGACTATCAAATGTGATTTAAGGAACTGTCATATTGGCTTTAACACCTGCAAGAGCTTGACTTCAAGAACTTTGACTGACATGACCCTTTGGAAGTTTAGCAGCTGGATTCCCCTCCAAACCTTGAGACCTTTCTCTTGCCCTTCATCTCTTTCTTATGTCTCATCAAAAGTGGCTACATATTCCCAGGCCTCTGGTCCAGCTCTCTATCTCATCTGTGCTGGGTACTATCTATATCACACTTCTGAGTGTATAGCCCTTGGCTTCCCAAAACTTGTGAGATAAAATTCAAACTCCATGGTATGGTGTGTGAGGCTCTTCATGATCTGGATCCTGCCTGTTTCTCTATCTTCATTTCCATTTGTACCTTCGTGCTCCTTTCTTTCTGCCAGTGGCCCCTCCAAGACGCCCTTCTTGACAGTGCACCTCCCCAAGCTGTCTCCTCCTCTAAGCTGTCACAGTGACCCCTGCCTGTCTCCATTGTGGCATTGCAATGGTTGAATCAGGTGTCTGTTTTCCTGCTTTGCTTGTTGCTGTTTGAGTGTAGAGAATGCTACCTTACAAGGACCTAGCACACATTTGCATTCAATAAGTACTGAATCAATGAATTATGTTCAGATTTCTTTTAATCATAAAGATAAATAAACATAAATTTTGCGTCACAACCAGGTGAGCAAAAACACATACACAGTACAGACACAGAGTTTAGCTACCTCCAACTCTGAATATTTTATTTGCAGAAGGACTTTTATATTACTCAAAATCCATTTATTCTTTCTTATTTGTTTAACTCTAGAAATGTTTGGACATACACAAAATTACACAGAAAAAAATAAGTAAATTATTGATCATTTGTTAAATCTTCCAGGCTGACTGGACCCAGGTCTTCAGTTTTTCAAGAAATGTATTTTCTTTCTAGCTTTATTCTGAAATGAACTGTTCCTTTTTTTTCCTGGCAAATATTTCTCTCTTGAAATTTCTTTAACAATATGTGTGTTAGGATTTTGTTGAATTGCAATTGACAGAAAACTCTGCACATACTGTTTACTCTCTTGAAGCTCATCTCCCTTAACAGGAAGTTTGGAGGTAGGCAGAGGCCAGGGCTGATGTGGGATGTGGGTGAAACTCTCTCTCCTGCTCTGTTGTCTTCAGCACATGACTTACTTCTTTATGGTTCTAAGATGGTTCAGACATTAAGCTCACAATCCAGGCAAAAGTGTCAAGAACAAAGTGGGTGGTGTAAAAGCCTTCTGCTCCTGAGGTTCTACTGTATTACTCATTAAGGGAAATGGTTTTTTCTATATTTTACTGGCCAGAACTCTTGTAAGCCATAAGGAGGTGAAGAACTGTATCTTCTATCTAGCCTATACAGTAGAAAAAGGAAAAAACTAAAGTAGTTGCAATGGGTGTTAAGTGCACCAACCTATACATTTCCTCAAAGATCACTGATTTTGATTTGGTATTAATTCTTTCATTTTACTTTTCATTAGTACTTTTATTTCTAAATAAAATGAAATATCTATATAATTACACATTTAGTGAATCATTCAGTTACTTAAAAAGACCAAGCTTGGATCCTTTTCTATTGCAATACTAGAGATTTGGGGGTTTGGGGGTTTGGAGGTGAGGAGAGGAACTCTCTAGACCAGGAGTTGCCAAATTATGGACCATGGTCAAATCTAGCCCACCACCTATTTTTATACATATAGTTTTATTGAAGCAACCATGTTCATATGTTTACATATTGTCTATGGTTGTTTTAATCCCACAACAGCAGAGTTAAGTAGATTGAGGGTCCCTAATCTGAAAACTTGAAATCTAAAATGCTCTAAAATCTGAAACTTTTTGAGTTCCATCTTGATGCACAACTTGCGAGTCATTTCAAAGATTTTAGCTTTTGCTTTGAGTCAGAAGGGTTTTCAGTTGAGGAATGATGTGACTTGTGTTTTAACAGTAGCCCTCAGGCTCCTGTGCTGAGAATAATCACGGAGAGGATAAGGGAAGAAACAGGGCAGTCTCTTGGGAGTTTATTGCACCATCCAGGACTAGGATGATAGCAGTGGAGGAAAGAAGCATGGGTTAGATTTTGCTTACATTTTAAAGGTGGGGCTGATATAATTTATAATGGGTTAGATATGTGGTGTGAGAGAAAGACAGGAGTCAAGATTAGCTCCAGGATGGCATCCACAGCAACTGAGACAGGGAAGGTGAGAGATGGAGCAGATTTGGAATGGATTGTAAGGGACCCAGTGTTACATGTAAAATTGGAGGTTTCTTTTATACGTTAGATGTTCAGATGCAGATGTTGAGTAGGCAGCAAAATTGATGAGTCTAGACTACAAGGGTAAGCTCCAGGCCAGAGGTGCAAATTTAGTTTCATATTTAAATTCAAGAGACTAAATGGAATTATAGGGGAGAAAAAAGTCTTTTTCCTCTATTTTGCTGGGATCACTGGCTGGGACCTCGTAGCATAACAAAAGAGAATTTACAAGAGAAAAGCAAACAGAAATTGATCAACCTGTATGTCACACGTACACATGGGAGACCTCAATTATGAATAACTCAAATGGGTGGTTAGAATTGGTGGTGTATTTACCTAATTTAGGATGGGAAAGGGAAGAGAAAAAGGGCACTTGAGAAAAAGAAATGACTTTTTAAAGAGATAAATGGATTCTTTAGGGTAGAACGGATAGCTGATATAATAGTGCAGTCATAGTGTCTGGCTGAGTGTATACAGAGTTCTCAGCTTTGAAAAAATTAAAGTTGTTTGCAAAAAAACACATTTATGACAATTGAGTGCTTCTGAGTCCTTTTGGGAGGCTCTGCTTTTAGGCAGATAAGATATTTCAGGAACTCAAATGCCTTCACCTCAAAATAATTCTTAAACAAAAGTAGCATATTTTGGAGTGATATATTCTGATTCCTTTGAAGTTCACCAAGAGAAAGTAAAGTAAGGATTGAGCCATGGACACCCCAGTGTTTGGAGACTGAGGCAACAATCATGGGCTAGTAAAGGCAGAGGCCAATATGGGAATCTAGAGACCAAGGGAAGAAAGTGTTTCCAAGGGCAGAGAGTTGCCAGCTCTGTTGATGTATGTACAATGTATCAACGGTTGTGTTTCAAGTTAATTTTTATCTGTTTCCCTTATAGAACAAAGAAAAACCTGTGCAAATGATGTTTCAGAAATCTACTTTTCAAATGACCTATGCAAAAGAAATATTAACCAAAATTCTACTGCTTCCTTATGTTGGAGAGGAGCTGAATATGATCATCATGCTTCCAGATGAAAACACTGATTTGAAAACGGTAATGAGTGTCCAAAGTATGCATTTTCTCATCTCTAGAAACTTTTAGGAAAAAAACTTTGAAAATTTGGTTTTACCAATGTTTTCTTGACATATTTGGCCACATGCCTTTTTCTCTTTTTATGGTTATATCTAGTGGGATGTTGTTCTAAGTGCTGAATACAATGTAGAAAATTCTTGGCCTGGTGCGGTGGCTCACGCCTATAATCTCAGTGTTTTGGGAGGCCAAGGCAGGTAGATCACGAGGTCAAGAGATCGAGACAATCCTGGCCAACATAGTGAAACCCCGTCTCTACTAAATATACAAAAAGTATCTGGGCGCGGTGACGTGCACCTGTAGTCCCAACTACTAGGGAGGCTGAGGCAGGGGAATCACTTGAACCCAGGAGGTGGATGTTGCAGTGAGCCGAGATTATGCCACTGCACTCCAGCCTGGTGACAGAGCAAGACTCTGTCACAAAAAAAAAAGAAAGAAAGAAAGAAAAGAAAAGAAAATACTCTTATTCCAGAAAAGACTCAGGTTGGGGCCAAATCAGGTCAGCCTTCAAAATCTTGCTTTACAATTTTGACTTTTTTTTTTTCTCTTAGCCTTTTCCTTCTTGTGGAAAATGATGTCAGTACCTCTCTATGAGGGTTGTTGCAGGATAAAGGAGATGGCCTATATAAGGCATTTGTTTCAATGCACAGGGTATGACAGTGACTAATATTAGTAGTCTTCACTCCAGCCTTGCCCAATAGTTGTGAGTTTTCCCTTCAGAAAGCAGTCATACGGGGAAGAGCTGCTCTGAGTCTATACATCACCCAAGGTTAAAATATAGATTCAGGTTTAGTAGGACTGGGATGGAGCCTGAGATGCTGCATTTCCACCAAAATTTCAGGTGATATTGAGGCGGCTGGCCCATGGAGCACACTGAGTAGCAAGGTGTTAGAGAGTCAATGAAGACTTTTAGCAGGGTAGCATTTTGCTTCTCTAGAAAGCTAATCCTTATGACTGCAATGGACAAATTGAAAGAAGTGAGAATGGAGAGAGATAAGAAAGGAAGCTGCTATGACATTTCAAGCAAGACACGATTAGGGCCTGAATGAAGGCAGCAGCAACAGAGGCAGAGAAAGGGCTGAAAGATGTTGGTAGTTAAAAGAACAGAAAGTAGTGATGGATTCATTGGAAGGAAATTTGGGTAAAAGAGAAGATAGGTCTGATATATCAGCATGCTTTTGTTAAGATAGAACATCACACTTTAAGAGGACAATCATTCTCCTACAAATATACTCTAAGTTGTAAGTTTCTACATGAAGGAAAAGGTTTGAATAAGTTTCTTGAATCCAGGAGTCAAGGCATTGAAATGTAAAGTCATCTCCTACCTGAATGGTTTCACATTAATGTGCTTTCTTCCACGTGTGTGCTGTCCAATATGGTAGCCACTAGCCACTTGTGATGATGTACACTTACATTAAAAAATTAAATTTACAAAACAGGCCTTTATTGCACTATCGGCATTTCAAGTGCTCAGTAACCATATATGGCTCATGGCTACCACATTAGGCAACTCAGCCGGAGCGTGTTAACATCACAGAAAACTGTCCCAGTGGACAACACTGATCTAGATTTTTAAATCTGCAACTCTCTTGTTTTAGGTGGAAAAAGAACTTTCTTATGAGAGATTCATAGAATGGACAATGCCAGACAAGATGCATAAACGAGAGATGGAAATTTTCCTTCCTAGATTTAAACTGGAGGAAAATTACAACATGGAAGATGTCCTTCGTAGTATGGGCATGGTCGACGCCTTTGAACAGGGCAGGGCAGACTTCTCAGGAATGTCGTCTAAGAAGGGGCTATACTTGTCCAAGGTCATGCACAAGTCCTTTGTGGAGGTCAATGAGGAAGGCACAGAAGCAGCAGCAGCTACCACCTTAAAAGTAGCTTTATTGTGTCGCAGATACCCCCTCAGGTTCTGTGCAGACCATCCCTTCCTTTTCTTCATCCAGCACAGAGAAACCAATGGTATTCTCTTCTGTGGCCGGTTTTTTTCTCCATAAGGAAATAGTAGTCATTGAATGTAGTCCTTCTCTTTTCTCTAACTGACTTACTTTTTCTCTACACTCTTCATAGTGTGCCTACAAACCCAAAATGACTTTATCATTGTAGTGGTCAAAAATGAGATATTAGGAGCCTAATTTTGAAATTCCTTGTTCAGAACCCTTCTGTGTATGTTAGTAGGTTAAATGTTTTCTAAAGTTGGAAGTTGACATTCTCCAAGGATCTTGTGGTCACTTGGGCAGTGATATCTCTAACCATTCAGCCAAACCACTCTGCTTGGAACTAGCTATCTCCCTCTCCTTTGTTGCTACTTTTCTTTCTTCTGTGCTGAATAGTATTGACATATAGACCCATTTTTAATGAGATAATAGAGAGTGAAATGGAGAATGTGTAGGAGATGTGGGCAGCAGGTCTCAGAAATCCATAGAAGCAACCTCTATTCGAACTTTACCAGCAATTCCGAGGCCAGCACAGAGGGTGAGAGAGCAGTTAACTCAGACCAATGAGAAATCAGTCCAACTTCCTGTGTGTTTCTGCCTTATTTGTAGTTTGCATTCATAGGGATTAGTGGGTCACAAACCTGTTCAAACATGCAACTATTCACTTTCTCTGAAAATTTGTAATTGTTATCAGGAGGCAGAGATGAGTAGATAATGTTCTATTCACAGTTTGAGACAGCTTCATGGGTATACAGTACATGTCTTTCTATTTTATTTCAAATATTTTTTGAAAGGCACCTCAGTTTTCTGTAGCCATTTGTATTACAGGCTTGAAATGAAATTGCAGTGTTCAGTGATAAGAGAATACAGTGATTAGTTAGATTGAAGAGGGAGATTGGTACTGTTTTCTAGGGGACAGCAAAAAGGACTCATTCCATCAACACCTCTGCAGTCAGAAGAACCTTGGGCAGCCCCTTATTTCACTGACACCACTCATATTTTCATTCCACAGCTGGTTCACTTTTCCCTTTTGGCCCAAGCCAGCGAATTAGCTGCAGGGAGGGAACAGGACTGAGGAGTACAAGGAAACATCCACGTTGTATGTGGGCTGAGAGAGGAAAGAGGGAGTATCAGCGATTGTAGGGTTTGTCATTCTCATTCTTCTGCCTCTTCTGCCCAACACTTGCACTTGGAAAGCGTAATCCTAGGTGGGGAATAATCAGTTAATGTGATTCTTTCACTGCAGAGAGAGCTTCTGAGTGTTACAGCCAGGGGCAATAGGCTGGCACCCTGTTCCTTATGGAAAGGCATGCCTTCTTGCACAGCCTTGCAGGAAGTCCAGTTAAGTAGGTTAGGAGTTGGGAGCTGGAAGTGTAAATGGAGTAGCTTCCTACCATCCATGCATGTGGGAATGTGGTTTTTTTGTTTGTTTGTTTTTATTTTTGTTTATTTTTGTTTGTTTTTTATTTTTTTTTGACGGAGTCTCACTCTGTCACCAGGCTGGAGTGCAGTGGCACAATCTCGGCTCACTGCAACCTCCAGTTCTGAGGTTCGAGCAATTCTCCTGCCTTAGCCTCCCGAGTAGCTGAGAATACAGGTGCGTGCCACCACGCCCAGCTAATTTTTGTATTTTTACTAGAGAGGGTTTTTTACCATGTTGGCCAAGATGGTCTCGATCTCCTGACCTTGAGATCTGCCTGCCTCAGCCTCCCAAAGTGCTGGGATTACAGGCGTGAGCCACTGTACCTGGCCAGGAATGTGTTTTTTAAATCGTTCCTGGGATCAGTATATTCAGATCCTATCAATAGTGAATTATAAAAGTTAATGATATTGGTTTGATCTGTTATAGACCTATAATGCAATCAGACTTTAGCCATGTAAATCACAATACATAAAAGGTAATAATATGCATATTGGCCAAGAGGATCTTGTAAAATTATGTTTGTCATATTCTCTTTGAAGAGTTATCATTCAATATTTTATTTCTGTCTTGTAAGGCCTGAAACCCCATGTGCTGCCTTGACATCTATGGGCTTCTCAGGGCCTCAGAGGCCTGGCCATGCAGTCCCCTGCTCTTTTCAGAGTCAGATATGTGCACCCTATTCACTCACTGAGCAGGAAGGCTCCTCGCCCTTCTAAGTTCCCCTATCAGCCAGTCAGCTGTACCCCACCTGGGTCTCAACCTGGCTCACTTCCCTGCCTGCTGGGAAACTTATTCAACAAGCCTGTCACATTTGGAGGAGCCAGGAATCGCCTCTTCCTCTTGTTACTATAAAGCCTGCCTTCCATAGCCCCTGCTGGTTCACTCTATTCCCAAATGCAACTCTCCTGTGACCCTGCATGGCATGTGGTGACCTCCCTCCCTGTGAGCAGATGTGACTAACAAACTGCTGCCAATTTCTTCTGTCCATTGTCTCATGCTATGTGTCTGGTTATCTCCTACTAGTTAGTGGGGGAGATCCCTCCTTCACCAACAAGGTGAATATGAGATAATCAAAACAACTACAATTCAGTGAAAGGTCCAGCCTCCCAAATAATGATTCCATGTCTTTCGTGAAATTGCACTAAGACATTTCCTTTACACTATGTAGTGTTTCTTGTAAGTACCCACAAAGTGAGTTCCATTTAGAATTGAATTATAGGAAAAAAAGTTGATCTCACCTCCTCAGATATGTTTACTGAATACCTTCTTTGCATTGGACATTTTGCATAGATTATTTAATCCTCAGGGATAATAAACCCATGAGGAATCCAAGACTCAGAAGTTAAGTAGCTTGAACAAGTTCTTGTGGCTAGCAACGAGGTAGAATGTGGATCCAATGTCTGGTAATGCCAAAAACTGGAAAATTACTCAAACAAGCCTGGTACATCTAGAAGAGCCATGGGTAATCTCTTCCTCTTGTTATCGTGAAACTTACCTATATCAGCTCCTACCAGAAGGGCAGCTGTCAGCACAGTGCAGGAAGAGTAGGGACCAGAAACCTGTCTCCCTTTAACATGAAGTCTGATTTCTTTGGCTGTGTTATCCCATCTGAAAAGTGGGGCTCAGAAACTTCCGGCACCAAAAGCACATCATCCTTGATCCAGGGATGAGCATCCTGGGATATGGACCTAAGGTCATCTGGGCGCTATGAACTCTGCAAGCATTGCTGCCCCCTCCAGGAGTCCTGAATGGAGGTCCTGAGAGCCTTCACTCCTCCTATGCATCAATAAGTGGGAACTCTAAGGCTCTTGAATCCCTCTTCTCAAAGAGGGCTGCAGGGCCACAGTTGCAAAGGAGAGGTCCAAAACAGGGGATGGTTTGGAGACTGAGAAGATGGAGGCTGTACCTGCACGAAGTCCTCCTCCAGAAGCTGATGCACTTCTGCATGTGAAAGGTGGCCTTTTCTTTCCTGACCTGAAGCTTCTGTGTTGAAGGAGACGGAGTGGGCAGAGGACTGGAGGGAGGTTTCCAGTCCTGTGGGCTTGCTGCACAAGCTGACGTTGATCTGATACTCACAGGTCATAGCATGGACCATGCACACCTGATTGGCATATCTAGTGGCTGTTGGGGAACGCAGCATAAAATTCCTCTCCCACCAATACTAGTATTGACTTCAGATGTAGTTTTCTTTCTTTCTTTCTTTTCTTTCTTTCTTTCTTTCTTTCTTTCTTTCTTTCTTTCTTTCTTTCTTTTCTTTCTTTCTTTCTTCTTTCTTCTTTCTTCTCTCTCACTCTTCTTTCTTTCTCTCTCTCTCCCTTCCTTCCTTGCTTCCTTCCTTCCTTCCTTCCTTCCTTCCTTCCTTCCTTCCTTCCTTTCAGGACAGAGTATCGCTCTGTCACCCAGGCTACAGTGGTGCTATCTCAGCTCACTGTAACCCCCGCCTCCTGGGTTCAAGCATGTCTCTTGCCTCAGCCTCCCGACTAATTTTTGTATTTTTAGTAAAGATGGGGTTTCACCATGTTGGCCAGGCTGGTCTTGAACTCCTGTGCTCATGATCCACCGCCTCGGCCTCCCAAAGTGCTGGGATTATAGGCATGAGCCACCGCGCCAGGATGGAAGTAGTTTGCTTTCTCCAGCTGCTTGTGACCAAACATAAAATGTTTTACCAGTGAACTCCTTACATACTGTCCTTGAGATGAAGGATTCTGGAGAGGATCAGCAAAAGAGACAGACTCACTAGTTATCATCCAGATTTAATGACAGGTTTGCCTGAGAACTCCATTCATTGCTGTGCCAGATATCAATTTATTGTCTATCGGCTCTAAATCTACCTTTGTGGACTCTGTGATAGTAAACCTGGATCCTGTAACAAGAACTTGACTGACTGGCCCAATGTTCGGCTTTGCCAATAGAGGGAGCTGGAGAGACTCTGTAAGAAGATAGCAGTAGAAATGCGCTTTCTGGATTCTGATCTTCTTAGGATTATTCAGTGTGGGCACCCAGCAGCCCACTTGGTCATCTGTAGCCACATTCTCAGGGAATGCTTTCTCCACACAATGGCCATTTCTGCATTTGGTTAAGATGCAACCTCTGGCAACTATATCCCTACCAGGCATTTGCTTCTATGGACCAGCCCCAGCCTGCCCACACCCTCCAGCAAGGGCATATGGCTTCTTGTAAGCCAGCTTTGGCCACCTGGCAAGTTTCATAGCCACTGCAGACTGCATGTTCCTGTGGCACCCACACCTTCAAAGAGCTCTGAATATCAGCCTTGGGACATTCGGTCATGTTAGTTTGCTCAGGTGGGTATAATAAAATACCATAGGCTGGGTGTGGTGGCTGATGCCTGTAATCCCAGCACTTTGGGAAGCAGAAATGGGCAGGTCACCTGAGGTCAGGAGTTAGAGACCATCCTGGCCAACATGGTGAAACCTCGTCTCTACTAAAAATACAAAAATGAAAACAAAAACAAAAAAATTAACTGGGCATGGCGGCACCTGCCTATAGTCCCAGCTACTCAGGAGGCTGAGCCAGGAGAATCGCTTGAACCCAGGAGGCAGAGTTTGCAGTGAACCAAGATCATGCCACTGCATTCCAGCTTGGGCAACAGAGTGAGACACTGACTCAAAAAATAAAAATAAAATACCATAGACTGGGCAATTTAAGCACTGACATTTCTTAGAGTTTTGGAGGCTGGGAAGTCCAAGATCAGGGTGCCAGGAGATTTGGTTTCTGATGAGGGCTCTATTCCTGGCTTGCAGAAGGCCACCTTCTAGCTATGTTCACATGGCAGGGAGAGCAATTTATCTCTTCCTCTTCTTTTAATGCCACTAATTCCTTCAAGAGGGCCCAACCCTCCTGACTTTATTTTACCCCAATCAACTCCCAAAGGCCCTATCTCCAGAAACTATCATCTTAGGGGTTAGGGCTTTTACATAAAAATTTTGTGAGGACATTATACAGTCTATAGCATATGTCTTTTCCTGAGTCCTTAGTTCATTTTTTTTCCACTTACCCCAAGACATGAAGTGATAATTTCTCTTTTGTACCTTCTACATCTGCTCCCATTACAGTGTTTTTAAAAAATCTATTACTTAATAATTCTTTATATTAATTCTCTTCTCTTCAAATCTCTGATGTAGTTTCTGTTTGCAAAGTGAACACTGCCTGATATAACTGAATAAACATCTCTCACACTATTATGAAAGAGTGTGGCAGAAGCTTGAAGTCCACAGGGTGGGTTTACCAAACACATTCTGGCTTGAGGGTATGCAGATATTAGAAAAACTACTCCATTAAAAACCGAAAATTCTGAGATTAATGCTGAACCAGACAGAACACTAGAACAAGTGGCATGAACCTACACTGTTTCAACAATCAATGGGAACTCTATTGACAAGCTAAAATCTGAGAGGATCTCAGGGATCTCCCGTTCAACTTTCCTATCTGCAACACATTCAATCAAAGCACAAAAAGATACATTTAGAAACCGAAGAGACCTTTCTAATTGCCTCCAAACTCTTTGTCACTTAATACTTCCCCTTAACCCCCTTCAAATTAATGGAGAGACTGACAATTCACTACTGAGGGACTAATGGCAGTTTTTAGGCAATGCCATATCGGGAGCCTTTTTCTTTTATAAGTTCCTTGAAATACAATACCAGGCATATTAATGTAATGCTTTTCACATTTAGGTCCACTGGGTTCTCCATACCCTTGGTCAGCAGATGCTCTACAACATGTGTGTTTCATTGCTTACATTGTCTTGGTAACGATCTAGACATTTTAATATTAAGTATTGTCTTAGTCTGTTTTGTGTTGCTATACGGGAATACCTGAGGCTGGGTAGTTTATAAAGAAAGGAGGCTTATTTGGCTCATGTTCTGCAGACTATACAAGAGGTATGGCACTGGCATCCCCAGGCTTCTGGAGAGGGCTTTTGTGCTATGTCAAAAGACATTGAACCTCGGGAGGCGGAGGTTGCAGTGAACCTGCATTGAACCTGCAGGTTCAATGAGGAAAACATCAAAGGGGATGCAGGCACATGTGAAGAGGGACCAAACACGGGGAGAAATCTTACTTTATAACAACCCACTCTTGGAGGAATTAATCCATTCCGTGAGAGCTAATTCTACCTCACTGACTACCAGGAGAACAGGACCAAGGCTTTCACAAGGGATCCACCCACGTGACGCAGACACCTCTCCCTAAGTAGAACACTGGCACAGCAGGGACTAAATCACAGTGTGGGTTTTGGTGGAGACAAAAATCCATACCCAAACCACAGCCAGTATGTTTTGGATGATCCGGACATCCACTTTATAACTCAGTAGTCTTTCGAATTTAAGATTGTGCCGTTAGTAAGCAGTACTAATTTGTCTGGGGAATGTTAATGAAAAATGACAGAAGCAGATCCTGTAAAATTGATTCATTAACGCAAAGGACTAACCAAATAATATTCAAGAAGGTTTTAATTGTTTGAATAGAGAGAGGTGGTGGGATAACTGAAAAGCAAATGTACTTGTGTAAATCCAATGTACCTGATAGGATAGGTACAGTGGTCTCAAAAAAATTGGCACTAACGCAGTCAGAACACATTTCAAGTTAAAAATAGGAATTACCTACAGCAAAACAGCACCACAGATCACATACAGGGACACTCCATTTCATCGTTTAGCCCAAATTCTCCTAGAGAGTGAACACTCCATTCCTTAAGTGTTATCACAATCGAATTAATTTTTCCTGACATTTATTTATTTCAATTAAACTCTTCTTCCATCACTGAATATGTGAAACACTGTCCAATTGTCTTGTGATGATATTATTACTGCAGGGTGTGTCAGAAAAAGCAGTTCTCTGGGAATGTGGCCATACTGACTGCAGTCTCAATTCTTCCCTGAATTCTTCACGGGACTCTGGGCAAATCACACAAACTACCTCTATTTCACCATCCTCCCCTGCAAAATATAAGGAACAGCGTCAACAATATGGTTCTTTCAAATGCTTACATTTTGTGATGCTATCTTTGTTTCTCTAGCATTAATTAGCTGAAGCAAGTGTGTTTTGTTTTTGCTTTTTTTTTTAACCTCACACTTTCTCAAAACTAGGGAAGCTTGCTGGGAATCTAACGGGAGATTGAGAGGTGTGGCCGGTATATATGAAGTAATTGTTGCTAGAGTATATGGTCAGTCACTGAAGGATATTTTGGAATTCTGGTGAGACTCTTTTTTGTTTTGTTTGTTTGTTTGTTTGAGACAGAGTCTCGCTCTGTTGCCCAGGCTGGAGTGCAGTGGCACGATCTCAACTCACTGCAACCTCCAGAGGTTCAAGCAGTTCTCCTGCTTCAGCGCCCCCTAGTAGCTGGGATTACAGGCACCTGCCACCACGCCCGGCTCATTTTTGTATTTTTAGTAGAGACAGGGTTTCACCATGTTGGCCAGGCTGGTCTGGATCTCCTGGCCTCAGGTGATCCACCCGCCTCGGCCTCCCAAAGTGCTGGGATTACAGGCATGAGCCACTGTGCCCCACCCTGTGAGACGCTTTCAGGTGGAGTATTTGTTCATTTTACAACAAGGAGTACAGAGATCTCAAACCACCCTGGGAAGCTCCAATTATGCCTGGACTCTACTTTCCTCCTGACAAGTGGAAGTCTAATTTGGAGACACTGGTAGCTCAACCTGAGACTAGCCTAGGAGTGTGCACTTCCTGAGGTCCACAAAGTCAGCAGCCAAGGGAGTCAGACAAAACCAGGTCAAGGTTGAGTCGGGAGTTGAGAACCAGCAAATACTCCCCAGTACTGACTGAAGAGATGTGAAGTTAGGTATGAGGCAAGAAGACAGAAGATGAGGCTGAGGACAGTTTCTGAGGCACTGAATTATATACTCTGGAACTTTATCAGTTACCTGTCGCCTCCCCAGTGGGCCAGGGTGAAGGCTTCATGAGTGGGGAGCCTATTCAGGCTCACTCTGAAATTGGGCTTTAGTTACTCTGAGAGATGGGTTTCCCTTTAGGGCCCAGCATTTAAATTGTCCATACTCAGAAAATAAATACAATTAATCCTCATGAATATCAACTTGCAGACAAATTCCTTACCTAGGAAAACAGACCAGTTCCACCTTTCATTGCATTATTTCAAAAATTAGATTTGTTCATTCTTGGATTCATCTTTGATTCTTCCTGCTCCTTCTTCCTCTCATGGTCCAAGAATTGATGCCAAATTTATGTCCTGGAAATTCCTCAAGGCCATGTCCTCCTCTCCATTTCTCCTGCCTCTGTTTCATTTCAGTTTTCCTCATGTCTCATCCATGCTGTGTCCCTAACACCTCACTGCAGGCAATGGTACCTTTCTACAATATACTCCATGATGCAGCCAGAGGGACCTTCGTACATGCAAATATGATTATGTTTCTCTCCAGCTTAAAATCCTTTTGTGTTTCCCCATAGTCCACAAGGGAACGAAGAAACACCACCAACAGTGTCCACATGGCCCTTCATGACATGGCCCTGTGGACACATCAGATGCTCTCTGATGTGCCTCATCCACACTATCTGTACCACTGCCGGCCTGGATATGTCATGGTTTTCATGGTGCTCTCTTGTGCCTCTTTGCACCCGCATGCACTGTGTTTCCTACAAGGGATATCTGTGTTTACAACCAAACTCCCAGGGGCCAAATTATAGCCTTTGTAAAGGACTTCAAACCACCAGGCATTTGCTGGAAGTTTCACGGAGGAAAACAAGCATTTTTCATCTTTTAATCTGTTTTGCTGGTCAAAGAGGAAAAGGAGTGGATGGATCAAGTGGGGCCCAAAGTCTGAATCTAGTTCTGATCAACAAGGAGAAATTGATGCACAATGGGGAAGTGACCTTGGCATTTTCAACTGGCAGAGCCGGTAAGTTTGGGCACAGTTCAAATGTGAGTCTGTAGCCACTAGAGAGAGGGGTTTCAAAGTCATGGAGAAAAGATGGGGGTGAATCCTGCACCAAGACTTATTGAGGAGAGTTCTTGGGAACAGTTACTTTTAGGATTCCACAGGGAAATCACTGAGTGAGTTTTACAAAATACTGCTGCCTGGTTCCCTCCCTCAAGAGACCTTTACTTAATTGGTTTGGGGTGCAGAGTGGGAATGTGCATCTTTAAAAGCAGAATTCCCAAACTGGAAAGCTCCAAGCTTCCTGCAGGAGACATTATTTGAACTGAATTTTGAAAGATAAGCTTGCATGCCAGGAACCTCATGAATATGAATAGAGGATATGAAGGAATGTAAATAATTTGATATGGCTCTAAAGAAAACAAGGGAGAAATCAAGATGTTAAGAGGCTTACACTCCTTGCTCAATAGTTTGTAATTTATCTTTTTGGATAAGAGGATATTATAAAGGATTTTTAAACTGAGGTATAAAATAATTAGAATTGGAATGTTTACCTGAACTTCAGAGTAGGCAATAGGTTGGCATAGATCAGAACTGTAGGTAGGAAAATTAATTGTTTAGGAGAGACAAGAGACATGACGGAGGTGAGAGAGTATGGATAGGAGGAACACAAATGTGATAGAAATAACAAGACTTTTGATCATTTAGTTAAAAGAACTGGGGAGGGACACACCCAGGTTTCTGAGAGATGTCCAGTAGTACACAGGTAACATTTACGGCTCGAGACAGGTTAGAGATTTTGAAGAAGTTAAAAGTTGAAACATGAACCTATGGATATAGTGGAGGTCACACAAGAAGATCATATTATGGTGAAAAGAGGGCTTAGAATGGGAGGAAAGGAAGCAGGATACCAAGCAAAGGAGTCAGGAAAGAAGGGAAGGGTGCTCTGGAAATCCTGGGAAGGTCAAAGAGGAAAGGGCTAAATGTCACCAACAAACAAAATGAAATAAGACCTGGGATGTATTTTTTGGCC
The DNA here is from genome assembly GCF_006542625.1 of Nomascus leucogenys. Taxonomy (NCBI): domain Eukaryota; kingdom Metazoa; phylum Chordata; class Mammalia; order Primates; family Hylobatidae; genus Nomascus; species Nomascus leucogenys. Next base: position 15,808,341 of record NC_044384.1, on the reverse strand, counting down.
AAGGCAATTAGAAAATGATTAGTATCCTTATCAGGAGCAATTTCAGAGAATGTTTGGGTCGATGTCTAACTACAGTGGAGTCAAACGTGAATCAATGGTGAAAAAAGGACAATAACCAATGTGTACACTTTTTATAAAAACCACCCTCCAAGGACCAGGCACTGGCCCTCTCTCCGGTGCCCACAGACATCCACACAGGCCCAAAGAATCAGGGATCGCACAGGCCAGCGCGATCGAATGGTTCTGAGTCATCTGCCAGAAGCCTTGCCCTCAATCTAGGCGGACATGAAGCATCTACAAAGGAGGAATAGTCGAAGCAGCCATGGCAGCGGCAGCAGCAGCAGCAGCAGCAGCGGCAGCGGCAGCAGCAGCGGCAGCGGCAGCAGCAGCAGCAGCAGCAGCAGCAGGAGGTGGGGGCCTCTGCCAGGTACCTGGCGGGGCAGGCACACAGGTGCCCAGGTTCCCGCGGTGGCCACCTCTTCCCTGGAATGGAAAAATGAAAAAGCAGGGTGGTAGCTACAAGGTATAAAAGGTAAAGAAAGGACGTTTGTTTTTAGTATGAGATATTGAGCATATTTACGTGCTAAGACTTTGCAAAATAGTGAAGAGACTATGGATGTAGGATCAAAGGTTACTCATGCACTTATGTCCTGGGAAGGAGGAGGTCTACTTCCTTCCCTAAAACAGAGGGTTAGGATAAGCTAAATCTAGTCAAGGGGACAGTTGGCCACTCCTCCATGGTGGGGGTAGAGTGGAAACCCTTGAGGTATGGATGTTTCAGATTAAAACCTTCCCTTCATTACCACTTGCCTTGAGACCCTGAGAACTAGTCCCTGTGTACTTTTTATCCCAATCGTGTTCAGTCAAAGACAGGTTAGGGCTGAGATTTTTGAAAGATTTTCCAGAGTAAGGACCCTCTGAAAAGTAGGGGTCTAATATAGACCTGAAGTGGCAAAGACTACTTTTCAAAATTGTTCTGTGAGGCTGTAAACTTGAGTGTCCATGTCTATCTCTGATTCCTGTTTAGCCTGCCCATTTCCTCTCTGGAAGCAGAACAGCACAGACTTTGCGATATGGGATAACTGGGTTTGAACCAAAACTTGGCTCTTTGAACCTCTACACAGACACTGAGGAGCACTGTTTCGTAAAAAATAGGGTTGAGAGTAGCATTCTTGTGCGTTTGCTTTCAGCAAGATACTGGGAGGAATGCTTGCCACCAGATGGTATCACTGCAGTTTTAAAAAACAAAAACCTAGGATGTTAAATAGCAGAACTTTTATATTACTTTGTAATAAGCAGGAAAGCAGCCATCAGTCTTTTGAAAAATGCTGACTTTCTCGTTATCTCATACAAGTGTACTCTAAAAAAAGAATTAATTACACACTTGCATTTTTTCTTCTTTTGTAAAAAGCTACTGTTCCCTCCTGTGCTGACCTTTTCTGTGAAAACAGGCTGTCAGTAGCGGAATACCTAGCAAAGGTTTTTGAAAAAAATACAATTGAACGCCTTTCAGGTAAATGTGCATGAGGAATGAACTGCTCTTTGAAAGTCTGGGGTCATCATTTTGAGAACCCCTCCTGGGATATTTTTCCATAATTGTATGATTTTGTTGTTAAAAATTGTTAAAATTCTCATATAAGAACACTTTAAAAACGTGGAAATGTAGGTTTCTAATCTTTATAAAAATCTTCCAAAAAGAATAGGTTTGGTGGGCTTCAAACTGTTGAAATATAAAAATTAAATTATTTTTAAAAACTGGTTTCAAGAGGATAGATTTTTACTAATTAGATTCCAATCAAATATCTTTGAGTGATTAGTATATGGACTGAAAATCAAGTGTCAAGGTTTAATAAGTACAACCAATGCTGTCTTTATTCCATTTAAATCTGTCCATTTCCTGAGACCTTTTCCCCCATGATAGCTGTCAATCCAAATTTAAATTTGTTTATGTTTTATCGCATTTATAATACATTAGTACTGAGCACATTATTACGTATAAATTCATAGCGATCCATTGGGGATGCGTGTCAAAACTTGTGTTGATGGGTGTCACGCCAAAACAGCTTGGAAACTGCTGACTTCAGCAACTTTAACCTCTGGTTTTGCCTTTAGTTAATTTTCAAAGTTAAGTCCTCACTTTGAGAGTGCTCTTGCATATACACACCCGAAACACGAATACTGAACATACTAACCAGGAAAACAAACCAATCTCCTATTGAGCAAAGCCTTCCACAACCACCCTCCAAGGACCAGGAGTGGCCCTCTCTCCGGTGCCCGCAGACATCCACACAGGCCCAAAGAATCAGGGATTGCACAGGCTAGCGCAATCGAACGGTTCTGAGTCATCTGCCGGAAGCCTTGCCCTCAATCAAGGAGGACGTGAAGCATCTACAAAGGAGGAATAGTCGAAGCAGCGGCGGCGGCGGCAGCGGCGGCAGCAGCAGGAGGTGGGGGCCTCTGCCAGGTACCGGGCGGGGCAGGCACGCAGGTGCCCAGGTTCCCGCGGCGGCCACCTCTTCCCTGGAACGCGTGAGAGAGGGAGAGGGAGGAAGGCCAGAGCAGGAATCAGAGCGAGCCAAAGGCGGGCAGGAACTAGGAGAATGACGGCGGGAGGCGGCCGGGAAAGAGAGTCGCGGGGCTGTGGGGGTCGCCCTGGCACCAGCCGGGGTCCCAAGCCCCACCGCGAGACCCGGCCAAGGCCGAGGCCCGGGACCGGAGAGCAGGACCGGAGAGCAGGACCAGCCCTGAATAGGAAGCTGCCCCTGGAGAGGGAGCGTCTGTTTCTAGGCCTGCGATTTGCTGCGCTGTGATTTGCTGCCGGGTGGGAGCGGGGAGTGACGCGAGTAGTGGGTTTGGAAGAGCCGGAAGCTTGGGCGGGAGCCCAGGGAGGGCGAGTGGGAGGAGCCGCGGCTGCGGAGGAGGCTCCGGGAGTACGGGTAGCCGGGCCTGGAATTTCCGCGGCGCCTGGGGCAGATCGGGGAGGCGCCGAGTCCCTGCTCCCCTGGCACCCACGCCTGCCCCTGTGCTTACAGCCTATTGGTTGCACCTTCTCCTTCCATTCCTGTCCCCTCCCTCCGTTCTTTCCATCCCTGCCTTCATCTTTCTGTATCTTTCATATTCTCTTCTTCATTGTCTGCTTCCTCTCAAATGGGATGGGGTGGGGGGGGTGCTTCTTCACCTACGCCCCTCTCTGTCGCAGCCACCGGCGTTACTTTAACCAGTTCCTCACTTTCTAGACACACTCAGTCCTCTGGCTGCTGCTCCACTCCTGAGACCTCCCCATTCCAAGGCCTCACCCAGGGCTGCTCTCCGGGCCCCTCCCGCTTCCCTGCCTCGGGCTCTGCGTAGACCGCGCCCTCTTCCCTGGGTCCATTCGGAGGGGCAGACTCGTCTCCCCAGTTCTCCCAGCACACCCTGATGGCTGGGTCGCAGTCTCCCTTTCGCGCGCGCGCTCTCCCCTCGCCCTCCTCTGTCTCTTCCTTTTACTACCTCCAGATAATGGAAATTCCACAGAAATAGGTGGATTTCTTCCCTTGTGCCTCCACTAGATGTTCTGTGTAGTTTCATCCATTTTCATGGAACCTCTCGGAATCGGGATGCTGATGGCTCCAGGTCTCTGGCTCTAGACGGTCTACTCATCCCCGTCCCTAACTGTTGACAAACATCCTTGGCTGTCTTTGTTACAGGTTCACCTGGTATGGTGTGTTCCACGCATCTCAAATGGAACAAGTCATATTCCCCATTCCAGCCCGACTCCTCATATAAAATAACAATGGTTCATGACCCACCCTGAGTATGAATTTATAACAGCTAGGTGCCTCGGGACTTGGCCCTCCTGCGCTCTATCCCTATGTGAGCAGTCACTCTGCCTGGCAATTCCAGCCCCCACTTCTCTATTGCAGACAATCCCTCTGCTCTCAGCAGTCCCTGGCCCATAGTGGTGGCCTACCCGCCAGCTCCCCAGCCTCTTTTCAGACCAAATACTGAGCTGGGTTATCTTTCTAAAGCCCCAGTGCACTCATATGAGACGTTTGTTTAAAAACCATGCATGGCTTTCCAGACCATAATCTCAAGTTCAAACTCCTAAATGTGGCGTAAGGGTCCATCCTATCTCACTACCACGTGGCTCACAGGAAACCACGGAAACCCACCCCAGGGGCACCACACAAACCATGCCCTTTGTCTTCCTGCCACATTCTTGGCACCTGCTAATTCCTCAGCCTGTTATTTGCATCCCCCATTTCACCACCTACGGAATGCCTGCCCAGATTTTCTTTTTTCTTTTTTTTTTGATATGTGGTTTTAATAAGTTTTATTACCTATTGAATAAATACAAGAGAACATTTAAAATGTATATTAAATTATAAAGAACAGCAGTACAACCCGTCACCCAGTTTAATAACTGGAATATTGTCATCTCTGGAGGCTCTGAGTGTTTCCCTACTGATCACACCCTCCTCCCTCATCACATCCGCTTCCCTCCCCTCTGTATCACCACCTTCCTGAGTTTCATGATAATAATGACATTACTTTTCTTGACAGTTTTACTATCTATACATGCATCCAGAATGATTTAGTTTAGCCTGGTTTTGAACTTTACGTATATGGAATAATACTATATTACTCTGTGGCTTAATCCTTTAATACATTATTTGTGGGAATTGTCCATGTCAAAAACTAAAAGAACTTATGGTTCTTTTAGTTTTTATTGCTCTGTATTCCATTATACTAACATACTACAATCCATTTATCCATTCTGTTTTTGATGGACATTTGGGTTGTTTCTTTTTTATTATTATACTTTAAGTTCTAGGGTACAAGTGTACAATATGCAGGTTTGATACATAGGTATACATGAGCCATGTTGGTTTGCTGCACCCATCAACTCGTCATTTACATTAGGTATTTCTCCTAATGCTATTCCTCCCACATCCCCCCTCCCCACCCCACAGGCCCCCCCTGGTGTGTGATTTTCCCTGCCCTATGTCCAAGTGTTTTCATTGTTCAATTCCCACCTATGAGTGAGAACATGTGGTGTTTGGGTTTCTGTCTTTGTGGTAGTTTGCTGAGAATGATGGTTTCCAGCTTCATCCATGTCCCTACAAAGGACATGAACTCATCGTTTTTTTATGGCTGCATAGTATTCCATGGTGTATATGTGCCACATTTTCTTAATCCAGTCTATCATTGATGGACATTTGGGTTGGTTCCAAGTCTTTGCTATTGTGAATACTTCCTCAATAAACATATGTGTGCATGTATCTTTGTAGTAGCATGATTTATAATCCTTTGGGTATATACCCAGTAATGGGATGGCTGGGTCAAATGGTATTTCCAGTTCTAGATCCTTGAGGAATCGCCACACTGTCTTCCACAATGGTTGAACTAGTTTACAGTCCCACCAAGAGTTTAAAACTGTTCCTGCTTCTCCACATCCTCTCCAGCACCTGCTGTTTCCTGACTTTTTAATGATCACCATTCTAATTGGTGTGAGATGGTATCTCATTGTGGTTTTGATTTGCATTTCTCTGATGACCAGTGATGATGAACGTTTTTTCATGTGTCTGTTGGCTGCATAAATGTCTTCCTTTGAGAAGTGTCTGTTCATATCCATTGCCCACTTTTTGATGGGGTTGTTTTTTTTATTCTTGTAAATTTGAGTTCCTTGTAGATTCTGGATATTAGCCCTTTGTCAGATGAGTAGGTTGCAAAAATTTTCTCCCATTCTGTAGGTTGCCTGTTCACTATGATGGTAGTTTCTTTTGCTGTGCAGAAGCTCTTTAGTTTAATTAGATCCCATTTGTCAATTTTGGCTTTTGTTGCCATTGCTTTTGGTGTTTTAGACATGAAGTCCTTGCCCGTGCCTATGTCCTGAATGGTATTGCCTAGGTTTTCTTCTAGGATTTTTATGGTTTTAGGTCTAACATTTAAGTCTTCAATCCATCTTGAATTAATTTTTGTATAAGGTGTAAGGAAGGGATCCAGTTTCAGCTTTCTACATGTGCCAGTTTTCCCAGCACCATTTATTAAATAGGGAATCCTTTCTCCATTTCTTGTTTTTGTCAGGTTTGTCAAGGATCAGATGGTTGTAGATGGGTGGTATTATTTCTGAGGCCTCTGTTCGGTTTCATTGGTCTGTATCTCTGTTTTGGTACCAGTACCATGCTGTGTTGGTTACTGTAGCCTTGTAGTGTAGTTTGAAGTCAGGTAACGTGATGCCTCCAGCTTTGTTCTTTTTGCTTAGGATTGTCTTGGCGATGCGGGCTCTTTTTTGGTTCCATATGAACTTTAAAGTAGTTTTTTCCAATTCTGTGAAGAAAGTCATTGGTAGCTTGATGGGGATGGCATTGAATCTATAAATTACCTTGGCCTGCCCAGCTTTTAAAGCCAGCTTCTCTGGAAAGTCTTTCCAGGATTCTATAGAGGTTTATTTATTTATTTTTTTATTTTATTTGTTTTTTTCTGAGGACTTCCTTAGCACTTTCAAAATTATCCTGTTATAGAGCACCTGACTGGTTTGAAACTACGCATTTCTATATGTGTGTCTTCTTTAGGGTGTAAGCTTCTGGTCAGGGATTATCGCATTTGTTTTTCATTTTCTCCTCCCCAAACAGGTAGTGAACAGTCTACATAAATGCTCTTTGAATAAACTCACTTTTGGATGTTGTATGGGGATGGGGGAGTGGAGGAGGGAGTTCATAGGTATTTGGGGCTCCCAGGAGGAGGACGATATCGTATACTTGGAAACATAATGCTTGCTTTTGAGGCTGACCCTCACTTTTTCTGTGAGTCTTGTGGACAGTGTTTAATTGCCTCTGTCCTTGTTTGTTTGCCTGAAAAGGAAAAGCTAGTTTAATGCCAATTTATTTGGTTGGCTGGAAATAAAAACTTCTGATTCCTGTGTTTTTGTAACACAATCTAATTGTGGCATTGGCACCTAAAGTATTATTTTGTATTAAAATTAATTGCTTTTTGGAAATATTGGGTAAAGTCCATTTTGTTTAAAGTTCCAACCCTTTCAAAAGCTGTAATGTCCAAATGAGATTGGAGCACCAGGAAGACAGGGGGGAAGAGTCATTCTGTTACCTGGTTTTCTCCCCTGCCTGACTTCTGACCTGAGCAGAGGCAAAGGGGGTGCACTTGTGTGTGAGTGTGGGCACATGTATTGTGGCTGCAGGGTAGATATTGATGGGAAATACCACATACTGATCAGCACCTGAGTGTTGAAAAGGAATTAAAGTGGGGACATGAGATGAAGGAAGAGGAAAGATGGAAGAAATCAGAAGTAGCAGTTTGCAACTAAGAGCAGTTAAAATGTAAAGATGACATTGATGCAATCGTTCAGTTCATTCAGAACTATTGAAACTATTGATTCAATAGTTCAGACAGGATGATTAAACACACCTACACACACACACACACACACACACACACACACACACCCAACCTAAATTCATGCTTGCTTCACCCTGAGTCCAAAGCTCTTATGCTAAGGTTGGATCAAATCCAAATTTATTTGTGTCTCTGTCTTACCCAGTTTACCTAATTCTCTCCATCTTTAAGTTTCTTTGGTGCCACCTTCTGGTGGGCCCAGTTCTATGAAGTTTGAATATTCCTTCCTGCCTCCCAGTCTCTGAAATGTCCTCAAGTGAAAGATGAGGTCGTGGAGGACCCTGGGACTTGCCTGCACAGACTCCTCTGCCTTCCAACATCTGCAGACCCTAGTATAAGCTCTGGAGAGGTCTTCTGTTGTGAGGATAGTGAGGAACCGGAATATTTTGTTCCATAATAAACAACCTCTTAAGTATAGAGTACTGTTGTGCAAATTATGTCATGATTGTGTTTTCTTGGTTCACATTTATTTTGCTTAGTTTTTTGAACCCTAACAATAACCCTAACCCTACTTGTTTTTTTCTGAACTGCACTAACATTTATTTTAAACTTTAAAGAATTTGCACTGCTTTAGACTGTTGTTCTATATTTAGAGTGTTGCCTTTACACTTTAAAAAAATATAAGCTCACTTTTTTGTTTAAGTAAGAGACACCCTTCTGTTGAAAAATATCTTAGGAGGAAGCAAAATATCTTAGGAGGAAGCAAAACATCCAACAGTGAAGATACTTTGGTTAATACAGTTGTTCCCCACTTCCCTGTCTCAGCCACTCAATTCCCCTTTCCTCTTGTGCTCTAAGAGCCCCAGAAGACCTGTCCAAGACCCCCACTAAGGGGATACAGTTTCAAAGCTGCTGCAACAGGCACTCTGTAGGCCGCTGGGAAACTGGATGAGGCTCCATCTGTTTATAGAAATGAACACATGCACGATGATTTATATCTCTAGATAGAGTTCCCAGGACTTTTCGTTTTGCTCATTTGCTAATTTTCCAAACTGGAGCATATTTTTCTTGTTTGACTTTATATTTTTCAGTTAAAATTATACATGTTTATGAAGAAAGGATAATATAATAAAAAAACTTGTAGGATCATGAGATTATAGATAATGATTTGTCCTTTTATTTTCCCAAATGTTCTCAATTGTAAGAGCAAAAAGGCTCAGGGACATTGAGATGAGTTGGTGAACTGTAATATTTTATGAAATAATAGCCCAAGTTTTTACAGGGTTTAATAGATATAAACAACAATGTAGGACTTATAATAGTGCACTAAAATTATAATAATAGTAAACTGTAATAGCTTTTTAGCACTTTAAGCAAGGTGCCCCCCTAGATTAGGCTCCTACCTTCCACAGAACTGGTTGATGGGTATGCTATCTTTCTTGATGATTACATTTCAAAGGGATGGCTTCCAGGTCTTTGAGAAAGACTGTCCTGGGATGTAAAACTAGCAAGAAACTTTTTTAAAAGATTTACATCTCAAAGGGGCTGATAAAGAATTTACAATGACAAGTTATCTAAATAAAATGCTTTAAGAAAAAGGAAGAAAGGGCATAGAGGCAGGAAGAAGCCTGTTTAGTTTGTTTATTTAGTCAAGTTTAGGTTGTCTAAAGTTAATTCAAGCTGAGGGGAATGTTAAGACCCTCTTAGCCAGGAGGATCTAAAAATCAATGCATCTAATTAAAAGTGTTCACTCGATGACAAGATTTGGGCTTCATATTTTATATCCATGCCTATGGACTTTCTTTGCAACTCCATAACCCAGTTTCAGCAACTCTTGGGGAAAATGGGGCAGCTTTTTGGAGTCACTTTAAAAAGTTTTTTTTTTTTTTTTTTGTCTTTCCAGTAGCCTCATATTTTAGGCCAGCCTATCTCAAACAAACCCTCCAAATTTGGTGAAATGTATCTAGCTATTTTCACAGGAAGTGATGACAGAAATACAGTTTTTATTGATAAAGAATTACATTTATAAGTTTTAGAACATTCTTTATGGATTATATTGGAGACATTAAACTGAAAGATAATTAGCAGCAATAGGGGGATTTTGTGTAATGATTAAGAATTCAGGTTCTGGAATCAAACTGTGGGTTCTAGGTGTTTATGACTACCTGAGGGTTCTGGAATGAGTTACTAAACGTCACTCAGTCTTCTCATCTCTAAAGTGGGGCAATAACTATACTGACCTCAATGTGTTATTGGGTGATAATGGAAAGTGCTGAAAACAGTGCCTGGCACCAAGATCTTTTTTTTTTTTTTTTTTTTTTTTTTTCCCTGAGATGGAGTCTCACTCTGTTGCCCAGGCTGGAGTGTAGTGGCGTGATCTCGGCTCTCTGCAGCCTCCACCTCCTGGGGCTCAAGCTATTCTCCTGCCTCAGCCTTCCAAGTAGCTGAGATTACAGGTGCCCACCACCATGCCTGGATAATTTTTGAATTTTCAATAGAGATGGGGTTTCACCTTGTTGGCCAGGCTGGTCTCGAACTGCTGACCTCAAGTGATCTGCCTGCCTTGGCTTTCCAAAGTGCTGGGATTGCAGGTGTGAGGCACCACACCCTTCTGCACAAAGATCTTTGGGCTGCTGCTATACCAAGGGAGGAAGTAAGCAGGTGTTGTAGGGTGTCTGTGCCCCTGTTGCTAAGAGGGATACAAGTCATAGGCCCTGAGATTGGCTATTTTATGAATAAACCAGTGTTTCTGTTTCCTATTGGTGTGATAACACTTTACCACAAATTTAGTGGCTGAAAAACAACACTCATTTATTATCTTATGGTTCTGGAAGTCCTAAGTCCAAAATGGTTCAGCATAGCAATGTTATTTTCCGGAGTCTCTAGAAGAAAATCTGTTTCCTTGCCTTTTCTGGCTTCTCGAGGAGGTTGCATTCCTTCATCAGTGGCCTCTATCCCTCTGACCTCTGCTTCCATCCTCACATCTCTGTCTCCGACTCTGACCCTCCTGCCTCTCTCTTTTAAGGACCCTCATGATTCCATTAAGTCCACTGGGATAACTCAGGATAATCTCACATCTCAAAATACTTAATTGAATACCATTTGCAAAGTCCTTATTGCCAGGGAAGATCATGTAGTCACAGGTTTTGGGAATTAGGAGTGGAAGTCTTTGGAGGGTGGTTCTTCCACCTACCACCTCAGCGTCCACTGACTGGGGGATGAATGACTGCGTGGCTACCGGAGTCATTGGCTTATGTGCTTTTCCGTGCTGTGCCTTTGATGCAGACCTTCTCTGATGGATGACCTCTGTGAAGCAAATGGCACTCTTGCCATCAGCTTATTTAAAATATTGGGGGAAGAGGACAACTCAAGAAACGTGTTCTTCTCTCCCATGAGCATCTCCTCTGCCCTGGCCATGGTCTTCATGGGGGCAAAGGGAAGCACCGCAGCCCAGATGTCCCAGGTATGTGTGCTTGTCACAAAGGAAGGAGAACGGCGTGTTTCCCTTGAGCTTCCATACAGCCGTCTTTCTGTACTTTTGCTCCAGCTGAGGCCTGTGTAGCTGGAGGTAGAAGGAGGAGCAGCTCAGCAGTGGAGAAGAGCAGAAAGGGGTAGAAAGGTGAAATGTGTTGGACAGATCATCTCCTCTGATGTTTATGGGAGAAATCAAGCCATAGAGTTATTTTCTCTAGATCAGATCATCAATACAGTCTGGCAAATTTACATCTTTGATAAGTAGGATAAACTATAATTCTGTCCCACAAGAAGGCAAAATATTCCTAGTTTGTTACATTTTTAAACTTTTGCTAACATTATATTTTTAATAGACACGCGGGTGCGTAGATTAACTTTTTGTTAAGTGGGTTATTTTTAGTGCACGACTATGCATCCTAGAAAAGGAATGTAACACAAGTGTGGACTTATATCTTCTGGAGTGATTTGAGGAATATATAATCTGTTTGATTCAAAATGGTGATGTATAACCTTATCTACAAACGAGGTGGGGGATACTTTAGGAACAGTTCTCTGACTATTGGTGAAAATGTCCCAGATAATTGCCAAATGGATATCACTTTGCCACCAATATCAGGAGCGTATAGACAATCTCCCAAAATGCACCCAGGGACCCCAGTTGACATCCTTCTGTGGTGGTTTCTTTCAACTGATTGCAGGAGTGAGGCTTTGGACTGGGGGTGATCGAGAGATATAGGAACAACCTTAACTCTCACTCTAACTTGACATTTAATTTATAATATGGTCTGGAGAATTTCTGTAAAATTGCAGATGAAATATTTTTAGTTTTATTGCTGCTTTTATTTGTATTACCTGAATCGTAATTCATCCCAGTTACTTACTATTTTCTGTTCTGCCTTCCCCCTGAATTATCACACACTGCCTTGCAGGCGTGAATAAATTTGTTAGACTACTGGTTCTCACCTGGGGGATGGGAGGTAGGGGTCAGTGGGTGAAGTTTTCCTTCCTGGGGACCCTTGCGAAGACCTGGAGTTTTAGATCCCATAACCGAGAGGTGCTACTGACATCTAGTGGATAGAAGCCAGAAGTGCTGCAAAAATCCTAAAATGCTTATATGAGACAAGGAAGTGTCCTGGCCCCAAATGTCAATGCTGCATTGCCCACGTTGAGAAACCCTGTGCCAAACAATTAGGCCAAACCTTTTAAAAGTAGGATCCTGTGTGGTTTTTTTAGTACAGAGGTTTGTTTGGAGAAAGGTCTTTGGTAGAGTATAATGGCAGTGTTAAAAGTCAGTGTTGGTTTCTGTTCCCAGGCACTTTGTTTATACAAAGATGGAGATATTCACCAAGGTTTCCAGGAACTTCTCAGTGAAGTTAACAGAACTGGCACTCAGTACTTGCTTAGAACTGCCAACAGACTCTTTGGAGAAAAGACGTGTGATTTCCTTCCAGTAAGTAGTATTCATATATTGATGAAAAAGAAATTGAAAATAAGTTAGACTACAGAAAAACAGATAATAAAGTATAACTGTACTGACTTAAAATGTGCTTGGAATTACACTTCTGAAATTACAATTTTAGATTTTATGATGGCTTCTGAATTACATCCTTGTAAATTGTTACTGATACACCCATCCCTGTTGTCAATCCCAATATGTCAATTCTCATGCACACAGCCCCTGCTTCCCCCACTTAATTCCCCATCCCCAAGTGACCACATCATTCGACATGCTGTGCAGAGCGCCTCCCCAGTCCCATGTGTGGTTATTCAGCTGCCTCCTGCTGAGATAGCCTCTCAAATTCTCTTAAATTTGCCCGCCTCTTCTGAATTGCACCTACAACTGACACAATCGTCTTTCTAAAATGAAAATATGTTCATAAAATTGAGGTTTTAAATCTACGTAGTTTCTATTTACTTCGGCATATAACTCCAAGGTTCCCTAGTCCAGCCTGGCATAATGCAATCAGTGAGGTTCAAAAATCATGCCACATGATATGCAGGGTGATGTTGTCGTAAAATTAGTGAACGATCGCAGCAAGCTTGGCCATCTTGTTGGCCGGAGGTTCTGAGAGGACTCCTCTAAGGGTCAAATACATCCCTGTCCTGGTAGCTGCTGGGTGCTGTTCCCGGAATTTGCCTGCTCTGGGTTTATCTACCTCAGAAGGTGACTCTGGATCCCAGGAATTTCCTGGTGAATCCATTTCATTTTTGAACATCAGCCTGATCTTCTACTGTTGTAATATTGGGGATACAGGGAACCAACCTCTACTTTTCTTGGTGGCTTGGCTCCTCCTTCCCTCTATATCCTCTTTCTTTGGATGAAATTAAAATATTTGAGAACAAGGAATGGACAGAGGCTGGGAGCCAGTTTCCAGGCCTATTATATCTGAAGCCAGGTTTTTGTGAGGTGAGTTATCCGGGTTTTAAGGTATTGGGTACAGCCCTTTTCTGATTGGATCTCAACTTACATTTCAAGGCTCTTCCCCTGCCACTGTTTCCCTTAATCACCTCCCTGATACACATAAACACACATACACGTGTACACACACACACACATGCATGCAATCCACACACATGCAGGTGCACAAGCACATGTACACATGTGCACCCATGCACACAGATGTTCACATGCATGCACATGTATGAACCCAGTTTCACACACACCCTATGATCCAGGCCTATCACTCTCCATTCCCATGGGGCCTTCCTTGCTCTGTATTCTTCCAACCAACCATATGACCCAGATCTAAAATGCTATTTCCTTCTTTGCAGTTCAACACGATTTCTTAACAATCTAGTTCCCTTATAAAGCCTCTCATTCAACCAAAACCACAATACTGTAGTTGGTGCTGGTGATGCAAAATGAGTAAAAGTGTGTTAGACTGCCTAGTGAGGGAAGCAATATTAAAGTCAGTGGAGAGCGTTTGACAAGGATGCTCCTGGGATGTTCTGTGGATAGTGGCAGCTCATGAAGTCCTGTAAGTGTCTGGGTGTCTCAGCTGCCTGTTCTCAGACTGTGGACCTCCTCAAGCCAAGCACCTTGCCCAGTACCAGGTAAGAATAGGTGGCCCATACATTTTTGTTAATTGCATGCATGCACCTTTAAGTGGAGTGTGACCTGTCCAAGCACTTATGGTAGAAACGCAGTAAGAGAAAACAAAATGCTTTTACATTTGTGGGAACCTTTACCAAATGAGACCAAACTCAGTGTTTTGTGTTTGCAGGACTTTAAAGAATCCTGTCAGAAGTTCTATCAGGCAGAGCTGGAGGAGCTGTCCTTTGCTGAAGATGCTGAAGAGTGCAGGAAACATATAAATGACTGGGTGGCAGAGAAGACTGAAGGTGAGACAGTTTCATTTCTGTTGATTTGGAATTACTATACAACAAGGCTGAGATTGACTGGGATGGGACTTCTCCAGGGTGTTGCCACTGTGACCTGCGTACCACAGGCCTGTTTGTATGTGTTTGCTGAGTTTACAGGCCAACAATGCAACTCTGTCGTTTCTTATCAGATCATGAAGTACTGATTTCTAAAACTAATGTTGAATCTCTGACCTCCTCCCCAGTGGACCGTGCCGGAAAATCTCTGGAAAATGGTTCCTCCTTGGAATTCTGTGAATCTTCTATCTGAGAGGCCCTTCCATGCTCGGAGACAGAATGGCATTCAATTAAGTTGCAGCTTAGAGAGGGCAACATTTCATGCTCTCATGTTATCTCCTCCCCGTGGTAATGGGGACAGCTCGGTAGTTTGATCTGCAGCCTTCTCCTTCCTTTTTAACTTGGCCATGGCTACATTTGCTCTCAGAGTGTGGTCTTTTCTGAATTTGTTCCCTATTCTGGAGGTGCAGCAACATGGAGCCTGCAGTGTTCCCTGCCCAGACCACATTCTATCCCACCAGAAATATTTCTGCCAGTTCTTTACTTCAGTAGGAAAAAGGGGGAGGCATACTTTAAAGCATCCTAAATACCTAACAAGTAATTTTGATACTTGTGAACAGTGGAGGAATTAAGTCACTTATTTCAAGGGGCCAACCTAGCACTCATTATTGCATCCATTCCATCCTATGTCACAACCACTGTGTGTCTAGCAGAAGTAATGCCCCGATTCTACTGAAAGCCAATAAAATAATAACCATGGGAAGGGAAGAGCCTTTCGTGTTTTCATACATCATCTGCCCAGTGGTCTCTCCAGTTGTTCAACAGTACTGTCACCTGAGGAACCTAGAAGTTTCTCCACACCTTCCCCCCACTGCCCTATACCTGTCACTTCTCTTCCAGGGCTGATTATGCCCTTCCTTCCCTTAGGCTGACCACCCACATTTCCCCCAGAATATTAGAGCTGGAGGGGACCTTGGAGATGACCTTGTTACCCTCTCATTGGACAACTCAATTTGGGCCCCTCTATTCTACCCCCCTAATTCCTTTGCCCCATTCACCCCTTTCAGAGAGGCTGCCTTCTCCCTTTGACAGGTCTGTGTTCTCTCATCCTTTGGAAAGCTTTCCTTGTCTGATGAGGTTTGAATACATGCATAGAGCAATGATCCTCAACCAGGGGTAGCTTTGCCCTCCAGGTGCCATTGGATAATGGCTGAAGACAGTCTTGGTTGTCAAAATGGGAAGAAATGCTGCCGGCTAAACATCCTACAATGCCCAAGACAGCCCCCATAACAAAGAATTACCTGGCTTAAAATGACCATAGTGGTGAGGCTTGGATATGATAGTACCAAGATTGACTGCCCCATAGTCAGAATCAAGACTCTGGGGTGATGTTGTCAACTCAGCCACTTGTCACCTGTGTGTACTTGGCAAAAGTCTGGCAAATGCTCTGATCCTGAATTTCTACATCCATAAATTGAGGGCAAAATGATAGTTGCCCTTCCTACTTCAAGATTTTTTTCTTAAGCACAAATGATACACTGTGTATGCCACACTGCTAAACACCATCGCCCAATTCATCAGGGGCCCAGAAAGACAGAACTGCAGCCTGTCTCTTAACCAAGCCTCTGCCTTATGTGTCAAAGGGATTTTTGTAAACGAATGCTTATTTCCCCACAAATTGCAATAAACTCTCATATTCTTTATAGGTAAGATTTCAGAGGTACTGGATGCTGGGACAGTCGATCCCCTGACAAAGCTGGTCCTTGTGAATGCCATCTATTTCAAGGGAAAGTGGAATGAGCAATTTGACAGAAAGTTCACACGGGGAATGCTCTTTAAAACCAATGAGGTAGGGAAAGATTTTTCAGATATACTGCTACTTTCTTAAAGTAATATTACAGGAAATATTCTCTCGGAAAAATATTTGACATGATCTTGATTTTAATCTATTTCTGAATTATATTATTTTCTTTTCTTTGAGATAGGGTCTCTTTTTGTCACCCAGGCTGGAGTACAGTGGTGCAATCTCAGCTCACCACAGCCTCAAACTCCCAGGCTCAAATGATTCCCCAACCTTAGCTTCCCAAGTAGCTGTGACTACAGGTGCACACCACCAGGCCTGGCTAATTTTTGTATTTTTTGTAGAGACAAGGTTTTGTCATATTGCCCAGGTTGGTCTCGAACTCCTGGCTGCAAGTGATACACCTGCCTTATCCTCCCAAAGTTCTGGGATTACAGGCATGAGCCACTATGCCTGGCTTCTTTTCTGAATGAATTTAATGCCTCCTGTATATCTTTAATGGCGGAAGGAGGAGAGAAACAAAACTAATTTTGGCATTGATAGTTTTGTTTTTCCATCTTTGATCAAATCTACCTTCCATCTCTGGCCATATGATTTGGATTGGAGGAGAATTTCTTCTAAGCCTTGGAATTATGTTTGCATGATGCTATTACTGTCTGTATTTAGTTAGATACCTTTTTCCAATATCAGTGGCAACTATGCCTATTTATTGCCTTAAAAATCAAAGTTATACAATCCTGAGCACAAGAAAAAAAATGTTAGCAGATGTAAAGCCTAACTTTACATTCCCTTTTGAATATGAAAATGGCCGGTATCAATAGTACTTAGCTTGGGATTTGACATCCATCAACCTGATACTTTCATATTGCACAAAGATATGAAAGTTAAAAATATATTTGATGCAGGCTTTATTTTATTTTATTTTTATTTTTTATTATTATACTTTAGGTTTTAGGGTACATGTGCACAATGTGCAGGTTTGTTACATATGTATCCATGTGCCATGTTGGTTTGCTGCACCCATTAACTCGTCATTTAGCATTAGGTATATCTCCTAATGCTGTCCCTCCCCCCTCGCCCCACCCCAAAACAGTCCCCAGAGTGTGAAGTTCCCCTTCCTGTGTCCATGAGTTCTCATTGTTCAATTCCCACCTATGAGTGAGAACATGCAGTGTTTGGTTTGTTGTCCTTGCAATAGTTTACTGAGAATGATGGTTTCCAGTTTCATCCATGTCCCTACAAAGGACATGAACTCATCATTTTTTATGGCTGCATAGTATTCCATGGTGTATATGTGCCACATTTTCTCAATCCAGTCTATCATTTTTGGACATTTGGGTTGGTTCCAAGTCTTTGCTGTTGTGAATAGTGAAACATACGTGTGCATGTGTCTTTATAGCAGCATGATTTATAGTCCTTTGGGTATATACCCAGTAATGGGATGGCTGGATCAAATGGTATTTCTAGTTCTAGATCCCTGAGGAATCGCCACACTGACTTCCACAATGGTTGAACTAGTTTACAGTGATGCAGGCTTTAAAAACAGCAGACCATACACATCTCTTCAAGGTCCCCTTCTCAAGAAAACCAAGGCCATAAAACCAATTCTACAACTAGGCAACTTTTCAGAGTTTGGACTGTACATCTTTTCTAACCAGATCCTTCAGCCCAAGGGCCTGAATGTTTATCTTAACTTCGATAAAGAATTTTTAGTTGGAAGCTTCCATGAGAAAGCTTCTCTATGAATGTTCTCAAAAAAGCAAACACAACTTCTTCCAAGAATAATGTAAATTTTTATGTCCTTCTCCATTTACCAAACTGTTTTTTTTTCTCACCTGGTAATATTTGATCCACTGGAACAATAGCTTGTTCTATTCAATACTAAGATGTACTAATGAAGATTTTATATCTATCAGCATAAATGTGCAGAAACAGTAATTATACACACCTAGAGTTTCTGTGAGTTAGACATACTCTATTTTTAGTAAATTATACCCACTTTTCAGTGATCTGATTTTAATTTCATGTTTCCATTAGGAAAAAAAGACAGTGCAGATGATGTTTAAGGAAGCTACATTTAAAATGGGGTATGTGGATGAGGTGCACACCCAGGTCCTGGAGCTGCCCTATGTGGAAGAGGAGCTGAGCATGGTCATTCTGCTTCCCGATGACAACACGGACCTCGCCGTGGTAAGCTCCAGGCAATGAGTCTGAGTATCTGTAGAGTCCAGCTGAGCTCATTTCTTTACGTCCATCTACCAATTGGCATTTGAGGAGTTTCCAATTGGGGTTATTACAAGTATTACTGGGTGGACATCATTGTGTGTGTTTTGGTGAACATGTTCATGCATTTCTGTTGAGTGTATTCATATATGAGTGGACAAGTTTTGATGAAGCTAAGAAGAGAGAGTTCTAAATATATTATTATTTGGAATATTATTCCTTATTCTGCATGGAAGGTCTATTTGAAAGCCCAATGATTATCACACAAAAGTCCTGGAAGAAGGGTAGGGATCAATCTGGGCAGTGATTCTCAAACATTAATGCACATATATGACTCTAGTGATCTTGTTAAAGTACAGATTTTGATTCAGTGGAGTGTGGCCTGAGATCTTGCATTTGTAACAAGATTCCAAGTGATACAGATGCTTGGAACCACACTATGAATAGCAAAATTCTAAAGTACAGGTGAGAAATTTACTTTATACAAGAGGAGAGACAAGTCTTACTATGACAGAAAAGGAACAGAGTCCAGGAAGGGAAAAGGTAAACTTGCAAGGTAGGAGGTGCAAGACTAATAGTGTACTTATAAACCAGCTCTGGGAGGTGGGAGAAGCCTTCATTTATAAAGTTTGCTGATTCTCATGACATGGTAAATACTCCCACCATGGCTGACTTTAGGCTCCTGAGGGTT
The DNA here is from genome assembly GCF_006542625.1 of Nomascus leucogenys. Classification (NCBI taxonomy): domain Eukaryota; kingdom Metazoa; phylum Chordata; class Mammalia; order Primates; family Hylobatidae; genus Nomascus; species Nomascus leucogenys. The sequence goes on along the minus strand of NC_044384.1, from coordinate 15,789,442 downwards.
TAACAATTGATAGGGGCCAGCTCTGGCACACCAATGCACAGGATGTTGAGGGTGGGCTGCTTGATTTTTCTGGCTTCTGTTTGGAGTCAGAAAGCTACTGCCCTAAGTCAGGGATGACATCTGTTGTGGCCACTTATGAGAAAATTAGGAGAGTCTAGGAATAGAGTCAAAATCAAAACAATGCTCGTTGGAGAGGAGTACCCACCTGGGCTCCAGTTGTTAAAGGGAAGGGGAGATGCGAGTGGAAGGCCTTTCTCCCTTTTTTCTTTCTACCTTATTGATAAATAGAGTGATGGATCTTGAAGAATTTGAAGCTAACTCCAGGACAGGCGGAGGACAAACAAGGATGCTGATGAAGTCTTGTTGAATTCCCCATTTCTCGTCTCGTGCTCCCTTCTCATGCCTCCCTTCATCTTCAGATGAAACAGAATTCCCTCTCTTTTACTCTGAGTTGCCCTCTGATTTAACCCTGAATAGTCCCCTCATTAGACTCAGAAGCAGAGTTCTGAGCCATGCTCTTTGTCTTTTGTCAAACAATCTCTCCCACTACAGTAGTATGTATTGCATGAAGATTAATGTAATGAATTGGTTAGAATTTTCTAAACTGTTAAAAAATGTTTTTAACATTTGGAAGGAGTTAGGTACAAATTGTTTTTATTAAAAATTTCTGCCTGTCTCAGGTGTTTACTAGCTCTTTTACACTTGTCTCCATAAAACTGCGAAAAGATGAAAATTTGGGAGAAAATCTTGGTGTGTTTATAGAAGAAAATATCTGTAGATTTTCTTGGACCAGAACTCACCATCTAGTTGCATGTCATTGGGGGAGGGGTAATAAATGGGTATTGTGGGTATCAGGCTATTGTCATCTAAATTTTAAGGTTTGACTCTTTTTTATCCTAGGTGGAAAAAGCCCTTACATATGAGAAATTCAAAGCCTGGACAAATTCAGAAAAGTTGACAAAAAGTAAGCTTCAAGTTTTCCTTCCCAGATTAAAGCTGGAGGAGAGTTATGACTTGGAGCCTTTTCTTCGAAGGTTAGGAATGATCGATGCTTTTGATGAAGCCAAGGCAGACTTTTCTGGAATGTCAACTAAGAAGAATGTGCCTGTGTCCAAGGTTGCCCACAAGTGCTTTGTGGAGGTCAATGAGGAAGGCACAGAGGCTGCTGCAGCCACTGCTGTGGTCAGGAATTCCCGGTGCAGCAGAATGGAGCCAAGATTCTGTGCAGACCACCCTTTCCTTTTCTTCATCAGGCATCACAAAACCAACTGCATCTTGTTCTGCGGCAGGTTCTGTTCTCCGTAAAGAGGAACAATTGCTGTACGTGTCCTCCTTTCCTTCTACCTACCTTGCCTTAAGTAACATTCCATGTGACCTAGTTGGTGCAGTGGCTTAAATGCCAAAATAAAGTGTATGCACTAGATAGTGTGTGAAAGTCTTTGCTGAAGGTTCTAGAGCCATTGAGAATAACTGAGGCTGCAGATGCATGAAATTTGGGCCTGGGAAGGCTATGCTGGTTTTGGAGTGTTTGGGGTGCCAGCCATTGCCTCTGCCTTCACCTAGGTCTGTGCCCATTGTTTCAGGGGATCTTACGGAGCATCTCAAGGCTTCAGGAGCCAGCCCTCTAGGTGCTCTTCCATCTGCCCAGCTCTTCCCACCACCAATGCCAGGCTGAACAGGGGACCAGTGCCCAGGCGACACTGCACACAAAGCCAAGGGCAAACCCTACAGAGTAAAGCTGCAGCCACCCTGTGTCTCATGTGCAGCTGAAATAGTGATCTGCTTCTGTCACTGTCACATAGACGGCCCTGCATGTCCCCTGTCTCACACAGTCTGTAATGAAGACAGCTCCTTCTCATCTTTCCATAAGCCTGAGATACAAGTTCAGTGACTCAGCAATGTACTTCAGGACTGAGCTAGGAGGCAAATATCTGAAGCTTGCTATGCCGTTCTTTCCATTCCTTTTCCCTCTAAAACACACAAAATACCAAAGGAACTTACACAACACACCACTGAGTCCTCTAACTAATCATATGTGCTCAGGCACAGCTCAAGCACACCCCTTAGTTAAGAAAGAACCTCCATACATTAATTTTTTTCTGCCTAAAAATAAAATTGCGTTGTGGCAGCAATTTGGAAACTACAGCAAAGTCTCCAAAAAAATTGAAGTCACCCACAATTCCAATACACAGCAATCACTGCTGTTAATAGTGATATACCTCCTTCTCTATTATGTGTATGCAAATAGAAATTTATAAGCATTTTATTACAAGTGAATCATATCCTTCAGTAGCTTATTTCTTTCCTTATGAAAAACCTCCCTTAAGATCTTTCCAGGTCATCGGTTTGATGTGCTTAGTATTCCACTGTGTGGCTGGATTTCTATAATTGAATCTAATTTTAGACAGTTTGAGTAATTAAAATTATTTCTATTAATAAATAATAGATTGTTAATAATAAATATATATTATGCTGTTTTGGATATACTAAATATTTGCTCACATCCTTAATATATTTTTTAAAATTCCTAACAATAGTACTGTTGAGATAAAAGTTGAGCACATTTTGAGACTTCTTCCAAATTGGTCCCTAGAAAGTTACACTGGTTTATACTCTCACTTATGTCACCATTTATACCACCACTAACTGCTGCCTGCTTTATTATTTCTTTAATGAGTTGGACTGAACAGTGGCTAATTCTAACTCTGTTTTTGACTGACAGTTAACAGTTACATGAACCATTCATATTACAGCTCTTACTTAAATTTGACCAAGCTAGGATGTATCTGTTAGGCCACATTCGTTTCAGGGATCATGTTTTCCGAAGCAGGTTTGGGCAAAATTAATCCACAGGACTGAAAGGTATACATCTGTGAGTTTTGTTCTCACTTCCACCTCTAATTTGAAGAATACTTTATACTTTAATCGACACAGAATACATGTCACGTATTTAACCTATACAATAAGTTCTGACATATTTTCCATGAAACAAACCATCACTATATTCAAGATAATGAACCTATCTATCATACCCCCAAATTCCTTCTTGCATCTTTGTAATTTCTCACTCTTCCTTTTCCCTCTCCCTGTCCCATCCCAACCACTGATCTGCTCAGGCAACTACTGATCTTCTTTCTGTCACTATAGATTAATTTGCATTTTTAAAGAAATTTACATATATGGAACCATACATCACCTATGGTTTGTAGTATGACTCCTATCACTTAGTACAATTATTTTGAGATTCATTTATGTTATTGTATATGTCGATAGTTCATCCCTTTCATTGGTAAGTAACATTTCTTTGTATAGATATACCATGATTTGTTGATGAACAAATTTACCTGTTGATGAACATTTAGGTTGTTACTGAGATTTTTGCTATTGAAAATAAAGTTTTTATGAACATTTATGTTATACATCTTTGTATGGACATATGTCTTCATTTCTTTTGTGTATAGATACATAGAAGTAGAATGGCTGGGTCATATGGAAGGTGTAAGTTTAACTTTTTAAGGATCTGCCAAATTGTCTTTGAAAGTGGTTGTATCATTTAACATTCCCAGTAGAGCCTAGGAGAGTTCTGGTTGTTCTCCCTCCTCACCAATACTTGGTACTACCAGTGTTGTTACTTTCAGTGTGTGTCGGCTTTAGATTGCGTTTCCCTAATGCCTAATCATGTTCAGCATTTTTTAAAATGTGCTTATTTGTCATCCATGTATGTTCTTTGATGAAATGTCTTTTTAAATGTCTCATCAATATTTTATTGCTTCTTGCTTTATTTTGTTTTCATGTTTTTTTTTCTTTCTTTTTGAGACAGAGTATGGCAGGGGCACGATCTCGGCTCACTGCAACCCCCGCCTCCTGGGTTCGAGCAATTCTCATGCCTCAGACCCCCGAAAAGCTGGGACTACAGGTGTGTGCCATCACAGCTGGCTAATTTTTGTATTTTTAGTAGATACAGGGTTTCCCCATGTTGGCCAGGCTGGTTTTGAAACCTTTTATTATATATGTGATTTGAAAACATTTTTCTCCCAGCTCATGTCTTCAATTTTCATTTCTATAACAGTACCTTTAAAAAGCTGAAGTTCTTAATTTTGATGAAGTCCATTTTATCATTTTGTTTCTTTGTTTATGCTTAATGCTTTTGTTGTCATATTGAAGGAATGCTTTGCCTAACCCAAGGTCACAAGGATCTCCTATGTTTCTTCTAGAAGTGTTACAGGATTTAATTTTCCTTTTTGGCCTATGATCAATTTTGAGTTCATGTTTTGCATATGATGAAAATGCTATCCATTTTCCACTGAATTGCCTTTGCATCTTTGTCAAAAATCAGTTGATCATGGATGTGTGGTTCTATTTCTGGATTCTATGGGATTCCATTGATCTGCTTGTCTATCTTGATGTCAATTCCACATTGTCTGAATTACTGTAGCTTAATAATAAGTTTTGAAAACATTTAAATGATATAAGTTTTCCAACTTTGTTTTTCAAAGTTGTTTTATCTGCTTGCAGTCCTCTATCTTTCCCTGTGAATTTTATAATTTGCTTGTTGACTTGTAAAAAGCCTGCTGCAATTTTGATTAGGACTATGTGAATTCTCAACATCAGTTTGGAGAGAATAGACATATTAGCAACATTGAGTCTTCCAACCCATGAACAAGGCATGTTTCTCATTTTTTAAGGTTTTTATTGATTAATCTCAGCATAGTTTTGTAGTTTTCGGTATACAAGTCTGGCACAAATTTTGTCAGATTTATCCTTAAGTATATCCTATTTTGTGCTATTATAAGTGGTGTTACTTTTTAATTTCAATTTCTGATTGATTGTTGCTAGTATATGGAAATATAATACAGATTTTTATTTTATTTTTTTGTATCTCAGTCTTGTATCTTGCAAACTTGCTAAAATCACTTAGTTCAAGTGGCTGTGTTTCTAGTTCCGTGTCTGCTAATAAAGACAAAATTTCCTCTTTCTTTCACATTTAGATAGCTTTTCTTTTCCTTGCCTTATTGCACTGACTTGATTAGAACTAGCAAAAACAGACATCCTGTCTGGTTCCTGATCTCAGAGGAAAGCACGAAGGCTGCCATCATTAAACGTGATATTGGCTATAGGCTTTTCATAGGTGTCCTTCAACAGGTGAAGAAGGCCTCTTTTATTCCTAGTTTGTTGTGTTTATATCAGGAATAGATGTTGGATTCTTTCAAATGCTTTTTTATATCTTTTAGATGATCATATGGTTTTGTTAATATTGGGATTAATTTTTGAATGTTGAAACAATCTTACATTACTGGGATAAACTCCGCTTGGTCATGATGTATTTCCTATTTTGTCTAGTATCGGATGCAATTTGTTAAAATATTTTTAGAATTGCTCATCTCCGTTCATGAGAGACATTAGTCTGTACTATTCCTATTTTGTAATATCTTTGTCTTATTTTGGTTTTAGATAATTCTGGTCTCAAAGAATGAGTTGAGAAACATACCTACCTTTGCAATTTTCTGGAACAGATGTTGTATAATTGGTATTATTTCTTCCTTTAATGTTTGGTGAAGCCATCTGAGACTGGAGTGGCTTTATACTACAACTCTAATTTCATTAATAGATAGTGAACTATTCAAACTACATATTTCTTCTTGAGTTAGCTTTGGTAGCTTGTGTCTTCCAAGGAATTTGTACATTTTCTAGTCATCAAATTTAGCGGTGTAAGGTTGTTTATAATAGTCTCTTATTTTTCTTTTAATAGCTATAAAATCTGTAGTAATACCATCGCTCTCATTTCTGAGATTAGTAGCTTGTGCCTTTTTTTCTTTTCTGATCAGTATGACTAGGTTTTGATAAATTTTATTGCTGTTTCTCAGAACCAGCTTTTGGTTTCATTGATTTTCACTATTGTTTTTCTGTCCACAACATTGATTTCTGCTTCGATCTTTATTATTCCCTTTTTCTGATTACTTTACATTTAATTTTTTCACTTTTTGATGTAACCGACCATGATCCCTGGTATACTGAACAAAGTAGGCCGAATGCGGCAATAAAAGACAAAGACAAAAGAATATATTTGGAGGAAGGGGTCGGGGGCACCTTGCCTCTAGTAGGCAAGGTCCCTGAACTTTTTCAGTCCTCTGTATTTATTAGGTAAAAGAGATAGCGAAAAAAGTGGCGGTGATTGTCGGGTAATTGTCAGTCAGCCGTTTGGTTCACAGCAGGCTTGCGACACTGCATCCTTGGAACAATAGGCGCTAGATTTCCCAGTAGATAACTTCAAGGAGCCCAGTGCCAGGGAGTGATGGCCTTTCAGCAAACCTTTTGGTGGCAGGTGCAGTATGAGTTTGCCCACATCCTGCATTCATGATAAACAGTTTGCTGTTTGATCATATAGCCTCCAGTGGAATGCTGAGTTGGTCATGATCCCTTTGCTGGCTCTCTACATTTTGGTTATTTTTTTAGTTTTTTTAAGGTGAAACTGAGGTAATTGACTTGAAACTTTTCTTGGTTTTTAATATAGGTGTTTACCACCTTAAGAGTTTCCCTAAGTATTGATTTAGTGGCATCAATAAATTTTGATATCCTTTGCATTTTTATTCAGTTCAAAATACATTTTGATTTTCCTTTTGATTTCTTTTTTGACTCATGAATTATTTGAAAGTGTAATTTTTAGTTTCAAATTTTGACGATTTCCAAAGATTTTATGTTATTGACTTCTAATTGAATCTCACCATAGTCAGATAACATGTTTTTAATGACTTGTATTCTTTTAAGATATTGAGATTTATTTTATGCCCCTAAATATGGTCTATCTCAGGAAATGCTCCATGATCACTTGAAAAGAATGTATATTCTGCTGTTTTGGGGTGTAGTGTTCTGTAAATGTGAATTCCGTGAAGTTGGTGATAGTGTTGTTCAGGTCTTCTATGTAATTACCAATGTTGTGTCTGCCTGTTCTATAAATTGTTGAGAGATGAGTGTTGACATGTCCAACTATAATTGTTGAGAGGTCCGGCTCTAGGTCAAAATCCCATGTGTGATCCCATAGGCCTGACCATAGGCAACTACAAGGCAGGCTGCATGGGGGAGGTGGGGGGAAGCTGCCCTGCCCACAGATTTGGTGCACAGCCAGGGCATTGAAGTCTCTGGTGGGAGCTGCAGTCAAGCATTCAGGTCCCTGAGCCAGGCCATGCTTTTATGCATCTCTACATTCCGAGCTCAGACAGCTCCACTCAGAGCCCTCCTTATAAGGGGAGCAGAGGCCTTTGCTGAGACACTATCTCTCTGAAGAGACTTTCTTATCAGGAGCCTTGAAGACACTTTCTTGCACTTGCACTCAAGCTCAGCACTTAGTACTTTTCCACTTCTAGTCCGCCCTTCTCCCATCCCATCCCTCCTGTCCCTCCCCTTGGCCCCTGGGTCCACAAAATGGCAGGAACCTTGCGTTTGGGACTTCTAGGCAATGAGACAATTCTCCCACCTCTGTTGCTGGTCATCTGACCCTTCCTGGTGCTGTTCCATGGGGAAAATAATGGCATAATGTCCTGGGTAGCCTCTTCTTATCACAGTAAGCAAATAAAGGCTTGACTGTTACTTTCAGTGGGGCTAGTTGTCCTAATTCAACACCTCAACATCTGAAAGTACTCACATACGTGCCCCCTCTCTCTTTCTCTCGCTCTCTTTCTCTCTCAATTTGACAAAGGAGCTGAGTGCTCAATTAAGCACAGTGTCTTTTTGGAAAAACAAAAAGCCTAAAAGTCCTTCAGGGCACACTAGAGGTGCTGGTGGTTCATTTGCAAGAGTCTGAGGGTACCGCAGAACACTTGCCAGCCATGCCACGGGGTGTCTGGGAGGTGCCAGTGGACCCTGCAGGGCACCCTTAGAATGTGCTAATATGTTGTTTACAGAAGCTTTTCAGTTCCGAGGGGGATCATTGGTCCTCAGCTGGGTACTACTTGGGCTCCAACAGATCTCTCAGGTTTTGCACACTGTGACAAGACCCATGCCATTGAAAAACACTTCTGGATGCCCCTCGCAGAGGCTATAGCAGCCCCACAAGTCACCCTGGGGGTCCTCTGGGTCTACAATGAGGGGCTGGGGGAAGCAGAGGATGAGACTGTTCACCAGACTCAGATTTCAAGGATTTTTATGCCACTACTGCTGGTTATCAAGCCCAAGTAAACCTCATCAGGCCAGCTCAGTCCATCCCAGACATAATCCAGTGATTTTAACAAATGCCTAAGGCATGGAAAAAGTGGCTGCTTCCAAGAAAACAATGATTGCAGAAGCAGTGAGGCAAAGATGACTATCAGCTCCTCTCTCCTGGACGATCTAGGCAATGGCATTCCCAAATAGCTCTCTGAGCCTGATGATTCAATAAACGGGCTCTCAAAGGAAGAGACTGAAGTGTTCCCCACCAAGAAACGAGACCATGGAGGGGCCAGCAGGCAGCTCACGAGGGTCTGCATGGTGATAGCCTGGTAGCCCCTATGACTGATTCAAACATTATGCTTGTCGTCCCTCCCAGTGACTCTGAAGATGAGTTGAAGAGCCTCACCATCCTCTCCCCAGACGGCTAGGCTTTTACAAATTAACAAGACTAGGGGTTAGGCTGAGGTCCCTCTGTCCCCAGGGATGACTGGAAGCCCTGGCCAATGTCAGAGTTCTGTGCGCTGGTGCCTCTGATCCCCACAATCCCTGGCACCGGGATGAGGGGGAAACAGATAATGTTCTCTGGTTTAGGGTCTGAGACCACCACCACCTGCTCTGTCTCTGGGAAGGGAACTTTGGGCCCCTAGAAGCCTTTATGTTATGGCTCCCATGACTGCATCTGTTCTTGGTATAGATGTATTGTTTATATGTGCTCCCACTGGCCTTCACCCTCAATCCCTGATGGAAATTGCTGCACTTAGGGTCACCTTAGTGGGACATGGGAAAGGCTGTGAATGTACCCAACTACTGTCACCTAGGCCATTGTATCCCCACCTGCTTTAGGGAGGAAAAAAAATAACTACTGTCATTATGTCACCAAAACAGCAGGAATTCCAGCTAGGTCCTTCTGTTCACTGCACAGAAAGCCGATCAGTGAGACAATGAGTATTGCAAAGACGAATGAAAACTTTAATTGGGTGCTACAGCTGAGGAGATGGGAGATCAGTCTCAAATCCATCTCTCTGACCAACTTAAATTAGGGATTTATATAGCAGGGAAGAAATGTAACCATGTGTGGGGAAACAGGAATTAGGGAGAAGTAAGGAAGAGGAATTGGTCAACAGGAAGCAGGTGGTTGCATAGGCCATCATGATGGGTGAGCGGTCGGGTTTCTCATTGTCCAGATGTGTAGACCTGGTGGGTTTCAGCTGCTTGATACTATCTGGGAGGACTGTTGGTTGGCTTCCCGAGAAAGGAACTCAGATAACTGTAATTTTCTTGAGTTTTGAGACTGTGAGGGTTAATTTATATGCTTTTTCAAAATAAACCATAAATATTAGTTTTATGGCACAATTGGGCTGGTTTCGATTGCTAAGCTTGAGGAAAAGTTCCCGAGAAACTGTTCCTCCATACAGTAGTTCTGTCTGGCTTGTGCACATGGCCTCAGGTACCTGGTGACCCTCTGTCTATTATAGGTGGCTCAAGGCTGTGGTGCCATTCTTTGCATTGGCAGTATCTGACATTTTGATTCTTACAGAGGCTACTGGAGGGAACTTGGTATGGGACAGTTGATATCATCAATGCCTTTTTCAGCATCCTCCCCCACGGAGAAGTCCAGGATCAACTTGCCTTTATGTGGAATGGGTTGCAATACACCTTTAATGTCCTTCCACAAAGTGACCTAAATTCCCCACATAGCTGCCATCAATGAATAGGTTATGCTCTGGGGAGAGTTGCATGCCTGGAGGAAGCACTAGACTTGCACTCTATTGATGACATCCTCCTTGTGAACCCAAACAAAGACATTGCCAAATAAGGACTGGGTGCTTGAGGACTAATGACTTTCACGCAGCAACCCGACTGCACCATTAACAGAGAGAGACCCCAAGTGAAGTTCCTGGTTGTAATCTGGGCAAGTGGCATGACATCTCATTTAGAGGAGATGACTGCCAAGATTTTGGCTGTCTCTGCCCCAGCAAATAAAAAGGATGCCCAGTGATTTGTGGGCTTATTCATCTACTGTTAATGTCACATTCCCCTTATGGGGATTTTGATGGGACCCAACTAACAGGTTACTAGAAAAGGCTGCTATGTTTGAATGGGGCCCATTCAACAGGCTACCACAGCCATCCAAGCACCCTTCCCCTGGACCTCATGGATCCACATTTGCCATTTGACTTACAGGTCTCAACAACATTTCAGTTCCTTTACTGTCACTCATAGTAGAAAAATACATCAGACACTTGTTAGGTTTTTCAATTTATAAGATCCTGGAGTCAGCTGAAAGGGAGTCAGCTGAAAGGCACATACACTTTGAGAAACAATTATTGTCCTATTATTGGTCCTAGGTAGATATGCATGAGTACATGACCCACGGCTGTGATATAGTTTTATGATCCCAAATTCCAATCATGTTATGAGTGAGCAGAGGCCTCAAATCTCCAGGTGGGTGTGGCTTAGGAGTATTTTCTAGTGAATGAAAATGTTCTACACAGAAGCAGGCAAAACCCAGCCCAGCTGGGGCCTTCAACTCCATGGCAAGGACTCAGGAGTGTCGTCCCCCTCCCAGGCATATTGTCCAATGAGCCACTGCCTTCACTTAGCCAATGGGAGCTCAGATACAAGGACCTTCTGGGCCACACATAAGCCTGGTTCACTGACAGTGTCTCTTGATTAACATTTACTATGCTGGAATGAGGTGCAGCTGTCATCCAACCTGAGATAGATCTATCCCTTGGCAAGTTCAGCATAAATGTGCAAAACTTTATAAAGTATGGTTGGCTACCCAGGCTCCCTCAACAAAGGAGCCCTGCTATATTTTCACTGACTCATGGGCTGTAGTTAATGGTCTGAACATTTGATTGAGCTACTGGCAAAACTTGTGCTGACATGTAAAACACATCCCTCTCTTGGGATGAGACATTTGGATAAAATTCATTTCTACTCCTAATAAGCTCTTTGTTATCCTTGTGGGTGCTCACCAGAGAGCTCCCTATGCTGACAAAGGCAATGAGCCAATCAAGGCAATGAGCAGACCGTGCATGTCAGCTAAACATGGAGAATGATTTGTCATCTGCCCCAGAGATAACAGATATTCAACTCATTGCCTCTGATCCATGAGAGAGGAAGGGCCCTGGGAATCAAGATGCCATCCTAGCCTGGATCTGTATGCATGGACTATTATCTTCAAAAGATGCCAACACAGCATGGAAGAGATAATCCACCGGCCAGACCCTGACCAAGGCTAAACATTCTGCTCAGGGACAGATCCCTCTGGTCAAAAAGGCCAGGATGTTCTTTGCAGGTTGATCACGCTAGTCCCCTCATCTCATCCAGAGCATTCTGCTGGATCCTAAATGTAGTTGATGAGTTCTCCGTATTTGGACTAGTCATCCCCACGTGTTACCCTGACTCAGGCAACACTCCTCAGTCCCTCCAAAATCGTATTTGTTTATTTCTCTGGCTTCCTGAATACATTGTATCTAATAATGGCCCAAACGATACATTTGCAGCCCAAACTATACATGGGTCAAATCATGGGGCATAATGGATTCTGCATGCTCTGTATCATCTACAAGCCACAGCAGTGATTGCATATTTTAACAGGAAAAGAACAGGTTGAAGTGGCTGATGGAAATAGACAATATAATCCCAGCCTGGCTACATGTCTCAGGTGAGCAATTTGGGGTCTCACTGCGGCAATTCTCTAAGTGCACTTCTCATTTGTGCTATGTGATTGATTGGCCTATCTGTCTCTTTCCCTCAGTTGCACACCCCTCTTTTAAAATTATTGGCAAATCAGTTTCCATGGTGGATCATGCAAGTTCCCTCCATCCTTTTTGAGCCCTTCCTGAAGACCCAAATCAGTGGGAGATCAGGAAGGCTACTAAACAGAACAGATTGGGAGGCATGAACTTGCTTCTCCATTTACTCCCTGGTTGCAGTGCCTGAATTTTACCTACAAGGACTTCAAAGATAATAACCATCAATTCAATGTCTCAACATTTTCCCTAAGGTGGCCCTGCTGCTTTACTCTGTGTAGCCCCATGGGATACATACCATATCCAGAAACTTTTATGGAACCACAGGAAGAGCCAAGCCAGAATATTTAGGTTCGCCACTCTAGGGAATGAATTAAGGGCACTATTCTTGCTCATGGCATGGGACAGACTGCCCATGTCACAGTCAATGAGGAGTGTCCCCAACTAATAAGACATGAGCACCTTTGGTCCTGTGAACTCAGGTATGGGGCAAGAAGTGGGTGGGGATCTAATCTCTCTCCTCTCTCTCATAGGTAGTCTGTGTGATTCTGGCCTTACCAAATTCATTGGTAGGCCTGACTCAGGCAGCTGCCATCATGCTGAACTTGACTAGTAGCTGGATATGCCACTCACTCCTCGACTCTATAGGTAAACCTTTGGCTGCCATGCCACTGAATAGCATGAGTGGACATTTCTCCAACTATGGAGATTTCTGGCATATCAGGTGCCCTAACACACCTGGACCCGATGTGTTACCTGATATGCGGACCCTGGTACTGTAGGAATGAAATGACTTCCTAGTTGTCAACTCAATGCTGTTCCACATGGGAGCAACTAGGAAGAGGAGCCTGGGTCTGTTACTGGGCTATTTTGGCCTTGCTAGTGGTGACCTTCTCCTCTCCTCCACTTGTCCCCTCCTTGTACAGACTCTTCAGATCCACTCAGGGACTCTGCCCACCGCCTACCAAGAAGGACTTCTAGGGGGTTGAACCTTATGGGAGTCAATGACTCTTACACTCCCAACCTGGTGTATACCCTTAGAGTATTATTTCTTTTCTAAACACCAGGCCTTTACCTTCCTTTCTGATAGCCTTGTAATCTGCATGAATGGGGCATTAATAAGAAATTTTCAAATATTCATATATTTGTGACAAAACAATAAGAGGAAACACTTGAAAAAATAAACATTAAAATACATGTATTTAAATTACTTTAAAAATATATCATAAAAATTATAAAAATACAAACAGAAACTAAGAGATGATAGTTTAACACATTCAACCATAAAAAGAAAATTATCTTAAATATGAAGTATTTCCATGAAAGAATCTGTAAGAAAAAGGCGAACAACCACATTGAAAAATAGACAAAGATCTGAACAGCTACTTCACAAAAGAGAAAATAATAGAAGGCCTATAAACATATGAAAAGATGCTCAATCTCATTAATAAGAGAAAACAAACTAAAAGAGAAATTAGAGAATAGACTCTAAATTTTAAAAGTCTGTTGATACCAACTCTTGGCAAAGATCAATAACAGTCCTTGCACATGGCTGGTGGGAACAGGCATTGGTAAAACTACTTAGGAAAATGATCTCGCATTACTTAGTAAAGCTAAGATATTCTACTCCTAGTTAGAAACCTTAAAGAAGCTCTTGCATATATGTTCAGAAGACATGCAAAATCATACTCATAGCAAGAAAAATAAATATAAATGATAAATAACGAATCATTCAAAGGAACAAATGATATTGCACTCATACAGTAGAATCACAGTCATCATCTTGCTCAGTTCTGGTGGCGCTGTTCCCATGGTCAGCACTATTCATATGGAACACAATGTTACTAATAGTGTTGGGAGGTTGTACAGCTTTGGATGGAATACCAGACCTTATGGAAAATTAATTAATAACAGCTACCAACATAAAACATCATGCAGAGCAAAAACGGCAAGTGTCAATTCCTTTTGTATAAAATCCAGGAATAGGTAAACTGCTCATTATGTTTTTTAAGGTGCATATATATGGCAAAGTCATAAAAAAAAGATTAACACAAAATACAAGATAGTGTTAAATCTGGGGGAAGGAATGAATGTGATTCATTGGATCAATAGGAACTTCAAAGTCATTTATGATCTTCTGTTTCTTAAGCTGGGTAGTGGATATTAGATGTTTATTCAACTTACTATTAACATATATATATATATATACACACACACATTGTTTTATGAGCATATTTCACAATAAAAATAAATTTAACAAAAGAATGAAGAAATCATGGTATAAAATGATGTGACAAGAACTAAAATCAGCTAAGGGAGATGAATCTAAATTATGTAAATGTTATAATCAAACTAAGTGTAATTTCCCTATTAAAAGACAAAAATCTTTTAGATTGGAAATGAACAACAGTGTTTTGCCATATGTGGTTTTCAGTTAGCTTATCTCAAATAAAGTGACAAGAAATATAAATGTGAAATGATAGGCAAAGATGTATCAAGTAAATTTAAACAAAAAGACATCAGGTGTCAAGCTATTAATATAAAAAAGTAGACTTCAATGAAATAAATAAAAAAGCAGAAATGCTGTCATTTGGTATAGAAAAGGGTATGATTCATAGTGAAGATAAAATTCAAACTTTAATGTGCCTCTTTCAATGTTGGACAGATGAACATAAAAAATAGAAATTTAATAAAAAGCTGAATATTCCACTGTGCTTAAGACCCATATTAAGACCTATTTTTGTCTATCTTCACGCTTCTGGAAATTAAGATCTTGATGTAATTATCGTTGTCTATACAAGTGTGTATTTCATCATTGGTGCCTATATTGTTGTCACTTCAAGTTCTTGTTGGTACTGTATTTGTTGAGTAGAGCTGTCATTAATTTTGAAAGAATGTATTGTTATTTGAAGTTGAAAATTTATTGTGAATGCTGAAAATTATTGAAATGGAATGGTGATGAGACAGATATTAGGGAAGCAGATACTTATGTTTGGATGAATGAGTGAAATTTACTATTTTCTTGCAAAGCAATGGCCATGCTTTATAGGGCTTAAGAAAGGCAGCCACCCTCCTTACAAGTGGAAGCTGGGCTATTGTATTAACTATCACATACCATATGAAATAATGCCAACATCAAAACTTGCAGAAATGGTTTCAGCAGCTTGGAAGAAAATCTGAGTTAACAGTATTATGTTTGGTGACAGTTAGAAGTGTTTCATAATGCTCATGTCCTAAAGTTTCTGATGGTACAATTAAGCAATATTGGGATGAAAAATGTGCATATATAACTTTAAGACCCATAACTATTTAAAAGAGTCAGACTGAATATGTTTTGAAACTATTTAATTTTATATATGATCAAGACTAATATATAATAAAAGATATGTCTAAACATATCTAAAATAACTCTTTACATATTTTAAAGTAACAATTCATGTGGATGAAAATATGGTATCATAATTCAATTGCCAGAGCTTTTATTTCCTTAGTGAGATGTGAAATAATAATGCATTTTAGAGATGAGGTCATTTTAGCATTTACGAAATATGGTACAATTTATTTAATTATTTATTTCCTTCCCATCTGACTGTCTAGAAAGTATACACATCAAATGCTGGGCCCTCTGAATTGATCTTTTATAGCTCAACTTTTCTGTTTTCCATTCTTAAATCCTGAGAGATTTTCTGAACTTTTTCTCGTAGCTCTTCTGGTTTATTTTTTTCAACAATGTTCTAAACTTCGTGAACACTATCTTGCCTTTAGGTTATTCCTTTTTAATATCCGTGTATGTGTGTGTGTGTGTGCGTGTGTGTGTGTAATGACTTCTTGAGTTAGCTAAATATGCTAATGAAAATTTTTAATATTCCTGTCTGAAATGTTTCTTTCAGAGTCAACTCTTATGAGTGTCAATCTTGGTTCTTGCATTGCAAACTAATGATGTTCTCCACAGCTCCTTGTAAATTTTGATTGTCCATTCATATCTAGTAATGACAATTTTGATTATTGAGGTAGGTAGCTGGTTTATGTAATCTCTACTGCTGAATACATGGGACACGTCTCAGAAAGTGTGACTAATTGGGCAGCCTGCTTTTTATGGACAAATATGTCGACCTGCATTCTGCGCAGGCAAAGAAGCCCGGAGGGGTGGCCCCTTCTAGCTACTTCCACTCCCCTTCCTCTGCCTTCACTCCCTTGAATTTCAGAATTAGAAGAGATCTACTATTGGGCTCCATCAGCCACATTAAAATCTCCTTTTCTCTAGGGGCAGATTTTAAGAATTACTTTCCAAAGAAGTTCACAATTTTTTTTTTCTTTAGGGAGTAATTCTGGGTTGCTGATTACTCTGCCAACAGAAAGATGGGAGCCATGGATCCATTGTGGTTCTGTCTGTTTCTTCCCTCCCTCCAGTCAGTGTCCGTTGGCTCATGAGCCTGTCTGAGAATTCTGATTTCCCCCAGTGCCTGACATTCTTCTTTATGTGTACTGAGCAAGTTCCTCCACCCTGATTTATCCATCAATAGCCATATACATTATTACTTCCAGAAATCAACCCAAAACCTTCCAGCTACCATGGAATACCCTCCTATCCCCAAACCTTCCAGTTACCGTGGAATACCCTCCTATATCTCCAATTTTCTTTGGTATGTTTCCTTTTCCATTCTTACAGTCATTACAATAGGATACTTAGAGATAAAGGAGGCAAGCGTATGTTCTTTATCCACTCTCACATGCCAATAGATTGCTATTTATGGATTGTCTACTTGTCCCATTTCCTATTGTGGTAGTGAAGGATACTTAGAGATAAAGGAGGCAAGCGTATGTTCTTTATCCACTCTCACATGCCAATAGATTGCTATTTATGGATTGTCTACTAGTCCCATTTCCTATGTGGTAGTGTGCTCATTACAATAATGAGCAAAAGAGATGCAAAACAATATAATTATTAACTGTCCTAACTAAGTGTTAAGAAAGGAAGCAAAGAATGCCATGAAAAGGTAACCTGGGAGACGTATTTAGATTGGCAGTGAGGGAAACCCTCTTTGAGAAAGTACCATTTAAGATCTAAATTTTGAGTAAGGCTATGTTAATGGGGAAAGGTGTTCCGGAAAGAAGGAAGAGCATGTGCAAAATCCTGATGGTGAAAGATGACGCTTATTGAAGGAGAACAGAAACAGTGTCTATACAGAAGTAGAGTTATGAACCAGAAGGGGAATGGTAGCAAAAGAAACTAATGAGGCCAGTAGATCTGGGACATCAAAGTTGTTAAGTTAGGCCAGGAAAAAGACTTATATTTAATTATTCATGCTATTGGTACCTTTTAAAGCATTTTGAGTTCAGGAGAGAAACACTTAAATTTGCAGTGTCTAAAGGTAATTTGGACTACTATATGGAGAATAAAATAAAAGGAGGCAAAAATAGAAACAAGAAGCCCAGTGAGAATATCATTTTAATAGTTCTTGGCAAGAGATGAGGGATATTAATTGAAAGTAGTGGAGGAGTGTATGCAGAAAAGGAAATTGTTAGAGACATATTTCAAGGAGGAATCATAGGTTCTCATGTTGGACAGAACGTACCAGGATAGGTATGGGAATAGTGAGGGCAGATAAATTATACAAGGATTCGGGATAAGCAAAGGACTGAAAAGGGGTGCTTTTCTTGCTGAAGGCTTTGGGTGTGATGGGGACCAAGGGTTCCATTTTGAACCTGTTACAATTGAGGTTCCTGCAATGTATACATTTAAATTTCACAAAGGTAGCCTCGTAGCTGGGTATGAAGCTTGGGAGAGAATTCTAGATGGATGAAAGGGCCCTGGGAATGGCTGGGAATGCTGAAGACCTCAGAAGAGAGAGTGTGGGCTGAGCATCCTATCAGCAATCCTTCCTCGTGCCAACTCTCTCAGTCTTTTCATGCCAGACTCCTTTCACTGTGATCATCCTGTTTCATAAATAATATGTCTTGTTTTTGTTGCATATTCCAAACAGTTTCCACACATTATCTTTGGATTCTACGGGACATCATTTTCCGATTATCTTTTTTCTGAGTATTTTGCATGCTGCTTCTTTTCCTTTGATCGGAGATTGTTTATCTCTTCAGGCTCCATGCCGTTTTTAAAAATTCCTACTGATTCTTGAAAAAATGTGAGACCTGTATACCTGGAAGGCAGACTGAGCTACCCAGATTCAAATCCTTTAGCCAGTTTCTGAAACGCTAGCGATCTGAATATCTCGCCTCTTGAGTCAGCCTCAGGCCCTCTCCTATTAAGCACATTTTTTTAAAATAATACATTTTACCTTTTGGGCCTTTTTATCTTTTCTCCTATCTATAATGTTTAATTCTGTAGGCTCCAGGTTTTAGGATGCACCATGCCTTCGCCAGCCCTCCATTCTTTTTGCCCATTATTCTTCCAGAACATACCACATTCTAGAAGCAAAATGGGCAACAAGTTTTTTTCCCTGTGGCTGTTGTCATGTGTCAGACAGACCTAACTTCAGAGGGCATCGGCCTGCCCAGTTGTGGGGGTGGACAAATACCAGGGTCCAGCATTTGGTGAACTTCAGCTTCAGCCCTGACCAGGGCTGTCTCGGTAACTGGGCAAGGGTGGATTTGTAGGTAGACTTCAGGAACTGGCTCCACGGATGTAGGGAAGGCAGTTGCTAACAATTCCGAAGTCACTAACTAGTTATATGACCCTGAGCAAGTTACTTAAAATCTTTTGGGCTCAAATTCTCCTTTGAAACATAAAAGGGTTTGCCTAGATGATCCCTAAGTGGCTTCCAGCTTGACGTTCCTAACAAATCCGCAGCACAACACTATTTTGGGCCATATGCTTTCCTTTCTGCATTGAGATTTTTCATTACTTTGTAAGCTTTTCTTATTTCAAAGATGACTTTCGTTGTTAGAAACCTAACTTCACTCTGGTGTGCTTGTTATGTCGATACCTTTTTCATTTCAGTTAAGGGCTTTGATGATAGTTTCCAGTGAGAGCATGGCAAAATAAAATCATGTTTTCTGTTCTAACATTTGTTTCATCTTCATCTTTTGTCAGTGGAAATACCACTATTTGTCATTTCAACATTTTCCAGTGACACCTCTTTCCTCATTTGGGGCCTTTGAAGTTTCTCTCATTAGAATGAAGGCCTTTGCTAACAGTTCTCCAGGGCTGCTGCTTGTGTCAGAGAAAGGGGTTTAGGCAAGCCTACTTAAGTGTTAAGCAATGTCTCTAGGCAATCTCCTTCTCCTCCTAATAAAAAGAGTGACATTCAATTAGAGAACCAAGGCTTGGAGGAAAAGCCCGCTGCAGGGCTCAGTGGCTCAGGCTGCTTCGGTGCTACTGTATGTTAGAAAGCTTGTTTCTACCAGACAGACCCTAGACACCTTTTCCCCCAGAAAGAGTCCATGACCTGACAATTCCTTCCCTGAAAGAGGGCTGAGAGTCTGGCCTGAAGGCTGAGGGGAGAGCTGACCTGGTATCCCTTTCTGAGAAGCACACTGGTGACTGAAGTGTTCAGTCAAGTCCTTCATCTGGGAAAGGCTTTGCTTATCCAATGGTTCACAATGGTTTTCAGCAGGTGCAGAAAGAAAGCTTTCTAGCTGTCTCTACTGAGACCGTTTTTCCCAAATCCCAAATTAGGGCACAGCACAAGTGTGTTTTGGGAGACAACAGGTTTAAAATTATGTTTATTCCATAAAACCCAGGACCTGCCTATGATATAATTCTTCAATGCAGGGTGATTGCAGTAAGGTTTTTTGTTTTTGTTTTTGTTTTTTGTTTTTATTTATTTGTTTGTTTTTGTTTTTGTTTAAGTAGAGGGAAAAATCAACATGGGAGGAAGAGATAAACTTTTTTATTCTAAGAGAAGCCAGTGATTAAAAAGGGGTTTATGGGAAAGTCACAAGGATTCAATATGTGAATAGGGAGGCAGTTTAGGAATATGCTAAATGCCTCCCTTATTTTACGGAATCTTAACCCAGAAAGTTTATATGGCCTGCTCAGCACTAAGCAGAGGTCCTTAAACATGACAGCAGTTAATATTTTCAGATTTCATCCAGGAGCATATATCTTGTTGGTGGAAGTCCTGAATTATGGGTGTGGAAGAAACATGGGAACTATGAGACCACTGTTGAACAGCTGCTGAAGTTTCAAAGCCCTCATTTTCCATGGTATGTTCTAAACCCTGCTGTAATCCCTAAGATTTGCATTATTAGAAGTAGTAACAGAGAGTTGTTTTTGCACTTCCTTCTAGATTTGTAGATCTTCATCTGCCAAGGTATGAAAAGAGAAATCGCGGCATCATCCTTGATTTTCACCTCTCTGGTGCCCCCATAGCCAGTAAAAAACCTGTCTGTTCACAGCTCCACGCAATTTTCCCTCTTCCCACTGCCTAACTAGCTCTACTGCTTTAGTCTGAAGACTAGACTGTCCCTTCCTGAACCTATTCTTTAAATTGATATTAGGCTCATCATTTTACAAAGTAAATACAGTTATACCACACTCCATTTTTCGGTGACATGAGGACATTTGAGCAGAAGCTTCCTGTTCCCCTGCTCTTCTCTTGACTTGGTTACAAATAGACCTCCAGAAATAGAGTCAGGATTAGGCCAAGGATGATTTCCTTCTATATGAATTCTAGTGTGATTTTAAAACTGCTTTAAAAATACTCAGGTACAAAAATACTGATTCTAAAACAAGCTTTTCCTATGAGGGCAGGGATCAGGTATAACTTTTATTTTATCCCATCAAGGAAGAGAGACAAACTTTGTGTATAGAGATCCATAGGTCAATCCGATTGACTTGATGATGATGATGAAGTTAACAAAAACAAGCACAATTTTTCAGTACGTTCTACAGTGCTAGGCACTCTATTAATACTTCCTGTACGTGAACTAGTTGAATCTTCACAAAGTCCCAATGTGTTAAGATCATCCTCCATTTTATATATAGGAAAAAAACTTACTATTGAGAGATTTGAAATAATGGACCCCAAATCAAACACCTAATAAGGAGCAAAGAAGGATTTGAACTCACTGGATTGAACTTCCCTATGGATACCCTGATCATTAGAGACAGCAGCAGCCTCTGCAGAGTGCTGAATCACACTGCACACTATCAGCCTCCTACCTTCTTTCCAAAAAGGATAAGTAAAATGACTTTTGCTCATTTATCTACTAATCATGATTGTCCATATGGAGTTTATTTGACTCTTGTTTTGGCTGGAGACAAAAAATTTTATTAGAGAAATACTAGTTATAATAATAATTTTAAAACTCCACCCTATTTAGAGGTACATTACAGACCATGCTGGTCACAGTCACAATTGTCCCAGGTTTGAATTTCTTTCAGAAGTTCAAAAACAGACTAAAAACATTTCCAATATGATACCACTTGGTGTCGCCATTAGTCTGTATGAATTGAATGAGTGACCCTTTCCTTCTCATATATTCTAGACAAATGACAACTTTTTTATTTTAAAGAAATACTTTCAGGCTAACTTGTAATGGATCTATCAGAATTCAACTAACATTCTTTTTTTTAATTTTATTTTTTCACCATGTAACAGTGATCAACTTTAGGTTTATTTCAGAAGACACATTCCTGAACAAATAAATCTTCTGTAGTTAAAAAGCCTCAATTATTGCATGCAAGTCTCTTGGTGCTTTGAATGGAAACAAAAGAACCAGAAGGAAACCCTTAAAAGTGTTATCAAGAGCAAATCAATGCAAAGTGAATTGGAATGCTTAGAATTGATTTCTTACAACTAGTAATTTGATTAATATTACTCATCTAGTTTTGTTCTGCAGAAGATTTTGTAAACGTAGATGTATTAAAGTGGGTAGAAAAAAATATTTATTGAATAATTATGAGCTAAAGACATTGTGTTAAGTGATTTACATGTATAAAGTCTAATCATCATGACAATTTTAATTCTTTACTTTTGTTTACTGTTTTGCAGATAACAACTCTTATGAGGCAGAGGGCAAATATTAAAAACACTCAGGGAAACCACTGGAAACAAAGAAATACAGGGAAAACATCTATGAATTACACTTCCAATTTTTCTGGTTTTATGAAAGCGTTCCAATGTTTATTAGACACACCTTGATATTGAAGTGCATATTTTCCTGGTTCTTGCTAAGATCATTAGAATACTTCAGGGCTTTAAGAAAAATATTAAAAAAAATGTCAAAGAGAAAATGAATGTCTCTCATTTTTTTTTTTAGTTCTAAGGATTCTAACCTCCATTTATGATCAAACACCAGCTGGGTGAAGATCAAGGGTGGCCCAGATGCATGAGTGCCAACTACATCACGACTGTCACAATCTTTATGCTGGTACAGATTTCATCTTCAGGTCTGGAGCTGTATAGGAAACTGCCTACTAGAAATTGTCCTTCAGATGTCTGCAGGCATTTCACACTTAACATATTTCAAAATAAAGACATTTTCCATCCCTGCATCTGCTGCACCCCATACAGCCTTCATGTGATTTACCTCCTGTGATTCCAGTCTCTCTGAACAGCACCATCATCCAGTCAGTTCTCCAAGCCAGAAACCTGGCAGTCATCTTAGACTTCCCATTGCTCTTGCCTCCTGCATCCAGTCACTTCTGTCTTCCTTGCCTACTTGTCCTATGTGTACTGATACATCTCATAATCTGTCTTCATCTCTCTGTACCTAGGGCCAGTGCTCTAGTTCAAGTCCTCATCATTTCTCTCTTGGAAAAAAAGCTGTTACTTCTTAATTCTTGCTCCCACTTCTCCTCGACTCCATCCTCCAGATTATTGCCAGAACCAATCACAGAAATCTAATTGAACCATACACCTGTTCACAACTTTCCAATAGCTAACCATTAGCTATAGGATAAACCACTGTCTTTCACGTTATATAAGAAAAGCCTTCAGTATCTACCCCATGTTTAATACTACACTACGCTGTTAAGATTTATGCCACAGCAACACTGATCTACCCAGTAAGTGGTCAGTACATTTTAGTTGAATTAATAAAGATAAGTGACAGTGTGATTTGATGGCCCATGAACTCCCGTATCAACCTCACCAATTGTCACCTCACCATTAAAACTATCTCCTTCCAGTCCTGAAGGTTTACTGGGTTCAAAATTCCTAGAAAGAAAGAAAGAAAGAAAGAGAAAGAAAGAAAGAAAGAAAGAGAAAGAAAGAAAGAAAACATGAAAAGATTTGGGAGTATTCAGTTTTCCTAGTAACTATGTTCAACAGTTAGCCAACTAAGGAGCTTCACTGTGCAGAGATGGATTCTGTGTTTAGAATCTGGGGCATGGCCAGAGGATGCTGCAGGTACTCTTGACTTGCTTCACAAGCTGGCTTGGGGCCTTTGCTGGGAAGAACTCTGCTTTTGTGATTCTGACAGCTAGATAACCTTGGGTAAGTTACTCTAGTTTCTTCCAAGCAAAGTTAAAATAGCAACATTAACCTACCCCCTACAGGCATGTTAATAAGTACATTCTTCCCCAAAGTGCAATGTACGGATTTTCATTAGTCATAGGGCTACAATAATAGCTAATTGTCCCTAGTTCTCCTTGTTATTTACTGTTCACTCAACCAAAATATGTTACTGAAGGGACTGAGGGGAGAAAGTTGCAAAATATGCTGATGTTCCAAATAAGTTGCCAAGATAATAAAAAAAAATGTAATCAGACTGCAAGAAGATCTTCTGATTTCCATCCCAACTAATCATTAGAGATTCTATTGCAAACTAATTTTCTTATCTCTTATCTCTAAGTCAGCTCCTCTGCCAAGGACTTAAGGACTCAATTTATCATCTCCCTTAACAGGTGCCTTAGCCGCCAATGTGCCTGGGCCCTGGACCTGCCCGAATGATTTGAAGCAAAATTGATTGTGACTCACAATATTTATGCTTTGGATCTTAAATACAAATGCCTAAGTACTGAAGTAATAGACAATGCAACACTGATACTACATACTATATACACAACTTTCATTCTCTTGATTTCTTCTTTTACATGATGTATAGTGTTCTTATAATCAACCAAATGTGTGATATCACAAAATATCTCTTTCTCCCCATTATACCAGGATATGAGAAGAAAAAGGCAGGACAAAAGGAACTTTCAGAAAGCTGTATCTCTAGACACCAAAAAGCAAAGCAGCTGACCAAGGCATATATTTCAGTTGACCCATCTCAATCTTTCCAATATACTCATTAGTCAACTGACAGGCCAACCACACTGATTGGTTCTATATATTAAAGGAAGATAAACAAATCAGTAATTGCACTGAGTTTCTCAATAGAGATGAATCATCATGGCATCAGAAGTATTAGAAATTACAGAAAGTTGGCCATTAAGGAGATTTTTGCCTTGTTGACCTTTTAAAAGTTGTAACTAACTAAACATAGTGTGTATCTAGTCTAGTTTTGGACTTGACTGGATACATGCCTCCCAAGCATCTAGTCTGGAACCTTCCTTTTAAGCCCAGTAATAATTCCCTAACAAGAGGGTTCTCTCTCTTGACGTTTTATTACTCGTATTTACAGCCACCTCAACTACATTTTTCCTTTGTTGTAAATTAATAGAAAATCATACTATCTGGATTTATTAATGTTTGAAATTTTAGATATTATATATAATAAAAGCAGTTATTTTGCAAATGAGAAAAGTGAGACTTGAGTTTGTCTAACATGCATAGTTAATGGCACAGAGAAACAAGTATGAAAGTCATTCTAGAAAAAAATTCAGATTTGAAGGGGCAAGTTTAACTTTACTTGGAAGATAATCTTTATTTCAATTTTGATTCCAAATAAAATGTGGCCTATTTCATCTACGTGTTGAACCATATAGACTGACAATTTTGCAGGTTTAATATATTGCAGTATGTTGTTACTTGTATTCCACTAAGCTGTGATCACAAATAGCATGATTATTTCATATTAGTTGAGCATTTTTAAAGAAAGCATATCAGATCTAGCTTATTAATTTATCACCTGTTCATTCAATCCATAGTAGACATCTTAGACTTATCTTTTTTCCTACTCCACATTTAACCAGTCACAAATGGTTAATTTTAACTTCTTGATATTTCTGAAATACTTTCTCCTTCTCTGTAATTTTTTTTTTTTTTTAGATCAAGGGGTGGCAATGTTTTTGGTCAGTGCCATATAGTAAATATTTAAGGCTTTGCAGGCCAGTCTCTGCTGTGACTCCTTGGCTCTGTCATTGTCCCACTAAAACAGCCACAGATAATACAGAAATGAATGTGTCTGTGTTATAGTAAAACTTTATGGGCAGTGAAAGTTTGCAGACTCCTTCTCCCTTAGATCATTTTACTAGTATATTTCATCTGGATTGCTGCAGTAGTCAATATTGATTATTATAGTAATCAATAATCTTATTCTAAATCCTCCAAACAACCCTTAATAATGCTAATATGATCATAGTATGGTCTGCTTAAAATCCTTAACAGCTGTTGTTGACCACCAGCAAAAGTCCAAATTCTGTTGTAGGTTGTATAAAGCCATTGAAAACGTGGTTTCTATCAAGCCCTCCAGTTTCATCTCTCTGTAAACACAGGATGACATTTTAAAATTTTACCTAAACTGAACTGTGCTGAGTTCCAAAAATCTGGTATAAATGTCTCTTCCAGGTGTTTGAACATGTCATTTTTTCTGTCTAGTTGTCCTCGCGCATCAAAACCTTCTCTTACTTTCCTAAGTTTTATATATCCTTTAGTTCTCATCTTAGAGATTACCTTCTCCAGGAAGACTTCTTTGACCCAGGAATGGAATAAGTGTATTTCCCATGTACAAGCATATTTTTAAAACATCAGAATCATTGTCACATTGCACTAAAATACCACCTTCTACCCAAGAGTATAAATTCTCAGGGCAGAGAACTGTTTTATTTACCACCATATTCCTGACTCACTACAGTAGTACACTATTGGGAGGTAAATGTTTCTTAAATGGTCCATGTATATGTCAATACTTTGGGGGAGTGTTGTACAAACATGATCTAATGAGAATGATGGGGATGATAACTGGTGCATATAACTTCAAAATCTGAACAACTTTACCATGGGATAGCTCACGTAATTTAACTTTACACTCATCTCGATAAGTAGATCGTTTAGGAAACCATCTGTATTTTACAACTGAAAAACAGAAAACAGAAACTCAATGAAACTAAAATGTTTGTCTGATATTAGAGGCATCGATACATTTAGACTTTTATTTTTTGATAGAGAAATGGTCTTTTTCCTTTAATTGTTTGGAAGTGAGAAGAAAGATACTCTCAGTCTTGAATCTGACAAAAACCTCACAAGAATGTGATTTACTATTATACAGGTGGCTCTGTCTTTATTCCTCCATGGTGTCTGTGTCTATTTTATATTCTGCCCAAGAATGTTAACAGAGGCTACTGTCTATTTTCAACAATATTAAGGTAGTTATCCCAAATCTACAAATCTACCACAGTCTGACTCCCCTCAAGGCCTGGCCCAGTGTGCATGAAGACAGTTCTGGTATAGTCATTGCCTTTGCCAGGAACTGTGGAGTGGGGAGAGGAGAGCTCCCAGCAGCCCCTGGGCTCCATTCTAGTGAATAATTCATTAGCATTGCTCAGGAATATCCTTCTTCCACTGATTACTTGCTTTTATCCACCCATTTATCTTCATTAAAGATTTTATTTCCTTTCAAATACTTGTTTCCAATTTTCCTATTTAAAGCTGTTTTTCCCCGGCTGTGAGGTTTTAGATACACCCTTTTTGTACTCATACCAATGTTAACCACAAATTCCCAGTGCAATGAAACTTTAAATCCTAAAATTGCTCTCACTATTGAGGTATAACCAAATGTCACAATGTTCAGTCTTGACATCATTAGTGAAGGGTATAAACTAATGGAAATTAGCCCTCTGGTCAACTATTGTGACCCTTCACTAGAGACTTCTTTTACATGAAGGTAATGATTAGTCTTCCCTTGACAAGGACACATTTCGATTTACATAGCTGAACTTCTAAACAAATTAAGAGTGATTTGGTAAGTAAATGTTTGAGTGCTTACATTCTAAAATTATAAAAAAATACATATTCACTAGCCAGTGTAAATTTTATTTTCCTTCCCTCTATCTTAATGATGTTGAGGGAATATTGAATATTGTTTTGTTTTGTGTGCTTTATTTCATTTTAACATGCTGATGGTTATTATGGCTCTGGTGCCATAATCTTTTTATCATGTGCTGAGTTTCTAACCTTATAATTTTACTAATGATGACTATGATTAGTGGGAAAATTACCACCTGGTAATATTTGAGTTAATTTCTCCTAACCTTTTTCTGAAGGTGGGTACCATGTTGCCAGTATCCAAACTACTATGAGCTTTGAAAAAATCATTGTAAGTTAATTAAGTTGCTTGACTAATTTCCTTAATAGCCTAGGGTATTTGTCATTCAGATCTATTGCTTGATATATGTCCATGTTTCCCAAGCATTTTCTCACTTATTCTTTCTAAATAGCAATTTTTACAAAGTCTTCATCACTTCCTAATTGTTTAAATTTATCTTCTTTCATTATACCTGCTAACAACTAATTTTAAAATGAGCTCATTTTTCCTGCTATTTTAGAGTTGTCATTATATCTTATCTCCTTTGTTTATAACAGGATTTAAATTATTCCAGTATATTTTGCATTTGGTTTTAAGAACAGCTAAAATAGCCTTTGCTTGTGCTTAGTATGATCCATAACTAAAATTGGGCATTTCAAGAATAAAAGTTTTTTTTTCTTTTTAAAAAGTGTTACGCAGTAACTTTTCTTTCACAACATGTAAATAAAGAATGTGTTAAACATGCTGCTGAAGCTTGTAGCTCACTCAGCTCTCATTTTAAACGTATGTTACTACCAATCAAACCAACATGCTTTATTCTGGTATCCTCACTAGAAATCTCCCTTGCCACTGATCCCCAACCCTCCAAAATCAGGTACTAAGTAATGACATTTTAATTCCTTGCAAGTTACTTATTATATATTACCCAGACGCTAGGGGCTCAGTACAGATCCCGCCGGTAGAGGTTTCATTGCTTGCTGCACCGAAAGCCAATCACTGAGACAATGAGTATTGTCAGGGAAAAAGGCTTTGATTAGGTGCTGCGACCTAGAAGACGGAAGATCAGTCTTAAATCCATCCACCTGACCAACGAAAATCAGGGTTTTATATAGCAGGGAAGACATGTAACTACGTGTAGGAAAAGGAATTAGGAAGGGATAAAGGAGAGGAGCTGCTCAACAGGAAACAGGTGGTCTGTTACACAGTCATGGTGGGTGAAGGGTCTGGCTTCTCATTGTTCAGAGATCTGGTGAGTTTCAGCTCCTTGATACTATCTGGGAGGCCTGATGGTTGTTTTCCTGAGAAAGGAACTTAGGTAAGACAGATGGAGATATAGCTTTCTCAAGTTTTAAGAATGGGACGGTTAACTTTTTATGTTTATTCAAAAAAAGACCCCATAAACATTAGTTCTGATGGACAATTGGGCCAGTTTCACTAAGGCAATGTTTATCTTGATGAAAAGTGTTTATATCTTTGTGTTTTAAGCTGTTCCATGTCACTTCTGTCTCTATTTGTTAATTTTAATGTTTGCATCCAAATGAATTTTAATATAAAAAATTTAAAATAGGATATTTTAAATTGTTATATATCTGCAGAAGTATGCATTTACTTTCTAAGCCTGTGTGCTGTAGAAGGCAGGGTCTGAATACATGAGTCTGCATTTGATGTTAGCTGAAAAGCGGGGGAGCGATGAACATGTGAGTCTAATTTTCACGTCTGAATAAATGTCTCCGAAAGAGCCCGTTAAGCCCAGGTGTACTCAGTAAGGGGCCTCGGAGCAGGGTTGTAACACTGCCATAATCCATGTCAAAAATGTCATTACAGAAGGCTCACTAGGATATGATCATTAAGCCATGGGGATCCTGACGTCGTGTCCATTTTTAACTCTCATCCCCTGTGAGTAAGGAGTTTGGAGCCACTCTCCCTCCTGCCCCGGTCTTCCAATTTCAAGCCTAAGCTGACCGCCCTGCATGACTGGACAAAATATCTCCCCTCTTGGGGTCCCAAATTCACCCCCTTTAGGCTTCAAGTCAAAGGCAGACCCCCCCGGTGCTCCGGCCGGCAGACGAGGTGCCCGGGTCTCCGCCTGCTTTTGCGGTGGTTCAGCTCACTTCGGCCTCTGCCCGCGGCGCCCACCCTGGCTTCCCACCGCGCGGTCCTTCCGGCTCCGCTTCCATCTGGAGGAGCAGATTCCGCTTCCCTCGCAGCTTCTCTCAGAATTGACAGTTTCACTAAAAACAAACAAAAAACGCCCCACACTAAAAACAAAACAAACAAACAGTTACTATCTCCTTTCAGGGACAGCCCCAGACATCCCAGCCAGGCCTAGCGCTTCTCCCAGGGGCCAGAGCCTCTCTCTCAGGCAGCACGGGAGGCACTGGCGTGTCCCACCGCCTGGCGTCAGCCAGGCCTGCCACCCCTCATTTCCTTCTCATTCTCCCAACACATTCACTCAACAGCTCTTCCAGGCCCAGCTTTTTTTTTTTTTTTTTTTTTTTTTTTTTTGACAGTCACCCAGGCTGGAGTGCAATGGCGCGATCTCGGCTCACTGCAACCTCCGCCTCCTGGGTTCAAGCGAGTCTCCTGCCCCACTTAGCCTCCGGAGTAGCTAAGATTACAGGCCTGCACCAACACACACACACACACACACACACACACACAGCAAAATTTTTTTTTTTTTTTTTTTTTTTTTTTTTAGTGGAGATGGGGGGTGGGGGGGGGTCTCACCATGTTGGCCAGACTGGTTTTGAACTCCTGACCTCAAGTGATCCGCCCACCTCCGCCTCCCGAAATTCTGGGATTACAGGCGTGAGCCACGCGCCCAGCCCCAGGCTCAACTTTTGATGTGACTTAAACATGCCCCCTTCCCTCCCCCTTTTCATGTCACCACAGTCACCCCTCAGTGCCAGCTGCTTGGGGAGGCATCATCCCGAGGGCACTTGTCACTGAGTCACAGAGTCCTGACAGCATGTGGGACCCGAGATCCATTCATCTGAACCGAGGGTGGCTTTTGCACCCGTCCCCGCATGTCACCCAGGTCACTCTTGCCATTCTGTCACTTCCGTGCAGCAGCTGGAGAAATGGGGTCCAGGGTGATAGCCAGTTCTCCTCCTAGGTTTCCTTGTGAAACCCGTTTTCCTTCCTCGCCTTCTCGTGTGTGCCCAGCCCTCCCAAGTTTTCATTTTCTTCCTGTTTTCAGTGCCCTACAGTTCCTCCTGACGCTCCGGGGTGTCTGATTGCCTCTGACTGGGGGGTACTACTCGGCTGTCATGTCCTCCTTTCTCAGTGCGCTCCCAAAATGTGGAGCCAGAAGTTCTGCATGATACTTTACAACTGTTTATGTCACAGCAGAGGCATTTTTCTGGGGGCCCAATAGAACCTTGGTGTGGAGGAGTTGCTTTCCCTGCCCTATTGTAGGACATGTGGATTTGCTATTATTCTGATCAAGGTCACCTGTTCCTGGGGCTTGGTGCTTTGGGTCTCACTGCTTCTCATTCAGAATCAGAGCAATTCATGGCAGGCCAGTCCTTCCCTGACAGTGAGGAAAGACTGTGTGGCCTATGAAATTTTGAATACCTATCTGACAATAAATAGCAAGGCTGGAGTGGCATACAGGGAAACATTTTTGAGTGCTATTAATATCTTAGAGTGGTTGGCAGATGTATTATTTCCATAGATACCACAGGGCAGAAAGTGGGTTAGGTACTCCTTTATGCACTGTGCACACACAAAATGTTAATGCTGTTCTAAAACAGGGAAGTGTGATTGGTGACAAATAACAAAGTAG
Source organism: Nomascus leucogenys (assembly GCF_006542625.1). NCBI lineage: Eukaryota > Metazoa > Chordata > Mammalia > Primates > Hylobatidae > Nomascus > Nomascus leucogenys. The sequence goes on along the minus strand of NC_044384.1, from coordinate 15,758,659 downwards.
TACAAGATGCAGAGGTTAATGCTGGGGAGAACCAAAGTAGAATGAAATAGAAAGCAAACCCTATGCAGAAAATAGATCCTGCTCTGGATGTTATAAGAAAAACTTGAATTCGTCCTAAAACCTATTACTTTAGAAAAATATATATGTTAGACTAGTACGAGAGTGTGTGGTAGTCTATCAGGGACTACTGGGAAGGAGGGTCTTTTGATTGTTCAGCACCTCTGAGCCTTCCCCCACCCACACACTCACAGCCTCAGGTCGCTGGAAAATCCCAGCTGTATCTTTGATCAATGATGGTAACTGGAACTGACCTCTTTACCTTAATAACTCCCCCTCTCTTGCACTCTCTGGCTTTCCATGGTCATAGGGAAGGCTTAGCTCTAGGCACAATCTGTGGCTCATGGTCAGATTCCCCCTAGCCCAGTCACCCTGGCAGCTTGGGCATGCCTCAAGGAATGGCTGTGTGTGCCTAAGTGAAGGACACTGAGCTTCTAGAATGCTTTGGCATTTGAAGCTCTGCCTATTTGGGCATGTAGTGACATATTTGAGCATCATACTGAGGAAGAAAGGCCACTCTTTCTCTCTAGCATCTAGAGAAACCATTTCCAGTCCAGAAATTATAGGAGGTCTTCAGTCACTCTAACACCTGAAAAACCTGCTAGCAACATGTGCTTCAATGAGCACAGGATCCTCAGGCACTGAACACGCTTTTCATTTTCCCTCCTTGGACGGATACCAGCCAAACTGATGCTTTGGATTTGAGGAAATGTAGAAAAGGTCCCCATTTCCTAGTGAAGAAAGGCATTCTCACAAAGAGGGAATTGAGGAAAAATTTAATCTGATTGGTAAAAAATGTTGGCACTTTGTGGTACTGGTGTAAGACAGGTGAGCCCCAGAATTGGGGCTTACCCTGGAAGGGTTCTTGTTTTCACCCAGGAAAGAATTTAAGGGCAAGCCTAATCTTCTTTGGAATGGTACTGCTTCTTGCAGGGCAGGGCTAACTCATAGTCAACGCACCCAGAGTTGGCAATGTATGGGCTCTTGGCAACTGTGTTTATACTCATTTATACCCTCTTATAATTACATGCAAATTAAGGAATGGGTTAATGCAAATTGAGGGGTGGGTTATGTAGAACTTTCTGGGAAAGTGGTCAGTAACTTCTGGGCCATTGCCGTGGAAAGGGGTGGTGACTTTTGGGGCATTGTCATGGCATTTGTAAACTCTTATAGTGCTGGTGAGAGTATCTTACACTAATGAGCTGTGAGGGCAGCTAGGGATGGCTTTTGTCACCATCTGCTGGTTCCTGCCAGTTTCTTCACATTGTCCTGGGTGGACCAGATCCTGTTTTGGTCAGCAGGGTTGTGACCAGAAAACAAGTCCTGCCAGTCTCCTACCTTGGTATTACTCAAGACATATCAGTGGCAAAATAACGAAAATAACGTTGTTCCTGACGTTTTCTTTCATGTGTGGTGCTTACCAAAGAAACCAAATTATGTGATGAAGTAAAACCCGTGAGGTTTTAATTGTGATGTTTTGTGCTAAAACATTCATTTATGTTCACATTGAATCTGCTTTGCTAAAAATCTTTATTAATCTAGACTATACAATGAAATTGGACCAGTGAGTTCTCTTTTACTCACTAACAGCAGAAAACAGAAACTGGCAAAAAGGAAAATTGATAGTTTCAGTCACTGCTATTGATTTTGTCAGAGTTTGGTGCTTCTCCATTTTTTCGCTCTGCCTTACCTTGAGTAGCTTTATTCTCAGATATTATCTGGTATTATCTGGTGGCCCCTAACAGTTCTGGGTTCATGTATTTACAGGTTAAAGTCTACAGATTTGAGAACATGCTTCTTTTCCAATAGTCTCAGAAAAAGCCCTATGCAGCCAATCGTTCATGACTGAATCACACCCAATCCCTAAACCTATCCATATAGATGGGTGAATCCTCTGTCCTGATAGGTGGGACATGGGTCACGTGCCCACGGTAACACTGAAGGTTGGAAGTGGCAAAGGTGTAATTTCCAGTGAAAAATTCAGAGTATTACAGGAGGAAAAAAAAGAGAAATGGATGCTGGGAACTGCCCACCTCCCCAAGTAAAAATTTTAAAAACCTCATAAATATTCAATATAAAATAATAAAACTCTCCCAACTATAAGGTATAACATGATTTAAGATAATTTTTGCCACCTGTGATTAGGAGGGAAATCTATTTTATATGGAACTTGGGAAAGATTTTTATTATCTACCTTCATGTTAATGATGTTACTTAGTAGGCTTTGAAACTTCAAGGTCTTCAGCTTATTTCAGTTGCAAAGTATTTTAATGAGTTACAGTGTAAAACAAAGCATAACCATTAACATATATTTTATCCAACACAACACAAATTTACAAAGCTGACTATGACTGACAGGAACACAGCGTGATGTTTTGGATTTAGTCAGACGGACTGGTTTTAAGTTCTACTTCACCCATTTACTCACTGAATGGCCTTAGGCAGGTGACGTAAACTCTCTGAACTTTAGTTCTTTTATGTGTAAAGGAGAGATATCCATACCTTTCTTGGAGGGTGCACTGAAGGCATTACATATGCGGAGAAGGGTGGTGCCAATATTGGAATATCCTTTCTTTTCTCTTTTTACCTGTCATTTATTCATTTTCTTTCCAGTTTCACCACCTTGTTTTTCCTTGCTTTCCCAAATCTGCATTGATCTGCTTTCCCTGGTGAGCAGACCAGCTGACTAGAGGGTGTGTAAATCAGAAGGGTCCATTATTCTGCAAATAATGCGTGACTCCTTCCCCAGATCTGCTGTTGATGGTGGAAAGTGACAGTCCCCCTCATAATACCCATTCCTCCAATCTAAGGCATTTTCTGCTTGGAGTGCAAAAAAGATTAAAACTGGGATGTTAACCCCAGTGCTAGTCAAAAATGTGACTAGGGAAAAGCAACATGAAGAACTCCCTTTATGGCTTATGTGTCCATTTAAGTTTCTAAAATAATACATTCTGAGTAGATGCTGTGATTTGTCCTAGAACCACTTAACATTAGTGTCAAAAAGTATCTGAAGGACAGTGAGGTCTAAGCATCTCATATTATAGATGAGAAAACTGATTCCTAGAAAGGCTGAGGGGATTTGGCTCACAGGGAGACCTGTTAGGGTTGCTGATGAGATCAGATCTTGATGGCGACATAAGTGTTTATGCCATGATCTTGGGGACAGCAACTCTCTGGAAGCCCCAGTTCCCCATTTCTGGTCTCTCCTTGGTCTGAGTGATAATTGCTCTAAGAAAGGATCACATTTAGCCATTTAGTCTCCTCTGGAGTTGAGTTCATTTTTGTGAGCTGGGGGCCACTAGCAGGTTCTCCTTCCTCCTCCCTTCTCTGCACTCCCCTCCCTCACTCCCATACTTGGGCTCAGGTATCAGGTAGTTTGACAGAGAATCTAGATGAAAAGAATTATTTGACAATTATTCTGACAATGTCCCAAGGCTTAATGGAGCGATGCAAACTGTTCTGCCTCCTTTTCCCTGAATACTCTGGCTTATCTGTTGTTAACAAGTAACGAATAATTACACCCATCTGATGCTGTCATTGTAAGATTTAAAATGAGATAAACGTGGAAGCACATTGAAAGTTATAAAATAATTTGATAATATCAAATATGTGTTGATGTGTGAACAGAAGGCTGATTCCTCCCAAAATACTTGGGAGAATTCCATTATATGGCAGCAATCTGTGTAGTACTGGCTATGAAGACTTAAAAACCACCCTCTTTTGAATCTAAAATTACATCACCCTCTCCACCTCTTATTATTGTCCTCCACTTCTGAGGGAAGAAAGAGGGGAGGATAGAAAAATGATTTGCACCCATCATTCTGCTCTTTCGATTGGAAAAATTGGACAGAGGTATCATGAAAAGTGGAAACATCTAAGAAATAGAATTCAGTGTCCCTAGCCCTCCCCTGACAATTTTAATAATTCCTTACTCTTTCCTGATTAGATAGGAACCTATCTTTTTGATCCTGTATCATCACAGCACATGGGTGTTAGAGGGAAGATCCAAGAAAAATAATTGTACAAATATACCACGATAAAAATAATCACCAAACCTAACTGGAGCAGGGGAGAGTAAGAATGTGAAATGAAACCCCAGTAGCTGGGGTGTCAGCCTGGAGGCAAGCAACTGGCTTTGATGGTCCCAGCCCTGTTTGCTCTGCCCCAGGCTGGGAGCAAGGAAGGCTTTTGAAAATTTCTTTTCACACTCAGCGCATCTGTCTGCCCGAGGGCCCTGTGTCCTGGGGAGGCAGCCCTGACAGGCCCTTCTTATCCTCCTCACTAATGGACAGCATGAACTTGCTGCCTCAGGAGGAGCGCTGTTGCAAAGGCTTGTACCCCCTGTGAGGCAGCCTTGACGGGAGCATTTTTTTTTGACTGTTCATTTGAAATTGAGATGCATTCACGAGCAGGCATCTTTCATGTGCAGGTGAGTGGTGGGAGCAAATGGACCCCACAGAAATGAAGATTTATTTATTTTTTATGTGACTGTCCTTAACAATTAAATGTGAAGGAAAGAAACCCCAGAGAAAGAGCCTGTGCAGAGAATGAGACCGTGCTCTGTCTCTCTCCTGCACCCCTCACACGGGCTAGAGGAAAGCTGAGCACCAAGGATGCCTGGGCTGCTCATTTCTGTCCTATCCTGTCAGGAAATGCTAGACCTGGAGGGCTTTGTCTGGACTGCAGAGTGGAGAGTAGACCTAGGAATGGTGGCAGGAAGCTAACTTGCTCTACGACCTTGAATAAAACCCTCGCTCCCTCTGGATCTGTTGTCAGTTTGAGTTTGATTAGGCAACTGCTAAAGGTCCTCCCAGCACCAATATTTTCAATTTAATTGAATCTCAATGTTCTCTTCATCATCACCACCATTGTCATGTGCTGGGTATAGTGCTGCCACCTTGACATATGTGGTTCCATTTTATCCTCACTTTAGCCTTACATAGTCTATAATACTACTATAATTTCACAAATTAGAACATTGAATCCCAGAGAAGTTATGTGGCTTGCTTTAGGTTACTTAGCTATGAAGGAGTAGAGCCAGGAAATAAAGCCATGATTCCTTTAATTCCAAAATCTATGGTACCTACCTAGACGGAGGTAATTTCTCGGCAATTTAAAGAATGTATTTATTTTTAAAATTCATACATTAATTTATGACAGTCCTTCAGTAGAATCAACATAACATCAAATGTAGGTCATTATATCTTTGAACCAGGAACAGTTGGCTTTTTAAACAATGCCTATTAGCTTTCCTGTAAAAGGAAAATGATAATACCATGATTTGATTAGAAGAATTAAATTAGATGAAGAAAAGAAGTGTGCGGAAAGTAGATAACACATGGTTGTTGTCAACAGTCTATAGTTCTTTTCTTTCTTCTTGATTAAACAACGGTAAGACCACAAGAAAGAACTCATCATTTCGATATTGCTGTGCTGAGCAATTTCAATTGGTTTTTTAATAATCTTTTATTAGGAGTTGTGAATGAAAAGACTTAAAGCTCGTAACAACTTCAGTCTGAAATCAAATATGGCCTAGACAAGGCTCTCAAATCGATAGCAAAGAATCTTCTGAGGGATTGTGTTTACTCACTGAAAGCCCTAAGGATGCAGCTAGAATGTGTGGGAGGAAGTCAGAGATGTCAGCTTGTTAAAATAAACAACTTTCTCATTTAAGCCTTTCAAAGATGAGTAAATGGCCTTAGAAGACAGTGAGTCTTCTATCACCCTAAGTCTTCAGATGGCACAGAGAAGAAGAGGGTTGTTTGACGAGTGGGGTTACACCTGGAGGGCTTTAACAACCCTCTCTTGCTATGCTTCAGAGATTCTATTATTCTGCTAAGATGTAATAGATACCACGAAGGCTCCAGATACCTCAGGATGCAGTTTTTAATTTATTTACTCATTCATTTAGTTTTTGTTGTTATTGTTGAGTGCTTCTGTACCAGGCCCTGGTCTAAGCACTAGAAATGTAAAATGAGCAAGAGATATTCCTTCCTCTTAATGAGCTAATTGTCTAACAAGAAAGAGACATATGTGAAATAGAAAACACAGTAAAATATGGCTGGTGTTATATTAGAAGACTGTATGTGGTATAATGGGATGCACAAAGCAGAGGTCATCAGTGCTTTTTATTTTATATTTAGTACTTCTTTTTGTTACTTTGATCTAATCTCTTAATTTTGAACATTCTAACTCAGCCGCTAGCTTTTTCTTCTGAACCAGCTCTGGATATCTGCTTTGCAAATTGCAATCAAGTAAAAGAGACATCCCTCAGCACCATCCAAATGGAAATTGTCCTTCTTGCTCTGGTAGGTCTAGCCTGAAGACATGAATTTGAGATTTAGCCATGTAGATAGTGGTTGGAGTAATGACAGGAGGGTGAGCTTATCCTGGAAGAGGAGGTAGATGGAGAAAAGAAACCAAACAATAGTAAACAGTAATAGTAGCGCTGCTCCATGGATACCCTTGAGTTTCATTTCCATGCATAGCATGAAAGCATGTAGTGGCTGTGAAATGACACAGCTTTGGAGATGCAAACCACAAATATAATGCATTTTTTGATAAAGATTTAGAGTGAGCTACCATCACATAACCTGAGAATGTTGTTATGACCTTCTTCCAATATGATCAAAGAGAAGAGCCTTCATGGACAAGCGCAGTTCTTCAACTTCCTTAATTTTTGGGAAATACTTTCTTCCTTTTTTATATCTTGAAAATATCAAGACAGGGAAAAATCTAATTCTTGTCTGTCTAGCATCCATTACTCATGGGGTAAAATCAAAGCCAATCATCACCTAGCTTATTGGCCAAGGTTTGGAAAAAATTTCACTTTTTGATCTTTCCTCACTCTTCTAGATACGATTAGTTATCGCTCCATTCTCTGTGTTTTCATGACTCTCTTTATTTCTGTGTTTTGGCTTTTACCATGTTATATCGAAATATATTTTTGCATTATTTTTGTCTTTCCCAGTAGATTATAATCTCCTAGAGGGCTATAACATTAATTTTGAAATCTTTATAATCTATTATCATGCCCGAAAATAGATGTTCAATAGATATTTAATAAAGAACCAGATAAATTTATTTATTTATTTTAGTGTCTTAAATATCTTTATTTTATTTTTTAAGGAACAAATGTCTAATTATATACATAGAAACCATGTAAAATATCAATTTTTTTCTGTGAGCCAAATCAACTTCTCTATTTTATTTTATTTTATTATTTATTTCCATAGGTTTTGGGGGAACAGGTGGTGTTTGGTTACATGAGTAAGTTCTTCAGTGGTAATTTGTGAGATTTTGGTGCAGTCATCACCCGAGCAGGATACACTGTAACCCAATTTGTAGCCTTTTGTCCCTTACCCCCATCTCACCCTTTCCCCCGAGTCCCCAAAGCCCATTGTATCATTTTTGTGTCTTTGCATCTTTATGGATTAGCACCTGCTTATGAGTGAGAACATATGTTTGGATTTCCATTACTGAGTTACTTCACTTAGAATGATAGTCTCCAATTCCATCCAGGTTGCTGCAAATGCCATTATTTTGAAGAACAAGATAAATTTGGATATAACTGTGAAGTAGGCAAAATTCTCTCCATACTTTCAAAATATGTCTTTATTTTCTGCCATAGAAAGCACCAAATAATGGACTTGCTATGCTGTTGTGGAAATAACATCCCTCTAAGAATCAAGATACTTGAACTTGTTGCCATCCCTGTCAGTTACTTGTTGAGCAAGCTTTAGAAAGTCAGTTAACTTGGAAAAAACAAAAACAAAACAAAAAACAAACATACAAAACTTTCCTTGGTTTCCTTATCTGCAAAGTGAAAGTGTGGAAGGAGATAATCTTTGAAGTTTCTACCAACTCAAAAATTCTGTAACTCTTAAAAGTGGCCCATGGCATCATAATAATGTTAAATTGGTGCTATTAAATGTTATTCTAGAGTAACAGGTATAACAGATATGAAGCCACAGCAACTAGGTTTGTATTCTAAATCTGCAACCAAATGGTCTTGTGACATTGGATAAATCACTTAATATCTAAGCTTCAGGCTGGGTGCAGTGGCTCACGCCTGTAATCCCAGCACTTTGGGAGACTGAGGCAAGCAGATCACCTGAGGTCAGGAGTTCAAGAACAGCCTGGCCAACATGATGAAACCCCGTCTCCAATAAAAATACAAAAATTAGCCGGGTGTAGGGGCTCGCACCTGTAGTCTCAGCTACTTGAGAGGCTGAGGCAGGAGAATCACTTGAACCTGGAAGACAGAGGTTGCAGTGACCTGAGATCACACCACTGCACTCCAGCTTGGGTGACAGAGCGAGACTCCGTCTAAAAAAAAAAAAAAAAAAAAAAAAAGCTAAGCTTCTGTAATCTAAAAACTGAGAATTAAATGATAATTTGTCATAGCATGCAACTTCATTCAAAACACATTTCATTTCAAAACACATTTCAAATTGGTTTTTAACTGTGCACCTCATACTTGGTTATTCATTATGCCACGGCAGCTAAGACCAAGCCACTTTCATGTTCTATTGTGGCAGCCCTACTGCAATATTGTCCTACTGCAATAGTCTCCTGACTAGCTTCCCTGCCTCCAGAGTGAAAATTTAAAAGCTTAAATCAAATCACATGATTCTCCTGCTTCCAACCTTCCAATGGCTCCCATTTTAGACTTAGAATCAAATCCCAATTCTTTGTATGGTCTATAAGAACTGTGTGGTCTGAGCTGCTTACTTCTTCAATGTCCCATCTGATCATTTCCATCCCTCTGCTCTGGGGCCCACTGACCTGCTGATCTTCCAAGAAATGAGCTTGTTCCGTATTGTTCTTTCTGCTTGGTTTTTCCCTCAGACCTTCCCAGGGTTGGGCTTTTCATCATGTTTTGTCTCTGGCCATATATCAGAGAGATAGTCCCTGTCTACACAATACCTCTCTTTACCTCCAAGAACTTTGTGTCTCTTTATGCTAAGATTTGCAGACATTTAGTGACTTGTCCAAAGTTACTCAAACTTTAGAAATTAGAATCCAGAGGTCCCAGGTTTTTTAAAAAAATCACATACAGACAGATTGCCATTGTATCTTTGTAATATAAGAAGTACCCACTTCTTCCGGGTTTACTGAGGGAAAACTTTCTGTAACGGAGTCACTGATCATCATTAGTATGGAGGGTGGAACTTTGGACTTCAAACTATTTTTCATATCCTGCAAAGCATGGGGCTATTCTTGAGTTCCAGTTGTTGCACTTAAGCATAAGAGGAATATGACAATCAAGACTGTGTTTTTTCCAAAAGGCATGCTAAGACAAAAATAAAACATGAATTTAGTAGTCACCAGATTTTTCCAGCAAGCACAATTTTGTGTTAGAATGTTTCAGAGACGAAGGGAAGGGGGAAAAATCTGACAAATGCATTTCTCTAGCTGTAATTGATGTGTGGATAGGTAAATGGACATGAATTAACAGCTTTTAAATGGTTACAGCAGATGTTTTAAATGGGCCACAGTGGACATACATCAATATCCAATCTTCCAATCTTTTTTGTAGCAGTTTGAGTTAAGAGACAGTAAAAGTACTTGTAAGTTAATGAGTGACTAGCAGGTAAGCAACGAGCAAATTCTAGTGATTTTGGTAGGTTATCTGTCCCAATTTCATCTGTGCATTTGACAGTTCCCACACAGTATTTAAATTGACTTCAAAAATATTTTTTGTGTTTGCTATTGTGAAGGTAATTGGTGAAAAATTCCCTTGTTTCACAAAGACAAATTAACCAAAAAAGAGTAAAATAAAAATCTCCACCAGAGGTCAGCAGTGTACACATTTTCACCATGGTTTAAACTCAAGAATCCCCACTACAGGTGGGATCTGAGCTTTATCAATAGGGTGAGATGAATTCCCTGACGATAGCACTCTTTTGCCTTATTTCTAAAGCACTCAACGCCAGTAAAGGTTCACAAAATACACCTTTGAAATTTAGAAATTATGAATGCTGCTCATTTTGGTGAAAAGATGAGAGTATGGGCCATGTGATACGGAAATAGACAGTGGTCTGATGACTGACAAGTGAATAGAAGCCTGGCTTGATCTTTCCCTATCACAGGACTGGTGTTACTGCCACATGCAAAAATCTCCTTTTCAAGAGTCTTTTAGGTTATAGTTCAGTGAGAAATATGTCAGAAAGTAGCCACAGAGATAAAGGGTCTTTTTTTTATGTATAGTAAAATAAGGAAAAAAATATATATATAGATATAGCTTTCAAGTAATAGCTATATACTTTGTAAATGTTTTTGATAGTCATATTCCTCTAATTTTTGAATATTCTTTCTGGTGAAGTGCAGTCAGTCAAGTTTGTGTCTCTAACTCTTGTTCATTGCTGGGATGATGCCTCGTGAGTTAGAAGGATATGAAGGCTTTAAAAGTTTCCCTTGGAAAGGGTGGGATTGAAACTGTTGGTCTCAATGTCTTTCCAGCCATTGAAGTTTGTAATGGTTTTGTTGAAGTTAGCAGTCTTTTGGTAGTTTTTTGATTGGCTTTACTCAGAAACTCTGTCGCCAAAATAGGCATTTGTAATGTGTTTAACAAAGAACATTTTGCAAAATGTCTGACAATATGGAGTATGAGGCAATTGACACTCATATATGAAGTCATCATCATTACCCAGAGCAGTCATACCAAGTGCCAACACAACACTGGCTACCCAGCATCACTGGAGCGTGCCAACAGGACCACAGGAGGATGTTGACTTGGAGGATGTTTCTCCAGTGTCCTAGACAGCATTATAGTCACATCAGAATATCTACAAAAAGCAAAGCTATGTTACCACACTAGGGTTTCTTACAATCTTTTGCTTAATTAACCTTAATTAACTAAATCTACAAACGTGCCACTTCCTTTTTTTTTTTTGAGACGGTGTCTCACTCTGTTACCCAGGTTGGAGTGCAGTGATGCAATCTCAGCTCACTGCAACTTCTGCCTCCTGGGATTAAGTGATTTTCCTGCCTCAGCCTCCCGAGTAACTGGGATTATGGGTGTGCACCACCACGCCTGGCTAAGTTTCTGTATTTTTAGTGGACATGGGGTTTCACCATGTTGGCCAGTTGGTCTCAAACACCTGACCTCAAGTGATCCAGCCTCCTCGGTCTCCTAAAGTACTGGGATTACAGGTGCGAGCCACCAAACCTGGCCCCACTTACTTTTTTATCAATAAATCTTGAATGGCTTATAATCCAGAAGAGTTCAAGAGAGAAACATGGGTGCTTTAATCTTAGGCTGTGCATAGTGTATGATATTTCCAAGTTGTTTCTCAAGAGTTTTAAAAACTGGTCCTGAGGCTTAAGTATATTAAATCAGGCTTATTTTCAAAAGCCCTAACTTTAATTACTATTGACAGTCTTTTAAATAGCAAGCAAATTTTAATTGAATCCAAATATAGACTCTATACATTCATTATTTTCTATAAAATTGTAAATGACAGTAGTACATAAAGCTATATATATATATACACACGCAAAAAAAGAAATGAAATAATTATTCTTTCTTTGTCCACAGAAGCAAAAGATCACTGAGAAATTCAGTCAATAAGTATTTAATAAATATCTACTTGAAAAGATCACTTTAGAAGTTATTGGAAGAACAATAGCAAATAACTGAGTCACCGTCAACAAGATAACCATTTAAGGTAATCATATACATATATTTAATAATTATAAATTATTTATTCATAAAACACTTAATGATTACCTGAGGAGTACCAGGCTTTGAGAAGAACAGTGGAACTCATTAGTAATAATAATAATGATGATAATAGTAATAACGGTGATGCCACTAATGACAGCATCTATCATTTATTGAGAGCCTTTATGTGCCTGGTACTGTATCAAGCATTCTCCATTTTGTTTTACCTCCATTTTAAGTTAGAAAACAAAGGACTAGAGAAATTAAATCTCTAATACAAACTTTCAGATATATTTGCAGAACACTCAGCCAATGTCTGATGTGTTTGGCTCAAAAGATGTTACACTGTATGGTACTACTTCTCATACAAAGATATAAAAGACAAATACACTTTCCTTCAAAGATCATAGATCATGAAGGATGTGAAGAAATATTAATAGCTATAAAACAATGTAATGATTGCTGTGATGCAGGGATATCTACACCATAATATCCATCAGGGTGAAGGGAGCTTCTAAATGCCTTGTTGTACATTCACAGAGGAGAGGATGATGTTCATTTTGAGGTGGCGTATGAGTAGGAGTTCACCGTGCATTCAAGGGTAGGGAGACTTGCAAGGGAAGAGAATAGGAGAGCAAAAGTTCCTTGCGTGAGAGAACAAGCACATGCTTTAATGAGCCTTTGCACAGAACCACTTTGTAGAATGAACAGAGAACAATGCTAGAAGAATAGGCAGACTGAGGCCATGAGGAGGACTGGGTATGCCTTGCTAAGGAGCTTACACTTTATTCTCTAAGCAATGGGGAGAAGTTAAAGCTGAGTGTTGACCCAGTTAGGTTTGACTTGCCAAATAATCACTTTAGAAGCTGTGTGGAGAACGCGTAAGAACAGGAAGAGCAGTTGCAATATTTTAGGCAAGAAATGACAAGGGATTCAACTAAGACAGTCACGTGCAGTAGAAATGGGACTGGCTGGAGGGATGCTGGCTAGATTAAATCAAAAGAGACCCTCTGAAAGTACATATATGGCGCATGTGTCTCATAATTCTGGCTCGAATGACTGAGCATAGGGTGGTACTACTACGTTTGGGAACACTAAGAATGGAGGAGGTTTTAAGGTGGGTAGGAATAATGAGTTGAGTTTTAAACATGTTGAATGTCAGGGGTTATGTTACATATAAATTGATATGTCCAGTAATGATCAGAAATCCATGGATGCCTGCAAAAGAGAAAAAGTTTTGTGGCATAATAAGCAATTTAGTTAGGGAGTCAGTCTTCTGGCTTCAGAGCAAGGAAGAGGAGAGGTCATGGGTAAACTCCAGCTTTTAAAGGGAAGGTAAAGGATGGTAAACCAATGGAGTAAAAGAGAAAGCGCCAATACGCTTTCTCTTTTATGATCAGTGCAAAAAAATCATTTATTTAGCCATTTTTATGTGCGTTCACTCTGTGGGGGAGTGAGTACATGAAGATGAAGAAGACGTGGTTTCTGTCTTAAGGAGCTTATGGTGTAGTGGTGGAGAAGTGATTTCAAAGATGTGGAGATCAACAGCATGTCATACCACAGAAGGGAAATGTAGGAAATGGACTGAAAAGTATGTTTGATTTGGCCATTGTCTTAGTCAGCTCAGAATTCTATAACAAATTACTATGGACTGGGTTGCTTAGAAACAGACATTTATTTTTCATGGTTCTTGAAGCTGGAAGCCTGAGATTAGGATGCCAGTATAGTTGGGTTCTGGTGGGAGCTTTCTTCCAGTTTGTAGAATGCTGGCTCCTCCCTGTATCTCACACAGTGAAAAGAGCACTAGCTAGTCCTCTGGCCTCTTCTTTTTTTTTTGAGATGGAATCTCACTCTGTTGCCCAGGTTGAAGTGCAGTGGTGCAATCTTAGCTCACTGCAACCTCCGCCTCCTGGGTTCAAGTCATTCTCCTTCCTCAGCCCCCTGAGTAGCTAGGATTACAGGAGCTCACCACTACACCCAACTAATTTTTGTATTTTTAGTAGAGACGGGGTTTCCCCATGTTGGCCAGGTTGGCCTTGAACTCCTGACCTCAGGTGATCCACCTGCCTCAGCCTCCCAAAGTGCTGGGACTACAGGCGTGAGCTACTGGATCTGGCCGGGCCTCTTCTTATAAGAACACTAATCCCATTCATGAGGGTTCAGTTTTCATAAACGAATTACCTCCCAAATGCACCATGTCCTAAAATCATCACTTAGGATTAAGGTTTTAACATATGAAATTGGTGGGGGGACAAAAACATTTTGTCCATTGCAGCCACTAAGTGGTTGGCCATTTCTCTGTAGGAAAGCAGGTTGGCATGGTGTGAAAGCAGCGGGCAGAGAGGTAAGTGTTAGTTTATATTATTTTTGCCAAGGAATTTAGCTATGAAAGAAAGACAGATGGTGGGATGATCAATAAAGAGCACAGGAGACATAATTAAGACTGATTATTTTTAAGATAAAAAGACATTTAGCCAGCTTGAATTTCAGGGAAAATATGAAATAAAGAAGATGAAGAGGCAGGATGGAAAGAAAAATTTGATGGAGCAAGTCTTGGAAAGGAATGACATTGTATTAGTCTGTTCTCATGCTGCTAATAAAGACATACCTGAGACTGGGTAATTTATAAAGGAAAGAGTTTTAGTGAATTCATAGTTCCACATGGCTGGGGAGACTTCACAGTCATGGTGGAAGGCAAGGGAGAAGCAAAGCCACGTCTTACATGACGGCAGGCAAAACAGCACGGGCAGGGGAGCTGCTCTTCATAAAACCACCAGATCTTATGGGACTTATTTACTATCATGAGAACAGCATAGGAAAAATCTGCCCCCATGAGTCAATTACCTCCCATTGGGTCCCTCCCACCACATGTGGGGATGATGGGAGCTACACTTCAAGATGAGATTTGGGTGGAGACACAGCCATAGTGAGAGGTGACGGCATGGTGGCAGCCCTCGCTCACTCTCGGTGCCTCCTCAGCCTCGGTACCCACTCTGGCCGTGCTTGAGGAGCCCTTCAGCCTGCCGCTGCACTGTGGGAGCCCCTCTCTGGGCTGGCCAAGGCCAGAGCCGGCTCCCTCTGCTTGTGGGGAGGTGTGGAGGGAGAGGCGCGGGTGGGAACTGGGGCTGCGCAGGCTGGCAGGCGCTGTGGGCGTGGGCTCGGCGGGCCGTGCACTTGGAGCTGCTGGCCGGAGCTGCCGGCTGGTGCTGCTGGCCTGGGGCAATGAGGGGCTTAGCACCTTGGCCAGCAGCTGCAGAGGGTGCGCCAGGTTCCCCAGCAATGCTGGCACTGCGCTCAAGTTCTCCCCGGGCCTCAGCTGCCTCCCCACAGGGCACGGCTCAGGACCTGCAGCCAGCCATGCCCAAGCCTCCCCCTACTCCCTCCCCCTGCCGTGGGCTCCTGCACGGCCCTAGCCTCCCCCATGAGTGTTGCGGAGCATGCTCAGTGGCGCCCGATCCTGTAGACTGTCCAAGGGCTGAGGAGTGCGAGTGCATGGTGCGGGACTGGCAGGGAGCTCTGCCTGCACCTGCGGCCCAGGGCAGGATCCACTAGGTGAAGCCAGCTGGGATCCCGTGTCTAGTGGGGACTTGGAGAACCTTTATGTCTAGCTAAGGGGTTGTAGATACACCAATCAGTACTCTGTGTCTAGCTTAAGGTTTGTGAATGCACCAATCAGCACTCGGTATCTGGCTAATCGGGTGGGGACTTGGAGAACCTTTATGTCTAGCAAAGGGATTGTAAATACACCAATCAGCACTCTGTGTCTAGCTCAAGGTTTGTAAACACACCAATCAGCACTCTGTATCTGGCTAATCGGGTGGGGACTTGGAGAACCTTTATGTCTAGCTAAACCATTGTAAACACACCAATCAGCACCCTGTGTCTAGGTCAAGGTTTGTAAACGCACCAATCTGCTCTGTGTCTAGCTAATCTAGTGGGGACTCAGAGAACTTTTGTGTCTAGCTCAGGGATTGTAAATGCACCAATAAGCACCCTGTCAAAACGGACCAATCAGCTCTCTGTAAAACAGACCAATCAGCTCTCTGTAAAATGGGCCAATCAGCAGGATGTGGATGGGGCCAGGTAAAGGAGTAAAAGCAGGCTGCCTGAGGCAGCAGTGGCAACCAGGTCCCCTTCCACACTGTGGAAGCTTTGTTCTTTTGCTGTTTGCAATAAATCTTGCTGCTGCTCACTCTTTGGGTCCGCACTGCCTTTATGAGCTGTAACATTCACCACAAAGGTCTGCAGCTTCACTCCTGAGGCCAGTGAGACCACGAACCCACCAGAAGGAAGAAGCTCGGAACACATCCGAACATCAGAAGGAACAGACTCTGGACACGCCGCCTTTAAGAACTGTAACAATCACCATGAGGGTCCACGGCTTCATTCTTGAAGTCAGTGAGACCAAGAACCCACCAATTCCGGACACAATAGGACGTAAGAGATTAAAGCATAAACCTAGGGCAAAACAAGAAGCAACTCTGCCTAATAACGTAGGGCTTGAGCATTTAGGTTGGGTCTATGGTGTAGAGATTCTGTTTGGTTGGAGGCACATCGATTTACAGGGAGTTGTGAAGGCCTGTAGGAGATATGAGGGTTTGAAATAGCCAGTGTGGGGAGGGGAAAACAACCTGATCAAAGAAAAGAAAAGGCTTGTGGAGAAGTCTTGAGGGCCTACCTGAACTTGGAGATAACTAAATTGAAATGCCATCAATCTTTGCTATGGGAAGGTGTTTCTCCTAACCTTGCCTCAGGAAATCCATGAAAAAGTGAATAGGAAAACTGCTAGATAATCAATGTTGGCAAAGTGTGTGTGGCAGGGCAGGGTGTAGAGGGAGCTGCAGCTATTGGCAAGAAAAGTGTTGACATGATAAGCCATGAGATCTGGGCTGGGTATGGAAGAATGTGGGGAGATTATTTGCCATGGTCTGGCATTTGCGCGTGTCTTCTGAGCAAAGGATGTTGAGGGCTTTGCTCAAGGTTGTTTGCATATTGGACAACCTTGGGAAGTTGTAGACAATGTTTACTTCCAGAGAGATTCAGATCTTTCTCTTCCTGGAATTATTTCAGCATAATAATGTCTCCTTCCCATCACGAGAGCATTCTAGATAATAAAGGTAATTGTTTCTCCCTGGAGGGGAGGACTAGCAGGTTGGCCAGTGGCCCATAGATAAGATCCAGGTGTCTTTATTTTGGAGTCCTCAGCTGTGACACAGATCCATGTGTGTGCAGCGCTGACCTCACCCCTGTGGTACTTGCAAAGCTAGTTAGGGGAACTCATGTGAACAAGAAACCCAGGCCTTCTGTGCTGTGAGCACTAAACTGTTGAAATTCGTTTGGAATCATTACATCCTTTCTGCCTGAACTTATGAAAGTGTGGGCACCAACCTACCAGCTATAGCAGTTTGTTGCTACTGCTTAAGGACTGCTTGACTGCTTGACACAGTGAAGTCAGGACAGAGGAGGCCAATTAAGGAGTGGGTGTGAATGAAAAGAAAGGAGACTTTGATGGATGTGAAGAGTGATGTGTGAGTGCAAGACAGGATATAATAAGTGCCTACAGCTTATTCCCCCCAAAAAGGTAACATGCCATGGGAAGGGTTTGTGAAGGAGGTTCTATTTCAAGAAATTCTTTGATGATTGGAATGATGTGGTGCTCAATGATTAAGAATTATGGGAGTTTCTTCAATGTGGGTGAATGAATAGCAGATGCAGAAGTTGAAAGCTAGAAGGTAAGAGACCAGG
Organism: Nomascus leucogenys; assembly: GCF_006542625.1. Lineage (NCBI taxonomy): Eukaryota > Metazoa > Chordata > Mammalia > Primates > Hylobatidae > Nomascus > Nomascus leucogenys. The sequence continues at coordinate 15,741,189 of NC_044384.1, read as the reverse complement.
CTTGAGTGGAATAGCTCGGGGCACGTGGAGAGGGCAGAGTCGCCCAGTTTAACAGTTATGAGGCCCAATGAAATGATGCTAGAAATGGCTTCAGTGAGGCCAGCATCCAAGTAGCAGACAAGCTTGACAGCAAAGTACATGAATCAAAGGCTAAAGTGATTAAACTTAAGAATATTAATTTTTTTTGACATGGAGTTTCACTCTTGTTCCCCAGGCTGGAGTGCAATGGTGCACTCGGCTCACTGCAACCTCCGCCACCTGGGTTCAAGCGATTCTCCTGCCTCAGCCTCCCAAGTAGTTGGGATTACAATCATATGCCACCGTGCCAAGCTAATTTTTTGTCTTTAGTGTAGACACAGCTTCACTATGTTGGTCAGGCTGGTCTCGAACTCCTGACCTCAGGTGATCCACTCGCCTTAGCTTCCCAAAGTGCTAGGATTACAGGCATGAGCCATCACGCCCAGCCAGAATATTGTTCAGTTGAACAAAACCTAGGGATCTGTAAAAGGGAAGTTAAGAGAATACAGCACTTATTTTTTTGTGATGTTTCTTGTTGTATTAGAAGTGCTTTTGAGACTCACTGCCTGCCTTCATTTCTGGAGTCCACATACCCAATTTAGAAAGTTATAAGTATTTATTGTCAAGGCTGATCTTTAAAGCAGAATGCTGCATTTGAATTGTACCCCTTTAAGAAAAACCCCAGGGAAAAGTAAGAGCTACTTAGGAGTTGTGATCTTCGTAGTGACAGAGACACAGCTAGAGGATGCAAGTTTACACAGAGGCCTTGAAGCCAAGGGACTTTGAATGATTTAAAGAATTACTTTCGTAAAAGAAAAAGTTTCCTGTCCTATTTTTTTTTGCTTTAGTATCTGCTCCGTGTAATTTTTTTCTTTTCCTTTACTAATTTATTTATCTAGCAAAAATAATGTTACTTTTAAATTTTGGTATTTTATCTACTTTTCCTAATCAAAAACGTCAAGTAGATGGCTTGTGTGTTTTTATATTGCTTATATGAATGTCAAGTAAATATATTAGAAATATTTTAATTTTAACTAGGATTCATCCTCTCCTGAGAGATGCTTTTAAAAATATTTTTGGGTTTATTATACTTTCTCTTGTATGACTTTTTTTCTTCATTTTCTTCATCCTCTGGAAATGTCATTAGCAGAACATACTAAAAAGGCAAATGAAGATGTCTAGGGAAGCAGACTGCCCTTGCTTTTCCAACTCTGGATAAATTATACAAGAAGGTTACTCTCCCAATTAGATAATGTCTTGGGATATAACCAGTCACTTCTAAATACAAGCACATTTGAATTTTAAAATGTTAGTTTTCTAACAGGTAATGCTTTCAGAATTTCTGTCTGGGCTAAGTACAAAGTGTAGCAGGCCAATCTCAGTGTAGAAAATGGTATTACATAATTCAGGCCAGGAGAATTTTGGAATGGTAAGTACAAATTCACCAAACATTCATACATACATGCACACATATACACAAATCTGTATGACTTGTTTTAAACATTTTTCTTTGACCATTTTATTGTTGAGTCATTGCTTGAATGTTTTTCCTTCGGTGTTCCTCTGTTAGTTTTTGACTAGTAAGAATTCTATTATTATTCACATTTTTGAAGGATGAGGGGAATTAGAGGCAGACTGTTAAGAGTTTGTATCATTTTTAGGTTGGATGAAGATGTGGTATTTCTAGGACAGGAAATCTCTAAATATTTTAACATCTGATTTTTCTTGAAGGATATCCTTTTTCTGGGCATTCAATTAAATAAACAGGAGTTTTTGAAAACTCAGCAACCAACACCTAAATATAATAATAAATATATTTTAGTGTATATATTTATGCATATTTAACTGAAACATACATTATACACAAGGCCCTTAACTTTTCCATTCAAAAACTTTTCTCCATCTGCTTTTTTAACTCTAATCAAGATACTAAAATACTTTATATACTTTCAAAACTACTTTTATGTTAAAGTCATTTCTGGAAATATTTACATTTTTCAGCAATATAAATCATAGTCTTCCTTTAGCCTGACACTGCTGGCTCAGGAATATGGAATACAGTATTAGTTTCTGTAAGACTGAATTGACTTCACTATGAAATAAGGCTTTCTCAGTATCAGTCCTGCAGAAATATATTGGTTACAGCTAAAATGTATGACCATTCTTACGCTAAAACATACAGATATTATAAAAGTGTGTATTGGTTTCGGTAACAATGTATTCTTTCCAATGGATTCATGTGGCTTTCAGCAAGAATGTATTGATTTCATTAAAATGTGCTCCTTGAGATAAACAAAAATTCAGTTAAAATGCATTGGTTTCTATTAAAGTTCATTGACTGAAGTGAAGAACATTACAGTATTATTGGGTAGCCTCAGGGTTTGGTAAGTATTGAATAGAGAAGTATACTAAGTAATAATAAAGGCTGGGGAAAACAAAGATATTATAAACTGTATAAAGATGTAAAAATATTCAACAGGCATTATCAGACTAAGTTTTCCCAGAGGCACTTAGAGTTGCCTCAGATACTTTTTACAAAGTCACTTCAACCTCAGTGTATTTGAATTCATAGGAAGTCCAAGTACCTTACTGTACAGAGAAACTCTTCCTCTGTTCAAATCATTCCTCAGGAGGGCATTGGATTCATGAGGATGCACTTCAGATCACGTGTCTGCAAATTCTTCATGAAATATGTGTGCATTAACTCTTTGAAGCACCATACTCTGTGTGTGTGTGTGTGCGCATGCACACGTGTGCACGCATGTGTGTGGGTGTGTGTGTATATATGCACAGGACTTAAAATATTCACATATAGTAGGCCACACTCTGGGAAAACCCAGTTTATTTTGTTCAACCCACATATGCATTTTTATGCTTGTTGTAGAGAAAAGAAAGACCTAGAGAAGGTAGAGGAAGGATAAGTACGGTTACCCACATTTCCTCACATTTTGATTTCTAAGCAAACAAGATCAGAACTTAAGACTCCTTTGGGTGAAATTATATTTAAATATTATTAATTACAATACCACCTAGCTTTTATTCAAGCAGAAGGTAGATATGTACATTTCACTTGGGAAAATATTTTTCTCATTATTGTTGTTTTATATAATCTAAGCAATCCAAGATCAGAGTAGAAAACATAAAAATATAAGCAAATATAAGTTATTTTTAATTATATCAAATCCTATTTTTGATAAATAATCTCCCTGTTAATATATTTTGGCACTTGTTTTTAGTAGACATTTTAATGCTCCATAAATACCATTCTATCTTTATATATTTAGACAATTAGAAATTATACTACATGAACTTTGTTCTTAACTGCCTTTTTATTGTATACAGGAAACTGTGTAAAATGTAAGGTCACAGCTAAATGACTTGTAAAGCTGACACTCATGTATGTATCATGCAGATGAGGAAGCGTAGAGTTGACAGTGTCCAGAAACCCCTATGCACCCTTTCTAATCCAAATTCCTCCCTTCCCTTCAAAGTTAACCATTATCTTGACTTCCATGCTGATCATTTCCTTGCTTGTCTTCATGCTTTTTCTTCCTACCTTTACTAAGTATGCTTTCCCAAACACGATTGAAATTTGATTTAGTTTTGAAATGTATTTAAATGGAAACATAAAGCAAATATTATTTTCGACTGGCTTCTTTTATCCAATATCATGTTCGTGAGATCAATGTACCTTGTTGCAAAATAGCTATAATGTGTTAATTACGATGAAGCATTCCATTGAATGATATGCCAGTGTTTGTTTATCTACACGACTGATGGACATTTGGGCTGCTTTTGCTTTGGCTTTTATGAACAAGGATGCTGTGAACCCATGTCCCGGGAACATGCGTGCATTCATTTCTTTGTGGTATATCTAGGTGTGGAGTTGAAGGGTCATGAGGTTTATGTGTCTTAGTCAATAATGCCCACGAACTTTCTAACATAGTGGTACTAATTTACATTCTCAACATCAGTACGTCACTCATCAGTTCTGCTTGCTTACTCTAAATCCTTGGCAACACTTGTTATTTTCATTCTGTCTAATTTTAGTTATGGGGAGGGTATAAAATAATATTTCCTATGATTTTAGTTAACATTTATCTGGTGATTAACACTGTTTAACAGCCTTCCTTCCTTTCTTCTTTATTTTGGGTTGCCAGTCCTTTAATTGTTTTTTAATTGTTCTGAAGAAACCTTTTATATATTGTATACACCAATAATGGGTAAACTCTGGACTATGGGCCAAATCTGATTTGCCGTATTTTGGTGAATGCAATGTTATTGAAACTCAGCCACACTTACTTTCATGCTACAAGGGCAGAGTTTAGTAGTTGAGACAGAAGCTGTATGGCTTGCAAAGTCTGAATTATTTACTATCTGGCCTTTTACAGAAAAGGTTTTCTGACCCCTGGCACCCACTAATCCTTTGCTGGTCATATATTTAGTAAACATCTTTTATCTTTGTATGGCTTGCCTTTTCACTTTCTTGATGCTATTTATTTGATAAGCATGATTTCTTAATTTTAGTGTGCTCATGATGATTGCTTTATGCATTTCAATTATAAATAAACTGTCCCTATCCTAAATTCATGAGAATATTCTATGGCATTATTTTCTAAGAAAACATTTTGATATGCTTTTCACATATATTTCCATAATCTAATTGGAGTTTTTATGAATAGTGTGATATAGGAGTTTAGCTTCATTATTTTTTTCTGATGCATACCAAAATGTCCCAGAACTATTAATAAATACCACTATTATCCCATGCCTGTGCAATGGCACCTATTAAAAAATTAAATATTTATATATGCATCGTATATTTTTACACGCTATCTTCCTCCACGGGCATATTCTCCATCCTTATGCTAATATTGTAATATCTTCATTACTGTAGTTTTATTATAAGATGTAATAACCTAGATAAAATCTTGACATCTTGTCCTTTCCAAGGGTGTCATGAATATTCTTGGCCCTTTGAATATTCATATAAATTGTATAATCCACTTATCAAATTCACTCACTAATTGGGATTGTGGTTAGAATTCCTTGAACCTATAGATCAGTTTGTAGAGAACTGACATATTACAATCGACATATTACATATTGAGTTTTTAATGCATGGGCTTGATAAATATCTCTATTCAAATATTCTTTCATTTATCTTAGCAACATTTCATAGGTTCCTACATAAAGGGCTTGCTTTTTTTAGGTTTATTCCTTTATATTTAGTATTTTTAATACTTTTGAAAGTAGTTCTAAAATTTCATTTTGTTTCTTGCTGGTATATACAACTACAATTCATTTCAATATTTTCTTTGAAAATCTTTATAACTTTTGGGCTGGGCGCGGTGGCTCACGTCTGTAATCCCAGCACTTTGGGAGGCCGAGGTGGGCGGATCATGAAGACAGGAGATGGAGACCATCCTGGCTAACACGGTGAAACCCCGTCTCTACTAAAAATACAAAAAATTAGCCAGGCGTGGTGGCGGGTGCCTGTAGTCCCAGCTACTCGAGAGGCTGAGGCAGGAGAATGGCGTGAACCTGGGAGGTGGAGCTTGCAGTGAGCTGAGATTGTGCCACTGCACTCCAGCCTGGGTGACAGAGTGAGACTCTGTCTCAAAACAAAAAAAAAAAAACAAAAAAAAACCTTTACAACTTTTGTTTTATATATAGCTACTGATGCAGTTTTATTTTGCCTTACTGGGTTACTTACTATGTTGGTGCAAAAGTAATTGTGATTTTTGCTAAAAAATAAAAAGGCAAAAACTGCAATTAGTTTTGTACCAACCTAATAGAATCTCCAGTGCTTAATGAGCCTGAGCGATGTATGTAGGCAAACTTTTTGTGTTTTTTTGCACCCAGTAACAGAGAAAAAGCTTTCAATATTTTTTAAGGATACTTTTTATCAGGTTAAGGTCCTTCCCTTCTATTGTTAGTGGAGATCATTTTTTAAAACCATCAATAATATTAGATTCTATTATTTTTCCAAGATTGTATAGTTTTATAGTATGTAAGGTGTTTATGGTCTGTGCACACACACATAAAGGCTTTAATGAAAAGTTTCATTTCTTTATTAATGAGAGGATTATTCATATTCACAATTTTGTGTGATGTTTTGATATTGTTGTTTTGAGGAATTTGTCAATTTTATCTAACTGAACTTATTGGCATAGAATTCTTAATAAAATCATTGAATGTTTTAATCTCTTTATTATATATAGTAATGAAAAATTTATCAAAATAATGAAAAATTTATTTATTGAGAGCAACTTTCTCTCAGTCTACATTCTGAAACAGAATCTCCAAGACAGTCTGGTACTATGTTGTGTCAATGGGTTTTCATCTTAGGTGCACACTGGAAATTGCCAATTCGAAGGCCCCATCCAAGACCGGTGTACTTAGAATGCTGTGGGTAAGTCTCAGGTGTGGATAGTTTTAAAAGGCTCTTCAGGTGATTCTGATATCCAATCAAGGTTGAGAAGTATCGTATTGGTACTCCTGGAATACTGAATTCAGTTTCCACTTATCAGGACTGGGAGCAAAATTATTTTACTTCCGTGAGCATATAATTTCATTTAAAAAGTAAAATGAGGGTTTAAGCATAACCCCAAAGGCTTTCATGGATAAGGAAAGATGGTAAATATGGTCTGGGGAGCAGCCAAGTATAAGATAATAGACAGGGCATTTTCTGGGATAAACTGGACGGTGTGTCCCACCAGAAGCATTTCAGTCCTCCTCTTCTTTCATCTTCTAACGTAATGAGCAAACAAAACATCTCTGAGATGACTTTGGCTCTTGAATTCTGGATTAAATGAACATCTAGGTCCCTTCTAGCTTCTATATACTGCATAAAATTACACCCATCACTCTAGGGAACTAGTGTGTGATTATGGGATGACATTTAATTCTTTCTTATGTACTTACAGAAGTGGTCAGAGTTTGAAGACAAGCAGAATCTAGATAAAGTACCTAATAGATTTGCAAACAACTTTAATTGTTTCCACATTTTTTCGTTTAATTCAGTGATTTCTAAGAAACAGGATGGAAATTATAGAAACTGTCAGGTACTTGGGTTCACATTATCTTTTTACTGGAAAATACAAGTATGGGCTTTGCCAAAGAGAAATTGCACCGGATACTTGTGGAAAATGGCAAGGAAGACTTATTCGACTTATTCAGGACTATTGCAATAAAGGAGAGAGATGGAACTCAACTGCACTGAAACAAAAGGCAGGAGAGTTTGTAATCCCTGAGGTGAGCTAGTGAAAAAGTACTGCATGATAGTAAGGCAGAGGCTGGTCAGTGTGATTAGGCCATCTGTGTTTGCTAATTGTCACTGATTGAAGTTAGGTTCTGACTTTTCCACAGAGACTGGGAGATAGGGGTAATATCTTTATGATCACATTTCAAAGGGATGGCTCCCACATCATATTTATTTCTCAAAGGGGCAGAGAAAGGACTTACAATGCATGTTTTCTAAAGCAAATGTTCTACGAAAAGAAAAGAGGCCAGAGACCTATAGTCAGGAACAAACCTGTCTAAAATTTAGCCAAGCTGAGGGGAACGTTAAGGCCATGTAGGTCAGCTTTTTAAAAGTAAGAAATAAAGAAGATAGACACTGATTTTTCTCCTCTGGGGATCTGTAAGCAAAGCTCTATTAACATTATTCTGCCTGTGTGTGGGGGTGTGTGTGGGTGTGTGTGTGATCATGTGTGCACACATATGTACATGTGCATGTGAGTGTGTTTAAGAAAACTGAAAGCTCAGTCCTGCAGGTTCATTGGGAAGGTGACATGAGGCCGAGTTGATTTCTGTGGACTTGGGGCCATAGTATTACAAGCCTGCTTCAGGTAAATACATCAATTTTTTCCTGTTTCATATCTAGAGTTCTTCTTTGAAAGGTTGTCTCCTTTTGTTTATACATTCTTTTACCCCAGAAAACTACTTCAGATATAGAGCCTTTTTTGGATGTTATTAATGCAATATATGGGTCAAAAGCAGATTTGTTTTATGTTAGCTCAATGGAGACCTAAAAATTGATTTTTATGAAAATTGTCACAAAGGTCATGCCATTTACTTTCTCCCAAAATGGCTTTCTTTTAATATGTAGGTTCTAAATGAAAGGCTTTGGTCTTGGAAAGCATTGCAAATTAAATTTGCCTACATTAAATTCTAATATTTTCTGCTCAGTGTTGGTGGTCTGTCATTTCCATATTGTGTTTAAGGTTTTTCAGACATACAAAAACTGAAAATATTTATCACCAGCTGACCTACAGTACAAGAAATGTGAAAGGAAGGCCTCCAAGCAGGAGGAAAGCAATACTAAATGGAATCTGAACTTACATGAAGACACTGGAAGGTAACCACATAGGTAACTATATAGGACATTTTTCTTTTTCTTTTTTTTTTTTTGTTTTTTTTGAGATAGAGTCTCACTCCTTCATCCAGGCTGGAGCGCAGTGGTGCAGTCTTGGCTCAATGCAACCTCCACCTCCACTGGTTCAAGCAATTCTTGTGCCTCAGCCTCCCGAGTAGCTGGGATTGCAGGCGTGTGCCAACATGCCTGGCTAATTTTTTGTATTTTTAGTAGAGATGGGTTTCACCATGTTGGCCAGGCTGGTCTTGAACTCCTGTCCTCAAGTGATCTGTCTGTCTAGGCCTCCCAAAGTGCTGGGATTACAGGTGTCAGCCACTGCATTCGGCCAAGGACATTTTTTTATGCCTTTTGCCACTCAATGCAGTCTGTGGGTTAGCACAATAGCAATAGGAGTGTTCTATGTATTCCCCTCAAACTTCCACAGCCTCAAAGACTTGCTCTCTTTATGCAGACAAGCTCCAGTAGAAGAGTTTATCAGAGGCAAGGTTACCAGAAACCCTGAATTAATGTTTCTAGTAAAGGAGCATCAGTGATAACCAGAAAGGGAGGGCACTGGAAGCCTAATGGGAGTTCAAGCCGTGTTTTTGATAACCACCTACACTTGCTGCTGCTTACACAGTGAACTATTGACTGGGATGAATGTTTCCATGAAAGGCCATTCTTCTTGTAAAATTTCATCAGAATTTAAACCCTTCTGATGCTGACCCACTTGCATTTCTCTGCTTAGTCCCGGACTCTTATTTGACAGTTAATTACAGTAAGCCTGAACTGTTGAACTGCCTCACGGACCAGTTCAAACTTTCCAACAAAATAAATTTAGCTTCACTTCATCTGAATTAAAAGGTTGAAGCTTTCATCAAGAATCTGGACTCTGCCCCCTGCTTTGGGAAATGAAGCATGCGTTGAGACATTATTTTTCTCTCTCAAATACCCAATTGCTGCAATAGTAAAAAAGAAGCAGAAAACATTCAAGTGAAAAGAAAATCATGCACTAATTACTGGATGTGCTGTTCTGAAGTTCTAATTTCAAGAAAAATGCACGGCCAGTATTTCTAACGGGAAATGAACCAACTTTGAGACCAGCCAGGTTTTTGCATCTTTAATTTGTACTGGGTGCTTTTGATATTGCAGGCCTAGAGAGATAAAAAGCAACTGAGACAATAGGCAGGTGCTGCAGTCCTTTTCAGATGCTGAGCTCTCCCTGGTATCCTAATTACAGACTCTTTACATGAAGAATTCTTTTTGAAGCTAATCATAGTGCTGAAGGTAATGAGAGTGAAGGTATCCAGAGGATGCTAATGAAAAAGTTGGGAAATCTCTTTGGAGGATGTCTTAATTAAGAGGTCTGTCTTTCAAGGGAAAGAGAGCAAACATTTATTATTGAGGACCTACTATACACCAGGCTTTGTGCTTAGTGTTTTTCATTTGAGACCTGTATTCATCCAGTCCTTCACTGACTGTGAACATACAAATGAGGTTACCTTACTATATATGCCTTTTCTATCTCATGTGCCTGTGGGAACACAGGTTTATTTTCAAGGTTTCTTCTATTATCTATGAGAATTCTCAGGGGTTGTTTCCCAGGCTCTCATGATCCCGTTCTCATAGCTGCCCACTTTGGTTCCACTGGTGAGGAAAGAATCCATTCTTCTGTTGCACAGTGTTTCATTTATTGAAAGTGACACTGCAGCAGAACTGATGGATCCCAAAAGTTCTGAGACAACTCTTCTAGCTTACACATTTTTAGCACCCATTCCCCTAGATTTCTGGTGCCAAATTTCTTTCCCTGTTGTCTTGCAGAAAAACTTCAAATTTGTCTTATGTCTCTGTCTCTTCCCATACATTACTGTGAAATCTGGGCACTACCATCATGAAACAATCCAAATTTATTTCCCATGGTATTCTTCAGCTCTTCTCTCTCTGGAGTAAATCCTTGCCTGTAATAAATACTTAACTGTACATGCCAGATTTATTCAAATTTCAAGTTTGACCTAGTTAAGAGCACTGCTAGAGAAATATCATCTCACAAAATTCTTGCAATAATACTGCAAGGAGGTGACTATCCTTATCTCCTTTGACAGGTGAGGAGCCAATTAAGTGATTTCCCCAAAGTCAACATCTTGTAGAGCTGAGATTTGAACTCTAGCATTGATATAGTTTTAACACTGAATGTTTTGGGATAAATACAGACCTTGAGATAAGAAAATAACATAATGCATATAGCCTCCCTTGCTAATAAAATAAGCTTTAAGGAAATGCTTTCTTACGGAGTGGCCAATGGTCAATGTTTTCAACTCACTAAATTGTTAACCTTCAGCATCCAATTATTCACTCGACACCTCTCTTTTCTGTCATCATTAATGTTTATAAGGCTGAGTATTTGCAGTTTATAGAGCACAGTTTTAGTCCTGGTGGGGAAGAACCAAAAATTCACACAAGTGAGAAAAGGGTAAAGAGAAAACACAGGAAACAAAATAATATAGGCTGATATGGTTTGACTGTGTCCCCACCCAAATCTCATCTCGAATTGATAATCCCCACATGTTGTGAGAGAGACCCGGTGGGAGGTGGTTGAATCATGGGGGCGGTTACCCTCATGCTGTTCTCATAATAGTGAGTTCTCATGAGATCTGATGGTTTTATAAGGGGCTTTGCCGGCTTTACTCGGCACTTCTCCTTCCTGCCGTCATGTGAAATAGGACGTATTTGCTTCCCCTTCCACCATGATTGTAAGTTTCCTGAGGCCTCTCTATCCCTGTGGAACTGTCAGTCAATTAAACCTCTTTCCTTTATAAATTACACAGTCTCAGGCAGTTCTTTGTAGCAGCGTGAGAATGGACTAATACGTAAGCCCATGATCAAATGTTGAAGCTCAATGTAATAAAAGAGCTACCTTTAACCAAATGCACAGTAGGGCGTCTTTCCTCTCCTCTCTGCAATGGGAGTTCTAAACCTTTAAAATCTCCCCACCATGTATATAAAGCATTAAAGTGCCATAGTACTGAGTTGGGGAGTTTGGAAGACACTTTGGGATCATATACCTTTGTTTGGCATTTAATTGTTGGAGTAGGGTGGGACCAGATGAGCAAGTATATGGGGTTGTTGGGAGAGAAGGTGCTACTTAAAGCCACTCTCTGAAAGTCCTTTGCTTTGATGTCACCATTTTGAATACATTATCCTTTTTCAAAGAATTCATGCCATGTGTAATGGCACAAACTGGAATGTATATGGTCTAGTTTTGAAGCTATAATATTGAGAGAGGCATAGTTTTTTTTTTTTTTTTTTTTTTTTTTTTGAGACGGAGTCTCACTCTGTTGCCCAGGCTGGAGTGCAGTGGCATGATAGTTTGAGATTTCACGTTTAAATATTTAATCCATCTTGAGTTAATTTTTGTGAATGGTATAAGGTAGGAGTCATTGCATTCTTCTGCATAGGCCAGCTAGCTGTCCCAGCACCATTTATTGGTTAGGGAGTCCTTTCTCCATTGCTTGTTATTGTTGACTTTGTCAAAGATCAGATGGCTGTAGGTGTGTGCCTTTATTTCTGGGTTCTCTGTTCTGTTCCATTGTTCTATGTGCCTGTTTTTTGTACCAGTACCATGCTGTTTTGGTTACTGTAGCCTTGTAGTACAGTTTGAAGGTGGGTAATATGATGCCTTCAGCTTTGTTCTTTTTGTTTAGGATTGCTTTGCCTTTTGGGGTTCTTTTTTGGTTTCATATGAATTTTACAATAGCTTCCTCTAGTTCTGTGAAAAATGACATGAGTAATGTGATTGGAATAGCATTGAATCTACAGATTGCTTTGGGCAGTATTGGCCATTTTTACAATATTGATTCTTCTAAACCATGAATATGAAATTTTTTTTTTCATTTGTATCATCTATGATTTCTTTCAGCAGTGTTTTGTGGCTCTTGTAGAGACGTTTCACCTCCTTGGTTAGATGTATTCCTAGGTATTTCTTTTTTTTTTTTTTTGCAGCTCTTTTAATGGTATTGCATTCTTGATTTTATTCTCAGCTTGAATGTTATTGGTGTATAGAAATACTACTGATTTTTGTTCATTGATTTTGTATCCTGAAACTTTACTGAAGTTTAGTTACAGGAGACTTTTGGCAGTGTCTGTGGGGTTTTCTAGGTATAGAATAATATCATCCTTGAATAGAGATAATTTGACTTCCTTTTTTTTTTCTATTTGAATGTCTTTTGTTTCTTTCTCTTGCCTGGTTGCTCTGGCTAAGTCTTCCTCCTTTTTATTTTGTATTTCAGATTCCAAAGGGTGACAAAAGTACCCATTGCCTATTTAGAATAAATTTTAGTCTAATTTTGTCATTTCACTGTATACCAAAGCTATGTTATTTAAATCCATGAAGGTTGGTGACTTCCTCACAGTCACACAATATGTTCAGGTTCATCTAAGGATAATATTTTGGTCTTTTCCTACAATATCATTCTGCAAGTGTTATAAAGAAAAGGAAGAAAGGAAAAGGGGCAGGTAGGGAGAGAAAGAGGGAGGGCAAAGGTCTCATTACATAATCGGGCAATGCATATTTGATTTACCTTTAGAATCTGAATTCTAATATTTTATATATTATTTTATACTTTATATAGTGACAACTGCTTCATTATCAAACTTGATTGTAAACACCCTCACTCTGGCCCCTCCCCCCCAATGGTAGTCAGAATCATGGAACATAGATCTGAACTGAAGCTTGGAAGAAATAGATATTTCTTTCTTTTTCTTCCCTCTCTGATTATTTTGTTAGAATAATCAGAGTATGTGTGAGAATTTGTCCTTGTCATAGAATCTTTACTCTTAGACATTTTGTTCCCAGAGGATTCTGCCAAGATATTCATTGAAGAAAGCAGAATTATTGCAGTTTCAAAACTCTTTGACAAATGTTTTTTCCCTATAGTCTAATGCCTATATCTCAGTATTAAAAATAGTCATGTTTAAGGACTAAAGTCATCATCCTTTGTAAAACCAGTATCTCCAATTTTAATGGATGTGATTATCTTTGATAAATGTCATTCCATTTCTTTTTGGTGAACCCCTGTGGCTATTCATCTTTCATAAGAATGGCTGAAAATAACTAGAATTTTTTAAAACAGCATTAAACATGAATGAAACAGTGAAAAATAAATTCCTGGAAAAAAATCATCAGGAAATTGACTTGTTTGAAATCAAATATTTTGAAGGGAAAGATTTACCTCAAATAAAGAAATGTGCTCAAAGTCAAGTATTGTGGCTGGTACCTCTAATCTCAGCAATTTGGGAAGCTGAGATGGGGGGTTTGCTTGATGACAGGAATTTGAGATGAGCCCAGACAACATAGCCAAATCTTGTCTGTGCAAATATATATATATATACACACATATGTATATTATATACATAATACATTATATATAATACATTATATACTATATATAATATATATTGTATTATATATGATATAGTATATATAATATATATCATATAATATATAATACATGATATATATAATATATAATAATATATAATATATATCATATATATAGCATATATATAATATACAATACAATATATAGATATTATATATATAATACAATATGTAGATAATATATATATATAAAATACATATATATATGTGTCAGGTATGGTGGTACACACCTGTAGTCCCAGATATTTAGGATGCTGAAGTAGGAGGATGGCTTGAGCCCAGGAATTTGAGGCTGCAGTGAGCTATGATTGCACTGCACCATTGCTAGTTGCATCAAGAAATTAAAAAATCAACCAGAAGGGATCAGTGTCAAATATGGAGAATTTCTTATTTTTTCTTTTATGTACAAATTTGTGTAAGAAGTGAATTTATGTAAAATAGAACAAACTGGACAAAAGTCTGTAAAAATATCTAAGGTCAAGAATAATTTTTGATTTATTTATTTATGGGGAAATTTCTATATTCTCTTGTAGCAATTCATGTCATGAGAAGACAGTATCCATTGAAAATCTAGTTTAGGAATTAAAGTAAAATTAGAAATTAATCTTTAAAATTGTTTTTTGCCTTTGTAGATCACATCGATAGGAATATGAAAACATTATTGGCTTTGCTAAAATACAATCTTATATTTAAGGAGCCATTTAAGAAAAGCACAATTCAAAATTTTGAATTAGGACTTTAAGCATTGTAAAAATGCTCCCTGCTTATACTTCACCCATTTTTCAACTTATATGATGTAAATTTTGGAGGAAGAGCTCGCATAATTCCTTGCTTTCCATTCAAATTTTCTGTTCCTATTTTCTATGCTCAAATGCAGAAGGTACTTTAATGGTACCTGAAGCATCATTCATCCAGTAAAATCCCCGCTCTTCATTCATTCAGTCAATACTTTTAATTCATTCCATTTAATCACCAGTACCCATTTTGTATTCTTCCTTCTCAACATAAGCATCTATTCTCATGTTTTTTTGTTTGTAAGTGCTTTTGGAAAAGGCATATTATGTTTCATGTGTGTACATTTTCAACTTATGTAAATGCTATTAGTTTACATATAAGATAGTATGTTTTTAAAAATATTGTTACTTGGCATTATGGTTTTAAGATTCATCCATGTTGCTATATGTACATCTTTTACAGCTTCCTTTTACTCTGTAGTACCCTATGAAGGACATCCATCAACCTTTATCTATCCATTCTCCTTGCAATGAACTTGCCAAATCTCACCTCCAATGCCAGACTTCCCCAAATAATGCTGTAATAAATATTACACATGTCGTCTTAGAAGTCTGCATGAGAAATTTATTGGCATATCTAACTAGTAGTGGAATTGCTGAATCACACTGCAGGTGGGATTATACAAAATTTAGTAAATGTACCAGATGCTCTCCACAGGGGCTGCTGCAGTTTACAATCCCACTAGCAGTGCTTGAGGGCCCCTATGTCTCCACACCCCATCAGTTATCCATCTTTCCAATTTTTGTTAATCCAATAGGTGTCAAGTGATGTTGCTTTGCTTTGATTTGCATGTCTCTGATTTCTAGTAAGGTTGAGTGTCTCTTTATGTATTCATATGTAGTTAGTCTTTTGGTGTCCATGGGAGATTGGATCCAGGACCTTCCGCAAATACCAAAATATGCAGATGCTCGAGTCTCTGCTATAAAATGGTGTAGTATTTGCATATAACATATGCATATGCGCCCATATGATTTAAATTATCCCTAGATTACATATAATACCTAATACAATGTAAATTCTATGTAAATATTGATTATACTGTATTGTTTAGGAAATAATGACAAGAAAAAAAGTCTGTGCATGTTTATTTTAGTACAAACACAACCATTCATTTTTATGTGTGAGTATTTTCCATCCTCAGTTGGTTGAATCACTAATATAGAACCCATAGTTACAGAGAGCTGACCATACTTCCTAAGTTTGGAATTTCTTATTCTGACCCTTTGACCATTTTTCTATTGCAGTTACTGTCATTTTCCTATCAATTAACAATGTCTAGACATTTAGACATGTTATTTTCTGAATATTATTCACTTTTTTGCCAAGACATATAAGAATCTTCTCTCATTTTTTTATCTATGAGAACCATCCATAGTATATGTCTTTGAACAGAAATCTTTGATTTTGATACAACCAAATTTATCATGCATATGCCTTATTATTTTTACTTTTGAAGTTTTACCAAGTCATTCTTTATAAATACATATATGCATATAAATCCTGTATTTCTATTAACTTTAATATAAAGCTTTTTTCCTCTTACACATTTAGTTTTAATCAATTTTTTATGTGTAATGTAGGGATTCAGTTTTATTTTTTTAAGAAGTTAGTTTTTCAAATACATTATTTTTTATTGATCCATAATATTTTACATATTTATGGAGTAATGTGATATTTTGTTACGTGCGTAAAATGTGTAATGATCAAGTCAGGGTATTTGGGATATCCATCATCTTGAATATTTATCATTTCTATCACTTGGGAACATTTCAAGTCCTCTCTTGTAGCTACTTTGTTATATGCCATATGTTATTGTCATTTCTAGTAATTCTAGTTCACTATCAAACATTAGAAGTTATATCTTCTATGTAACTGTATGTTTGCACCCATTAACCAACCTCTCTTCATCCGCCTTCCCACTCATATACTCTTCCCAGCCTCTGGTATCTATCATTCTACTTTCTACCTCCGTGAAATCAACTTTTTTAGCTCCTACATGTGAGTGAGAACATGAGTATTTGTCTTTCTATGCCTGGCTTTTTATTTTTTATTTTATTTTTTTTTGAGACAGAGTCTCACTGTCGCCCAGGCTGGAGTGCAGTGGTGCGATCTCGGCTCACTGCAGGCTCCGCCCTCCGGGGTTCACGCCATTCTCCTGCCTCAGCCTCCCGAGTAGCTGGGACTACAGGCGCCTGCCACCTCGCCCGGCTAATTTTTTGTATTTTTAGTAGAGATGGGGATTCACTGTGTTAGCCAGGATGGTCTCGATCTCCTGACCTCGTTATGCTCCCGCCTCGGCCTCCCAAAGTGCTGGGATTACAGGCATGAGCCACTGCGTCCGGCCTATGCCTGGCTTTTTAAACTTAATACTTAACATAATGACTTCCAGTTCCATCCATGTTGCTGCAGATGACATGATTTTATTCTTCTTATGTCTGAATAGTATTCCATTGTGTGTGTGTGTGTGTGTGTGTGTCTATATACACACACACACACACACACACACACAAATATACACATTTTCTTCATCCACCCATTGCTGAACATTTAGTTTGGTTTCATATATATGTTATTGTGAATAGTGCTGCAGCAAACATTGGAGCGCTTGTATCTCTTTGTTACGCTGATTTCTTTTCTTTAGGATAAATACCCAGTAGTGAAATGGCTGGAATGTATGGTAGTGTTATTTTTAGATTTTTGAGAAATTCCACATTGTTTTCCATAGTGGCTATACTAATTTACATTTTCACTAACAGTGTGTAAGAGTTCTTAATTACTCCAGCAAGTGGCTTATTGATGTTGTTTATCTTTTCAAAACACAAACTTTTTTGTTCACCCTTCGTATTATTTTATTTGTCTCTATTTTGTTTAATTCTGCTCTGATCTTTGTTTTATTCCTTCTACTAATTTTGGTTTTGGTTTGTTCTTGCTTTTCTAGTTTCTTTAGGTTCAGGGTTAGATTTTTTAAGAAACATTTCTACTTTTTGGATGTAGGTGTTTATTGCTTTAACCTTTCTCTTCGCACTGTTTTTTGCTGTATCCCATAGGTTTTGGTATGTTATGTTTTTATTTTCATTTGTTTCAATAAATTTTTTGATTTCCTTCTTAATTTCTTCCTTGAGCAGGTTATTTAATTTTTAAATTTCATCCTTAATTTCTCCCAGGACATGTTATTTAATTTCTATGTATTTGTACAGTTTCCAAAGTTTCTTTTGTTAGTGACTTCCAGTTTTATTGATTGTGGTCTGAAAAGATAATTGATATTATTTCTATTTTTAAATATTTGTTGAGACTTGTTTTGTGTCCTAACATATGATCTCTTCTGGACAATGTTGTGTGTGCTGATGAGAAGAATGTGTATTCTGTAGTGGTTGTATGAAATAGTTCTTTAAATGTTTGTTAGGTCCATTTGGTCTAAGTCTGTTTTATCCGATATAGGTATAGCTACTCCTGCTCAGTTTTGGTTTCTGTTTGCATGGAATATTATTTTACATTCCCTTACTTTGAGTCTATATGTGTCTTTACAGGTGAGATGAGATTCTTGTAGGTAGCATATAGTTGGGTCATTTTTAAAATTCATTCAGCCAGACTGTATCTTTTAAGTGGCAGGTTTAATTTATTTACATTCAAGGTTATTATTGATATGTGAGGGCATATTCCTCTCATTTTATTAATTGATTTCTGGTTCTATACTTATTTTTTGTTTCTTTCTCTCTTATTGTTTGTCATTGTTGTTTGGTGTTTTTTTTGTCTTGGTAATATTTGTGTTTTATCTCTTCTTTGTGTGTTTGCTTGACCAGTGGTTTTTATATTTTGTGTTTTTTTTTTTAAATGATGGTAGATGTCATTATTTTGCTTCTAGGCATAGGACTAAAGAGTTTTTGTAGTCCCAATTTAGTGGTGATGAATTCCCTCAGCTTGTTTGTCTGGGAAAGACGTCAGTTCTCCTTCATGTATGAAGAATAACGTTGTTGGTATAATATCCTCGGCTAGCAGTTTTTTTTCTTTCAGGACTTTAAATGTATTATCCCATTCTCTCTGGCCTGTAAGGTTTCTGCTGAGAAATCCACTCTTAGTCTGATGAGAGTTCTCTTATAAGTGACTAGACACTTTTCTATTGCTGTTTTTAGAATTCTTTCCTTGTCTTTTACTTCTGACAATATGACTATAATGTGTTGTGAAGAGCTTTTTAATTGCATCTGCTTGGGGATTTCTGAGCCTCCTATTTGTGGATGTGTAAATCTCTTACTAGACAGAAAGTTTTCATCTATTATATCATTAAGTAGGTTTTATAATCAATTCATTTTTTCTTTACCTTCTGGGACACCAAATATTTGAATATTCAGTAATTTTATGGTGTCCCATCTATCAGGTAGGCTTTGCTCACTAAAAAAAAAATAATCTTTTTTCTTTTTCTTTTTCTTTTCTTTTCTTTTTTTTTTTTTTGAGATGGAGTTTTGCTCTTTTTGCCCAGGTTGGAGTGCAGTGGTTCACTCTCAGCTCACTGCAACCTCTGCCTCCCAGGTTCCAGTGATTCTCCTGCCTCAGCCTCACAAGTAGCTGGGATTACAGGCATGCTACACTATACCCAGCTGATTTTTTATTTTTAGTAGAGATAGGGTTTTTCCATGTTGGTCAGGCTGGTCTTGAACTCCCAACCTCAGGTGATCCACATGTCTTGGCCTCCCAAAGTGTTGAGATCACAGGTGTGAGCCACTGTGCCCGGCCTCTTTATTCTTTATTCTTTATTTTTGTCTAACTGGCTTACATTAAAACACCTGTCTTCAAGTTCTGAGATTCTTTCTTCTGCTTGATCTAGTCTATTGTTGAAGCTTTTGAACATATTTTGTATGCATTCAATGAATTCTTCAGTTCCAGAATTTCTGTTTGGTTGTTTTTTATGATACCTATCTCTTTGGTAAATTTCTCATTCATTGTTCTCTTTCTCTGAATTCTTTTTATTGTTTTTCATAATTCTTTTGTATCTCACTGATCTTCCTTAGTATCAATATTTTAAATTCCTTTTTTCTATAATTTCTTACATTTCATTTTAAAATCAAGATATATTGCTGGAAAATTATTATGTTCCATTGGCGATATCATAGTTCCTTGTTTTTTCATGTTTCCTGTGTCTTTATGTTGATATCTGCACATGTGGTATAACAGTCGCTTCTTCCAACTTTTTAAATTTGCTTTCACAGGGGGAGGACTTCTTCCTGAAGCTGTATCTGTAGTATTGGTTGTGTAGGGTGCATTGGCTTTGTTTCTCGATATATGCAGTGGTGTAGTCTCTGTATGATTTCTTTGACTGTAAATCGCATCAGTGATGTCTGTGATTTCCTTGGTGGCTTAGGGTGTGGTTGTTAGTGGATACCGTGGTAAAGTTTTGCTGAGTCCTGAGATGCTACATGGGCCAGTCTTCAGGCTCCAGTCATGGCAGCAGTGGCCTGAGTTTCCTACTGTTGCCATAATAAATTACCACAAACTTAACACAAATGTATTGTTTTACAGTTCTGCAGGTCAGAAATCCCACATGATCTCACTTGCATAGAAATTAAGTCATCTGCAGGGCTGCATTCTCTTCTGGAAGATTTAAGGGAGAATCTATTTCCTTGCCTTTTTCAGCTTCTAGAGGATATCTTAAGCTCATGACCTTCTTCTTCCATCTTCAGAGCCAGTGACATTGTCATATGTCCCTCTGACCACAGCTGGGAAAGGCCCTCTGCTATTAAATGTCCTTGTGATTAAATCTACCCACTTGGATAATCCAGTATAATCTCCTTATCTCAACGTTGATAATCCTAATCACATTTGCAGATCTTTTTTTTTTTTTTTAGTCATGGAAGGTGACATACTCACAGGTTGTGGGGATTAGCATGTGGGCATCTTTGGGAATCCATTATTTGGATTATCCCAGAATTGTTTTGCATTTACAGAAAAATTTAGGGAAAATTTAAGGTGGCCTACTTCTCTTTTTAGAGAGATCAATCACTGTATCCTGTATGACAGTTTCATACTTTTCCCCAGAGTAGTATTGTGCATTCTTTGTTAATTCCCAGATTCTCTATAATTTTTGTTACTAATGTAAATTGTATCTTATTTTTAGTTGCAGTCTCTTATTGTTATTGCTATTGTGTAGAAATACTATTATTCTTGTAATTGATTCAATATCTGGCAGGCTTACTAAAATCTCTTATCAATTCTAATAATTTGTCCATTGATTCTACTAATTCTCTCACACTTTTCTATTTTCCTCATTTCTGTAAGCCAGGGGTCAGGCGGCTCTGGCTTTAGTACCAAATCCACCCCGACAACTGTTTTCATAAATAAAGTTTACATATTGTCTGTAGCTGCTTTTGCCCCATGATGGTAGAGTTTAGTAGTTGTGACAGAGACTGTGAGTGGCCCACAAAGTCTAAAATTTTACTATTTTTCCCTTTCCACCAAAGTTTGCCAAGCTCTGCTCTAAGGCTCTTACTCCTCCTTCTCATAGCTTATATAAATAGGAGTAGTTGGTATACTTTATGAAGTCTTAAAAAGTAATGCCTAAAATCCATTAATCTTTACAATACTTTCTGAAGTCATACAAGTTTAGTGTGATAACGTTTAATACATATCTTTTCAAAATTGCAACTGCCACTAGGCTGTAAAATGTAATTTTGAAGACTGAGGCAGGTATTACAACACTTTGAGTCATTCATTGACAAGATGGGACTGCCAGACTGTGGATACTTAGCTATTGGAAGATCCTACAGTTGAGAACCCATTGAAATGGGAAAATTAATCACTCTAAACTTAAGAGCTTTGCTATGTCATGTAGGGCTGCCCTGGTTTCTACTTTAGATCGACTAAATTTGTATTGATAGAGATGCCCTCCCTAGGAAGAATGAGAACAATGCTAAAGCAAGTATTCAGAGCTTGAAGCATACCTTCTGTGCCTTCTCAAGTGGTCGTGAATTGAAGGACACTCTTTCTGCATTGCTAAATGTGGCATACTTAGACATCATAAGTTAATTTTTAATAAACAATTCTGTTTCTTGTGTATAAAATGGAAGAACTTAGAAGAAATAATCTATGGGACAAGCACTTAGAAAAATTTGTCCAGCTTCCAGTTTTTGGCTTGAAGAAAGCCAAGGTGAAACTTTCTTTATTTGTCCCACATCCAGGTTCATCCCACACCAACATCCTCTATTATTCTGCCTCAGTTCAACCACAATAAGATCAGAGTTGTATACCTGAGGTGTACTGGTGGAAAACTCATGCCACATCTGCCGAGGTCCCAAAATTGGTCCTCTGGATCTGTCTCCAAAAAAAGTTGGTGATGACATCATCAAAGTAACTGGAGACTGAAAGGGACTAAAGATTATAGTGAAACTGACCATTCAAAACAGACAGGACCAGAGGGAACGGGTAACTTCTGCTTCTGCCCTGATTATCAAAGCCCTCAACGATCTGCCAAGAGATAGAACAAAGTAGAAAATCACTAAACACTGTGGGAATATCACTTTTGATGAGATTGTCAACATTTCCTGACAGATCACTACTGATCTTTGGCAGAGAATGCTGTGGAACCAATAAGGAGATCCTGGGGACTGCCCAGTCTGTGGTCTGTTGGCTGCAAAGTTGATGCTTCCACCCTCATGATATCACAGATGACATCAACGGTGCTGCGGTGAAATTCCCAGTTAGGTAAGAGTACAAAGAAAAATATTTCAACCACCAAAAGTTTATTCACTTTAGTTTGACATTTAA
The DNA here is from genome assembly GCF_006542625.1 of Nomascus leucogenys. NCBI lineage: Eukaryota > Metazoa > Chordata > Mammalia > Primates > Hylobatidae > Nomascus > Nomascus leucogenys. The sequence continues at coordinate 15,718,828 of NC_044384.1, read as the reverse complement.
AGTCCTCTATGGTTTTCCCATATACTAGTCATTCCCAAACATGGCAGAATCACCCATGGTGCTTTAAAACAATTACAGATTCTTTGAGCTCAATTCTGAACCTATTGAATCAAAATCTCTGGAGGCGTGATCCTAGAAACTATATTTTTTAGCAGCTTGCTAATACATTCTTATGTATCTAACCCAGCTTACTGTCCTAAATTACCTCTTCAGTCCTGCTGTCTTGCTATCCATTATTAGTCCTCACGTAACTTTTCAGAAAAATTCATTTGTCCTTTTTCTACCTGTCTTTTCTATTAGTTTATCTGTCCTTTTCTTTTTCTATCTTTTTTTTTTTTTCTATCTCCGTGCGTCCCTTTAAAATTTCCTTGCCCTTTCGATGTTTTTCCTGTCTTTGGGAGAGTGAGAAATTGAGAACAACTACAAAGTTAGAGGGAACAGTTCCCATAAGACTACTCTCACTGCTGACATCAAATGGAAGTTTGAGGGGTTTCCTGTAAACACTTCAGGTTTGATAATTTTCTAGAAAGACTCATATAACTCACTGACAGCTCCTATATTCGTGGTTAAAGTTTATTACAGCTCAGATACAAATTAAAATCGCCAAGAAAAGAGAGGCATAGGGCAGAGTCCAGGATGGGCTCAATGTAGAGCTCTGGTTGCCTTCTCCCTGTGGCTTCAAGAGTGGCCTTCCCTCCTCCTGGCCACAGTGTGTGATGATATACACAGACAATTACCAACTGTGAAAACTCACCCCAGCCTTTGGTATCCAGAATTTTATTCAGGTTGGTAACATACTACCTGTGTGGCTAAACTTCAGTCCCTAGCTTTCCTGGAGTTTGAGCTAATATCTTTAATTATCAGGTTATTTGATGGTCAGAACTCATGTGGCCTTGCTCTAAGTTTTCATTACAAATCACATTGTTAGACTTCCTGAAGGACAAAGCTCCCAGAAAATACATTCTCAGCAGGCAGGGCACTCGAGGGGCCTGAAGATCACCTTCCAGTAGCCGAAGGCAAAGGCCAGATTTCCTGCTTCTCTTCTTTCAGCCTCTTGTCCCTCTGCCTCATTATTTCTTGATAGAACTTGATTTTGTCAAAATATGCATGTTTTTAAAGTAATAGTTGGCAGCTGTTAGGAAACAATTGGCAGTGTCTGGCAGGAAGCAAAAGGGTTATGAAAATATACCCCAAGCCTAGAATGCTTACGGCACGTATGGAATTTAACTTTTACAAGAGTTTTTAAAGGAAGCTATTTTTTTTTTTAATACAGGATAAAAAAGCAAAGTCTCAACATGATCACAGAGACAGTAAGGGAGACAGAATTTAAATTTGGGTCTTGCTGGCTCCAAAGTGAATGCTGTTTTCTCTGTACCAGATGTGACTCTAGGTTATTATTGCTCTTCCTCACCATGGGTGAATATTCATTGCAAGGAGCAGCCACTGCTTCTGAGAGTGATGAGAAGGGAAAAGGGTCTAGGTCAGCCTGAAGGTCAATCCAAGCCCATCGGTCAGTATGGGCAGTGTTTGAGCGGATACGATGAACTCTATTTTCTCTCTGACTCCTAAATTTACTTTAGATGAAGAATTAAAGAACCACTGGAGGCCAGGTGTGGTGGCTCATGCCTGTAATCCCAGCACTTTGGGAGGCCAAGGTGGGCAGATTACCTGAACTCAGGAGTTCAAAACCAGCCTGGGCAACATGGCAAAACCCCTTCTCTACTAAAAATACAACAAATTAGCTGGTTGTGGTGGTGGACACCTGTATTCCCAACTACTCGGGAGGCTGAGGCAGGAGAATCACTTGAACCCGAGAGGCGGAGATTGCAGCGAGCAAGATCATGCCACTGCTCTCCAGCTTGGGCGACAGAGGGAGACTCCAAAAAAAAAAGAAAGAAAGAACCATTGGAGAAAACCTCTACCTATGACTTTATGCTCATATTTCAATTATTAAAACTTACTAAATGCCTATATGTTATTTTTTATTGCAATGCATTATAAAGTAACCATGATTATATTTAGTTTTACACATGAACAAACTGAGGCTCAAAGTATTGGAGAGCGGATGAACAGTAGAGCTGAAATCAAAATCAAGGTGAGCTTGACTCCCATGCTCACATCTGTCTGCTATACCACACTGCTTTATCTTATCACCGTACATAGATAATTCATGAAACAGAAGTTATGCATGTCACCTTTCCCACTTCTTTTGTTATTTATATGGAGGGGCACGGATGCTTTTCCAGTAATGTATGTTCCTGGTATTTTGTAGATAGGAACAAGCTCTGTACTTGTCAAGCTTTCAAAGCAAATGAAGGGTCTGCCCACTGTGTTTCTGATTTGACTGCGGCTACGCTTTTCTGTAGAGATAGAGTTGGTTAGACCCGTGGAGGAAAGAATGAAGGCAAAACATCCATTTTTTATGGCATGATACAATTTTAGATCTTAACTATTTTATTACTTAACCTTCTAATACAGAAGCACTTCTGCACTTCTTGAGTTTATAATTAAATTTAGAATTTAATGCCTTCTTAGAACATGGTTTCAAATCTAGGGGAAATTAAGAGGAAAAAGTATTCTGAAACTCACAAGAGTTGCACATAAAGCAATCAATCCTACCAAATTTTAGGACTCACAGCCCAGAGAAAAGTCCAATGCATTAATCTGAATGCTGGGTACCTGTGAATCAGCCAATCCATATCAATGTCAGCCTATAAATCACCTATTACCCCAAAAGGAGGTAAAAACAGCCAAACACTATATTTAGTAGATCCTAGTCTTGCAATTAAATGACAAAAAGAGAAGCAGGAGACAAGGTGACTAGCTAGAAATATGACTCAGTAGGACATACAATCTCTACTTTAGGAATGTCACACCATGGTTATTTTGGGAGGAAAAAATGATTTGAATGACTATAAGGTCCCCAACATTGGATGAAGTCATATTTATTTTAAGGAATGAGCATAAAATCAATGGTGTAGTATATTTTGCTGGAAAACAAAATCTAAAGAGAAGCTCCTTAAAGCAGCCAAAAGGGAATTTTCTGAAAGAATGTATTTTCTCTTGTGTTAATTTCAAAATAATATAACCCAACTAATTTAATTGATCTTGACATTTTACTGACTGACACTTTCCTGAAACCAACATTTTGATTTTTTTGGTGGGGAAGCCATTGATGGGTGTGAGAACATCATTTTACAGGTGTCTTAAATTTTTTACATAACAAGTTAATGTTTTATATTCAATTTCATATTGAAGCCACCATTGCAAAATTGTAACTGAGACATTGAAAAAGAGCTGACCTAACCAACTTCATCTTGCTTCTAACCTCCAAATTGTCCTGTTTATTCCTGGGTGTAGGCTGAACTAACTTTGGGAGGAACTTAGTTTATAGTTTAAAACAAAAACGGTAACAACCCTTTCCCAAAACAAACCTCCTACTTGTCTGGGAACTAGACTGCCTTTGTAGGGCTAACAAATTAGCCACAAGATTAGAAATTATGGCTTAGGAGTCATTGCAGCTGGAGGCTACAAGATTCTGATGCTCCCTAAACTGCTCCTAAGATTAATGCTTGAGATATTTCGGAGACCCTGCCATTGATGGATCGGCTGGCACCACCCAGATCATAAACTGGCTCATCTGATCTTGTGGCCTCCACCCAAGAACTGACTCAGCACACGAGGACAGCTTCAATTCCCTGTGATTTCATCTCTCACCCAACCACCCAGCACTCTCAACTCACTGGCTTTCCCTCACCCACCAAATTATCCTTAAATCCTCTGATGCCCAAATGCTTGGGGAGAATGATTTGAGTAATAATAAAACTTCAGTCTCCCACACAGCTGGCTCTGTGTGAATTACACTTTCTCTATTGCAATTCCCCTGTCTTGATAAATCAGCTCTGTCCAGGCAGCAGTCAAGGTGAACCCATTGGGCAGTTATAGTAATATGTGATTTCAATTAATATAGTTCATATTATACTGTATCATATCGTTATACAAATATATTGCTTTACTTTGCTAATTTTTAATTAAAGTCATTTAAAATACTTTGCATGGTGAAAATGTATAATAAGTGTTGATAAATCTTCTCATATTAGTAATATCTTCATAACAAATGTCACTTTTGGAAACTACATGTGGGGAAATGATAGTTTAGATTTAGATTGAACCTTGCAGGGAAAATTGTATGCTTCAGTGGAAAACTAAGTGCTTTGAGCATAACCTTCTGGGTTATCTGATTCGGATTCTGTGGGGACTTTTGGCATTGCCTTTGATCCATTTTACAACTGTGTAAGTTGTAGATAACTGATAGCAAGGTGCAATAATTCTTGTCTATAGACATGCAAAATAATTCTGTTTAGTGGTTTAATTGACTTCCCTCCCTCCAGGGAAAAAAACAGGTTTCTCTCTATTTGTAAATGCATTTCAACATTCCTTTACTACACAACTTTCTGCTCATTTGCCTTATTTTTAAAACTGTAACAGCTTACTGTTTTCCTCATTAATCATGAGTTTAAAAGAATCTTTAACATGTATTCATTTTATATCTATGTGAGACTCATGATTTTACCTGATTTTTGAAAATTATCCTTTAATAAATGACACTTAAATGTTATCCTTTTAAGAAACCAGAGTGGTATTTTTCTGTAGTTGTTACGTATTGAATCATATTAATTGTTGCTTTTATTTTCATATCTTCTGATGTTGCTGCTGTTTCATCCGTCATATTTTTAGTTAAATATTCACAGGTGTGTGTTTTGTTTTCCCATCCTCATTGTAAGTTCTTTGATGGTTAATGCTTTCCTGTATTCCTTGCTGTGCCTAACATAGCATGTTACGCATAGTGTATGATCAGCTGGATGATAACTACAAGTTAAATAAAATAAAAATACTGGGTTTCCTATTTCGTCTAGTTTCTGTACCTTCTCTGTGGTCTTTTGCAAGTGTTACAAGACTAGTAGCTTCATATTGTAGATTGTGAACATCCTAGGAGTCTTATACTTCAAGTGTGAAAAGGGCAATTGGGTATTTCCCAATGACTTTTTAATTTTAATTTTTACTATTTTTATGTTATTTTTATATGACGATAGTAGTATGTGAAAAAGTAAATCTAGCCTACATTTCAAACAGATTTCAGTCTTTGCAGATGTTTGCTTTATGGTAATAAATTACTTGGAAGAATTTCAACCTAAAGTTTCTTTCACCCAAGGACTGAGTGTCTGGCAGACTTCATCCCAAGGATGTATGTGGAGAAGGAGTGCTCTCTCCTAACACATGTACCAATGATGTATACTTTCTAGACATTTAAGTGGATTGGTAGTTTGTATGTTTTTAGCCCCTGATTGTTTACTTTAACATGCATTTTCATATTTGATTTTCACAAAAATCTTATAAAAGACATATCTGCTATTTCTCCATTTTACAGCTGAGTAAGCTAAGGGTTTATCAAGTTAAGTGACTAGAGATTTGAACCTAGGCCTTCTCACATGCTAACTCATTCTCATTTCACTAAAGCAAGCTATTCTCTACATCTTGAGAAGTTCTTATCCTTCCAAGCATCACCTCGTGGTATAGCCTTTCCAATACGCTCTGGGTCTATCTGTACCATTTTCTAAATTTTACCCAGAGTGTTTCCTAGAAAATTGTAAGGACACAAAGAAAATTGTTAGACCACAAATACATATATTTTTTTCACATAAATGAAGGTGTAAATAAAATTTGATATTGAATTTCTCTTCAATATCAAATTTTTTTTTCTCTGAATTGGACACTTAACGTCATGGCAATTTCATGTTGAGCAACTCCAATCAGATTATTTGCTTTCCAAGGCCTGTCCTGATTACTATTAGTACAGTGATAGGGAATCCTGGATCTTCCAAAAAAAAGTAGGAGATCAAAGGTTAGTCTTGAATAGTTATTCCCAAATTTTGTTGCACATTAGAATCCAGACCTTTAGGATCTGAGCCTCCACATATATTTTGGGGGATGCTGATCTAAGGCATTTAATTTAGGAAAGATCTAAAGGCCTGGGACCAAAAGTCCCCCAGAGCCAGAGAACTGTAAGAGTTTCTCGGATGAGGTCACAGTTTTCCTAGAAAGCATTCATCTGTTTTTTTTCAAAGACTATTTATTTTAGAGCAGTTTTAGATTCATGGTAAAATTAAGAGGAAGGTACAGCTCATCTGATTTTAATGTGCTTGAATCTGTCCCCCTGTCTCTTCTGAGGTGACTAGAGCAGACCAGATGTAAAGGTAATCCCAAACCATTCTCCCTAGCTCCCTAGAAGTTTATGTTCTTGAATGGATCTGCAGAGACTTACTTATGAATCACTGGTACAGCACTGTGTTCATAGAACCTGAGAGTTAACTACTGAAGGAACCAATAAGATGTTTTTTGCTAAAATGCTGATGAAACTGGTGCGATTGTCCCATAGAACTGATGTTTATGGGGTTTTTTGAATAAATATAGAAATTGACCTTCCTAGTCATGAAACTTAAGAAATTGACATTTCTGTCTTATCTGAGTTCGTTTCTTAGGAAACCAACCCTCGGGCTTCCCAGATAGTATCAAGGAGCTGAAACTCACCAGATCACTGCATCTAGACAATGGGATGCCAGACCCCTCACCCATCATGGTGGCCTAACTGACCACCTGTGTCTTGTTGACCAACTCCTCTTGCTTCTCCCTCCCTGATTCCTATTTTCTCACATATAGTTACATTTCTTCTCTACTACATAATCCCCTGATTTTAGTCCATCGGGGAGGTGGATTTGAGACTAATCTCTCATCAACTAGGCTGCAGCACCTGATTAATGCCTTCTTACCTGTCAATACTTGTGTCTCAGTGATTGGCTTTTTGTGTGGTGAGTAGCAGACCTAGTCCGAAACTCTGGCATTTCAGTGACACTAATGATGAAAATAATGAAAATAAATTATTATTTAGAAGAACAAGAAAGTTAAACAAATGTTTAATAGGAGAATACTAAAACCGCAACATTCTATTGAGAGATATCAAAGAAGACAAACAAATGGAGATTAAACTCTACTTCAGAAAGAAAAGATGAAAAATTTTAAAAGTGTTTTGCCACTTCCCTGCATGAGACCTTTCAATGGATTATGCTCACATTTAAAAAGAAAATCCAAAGTCCCTGCCGTTTATCCAAAGGTGCTTCACAGTATGACCTCTGATCTCTCCCTAACTTGTCATCTTCTCTGTTTTCAAAGAAACAGAAAACGTCATCCAGCTTAGTGATCTCCTTTCCTCTTCTCTTTGACAACCATGTGGCTTTCTTCCTTGCTTCCTTCAGGTCTCTGGTTGTAACCTTTTGAAAGGTTCTTCCTGCATGCTATACAAGCAAAAGTAATCCACATTATTGCAGTAGAGAAAAAGTTTAAACTTGATCAAATGATTCAAAATTCATACATACCTAAATTTAGAATATGCATACTTTAAAAAACAAATTCTACTTGCAGGCAGTGATTCTAAAAATAATTGAATAAATGTTCATTTATCTATACCAGGATTTTATCATAGAATTACTCATAAAGCAGAAACTAGAAAATAATTTTAAGTACATTAATTGGAGCTAGGTTTATAATTTATGGTGTATAAAATTGAAGGATAATCTCTGATAGAAACAATACAATGATAAGTGAAAGATGTTATCAAACAATATGTAGTGCAAAATAATTATTTAAAATATATAATTGTATATTTACACATATGCAAAACATGTCTGTAAGACTATATATGAAGACATTAACAATATTTTTTATTGGTAAGTCTAGAATCACCTTCACTTATTTTAAATCTTCTTCTTTTCTGTCATAACCATGAATTATTCATAAAAGAAAAAGAAAACTATTTTTATTTTTTAAAAACAAAAAACAGTATCTAGTCCAATTTTTTTATTGTACAGATAAAAGAAATTGGTCTCAAGATACAAATTATCTGTGTGTGTCTGTGTGTTTAAGTATTGAAAATAGGGATAAACGTATTTATCCAATATAATCCATCTGGAAAAGAAGAGCGGGTTTGGTTTTAGTGAAAAGTTGTGAGTTGTTTTATTTTTCCCTGAACCAAATAGCTATTTTTTATAAACTTCAAGCTTAGCTGTCACATTGCCTTTTGGCAAGACGCTTGATTTGAAGGTAGATGTACTCTGCAAATAGAGTATATCTATCACAGACTACTAATGCAGCAAAATGAAATCACACAAGTAATCTCTTCAGATAGATTCCAGTGAATCTTCTTGCTCATTTCAATCCAAATCAAATCTATATTAAAATATTAATGCAAGGATTAAACTATATAAGTACCAGGTCAGACTGGAGGAAGATTAAAGGGAATACAAGAATCAATCCTCAGGCATCAAGTTGTAACTTCACGGTATGAGCTCTTAAGATATAGCTATTTGCATAAACCAAAGTCACAAAGGAAAAAATGTTCTCAAAAGATACCAACATTAGTAATTCCCTGGGTTTATGTGCTGCACATAAAAATAACTATTTATTGTTAAATTTACATGGCTTTTGTTTAACATACTCATTTGATTTCATTTCTTGATTATTTCGGGTATTCATATAAATATTGGGTTAAAAGAATTTGAATAGTTAAGTACTTAAGAAGTTCAATTTCGAAAAGCCCAAGCTGTGAAAATATTATGTGAGATGATGTGAACAATTTAAAAAAACATCTGGGGCGACAGTTAGCCCATATAACGCCCTTGTACACAGTGGAGAAAGCTGCATCCTCCAGGTGGACACGACCACATGGTCTGGCAAGCCTGTTCTCTGGGCAAGTTGGGGGAAAAACCCAAAAACAAACAAATGAAAAAACAGCATGGCTATGATGAAGGTGGAGGGAAAAGGGGCCTCTTTTAATCGTGGTCCTGAGGTTTTAAGAGGAATATGTCTGTGAGTAGTGAAACTGCCTTTGCAAAAATTAAAACGGTGAGAAAATTATGACAGTGAAAGAGATCTGATCTAACTGACTCCATCTTGCTTCTCACTTCCAAGCTGCCTTTGTTCATTTCTGAGACTAGGCCAAACTAACTTGGTGAGAAATTTAGTTTATACTTTAACTTTGAAACAAACGTGACAAAAGTCCTTTCCTGAAACAAAACCCCTTTTAGCCTGGGGACCAGATTGCTTTTGTAAGACTAACAAATTGGCCACAAGATTAGAACTTATGATTTAGGAGTCATACAGCCAAAGGTCTCAAGATAAAACTTCTCCAATTGCTCCTGGGGATAACATCACTATTGTAAAACCTAAGATTGGTGCTCGAGACATTTTTTTCAGATCCTGCCATTCTGATGCACCAGATGGCACCACCTAGACTGGTAATTTGGCCCAATCAGGAACAGAAGACAACAGAACAGGGACAGAAGACAACAGAACAGGGACAGAAGACAACAGAGAGAGCCCACCAAAAGCCCCAATGATTTCATCCATGGCCCAACCAATCAGCACTCCCCACTCCTGCCAAATTATCCTTAAAAAACCTCAGTCTCCACATTTTCGGGGGGAGACTGATTTGAGTAACAAAACTCCGGTTTCTCATTTAGCTGGCCCTGCGTGAAATACATTCTTTCTCTGTTGCAATTCCCGTGTCTAGATAAATAGGCTCTATCTGGGCAGTGGGCAAGGGTAATCCTTTGGGCAGCTACAGTGGCAGAGGCAGAAATGGATTGCACAAAGCTTAACCAGAAATTCCCATCACTGGCTTGCTGACAGTGTGAATTCTGTATCTATCCTCAACCTAGTCCCCTTTCCAGTCTTGTTCCCCCTTTCACCCCCACACTAACTATATTATCTTGTTTCTTTAATGCTCTGTTTTTTCAGTTTCTCAACACAGTTTTAGAACTTTCTGTTCTCTTTCTAAATGCTGATTATTTTACTTTATTTTCTGTTTCCATTTCAGTTAACTTCACCTGTTCATTCTATAGGCTTCTTGCTTTTTTTTCATTTTAATCTTTCTTCTTTTAAATTTTTGTTTCTAAAATATTTGAAAAAAATTCCATTTTAACTCCAGATAAAACACTTAGAACTTTCTAATTCATGCTTGATTTGATTCTTAAAGTTTAACTTTTTAATATTACTGGGTTTTAAATTGTATTAAAAATTTTACTCCATTAAATTGTCTGTTACCTTGTCCTTAAACTTATCTTTAGTCTCTTTAGCCATTCACCTTCCCTTAGTCACCCTACTTTAATTTTCTTTTTTTATTTTTTACTCCCCTCCCCTTTAATAATTTTTAAAGTGACCTTTAGAATGTTTAGCCAAAGAACTGGTAAAAATGCAGACATTCCTCACCCCAGACAGGAGCTATGTTGGAGCTCTCCCACCACTGTCTTTGCAGCTTCCCCTTGCTTTCCCCTAATGGATTTCCTGGTCCACTTAAGGCTGGCTCTTCAAAAACCTCACCGGTGATACCCCATTGTTCCCACTGACTATAATTCTATTAGTGTGTCTGACACTTCTGATTTCCGGGAATAGTGTTTCTTCCTAAGTTCTCATACCGTGTGGTCTTTACCTAGGCAATATGCATTTAAAATCTATAGTCTTCAATACACTGTACGTGCTATTAACTTGGAGACAAACAGCCAAGAGAAAAAGTATGTGACAGCACTAATAATCACGCCAGAAACTTTATGCACTAGCCCTGTCTGGCAAGTCTTGCCCTTGGTAAAGAACCAAGTGGTGCTGACCTGCACATGGGAACTCAGAGAAAAGGAGCACGGGCCCCTTTTAATGCCCTTATCTCCAAGTTACTGTCATTTCTCTTCCAGTAGAGTATAAGTGGATCCTAATTTTTAGCACCTCTTAGAGCTCTTCCTAAATTCCTGGTTCTCATTATAATGCTCAAAGGGAATCTAATATTTAGAGCAGCTTTTTAAAAGTGACAATTATAAACCTGCTTGATGGTAACCTTGATTTGTTGGGATTTGTATTTAGCAATTTGAATCTGACTCGAATGTCATTACCTAAGAAGAAAAGCCCATTTTCTTAGACATGTACTTTGTTCCCCAGGGAAAGTTCATGTAGGGAGGATCCCTGTGCTGGGCTTCTCTTACCTCTAAAGAAATGGGCATCTGGGGTGGCCAGAGTCCCCGAAGCTCCATGGTTTGCATGCAGGCTGTTAGTGGAAGCACCCACAAAAAACACACTCTCCTCATCCAGATGTCTTGTGTTCTCACACCTTGAAGCTAGTTCCCTTTTCTCTTAATCTGCCTGGCAGTGTCTCATATGCAGTGATCCAAGAAAGGCAATTTCTACATTTAAATAGCTGACTGAATTTTCTTGTCTCTTTTCTCATGTATATGGCATATAGTATCAACTCAGTTTTAAGCTTCCTGAGAACAGGGGTGATGTTTTTTATCCTTTCTATCCTCATAAGAATCCAATTCATTAAGCTGTACTCAGTGAGTACATAAAATGTAGGCCTCATACCTGGGTGACGAAATAGTTTGTACAACAAACCCCCATGACACAAGTTTACCTAGGTAACAAACCGTACATGTACCCCTGAACTTGAAATACAAGTTAAAAAACAATGTTGCTGACCTCTTTTCTTTAGCCTTCATATTTTTAGATATTTTACTCTATATTATAAAAGTTAGTGAATAGTATCATTTGAGTGTCTTTCATGGTTTATAAATAAATTTTTGCTCTGCGATAAACAACCACAAAATGTCAGTGGCATACTACAGTAAACATGCATTTCTCATGCATCTGCAGGGTTCATCCATCCAAACTGGGCTTTCCTGGAGGGCTCTGCTCATTTTGGCTGTGCTCACTTAGGCAGCTGAGGCTTAGATGGTCTAGGCTAAACTTGGCTGATGAAACTCAGCCCCATGTATCTTTCATCTGATAGAAGCCAGCCTTCTCATGATGCCTGTAGATGTGCAAGAGAATAATCCCCAAGCACTACTCTTCAAGGCTTCATCTCTCTTAGCATCGTGTCCATCAAAGCTGGTATGTGGCTGAGCAGTTGTTTGGAAAAGAGTATGAGAGCAGGGAGGTGTGAGGAATCAGCGCCAAATGATGTCATCAACCACACATAGTGTGGAAGATAAGTGATTAGTGCTCTATGAAAAAATTGTGGATGTGCATTCAAGGAGAGTTGACTGTGATCACATAATGCCTTCTAATATTGTGCCCACTGACAACAACGTCACTGACTTGGTGAGACTGACTCCTTAAGCTTCCCCAATCAAGAAGGCCCCTTTCATCCCTTTCATTACATCACTTATTCATTAAGCCAAACACATACAGATTGCATTTCCTATTCCTATTCTTATGTACCTGCTTGAATCCTACTCACTCTTCTCCACTCTTCAAGGCACAGATCAAGGTCTATTATCCATAGGAAGTCTGCTTTGAGCTTCATGCTAAAATGTTTCCATGGATTTGTTAATGTCCCACTTCCCTTTGGATCTCCAGCATACTATTTACATATAAACTGTATGTTGTGTTACTCTAATCTCTATGTATTTGTCACTTTTTTTTTTTTTTTTTGAGACTGAATCTCGCTCTGTTGCCCAGGCTGGAGTGCAGTGGCGCAATCTCAGCTCACTGCAAACTCTGCCTCCCGGGTTCAAGAGATTCTCCTGCCTCAGCCTCCCAAGTAGCTGGGACTACAGGCGCACAACTATGCCCAGCTAATTTTTGTATTTTTAGTAGAGATGGGGTTTCGCTATGTTGGCCAGGCTGGTTTCGAACTCCTGACCTCAAGGGATCCACCTGCCTCTGCCTCCCAAAGTGCTGGGATTACAGGCATGAGTCACCATGCCCAGTTGTATGTGTCATTTTTATCTGCCGAGGCAGCATGCAGGCTCATAAAAGAAGACATGGGGACAACTCTAGCTTTAAAGACTGGAAATTTGACTTTTGGTGCTGACTCTGCCATTAGCTAATGAGGAAGCTGTTTTAATCTATAAATGGGAATTGCCTCTCTTACACTGAGGGGGTTAAGAAGGCCCTCCACTGTGTATCTTACATTTCTTTGCCGTTGTCCATAGCATTTCATTTAGCATACTGTTACACACAGAATATGTTCTTAATATATGCTTTTTGTTGGTTGGTAAAATGTGGAATGAGATTTATAAACTTGAATCCTATACTCATGCAAAGTTAGGATTGAATGAAGTGCAGGAAGTTTGTCTGTGGGGAAGACTGAGCTGGCCCAAAAATGTTCTAGTTATTTCAGTGATATTTTTATCTCTAATAATCACTTAAAGTCATAATAAACGTAGCCATTCCTCTCATAGGCTTGATTGTAATCTATTAAGCTTTGAAGTGCATAAAGATGCTATTGCATTTTTGCCAACAGATTTATGTTAAGTTGGTTAAAAAAATGGATAGTAGATCAATATATATGTCATATCAAAATCTGACCACAGTGGGGGACACTACAAAGTTACAGGAAAAACAATATGGATAATTAGATAATGTGGATAGGAACACTGTCATATTTTCCAAAAATTGAAAAAACAGAGAATTTCTTGATAGTTGTAGCTTTGGAAATTTCTAAGGTTGCTTGAAAGGGTAACAATAGCTGCTCATTTGACCTTTGATTCACTAAAGCTACCCATCAGGATTGGGAAAGTTTACCTTCTGTTGTCTGTCCTCTATTGAGAGTGTGCATTTTTCTTTCAACTATGCACTTTAGCAAGCTAAATATTATCATTGCATGTCAAAGATTGGTGGGGCTTGTTTCAGGATGGAAGAGTCTCATTCCAAACTATTCTTGCTTGGATTTTCCCCTTGCTCTGTTAGCAGGCTACACACCATTTTTGATTGTTTAGGCCCATGTGATGTGTGCAGCAAACGAGAGGTGACTTCTTATCTATAAGCAGAAGCTGCCTGATAAACAGCAGGGATGAATAATTTATAAGGTAGCAGTATGGAAAGTGGCATTTCACACTTCTTTCCATGTAAAATGTCACATGAATTCCAAACAGGCTAAACAGTTTAGTAGGAAACAGAAACCTAATATTGCTAGCAAGAGAAGGGAAAGAGAGGGTCTATAATGTGGCAATTATGATATTACTCAAAAAGAATTCTGATCCAAATATTGTTCTCCATTGATTAAATGTGAAAGCAAATTACAGTTTCTCAAATCAATATTAGGAAATAATTATTATACACATGGAAATAGCATCTGCAAGGCAAATATGCTTGGGTTTTATTCCACTCAATTTCAGTCAACTTACAGTAAATGAATCCTGAAAAACTGTATTTTTCATTTTCTAATCATGCAGTTAGCCCTCCATTAAAAGAGAGCTAAAAATTGGGGTTTGATAGATTATTATGCATCATATGGCATAGTTAACATTAGTCCACTTAATCAGAAAATCCAATCAAATTGGTTCTCTGAATTCGAATCATCAAGCCATTAGCAGCTCTTTATTACTAAAGATGGTTAGTAAAATTAAACTGAAACCATAGAAGCTCAAACTTGAAAGTGAGATTGCATTTTTATTCCATTTGATAATTAATATTTAGTAAGTTGATATTTTGGAAAGCTAAAAATTTAGAGTTACCTTATTGAATTCTTTACATTGTTACTTAATCTTGCTTATAGTGATGTAACATTTTTGAAATATATTTTAAAAACCTAGATTCCTCAAAGAAATCTGTTAAATAACTTTATATATGAAATATGATAGGGAACACTCTGGAGTATAGAAAAATATACTATTGCTTTTGTCTTTAAGGACCTATCTCTTGATCTGGGTGAAGGAGGTCACTGATGAATACATAAAAGAATTAGAGATAAGGAAATGAGTTATTGTCTGGTGCTAACCATTGCTCATTAGAAATTCAGAGAGAAGCAGCTAGGCCCAGTGGCTCACGCCTGTAATCCCAGCACTTTGGGAGGCTGAGGCGGGTGGATCACGAGGTCAGGAGATAGAGACCATCCTGGCTAACACAGTGAAACCCCATCTCTACCAAAAATACAAAAATACAAAAAAAAAAAAAATTAGCTGGGCATGGTGGCGTGCGCCTGTAGTCCCAGCTACTCTGGAGGCTGAGACGAGAGAATGGTGTGAACCCGGGAGGCGGAGCTTGCAGTGAGCTGAGATCGCGCCACTGCACTCCAGCCTGGGCGACAGAGTGAGACTCTGTCTCAGAAAAAAAAAAAAAGAAAGAAATTCAGAGAGAAGCAAGATCAGGCAGCTCTGGAACAGTCATGGAAGACTTGCTAAATAATCAGAAATTTGTGATTTTTCTCAACTCTTTCTTCTCCCTCACCAGTTGACCAATAATTTCAGATGACTTTGCTGCCCAAATAATTCTTCTGCTTCCATCTCCTTATTTCTTCTCCCACCATCCTGAAATATGGAAGTACAGTTCTAAAGAGTGGCCCTGAAACCGATCAGGAATTCTTCATGCATCTCAGTGCTCTTGCTTGGGCAGTCTTCCTAAATATTTCCCACGTGTACAAAGAGCACCTCCCAATCTAGCTCTTTAGTGCAATGCACAAAATCCTTCTTGAGGGGTGCCTGCCTTGTCCACGTTCACAGAGTCAGTAAGTGGTAGAGCCAGGACTCATGTCCATGTGGTTTGCTTCCAAAGCATATGTGTTTGTCCAAAATACCATATTGTAATCATACATGGATTTGTCTGCCTCCCATGATGAGACTGTAAGTTCCTTGAGGACAACTGGACTATGTCTTATTCATTTTCTACCTTCAGTGTCATGCCCTCCTAAGATACTCAAAAACTACATGTTACATAATTTTTGGAAAACTTGCATTTTGAAGATTGCAATGGTGGAAGACCTCATCAGGAGAACAGAGCCTGTGCCAGGTATAATGAGAGGTGATATTTAATAGGGAGGATTAGCTGCAGAAGTCTTAAAAAAGCTAAACAGATAAAAAAAGGGACAGGAAGGTGACCAAAAGTCAGCATCAACAGAAAACAGGACCAACCTTAGGACTGGGGCACAAGGGGAATATGGGGTTACCAGAGACGAGGAGACAGAGCTACCTGTGGTGAGCTATGATCACAGAAGGATAGACTGTCAGGAAGAAACAGGAGACATGAAGATACAGGTAATTCCAGAGATAGAGACTGATATGGTTTAATTCTGTGTCCCCACTCAAATCTCAACTTGAATTGTAATCTGAATTGTAACCCCCAGATGTAGAGAGAGGGACCTGGTGGGAGGTGATTGGATCATGGGGGCGGTTTTCCCAATGCTGTTCTCATGATAGTGGGTAAGTCTCATTAGCTCCAATGGCTTTACAAAGAGCAGTTTCCCATGCTCACTCCTCTCTGTCTGCTGCCACCTTGTGAAGAAGGTGCTTGCTTCTACTTTGCCTTCTGCCATGATCGTAAGTTTCCTGAGGCCTCCCCAGCCATGCTGAACTGTGAGTCAATTAAGCCTCTTTCCTTTATAAACTATCCAGTCTCAGGTAGTATATAGCAGTGTGAAAATGGACTAATACAGAGACAGTGCAAATACACATGCTGGTTTCTTTTTTTCCCACTGCTGTCTAGGCTCTCTGTTGACCAAACCCAAGGGAAAGCCACTTGTCAAAGTAGCCTGAGAAATGTCATTTGCAGAAGTAAGGAGTGGGGAAAAGGCAGGAAATGAATTATCCTGGATTGTGCCTGTATTAGTCCATTTTCACATTGCTGATAAAGACATACCCAAGACTGAGTGATTTACAAAAGAAAGAGAGGTTTAGTGGACTTACAGTTCCACGTGGCTGGGGAGGCCTCACAATTACGGTGGAAGGCAAGGAGAAGCAAGTCGTGTCTTATATGGATGGCAGCAGGGAAAAAGAGAGAGCTTGTGCAGGGAAACTCCACCTTATAAAACCATCAGATCTCATGAGACTTATTCATTATCACGAGAACAGCATGGGAAAGACCTGCCCTCATGATTCAGTTACCTCCCACCAGGTCCCTCTTACAACCTGTGGTAATTCAAGATGAGATTTGGGTGGGAGCACAGCCAAACCATCTCAGTGCCAGACAGGCACACAATAGGCAGAGGGGAAAACACTTAAGGGGCAAATAGTGGGCTCAAAGACATGGATGGAAACGTGCATTTGGGAGAATAGAGGCATATGTTTCAATAGGCAGGGAGAGGCCAATTTTGGAGCTATCTTTAAACCTAGGTGGAAAAGTTTATAGGCAATATCACTAAGTGTTTGGAAACAGAAAGCATTAAGTAAGCTTTTTAGTAGAATATGAAAATATCATGGATACAATAGACACTAGAGGCAAATTAGAATAGTTGCCAAGCACAGAATAAAATTCTAAGAATCAAGTAATAGAAAGTTGTGATATAATCTCTCACAACCTCATTCTTCTAAAGAGGCATTTTCTGAACTTACTTGATAATAAAATTCTCCTGGTGTTCCTGTTCAGCATGCAGACACACACCTACAATATGAGTTCTCCAGAAAAGAGTTTCTGTAATCTGTGCTACTATCAATAGTGCTAATGGTGATTTTTATGATCAGGCAAATTGAGGAAATGTTACCTAAAAGGGTTTATGTGAGAAAAATACCTGCTTTTTTCAACTGATCAGTATGTGCCACTAGCGATCACTTGCAGGACTTGGTGCAGAATGAAAATGTGGGGCCCCTTGCTCAAGTATTCAGAAAGTGATGTGATAATGGTACTGAAATATGAAGCTTCTTCCTTTCCTCTGCAGTCTCTCTTTATGTGTCATTGTATTTTTTATTTGCTTTTCGATGTTATAAGTAAAAAAATAACAATGTAAATTATCTGCCTGAATTGTATCATTCATCTTTATATTGTACAATGCCAATTTTAAATGCAAATATTAGGGCATTTAACTTGTGTGCAGAATCATTGACATGACACCATTTATATTTCATAGCTTACACATGTGTATGTATTTCTTTCTTACCAGACCAGTGGAAGTGCTGCACAAAACTAACTCAACTGTCTTTAATTCACGTCTTGATTAGCATTTACCAACACTTTCTGCCATTGACTTACTTATGAATAAGGCAGGACTGACAGGAAAAGGAAGTATGTGCCGTCCTGTCTTTCCCTTTTCTACTATGTGGTCATTGCCAACTAAGTGGGTGACTAATACAGGGAAATAAATGAGTGACAAATAACATGCTAGTGTTCCTTGGTTTTCCATGTATCTTAGAACATCATTGCCTCTTTCTGGATTGAAAGCAAGTTCTGGTTCAAATAGAAGGTGTGACCTCTCTGAGCTGTCTGTCCCCTGCTTATTGATAGACATAATATATGCTTTCCTTTTCTTTCCTTTGGATCTCTCTAAACTCCCAAACATCATATGTTCACCTGAGTTCTGTGCTCATGGAGCATTGCCCACACAGTGTGCAAATGGGGCAGCAAGGGTCTCTCTCTGCTCACATGGATGATGCTCCATTGTTTCGTTGGACTTCATGTGCAAAACGCAAGTTCAAAGATAATCATTATTTACAATTTCAGGAGGAGTACAGAAGAACTTCAAGTGTGGGCCCTTCTGTGTGATGGCACAGGTCCCATATCCATAAAGCTATCGTTGTGCCAGGGAGTTATTATTATCCTCATTTTGCAAATCAGGAAACTGAGGTTTAGAGAGGTCAAGTAATGTTCAAAGCCACTCACCTGGAAAGTGACAGACCTGGGGTTTGAATCAGACCATTGGTCTGCAAAGCTCATGTGCTAACATAAAATCTGCTTCTTCATTTCACCACACTCAGCCCCCTCGTTGCTATATTTAGACACATCTGAAAGCAGATGACATCGTTGTGGGTAGTTTGGTTCAGTGATTAATTAGTCACTCATAATCAATATGTGATTAATTTCCAAGTCCTGTTAAGAATGTAAACACACACCTACACAGTTTTCCAGAAAAAAAGCTTGCATAATCTGTGCTATATTGAAAGGGCTTTTAAAATTATTTAAGTAGAGACTATCTGCCCTGATAGTGGTATTTATTTAACTTGATCTCTTATTTCCACACAAAACCACTCCTATGCACTTGGTGCACTGAGGTATGAGAATAAAAATGGATTAGTTCATAAGGCACAATTTCTGCCCTTAGGCAGCTTAAATATGTTTGAAAAACCAACATTTCCCTTAGTTTAATTTCATCCTGTCACCTCCTTTGGCTTTTCTCACAGGTTTTGTTTCTCTTCATTTCTCCTTGGTGCCTACTGGGTGCCTTTTCTAGTTTCATGTTCTTTTCAACAGCAACTGCATGGCTGCTTCCATCACTTTGTCTCCTGCATATTGTTACGGTTTGTAAAACATTTGCTGACTAGGCCAGACATGGAGGCTCACGCCTGTAATCCTAGAACTTTGGGAGGCTGAGGTGGGCAGATCACGAGGTCAGAAGATTGAGACCATCCTGGCCACATGGTGAAACCCCGTCTCTACTAAAAATAGAAAAAATTAACCTGGTGTGGTGGTGGGCACCTGTAGTCCCAGCTACTCAGGAGGCTGAGGCAGGAGAATCGCTTGAACCTGGGAGGCGGAGCTTGCAGTGAGCCGAGATCGCACCACTGTACTCTAGTCTGAGTGACAGAGCAAGACTCTGTCTCAAAAAAAACAAACAAGCAAAAAACATTTGCTGACTAATCTGATTCTTCAAATTAAGGGTGATCGGATGTTTTCCTTTCCCCGGTCTTTGACACCTCCAACAAAGGTGAGGTGTGAATGATACTGGGGTGGATCTTCACCAAGGGCCCAGTGAATTTTCTCCTGTCAGGTGAACTCTCTGTGGCTTGCGTACAGTGATTATGCCAAGAGCAAGACTTGTTCTCCCTATTTAAAGAGGGAAAGTCATTTAAAATATTTAAGAAATGAGAAGCTGCTCAGAATACATTTCATTAAGGATGTACTTGGGGTGATTTTGAGTTGGCCGTGGGGAAGCAGTAAACAGTCACAGCTCTTAACCACCCCTTCTGAACAAAATCTTCTTTAGGACAGACAACATATCTCAAAGCACATCTAGTGTATTATCACACATCCAGTAAGCAATTCATTATAATGTTTTAAATGGCCATGGAGGGCAGCCCGAGGCACCAATGCTTTTGGAAAATATATTTTGCATATCTAATGAATGGGATCATAGCGAGTCTATAAAAATATTAGCCTTAAAGGAATCATTCCACTCATACTTTACTCTTAGCAATTATGCCTGAAACCACTCCAGTGATGAGAACTTTTTAGAAATGTGTAAGTGTCTAGAGATAATCAAGCAGGCTACTGTATTTATTACAAAAAGTTCACAACTTCCCCACATGAATATACCTGACTGCCAGTTAGTTCACTTAGCTGCTCTGATTAGTAGTTGTAAGCTAATCCTACCCTATTTTTATTTTTATTTTGTTTTTTTGAGATGGAGTCTCGCTCTGTTGCCAGGCTGGAGTACAGTGGTGCGATCTCGGCTCACTGCAAGCTCCACCTCCCGGGTTCAAGCAATTCTCCTGCCTCAGCCTCCCGAGTAGCTGGGATTACAGGCATGTACCACCAAGCCCGGCTAATTTTTGTGTTTTTAGTAGAGATGGGGTTTCACCATGTTGGCCAGGTTGGTCTCGAACTCCTGACCTCAAATGATCCACCTGCCTTGGCCTCCCAAGATGCTGGGATGACAGGTATAAGCCACTGCACCCAGCCAATCCTACCCTATTAATATGTGCTTGTAGTCACAGGGGGTTGTAGCCATGGGGAAAAGTGACTCATTTAATATATGTGTCATTAACTTCTGCTATAGGCAAGACAGTTTTAAATGATGACAGCTGGGAAGGGACTTAAAGACAGAGCATATGTTGACCTTGAGCAGCATAGCCACCCATCCCTGTTTACAAGATTTCTGGTTTGGGAGATTTTCAGTTTCAAAACATGAGAGGTTCTAGGAAAACCAGGAGGCATTGGTCACCCCACCTTTACTCAAAGAACTTACAGTTTAATTGGAAAGAGGTGCACACAAAATATGAGAAATAGAAAAGTACTATGAATTGCGAAAAAAGGGGAAATAGCTTTCCGGCAAAGGGATTCTGCATCAGGGGAATGCAAATCCCTTGCTCTACCTGGGGTCAGTGGGACAAGAGTTGAATGAATGGCATTTTGGTACGATGAAACTTGATGGAGTCCAGGCATTTCATTTGTCTTTTCCTAGATCTCCTGTGAAATGGCCAAAATGACAGCAAACTAAAAGAAATGTTATTACTGAAAACTAGGGAAAAGAGTCAATCATCTGAGAGAAAGTGCAAATAATTTCTGCTGGAAGAGAGCAATTGGAGGACAACTGAAGGAAGACGCTGAAGACTGTTTCACAAGGTCCCCTTCTGAGAAGATGATACAAACATAAAGCAAGTCCTGGCAGCACCCCATGGATATTTCCTTATTTGGAGTGGTGAAAGGAGGTGTGAGGGTCGACTGTGGGCAGAGAGCACAACACCCTCAGAATCACTTCTGCTGCTGCGGAGTCAAGATCAGCCCAGGGCAGATCCTCCAGGATGTCTGGAGCTTCCACCGTGGCGGAACCAGGCAGAGAGCTGGTGGTGAGCCAGGCATCCCTCTAAGCAGTGAGCCTTCCCTTGGTAAAGCAGAATTTCTTCCTGGGCCAAGCTCACACCTGTAATCCCAGCACTTTGGGAGGCTAAGGGGGGCAGATCACCTGAAGTCAGGAGTTTAAGACCACCCTGGGCAACATGGCAAAATCCCATCTCTACTAAAAATAAAAAATAAACCAGGTGTGTTGGCAGGTGCCTGTAATCCCAGCTACTTGGGAGGCTGAGGCAGGAGAATCGCTTGAACCCGGGAGGTGGAGCTTGCAGTGAGCTGCACTGTACTCCAGCCTAGGGGACAGAGCAAGACTTCATCTCAAAAAAAAAAAAAAAAAATAAATAAATAAAAAAGAAAAGAAAAGAAAAGAAAAGAATTTCTTTCTGGGCAAGCAGACTCCCAAGAAGCCTCAATCTGTGTACCTGTCATAGAGACCAGGACAAACAAATCTGGATACAGAAAACTGACCTCTGAGCCATACAGAGAAGAGATTGAACAGAATTAGCCTTGACTGATCGTGGTTATGATTCTTCCCCATTTCTTTTAGGCTGCTGGCTTTACTAAAAGGGCAAAGCAATTTTAAATTAAAACAGCAAGGATGACAAAAAATACCCCTTTTGAGCTTAAAATTTGAGAGGCGATTTCTAACAGCAAGCAGATGGATAGTGAGGAGACACAAGGACAGTCCTCCTACTCTATTTACACACAAGCATGAGGCTAGGAGAGACCTCTCCTCTCTCAAGGATGTGTAAATAGAAAACAACCAACAGGAGGCCTGTGAAAAGATTTTGCAGCTCAAAATAAGGAGAGGGACATAGTACTCAACATCCAGGAAAGCAGCTGGTTTGGAAGAGATTTATTACAGAAGATAAATTATATTAGGGCAATACCTGCTTTATGATCTCACTAAAATATAAGACAAGAGGAGTTTTTTTTTTTTAATAGAAGAAGTGAAAGATGACATGGAATCCTATGAGACTGAAGTGAAACAGGAGCTATCTGAAAACTAAAAACACACCAAAAGGAATCTAAAAGAAGTGAAATAATTTAAGAAAATTAAAAATGCAATTTTGGAATTTGCAACTGCATTTCATCATTAAAGAACAGAACCAACACTGCAGAATTTTTACTTACTGGCTAGAAAACTCACTTGAGGATCCTAACAGAACACAAAGAAAGTGGGTGGAGAAAAGAAACAGATCAGAGAGAAATAGCAGATAGAATACATTTGGAGTTTCAATATATATATAATCGATGTTTCTGAATAAAAGACTAAAACAAATGGAATTATTTGAAGATATGAAATAAGGAATTTTATGAGCTGAAGAAATACACAAGCTTCATATAAAAGAGATCAATGAGTATCTGGAAAAATTTATGAAACATGGGAAATGTTATGAAAAGAAACAAATTTCAGTTTTCCCCATTAACATTTGGAATTTCAACAATAAAATGGGAAAAATGCGAGAAGAATTCTCACAGAGTTCTGTAATGGTCCTGATAAAAAAAAATTTTAAAAATGAATAAAACTTTATACTTCTTAAAAGAGTTTATTAAGGATAGAGTTTATAGATAATATAAGATGACTCAAATAGACTCAAGAAGCAAGTGCCTATATACATAAGAATCTTTATGCATAATAACATAAAACTTGATAAAGTGATATGAAGAAATGAAGATTTAGTCCTTACTCTTAGATATAAAGATTCAGGATTGTATGAATATCAATTTTTCCCAAATTTAATGCAATTCCAACAAAAATATTAAAAATCTTAGAAATTTTTAAAAACTTGGCAAAATGGTTCTAAAATGTAAAATTATCAATGTCCAAAACAGCAAAAATATTTTGAAAAACAGGGATAATAAAAAGTGACTTAACTAGACTGTTAAAATGCTTAACATAGCTGACTAGATAGAGAAATCAATAAATGAAAATAGTAAAACCAGAAATAGGTACATACACAGAAGTTTATAGTGTATAATCCTGTTGGTATTAAAATCCATTGAATAAATATGAATTATTTATTAAATGTTGAGAGTTAACTATCAGGAAAATATAATGCTATTTATATCTTTACAGCATACAACAAAGTTAATTCTAGATGAATTACAACACTAACTATAAACAATCATACCAAAAATTAATGAATATAATATGGGAATAAATATTTCCATTCCGGAATGTGGATTTGACTATATGACGTATTAAAATCTTCTTTGTATTACAAAACATAGTAAGTTAAAGAACACAGTAATAAAATATTTAATGAACATATGAGGAACTGCTGAAATTCCCAAGTAAATCTTGAATGCTGTCTTAGAAAAACGTTTAATGAACACAAAGTTAATTTACAAAAAAGTACAATAATAATAATAATGGCCAAAATAACTAGAGGAATAACATTTTTATGTGACTATAATAAAACTTTAATTTTTAAATAGCATTTTTAAAATTAATAAATTTGGTAAATATTTAAAATGCTAAGAATTCTGGAGGACATGGTGAGAACTCATGTACAGTCTACAGAATTGTAAGTTTGCATAACGCTTCTGGAAGGGACTTTATAAAGTTATGTTAGTGTAATGATATTTCCATCATTATAACTGGATATAAGTATCTATATGTGATTATTTAAGGAATTTGTAATATGTGTTATCATAGAATATTATGCAGCCATGAAAGATGTATTTTTCAAGATGCTAATAGCTGAATTAATTGCTGTGAATTAAATCTATTTGTATATTTTCAAGATTTTCCGTATTTGATTTATATTATATACAATTATGTTATTTTGTAAAAACCAAAGAGTCTGCCCCACCACTGCTGATTCAGTAACGCAATATTTGCCACAAAAAGCAGCTTATAATTACTACTCAAGACAGTGGATTCTTATTGTCTTAGAAATACAACTTACTGTAACTTTGGAGGCAAACAATAATATAAAACTTGTAATTGCTATGTTTTCAGTCCAAGGTTTGAGCATGAGGTGTCTTTTATATAATTTCAGATTTGCTTGTTCTTATTATTAAGACTTATGAAAGTTTTTGAAGTAGAATATATATAAAATAAAGAAAAAATATAAAGAACATTTTATAAAAGAGCCTATAAAGAATTACTCCGCCTGGTCAGAAGAGGGAGCTTTTAGATTGCAAAAACAGTAAAATTTTAAGCACTCTATTATCAGAAGTAATATTATTTCAAGTCCTCGTATTGAATATTAATAAAAAAGTAGCCACAGAAACATTCCTTTATAATAACTTAAAAAACTTTTTGTTTCATGAAATATTGAGCTTACCTTTATTCTTCATTGAGAGCATGTAGAATCTCATTCTAACCACTGTCTTCTGATGCTTTGCACCTTTGACCTTTGTAAGTGTGGCTGATAAACCAGAAGGCTGCTGACCAGTTTCCACCTCCTGCTTTCCCTTTCCATCTTTGCAGGTCGCAGAGATGGCTACTGAGATAAGGGACAAGAGAGTGGAGAGCAAGGTGGCAACAACTAACCAACAACAAAATTAAAGATTTGTTACCTATTATTGAATAAAGGTACAGAGGCAAAGTTCTCTGACCAACATTGTTCATTAAAGATAATACTAGAAATATAAAAGTTGAAACTATCCATCTAATCTGAAGCCTTTTTTATGTCAATATTCAGATTTTAAAAGCTAGTATTTCAGTTACTAGTGCCTTTGTAAGCGATTCATAAACCTGACCGTGTTCATAGGTACGGCAGAAAATGAAGACCCAGGAGTGAGTTCTGTTATTATAAAAATCATGGCAGTTAGAAGTGTAACCCAGAGTGCAGAATGCAACAATAAGGAGGATAATTCTTTTTTAATTGGCATGGATCACACACCAGTTCCGCATTCAGTTAGTGGCTCTACATCTTGAAAGAGAAGTAGAAAATTTGAAGTGAGTTCATGACCTACTCATAAGTAACATTCTAATTTGGGAAACAAATTACGACAAACTCTATAAATAGGGTTAATTTTTTTCTTAGGTTTGTTACTTTAAAGAAAGGATTTGAAATGGTTACTCACCGTGTATAATACAGAGTATATGAAGGTTGATCGTATCCAGGGGTGGGACCAGATCCTTTCCATCCTGCAAGTGAAAAAAGAAAATAGTTATTTTCAGTGAATGCTGCAAAACACAACAGAAGTGAGTAACCCATGGAGTGTAGAAGTCCCCCATTCTTCTGTGTGAATCAGTGCTCATCTAAAGCCTGGACCTGAACAGCCTTGATGTGTCCTCTATTTGCACCCAGCCTGGTTTAGATGACTCTAAGCCTCTTTCTGAAGTTATGTGTGCTGTTGGCTTAAATTTGACAAAAATATTTGGTAGTGTCAAGGCACTAAGCCAAGTGACAAGGAGCATTGAAGTTTCATACAGTGTAAGGAAAGAGAAAGATCTGAGGGAGAAGGAACCTCAGTCATCCCATGAATAGAAGGAAAGTGGGGTGTTTGAGCAGAGAGAATATAGAGGGATATTATTCAAACCAGTAAGAGGAGAAGATATCCTGTCTCTATTCCTGTTGACTTTCTCCTTCTTATCACCAATCATTCATTTACGTTTACTGTCTGAAGAGGTGCAAATATTGTAATTTAAAAAGCAGATATTCCTTATAATAATATATTAAATGCTATATACCTGGAAACATTACTTTTAATGTTTTGTTTGTGTATTCTGTGGTCCCTAAATATGGTCACATTTCATACATGTGTACTCTCTAAATTTGTGATTTTAAACATTTATTTAAAAGCCCTATTTATTGATCACTGATCTTGTGCCAAACATTGGGTGAGGTGGTGATGGGTGAAAAGATGAATGAGGCACAGTCGTAGAAACTCATAGCCTCATAGGGGACTCAGAGAGGTCATCAGACGTTTAAAACCTGCTGAGAACTAAGTACAGGTTTCAGTGGTAAGATGCAAGGTGCTGCTGAGGCAGGGTTGGACCTAGAGATGGAAGAGGCACCGACAGTGACAGAGTTGGTCTTAAGCTTTAAAATGATCTCACCCTGAAAATAAAAATCTTTTTTGCTAGCTGGTCACCTGAATTCATTTGGTTTACCTTGTCTTTTTCCTGTAGTAGGATTTCACAGAGGATTTAACATGTAATGGTAAGAACTCAGAACTGAGTGCGAAGACTTGGTTTTGACTATCAGGGCGAATAAAAAACAGCCCCTTGGTTTTATTAGGTACTGGGATCCTCGTTTCTCATTGCAGTTGGTGGATTTTGTAATGTTTACATCTTTCAAGTTGTGAGTTGCCCTTTCCTGAATACTTGATATGTTCTACATGGCAAAGTCTGCCAGTCAAACGGCACAAAAAAAGGTGTGTTCTGCGGTTCCTTGTTAACATACATACAGCTTTTCGGAACACAAATAAGTTCAAAGTTGTGCAAAGCTGTAAGATGTTCCATGTTGCTCTAGGCATTAATACAAAGCGAAAGTTAGTTACAGTTTGCAACTGAATTAGTAGCAGTCTCTATTTATAATGCAACCCTACTTCAACACGTACATATATTTTTAAAGAAAGACTTAATATCCAATTATTTTTATAAGAAAGCTGGCTGGCTAACTCCAAGAAGTTTTATTTTCCAGTTAAATATTTTTTTTTTCTTCAGGGGAGATGGTTGTTATGACAGGATTCTTTTGCCTTATAGAAAGCCTTATGTAACAGATAAAGTAATTAGCTGTAGACCAAAGTAGTTTGTTCTGTGTGATTCTTTAACACCCCCTCAAAGCTACTCAAGCATGCTATTTCATTTAATTAAATCCACAAAAAGTCAACTGGAGCTCTCCGCTACATGAAACTTCTTGGAAGTATGAAGAAAGAACGTCACAGGAGGGCTTGTGTGTTCACCACAACCTCAGGACTGTCCCGGTGCTGGGCCTTGCTTTTCCTCAAGGGGCTTCCCAGTACAACTTGAAGCAGTCAGGGCCAGGATTGTGAAATCAGTCCATCTTCTTCACTGGTTATTTGCGGAAGCCCAATTTACCCTACTTTTACCCACATCCCTAGGCAAGTGAGTGCAAATAACTGAAATGACTCATGAAGTCTTTGAATGAATTGATTTTCTCTTTTTACTTGAAATCAAAAATAAGTGTTCTCTTTTTTCTCTGGCAAATTGCCTCCTATGCAGTTATAGCTGTGTATTTCTCCTGGGATTTACAGCATTTGAAAATCAGCACTTGAGAGACTCGTGCACCTGTGTGTCCATATATGGCTTCCTGTTTTGTCGCATCAGGCAGTTGCCTGCTATGTTCAGATTCAGGGCTTTTTGAGTGGGAGAGCCATGAATGAATGTCCCCTGGAAGGCTGCTGGTGAAGAGTGTCATGACTGTTCTGTTTGCAATAGAGTGTGTGTGTATCCTCATTTATCTTATGGAGAAAACAGGGTACTTGCTTTCCAGAGACCTTTCTAGGATTCCTCCGTAAAAACCTCCTGTGAAAATTCCAAATGGTTTGAAAGACCCTTGGACCCTCAGGAGCACAAAGCTGGACATCTTTGCAGATGATCTGAGCAACCCCATCTCTACTGTTGCAAAGTGCTGTTTATCTCCATTAGAATTTGAATCTCATGGTGGGTTTGTATTTGATAACTCCTTTTTATGATCACCTCAGTTCAGGACAGGGGATTGAGAAGTTGTATTTTCAGAATGAAATGAACCTGAGCAATGATCATTAACTTGGCATCGAGGAACAAGAATGTGACACCCACCTTAGGGTAAAGATAACAGTGCTCATATAGGAACAATGCCCTCTGTATTGGTTTCCTTGAGTTGATGTCACAGAGTTCCAGAAGCTGGGTGGTTTAAAACAGCAGAAAACTGAGTTGTTGAGAGGGGCACGCTCTGAGGGCTTTTGGGAAAACATGTTGCTAGCTCCTGGTGGTTGCTGGCAATTTTTAGCTTTCTTTGGTTTGTAGCCACATCACTCCAATCTCTGCCCCCATTGTCACATGGTATTTCTCTGTGTCTCTGTCTTCACATTGTCTTCCCTCTATGTATGCGTGTGTGTCCAAGTTTCCTTCTTATATGGACACCCGTCATTGGATTATGTCCCACCCTAATCCACGATGACTTAATCTTAACAGATTACATTTAACAAGACCTTTTTTAAATCAGGTCACATTCTGAGGCTCTGGGTGGAAAGCTTCTTCTGGAAGAAGTTTTTGGGGAACACTGTTTAACTCACTACATTTTTCTATGGCATCTTCATTTCCTTGCAGCAGCCTCACAGAAAGGCAAAACCAAATTTACAGGATCAGTTACTCAAATGGAAATCCGTCTTCAATATGATGTGACTGTACAGCCAGAGTTTTCCACGTGGTAGGTTGTAGCCTACAAATGAATATGGCTGCTTGAATGTGGCTGACTCTTTTGGGCTACTACTTAAAATTTTTCTAGTCATATTTTTGTAGTGCAAAATAGATTCCCGACATTTCCTGAAGTGCTTAGTGTAACTCCACACTAGAACATGTGCCTTCCCAAGTCCTGACAACTAAGTCAATTTCACAAACCGACAGCATCGTCCTGTGTTCTGATGCCCCCAGTGACCGCTGTTCATATCACAAACATTTGAAATTTATCCTCACTTGTCCCATAAACATACACAAGCACAAAGCCCTCAGCAGCAACTGAACAAAATGCTTTCATGAGAGAAGCCTAAAGGTCTGTCAGTTATTCTCCCTTTGCTGTGCTTATTCAGCATTGCTTCCCATGATCTAGTGAGGTAAGATATATTAACTGACACTCAAGGGCTAAAAAACAATAATAGAACTTAGCATTTTAATCTCCTACCTTTCCCTAGAGTTTCATAGCAACTTTTTGGATTCATTAGAAGTAGACATTTAGAATGTCAGCTTCCAGCAATACTTACTCTGTGGTTACAAGTCCCCTGTTTTATATTGGGAACGTAAGTATAAAGGGTAAAATATAACGGCATTTTAAATAAAGAACGGAAGAGACATACCCAAATGCCAGACATGACCAAAATGCTAAAAATCAGGATAGGTGGGTATATTAGGCCATTCTTTCATTGCTATAAAGAAATACCTGAGACTGGGTAACTTATAAAGAAAGAGATTTGATTGGCTCATGGTTCTGCAGGCTATATAGGAAGTATAGTAGCTTCTGCTTCTAGGGAGACCTCAGGAAACTTAGAATCATGATGGAGGGCAAAGGGGAAGCAGGCTTGTCTTATGTGGTCAGAGCAGGAGAAAGAGAGAGAGTGGGGAGATACCACACATATTTTAACTACCAGATCTCGCAAGAACTCACTCACAATACAGTATCAAGGAGGGACGTTGCTAAGCCATTTATGAAAACTCTGACCCCATGATCCAGTCACCTCCCATTAGGCCCCACCTCCAACACTGGAGATTGCAACTGAACGTGAGATTTGGATGGGGACACAGATCCACACCATATCAGTGAGCCAGTGATCAACTTCTGTTTGGCAGGCAGGACAAGCATGCTCTGTAGTGGATTAGTTCTCATGATTCCTAACACCTGAGGCAGCTCTTAATTCCTTCTTATTTGATTGTTTTTCTTATTGACATAGCCTCTTGGTCACATTCTATTTCTGGCTTCCTGATTCAGAAGATATAAAACACAAGCAGAAACTTAAAATTGTAGTATGTACATTTGTCCATTTGAGTGTGCCATTTTCCCTGCTCCGTGTTGCTGCTAATCTCCTCTGTCCTCATCAATTCCTGTCTTTCTCAAATAGTATTCTCAGTCTTCATTTGTGTGTAGATTTCTTGATTCCACTGTCGAACTGAAAGTTCAAATGAGTATGGGTAGACGATTATGTTTTCCTAAGCAGCCTGAGGATAGCATTTCTTATTCACAGTCTCTCTTGTTACTAATGAAAAGCCTCTTAATTATCTTCCTTTCGCGGCACTTCTCATCCTGGTTGTTTTCTCGTTGTCTTCAGCACTCTCCAGTTTCACTAAACTGGGTCTAAAATGTGTTAGATTCTGATTTTATATTCTGTCTGAGGGCTTGGTTTCTTTCATACATTTCTTAAGAATGTATGTCTTTATCTTAGTCATTTTCTTGTAGAATGTTATACTTCTCCTACTTTCTCTCTTCTCAGCTCAGGAACTCCTGCCAAATGTGTTTGAATTTTTAATTCTAACCTCCATGGCTGATAAGCAGCACTGTATGTTTTAAGACAAAAATGCCCACCCTACACCAAGGGGAGATTCTTAATTTGTTCTTTTTGAGTTATTGTCCATGCTGTGTTTATCTGTAACTACTCTTTTGGTATTGCTTAGATACTAGAGTCAGTGGTGATGTTAATTTTAGCCTCAAAAATGTAGAATGATCTGTGGACATGGACAGTGTCACAGTTACAGGCACAGAAAGCATTGTGAGGTTTTCAAATAGGCAAATATTTACATATATATGGTTATTTAAAAATGTATTTCTTATGTCAGTCCATGACTTGCCTATGTCACAATGGAATCTGGTGTAGGTTTTATTTCTTGACAGAAAGAAAGATTCTATCCTCATAGTGTTGAGTCTTTTGCAAGGACCTATGGATATAGGTGGTACCTACATGGGGACACATTGCCTAATACCACCCAGAATGGGTAGCAGAGTTCATAGTGAAGTTTCCATTGTGAGTGGCAGGTGGCAGGCTCTTCTGAGAAAGAACCTTCTAGATGCATATTGTGGGGAGCAGGTATGGGATAACCACTTGGAGTCTTGCTCATCCTCCTTGGATAATAAGTGGGTTCCTGAAGTCTGCATCTTCTCTGCTTTCTATTTCCTCTAGAAAGTTGTATAAAGAAATATAGACATATTGTGTATTACAGAGGAAGGCAGACTTCAGCTTAATTTTGAGGCACAGAAAAGGGAGTGTTCATTTATGTGTCGGAACTGTAAGCATCCATAGAAAGAAGATTCCCCCTCCTGAGAACCCAGCCTGCACCTTAATCAATTACGATTCTTGCCTTCACGTGCTGGCACTTCAGCAGCTTTGGTTCAGATTTTGACAATGACAGGGGATGTCATAGAAGAGGTGTGATTGGGTTCCCTGACTGGGATTTATTGTACAGCAGATTTTGTTTTATTTTGCTGGGAGAGAAGTAGCAAGGACTCTACCTACCTTGAAGGGGCAAATCCTCTTTGGGAAATTAGGAAGTGTTATGCTTGGGAGCCTCCTTCAGGAGTGGCAGTTTTCTGCTGCTTCTTCACTTCCCCGGGACAAACAAAATTTTCTTTGAGGCTGCCCAGGGACCTGTCTGGACACTCACCTTATGTCCATTTCTTCTGAAATCTGCCAGGAAATCCGGCCCAAGCTGCCTCCTGGGACCCAGAGGCCTCTCTACCCTTCCTCCTCCAGGCCCTGTGGAATTGTTCTATTCTCGTGGTGGGGGCTAGGGGGTGTAAGACCCCTCACTCTCCCCCTGCTTCTCCAGCATGCTCTTCCTGCTCTTCTTCTTTACTACTTCAGCACCTACCCCCCACCCCCGCTCCCCTCCCTTTACCTGCTCCACAAACCCTTTGGGTGCTCTAAGACCTCAGAGCAAAAGAGTCAGAAAAAAAAGGACAGTTTTTTATTTTTCTGCTTCCACCTGCCATGTAGCTTCCCTGAGGTATCACAGTGCATATAAAAAATGTTTTATAGGCCGGGTGCGGTGTCTCACGGCTGTAATCCCAGCACTTAGGGAGGCTGAGGTGGGCGGATCACCTGAGGTCAGGAGTTTGAGACCAGCCTGGCTAACACGGTGAAACCTCGTCTCTACCAAAAATACAAAAATTAGTCAGGCTTGGTGACACACACCTGTAGTCCAAGCTACTAGGGAGGCTGAAGTGGGAGGATCCCTTGAACCTGGGAGACAGAGGTTACAGTGAACTGATTGTACCACTGCACTCCAGCCTGAGTGACAGAGTGAGATTCCATCTCAAAAAAAAAAAAATGTTATCTAGTGATATTGATCATTAAAAATTTAAAAACCCCTCTAAAATTGTATAAACATTATATATTTCTGTGGGTGGTGTGTATGTGTGTGTGCAGGTGTGTGTGTACGTGTGTGTAGAGTACATGTGTTCAAAGAAATGATGCCTTACATTTACACTATGGTAAAGGTATGGGATAGGATGGCAATGGTGCGCTTATCCCCCAACATTTGCATTAAAATGAAATTTTGATCCATGCAGTTGCTCAATTCATTTTCTTAAAGAGGCCATACCTGATCCAATAATATCAATACTACAATAAATACCTCTGAAATGACACAGGGAGAACCTGGTTAGTAGGTGAGGGAAGCATCACAATTTCCAATAGCTCACCGTTACTTTTACATCAGCCAAATTAAGGAGAAATAGCAGTTATGAGTGAAAATGAAGAGATATAATTAGAAAGGTTTTTATCCCTGTGCTTTCTCATGCCCTGCAATTGGCCATACCCGGGTGCTACCTTTTGTAGGAATGCATGTAACATTGTTTCCAATGACATTCTGGCTTAAGGGAAGGAAGGGAATACTAGCAATTTGTCAACAGAGTTAGCCTTTGAGATTTCTACTTCTACAAGCTGAAGCCCTGACTGGCACCTGAACTTTAGAAGGTTTATTTAATGCTACAGAACCTCAGCATTTTCAGGTTACCCTTCAATTCAGAAGTGTTGTGTATATTTTCTCCAGTGATCCATTGCGCACCTCTGCTTAGCCTCTGAATCCCCTTGCTCTTGAGGTTAGCTTCTCCCAGCTTGTTTCTGTAAACCTGGGCATGTGTGCTATGCCTGGAAGCCTGGACGTAGGTTGGCTGAGACCATGCCTACACTCTGGCTTTCCTGGCAACAACGTCTTTACTCCACACCTGCTCCTGGCTGTTTCACTCATTTCCACCTTTACAAACTTAGATCTATTTTGTCACCACCTAGAAACTTCTGGTTCCAATAACAAATGTTCGAAGATGCCCTCTCCCTCTGCCCATTCCTCTTTCTGTCATTCATACCCCCTTCCTCCATTGTCATCTGGAGTTTCTGGGTTCTATCATGACACTTGCAAAATGCCTCTGCTGCCCCAATATATAAATAACACTAATTTGTCATTTGAATCAATGCTGCCTTGTCAGTGTTCTGATAATTAACCCATGGGCTGGCATCCCGTGTGTGTGTCTCTGGAATGAGAACACACGGACCCAAGTAGGGTCATGATGCTTCCAGTGAGTCAAGGAGCAGAAAAATGATGCAGGAACAACTGGGATTATACCAGCAAGCAGAATAAGAAAAGAAAAATGAAACACAACTTTGTTTCATTCTTTGTGTTCCTGATTGTGGCTCAGGTGGCAAACTTGCCAACTGCACTGTTTATGTACTCAGAAGAAATGAAAACTCCTGGTTACCTTGGAGGATGATACATGAAGAAAAAATCTTGAAAGCTAGTGAGCAAATTGCTGTTTACAGATAGTGACATTTTGGCTAAGAAATAGGGTATAATTGATGTGCACCAATTCCGGGCCTGGCCCATAAAATATTTTTCAAAATGCTCTTCTCAATCTCATTTTCTCATCTCTGCATGGCAGAAAGAGAAGACATTCAAAATGGTGGAGCCCCATGGAGAAAAGAGCTCAGATCCCTGAGTCATCACTGAAATTAACAGTCTTTGGTGGAGGTGAAGACAGATTCATTGCAAATGGACCTGGCTTAGAAGTGCCTAACCTCGATTATTCTGGGCTCATATTCTGGGTCAGAGAAACAGACAAGTAATAGAATGCTTGGTAGAGGCCCTGTGCTACGAAACACTGGGGACATCTGCAGGAGAGAGAATGTGAAGGAGTAAGGAGGAGGACTGTGACCTATGATATGTGCTTCCCATAAAGGTGATAAATAAATACTGGTGATTCAGCATAGTGTCGAGGAAAGAGAAAAACTGAAGGGAACTCTCTGAAATCCTTCAAGCTTCAGATGCTGGATTGATGATGGCTGCGTACCGAAGGCATTGGGATAGATGCGCACGGAGGAAGCATTGGCTTTTGCCTACTGCATTTTTGACTGATGAAAATGAATGGAAAAAAGTCCTCTGCACGTGTGTTCCAGGAGACATGGTGGTGGAGGATTTAGAGAATAGAAACCAGGCTTGCCCAAGTACAGAAATATACTGCATTCTCCATGACATTGGAGATACAAAAGAACTTTGGATTCTCATGTTTATGTTAATTTGGCCAGAAGAAGAGGCATGTGGTCAATGTATCTTATAGGGTAGAGTCAGAGGATTGAAATCCACCTTCTGGAGGGAGGATTAAAGGTCGGTGAGGCCCTACCACCTGAGACCTGTCCATAATATCCAAGGCCATGGGGATGACAATAGGCTGGTTCTACATCTCCATGAGCAGGGTTCTCCAGAACAGGCTCAGGCCACTGAAGGTGGCTTTACCAATTATTCTGCTGTAACTACGGAGAGAATGAGCACAAGCAGGGGAGCTGAGACAAGGCAGGCAAACAACCTCTAAAAATCTACAATTGGTGATTGGTGTGCTACTGATTAAGGTAAAGGCATAGAATTATACATCCAGGTTTCTATTACTTATAGCAGAGCCTCAGACCCAGGTTGAGAGACCACTGGCCTTAAGAAAAAAAATGGGGTTGCTGATTTCTGGATAATAATCCAACTCTACAAATTGAAGAAGCAACATACCCTCTTTGTTAAAGTTGAAGGAAGGGTAAGATTTTCCTGGAAAATTGCCAGCATGCTAAGAACTTGCTTAAATCTATAAAGGAAGCTAAGGATGGCTTGGGGTGCTTGGAAAATGAGAGAGAAGGGGAATCATAAAAGAAAGAAATGAAACACATGAGTATTATGGGTTAGCATGATAAGTTGACTGTGGTCCATTCGCCCTCCTCAGGTGGGTGCACAGAGAGAAGGAAAGATGAAAACTCAGGTCAGAGAAGTAGGTAACTATGCTAGTTCAATCTAACCACAAGTGCTACTGCTGTTTTGGAGCCAAGGACAGTATATTCCCATTCCTTGGTCACAGAAGGCCTCTTACAGTTGTCTCCCAGGACTAATAAATTAGAACCAGATGAACAAATGTGAGGTGATAAGAAAATAAAGGGTGAAACAAACAAGAATTGAGAAACAACTCCTTATCTGTGCTTACGTATACAGCCCCTAGGGTGGAGGTCAAGAAAGTCACATCCACAATCTTATAGTGTTAGGTGTGTGGTAGACACTGTCACTGAGGAACCAGCCCCGAATGAGTGTACAGTTGGCCCCAATACATACTTTGGTTATATATTTTTTCACCTATCCATCTGTGTAAAAATATATAGGGTAGATCCTTGGCAAAGACTGCAAAGTATTTATACAATGGAGGATGGAACCTGGAGAAAAAGAAAGAAACATAATACATTTAGTGCTATTTTCCCCATTCAGGGGATTAAAAACTAACTTTTATTTCTTTTCCCATTTATGTGGAGGGGGAGAAAGCTCTGCCTAAAACTCATCTAGAATATGTTGCATCACATCAATCTCCCTTACCCCAACATTTGAAAAATCACTGCTGTAGATGTGTGAAATGGATTTGTAGAAGAGTAATATTTCATTTAGGATTTGAGAAAAATGTATTTGATCCTATGGGAGGTACTCTGATGAGTAATTTAAGAGACGAACATTAGCAAGTAGGCTAACAGGGTCTTGAAACAGGGACAGCAATACAAAGTTGTTTAACTGGGGTCAGTGCATAGGAAACAGACCTCAAGAGGGTTCCCATTAGTGAAAGAGTATGATAGCTTGTCATGTTAGGAACCGCCTGTAATGCAAGACGGTGTGAAAGGTTGGAGAAATTAAGTGGAAAAGACCATGATTCTTACTGATCAGGACAGCTTTGGTCAGAAGGCACCTGTCTCATTAGTAGTAGAAATAGGAATTACAATTGGAACTAACAACAAATTTGTGTTTCGTGTGATAAAGCATGTGAATATTTGAGTAATTAAATGAAACCCTTCTAATTTACTTATTTACATATTGAGCCATCTATTCACTGTCATCATCGGCCTCATCGTCATCATCATGATCGTGCCTTCTATGTATTCAGTGTCTACCAGTTTGGAAAGTGTACTGGATATGCTGGGAAGTTTTTTATCTATTACTTCATTAATCTTAACAACAACTCTGGTAGACATAATTATTACTAATGCTCAGAAATATATTGTTTTTTTTTCCTGCCACATGGAATACTGCAATTCCTAGACTCCCTGTGGTTGGATGTAGCCATTTACTTTGTTCCAGCCATTGGACATGGAAGAGGTTTGATGTGCACCGCCTTCAGGCTAAAGCACTCAATTAATTGCCAGTGCAAGACTCTCCACTCCAAGCTTGTCTAACCTGTGGCCTGTGGGCCGCATGTGGCCCAGGATAGCTTTGAATGCAGCCCAACACAAAATTGTAAACTTTCTGAAATCATTATGAGTTTTTTTCTGCAATTTTTTTTTTTAGCTCATCAGCTATCGTTAGTGTATTTTATGTGTGGCCCAAGACAATTCTTCTTCCAATGTGGCCCATGGAAGCCAAAAGATTGGACACCCCTGTTCTACTCCATCTTCTCCTGGACATCTAAAAGGGAGCTTTGTATTGAGATAGTAGAGTCAGAATTATTAGGTATCTTGGATCCCTGAGAGGCCTTCTGGTCCCACAGAAGACTTTGCATGAATAAGAAATAAAATTTTATTGTGTAAAGCCACTGAGTGAAGGATTGTTTGTTATCGTAGCATAACCTAACCTCTCCTTACTCTGCAAAGAATATCTGCTTATTAGTTGCATTTTACTGAGAAAACTGAGGCTTGGAGCAGTAACATACCTTAAGCTGGTACTGGACATTCAGTTCAGCTGGAGTATAAGCCTGTCTATTTCTGTCTGTACAACTGGATGATAGTAAAACAGTTTGAACAATGTAACCAGCTAACTGGGTTCTACTAGACTGACAGTACTATAGAGGAATAGTAGCATAGAAAGGTAAATTGGAAAGACTTTGGGGGTATAAATGGGACATTTTTTGAAGAAGAAATGCTTGAGATTTTTTTATGGTGACCTACAAAGATACCGGCACAGAGGACTTAGGGACCTCCTTTTTGGAAGTGACTTAGCCTTGTCTAGACATTTACCTGTATCTGTGTCCATATTTCAGATAATTTTTTTTTGCACGAGTTATTTAGAAGTTTAAAAAGATCTCTGCTGCTAAGTAAGAAATGCAGAATAAAATAAACAATGAAAGAGGCTTTGCTTTGGCCTGACAGAAACACTGGCTGGTTCATTCATGCTACACTTGGAAAACATTAGGAAAAACTAAGCCATTATTACCTGTGGCAAAACACTTTGCTGTGGATGGACGCACTGCTAATGACCTCGCAGCAGGAAGTATGACTCCGAAAGCACTTCTCCGTTTCCAATGCAGGGTGACTGGGGTGTTTTTCTACATCCTGATTAGTGCTTTAGAATCTCTGTGTGGTGCTTTCTGAGAACAGAGTGGGTCTCTGTCTTGTTAAATGTTGCAAGGATGGATGATTGACAATCATGGATCAAATAAGCACTCAGTAATCCATCAGAGGAAAGACTCTGTGAGAAAAAATAGATGACAAACTACCTTCAAATATATAGTTTGCATACTTTAACATTTATTTCATCAGGATGGTTGCCTTATTGTGACATACCATGTTTTTCCATTTCCTCCCTTCGGAATGAGTAGCAGAACTTGCAGCTCTTCCTCCTTCAAGACCAGCTGTCAGTGTGAGATAGGGATTAAGGCAGGGCATTTTCATGATGAGACTGTAAATCTCTTGGTGGAGAGCATTTGACCTTACTCACCTCTGTACGCCCAGATTCCAGCCTAATACGTGGCACACAGTAGGTTCTCAGCCAACACTGGGGGAGAGCATGAGGACAGCAGAAGCTTCTGAATGCAGCTCAAATGGAAAATAAGTTCCCTGATACCCTGTCATTTTTGGTGTTTCAAATGTGAATTCTTATTTATAGGATAGTAAGGAAAATACATAATCATAATATTTTAAAACAGAATATGAAAAGACTAAGTCAGCTGGTAGATTCCAAAGTAGAACACAAGTGTCTTAAACTCTAGCCCTGTTACCATGTGATGCTGCCTGGAGGCGGCAGACCTTAGGGTGGGAGTAGAACCAGGTGGTGGATGGCTGGGTTCCTGCCCTCTCTGGATGGCTTTCTGGTCTCTCAATATGCCTGAGTCAAGTCCTCCAAGCTCCTTCAGGAAAGTGTTAGGGAAGCAATGTGTTTCCACGCCAGGTTTCCTAAGGATTATGAGAAGCTGGCTTTAATACTTTTTAATAGTAAAATTTAATTAAACTAAATGTACCTCTGGGAAGAATAATGTATGCAAACTTATCACAAAATCAAGGACCATGGTGAGAAAAACTGAGAGCTTAATGTGGATGAATTCCAAAATATTTGGCTTAAGCAACAAAACCAATTCATTCTATATTTCCCCTTAATATGTTGTGTGGATCTTTTAACAGTTGGTTGTTTAATAATAGTAATCTTCAAGCTTATTTCTCGGATCAGCATGCATGCGACAGTCCTTCATTCTCAGTAAACACTGTGTGATACAATCAGCCTGCTGCAGATGCTCCTTATTCTATTACTGCGGCATAATCATTTGGGGAAATCTGTGAAACTAATGCAAAATCTCATAAAGCTATTCAGAAATATGGATTGAAAATGGAAGACTGGAAAAATAGCTTGTCATAGCCCATTAGCGACTACACACTGAGATTTAAGAAACTATTTTTCAAACGTTTCCATTTTGCACATTGCTCAAAAAAAAAAAATCCTACCTTGTTTGTTCCTGAAGAACAATGGGAACATCTATCATAGGATGTTAAGGCAGATTTACCAGGAAAATATTCATATTTCCATTGGAATAAAATATGTGGACTTGATTTAAGATTAGCATATGCATTTTTCTCAAAGATAAACACTATTTCTGGTGTTTATTTTTATTGAGAACAGAGGACAATAATGTAATACAATTTAGTGGTATGATCTTGTTGATCTTGATGAGCAAGATTCTATACTTACGGATTGGCCAGCATTTTATCAGACTGGCTATTAATTCTTCTATTTCTCCTCTTTCTTCATTGTTTTATAAATATTTATTACAAATCTTGCCTATCTTCAACCTGCTCTAACCTGGGTGTCTTTCTCTAATCATTGATCTCTCTTTACAGAAAGAATCTTTTCTATTTTACTTCATAATCAATGACTTTTGGGTTTTCATTTGGACACATTATTCCCCCTACTGAGATGCCAGCAATTTTACTGGGTTTTTCTCAAT
The DNA here is from genome assembly GCF_006542625.1 of Nomascus leucogenys. Classification (NCBI taxonomy): domain Eukaryota; kingdom Metazoa; phylum Chordata; class Mammalia; order Primates; family Hylobatidae; genus Nomascus; species Nomascus leucogenys. The sequence goes on along the minus strand of NC_044384.1, from coordinate 15,678,980 downwards.
TCCTTGTTTAGAAAACAATAGTTCTCCCCACCCCCATACTCCAGGAAGGAAAAGAAGTAATAGTTACTGTGAGCCTATTCCTATATCCTGAGCCTTCTACTGAGAGCTATCATGACAATTTCTTATATTTTATAGGTTGGAAACTGACAGTAAGAGGTGTTAAACAACTTTTCTAAGGTTATACATTGAGTATATTGCAGAGTTTGCATTCAGAGAAAGCCATGTTATTCTGACACTCAAACTCCTGGTCTTTCCGCTCTTGCACGGTATTCTAGAATTAACTACTCCCTACACTAGGCAGAGACAGCACAAGCGTGGGCTATAGTCAGAGGGACCAGGGAACTACACTTCACTCTGCCACTTACTGCCTTAGCAATTTACTTAGTTTTCTAGTGAAAATGATACTTAGCTTTCCAATTTAAAATAAAAACCTAGCAGATAATGCAGCACAATGCTTATGTCTGAGTAAAAAGCAGAAAAAGAGATTATTATCATTATTACCCCAAGAGGAGTAGTTGCATATTTATCCTGGAAAAGAGCTATAAATTATTTAATTATTTTCCTTGATTTGACTATTTCTTTCAAGTTCAAAATTTCTGCCCTCCAAGCTCCTGCCCCCTGCACCTTTCCCCAGGTGGCTTGCACATAATGGAAGGTAAGAACTTATAAGACTTAGAAGACCCACAGGCTTAGACCCTAAGTTAGTTACACTGCCCATAAGCGTGAGGAGACACGCTTTCTGCTCTCTTCCCAGTTTCAGGGAAAGGTGTAAGTGCTGTATTTGGGCTGTATTACCCGAAAGACCTTGTTTCACCTGCAGGGAAAGGATGGCCAGTAATACTCAACCTCAGCAGTAGACCCAAATGTGTAGGGCAGATGTATAGAGAAGAGATCAATAACCTTGATCTTTGCTGCTGGGCGACCACCCAGTCGTGGGTAGGAAGAGGCCACCGTTTTCCATAATGTTTCTTTGGAGGCTGACTCTGCAGGCTCTCTAAAGCACACCGAAACTTGAAATTCTCTCAAATATCACGAATAATTATTTATAAAATCTTAAGCAGAGATTCATGACATTTATGGGAAGCACATAAAAATGAAAGAAAATGGCCGGGCGCGGTGGCTCACGCCTGTAATCCCAGCACATTGGGAGGCCGAGGCGGGCAGATCCCAAGGTCAGGAGATCAAGATGATCCTGGCTAACCCGGCGAAACCCCGTCTCTACTGAAAATACAAAAAAATTAGCCGGGCGTGGTGGCGGGCGCCTGCAGTCCCAGCTCCTCGGGAGGCTGAGGCAGGAGAATGGCGTGAACCCGGGAGGCAGAGCTTGCAGTGAGCCAGATTCGCCACTGCACTCCAGCCTGGGCGACAGAGCGAGACTCCGTCTCAAAAAAAAAAAAAAAAAAAAAGAAAATATAACGTTCAGGGTTCTAAAGTGCAAACTTTCCAGAGAGGTTCTCCCTGCCTGTATATTTAGGAATGTCTTCTGAATTCTACTTTGGGGGAGGAGACAGGTGCCTCAATTCCTTTCTCCAAGCCCTTAACCAGAGGATTGCTGGATGGGACTAAGTGGACATTCCGGGTGTGCTATGAGTCAGGAGGATTCTGGTTTGACTGAAGACATTTACACTCTATGTCTATACTGGAACTTTCTGATATCTCCTTTGGTACTTATTCATAAAAATATTCATTTATTTTATGGGTTTTGTTTGTTTGTTTGTTTGAGCTGGAGTCTCCCTCTATCACCCAGGCTAGAGTGCAAGGCCACGATCTCAGCTCACTTCAACCTCCGCCTCCTGGGTTCAAGTGATTCTCCTGCCTTAGCCTCCAGAGTAGCTGAGATTACAGGTGCATGCAACCACACCCAGGTAATTTTTGTATTTTTAGTAGAGATGGAGTTTTGCCATGTTGGCCAGGCTGGTCTCGAACTCCTGACCTCAGATGATCCACCTGCCTCGGCCTCCCAAAGTGCTGGGATTACAGGCATGAGCCATTGCTCCTGGCCTATTTTATGTTTTTTTGAAAATGAGCTTGTGCATAAAGATAGTGAGTGTTGTGATGATCATAAAAGAAAATATACATAAAGAGGTAAAAAGCCTGAAAACTTTCTGAGAGCTTCTACACACCCTTCTCCCTTCTCCTCCCACCCTCCTCCATGCAGGGCTGGGGTGATGCACCCATTTGTCATCAGCCCTCTGGGATGCTTTAGTGCCACCATTGGTTTTGAAAGAACACACCAGGGAAAGGGAAAGCCGTGTGCTGAAATTTAGGGGAGGCTCTGAAGACTACACTCATCTCCACCTTATCTTCAACCCAAATTGTCTGCCTTGTTCACATTTCATTAGCACTAATTTCTAGAGGGCTTGTCTAGTGAGTTAGATATTTTGTTCCCAAATGTCCACTGTACATATGCAGGCATCCTTAGAAGGATGACACAATAATCTACCATGAGCCTTCCATTAGGGCATGAACACAGAGTTGATGGCATCAGGCAACCCACTGAGAACACAAGTGAGGTGCATGAGGCAAGGAAGCCTCACTGAGGAACAAAATTAGGTTTTCCAGCCTGAGGACTTTGCAAAAAAGGAGGAAAATGGGGTAGGAATGATTTGCAGGTGCATTTGTGTGTGGGGAGGCTGCCTATGGGGGTAAGGTAGGAGGGGGAACATGAGGGCGTCCGATGGGACAGTGGAATGAGAACCCAAAGACACATTTTATGTACTAAGATATTATAGAACATTTTGAAGTGTGAGGGAGCCCAGGTTCTCTCTTTAAAATTCCTTTATGATGAGTCTGTTCAAGGAGGCCTCAATGTTCCTCTCAGCTTTTCTAAACTTTAGACGGTTCTTCATACCTCTAGGATCCTTGCCTTCCTTTTTTTAAATAAATATTTACTTTTAAAAAATTGCAATTTTAAATTCTTCCTCTATGTCTTGGAGTTGAAAATCTTATTAAAAGCTTCTTGCCAGTTTTGCAACTCAGAACTGTCTTTCTCAAGGATCTGGGAGTCATCTCTTTGAAAAGAAATAATCAAAAAAGATAGCATCCCTATCTCCCAGTTTCTACGGGAGGATAGGAGCCTAACATTTTCCAAGTTGTAAAACTGCCTCCTGTCCTGAAGATAGGAGGAAATGTACTTTTCCACTGGGTAAGGCCAATAAGCCAACAGATGCCCTAAAATGCCTCCTCCATCCCCAATCTTAGCTCTTAAAAGCTCTCCAGCCATTTTTTACCAGTGGAGTTAAGACTGAGTTCTGGTGCCCTTTCCATTATTGCGACAGCCTTAAAGTCTTCCTTGCCTGTGTGATTTTGTGTGCTACAATTTTTTTAAGCCCTAAAGGAATTTGCTTTTTGATAAGAATTCATTAACAAAAAGTGGGCCTCAGGATGAATCAGTTTACAACATACAGAATTAACATTAAAATGAGATAAGTAACTTTTATAGAAATATTGACCAGAGAATGTCCTTTCAAATGTTTTTCCTCCTAGCATGACAAAAAGTTTTAGTTTGTAAAAATTATGTTATGTTTGCTCCTAAAGTTTTAAGAACATATTAATTGCATAAACTATACTCCTATATAAACATCTTAAGAATATTTATTTCATAAGATTGACATTAACTGTTGAGTTCCTCTGTTTCTGCAAACATGTTAGTTCACATGCAGTTTTATTTGATGCTACACAACATGTATATCAATTGTCACTTTCTTTTCATGTTTCTTTTCTTTTCCTTTTTTTCCGGCTTTATTTTGGTATAATTGACAAACACTGTATATATTTACAGTGTACTATGTGATGATGCTTTGACATGTGCAGACATTGTGAGAGGATTGCCATGATCAAGCTAATTAACATTGCCTTCACTTCACAGAGTTATCATTTTTTTGAAAATTTTACAAAATTATTGCAATCTTTGCTTTGACAGTCCAATGAAAATGCTGGCCCTTGTTTCTTACACACTTTCTTGGACAACAAAAAGTGCTAAACTTACCAGCTGCCTTAGGTTTACCACTGGCCTTCCATGGAAAGAGTCCTGGGGTGGAAATGGTCCCCTTCTGAGGGAGTCTGCTAAAACCACAAACCTCACTCCTTCATTAAAACAAAGCGAAACAAAATTCACACAACTGCATTTTTAACCTGTGTTTGCATAACAATGAGTTTCATTCTTCACTCTGCCTAATTTATTCCCCATAGTGATTCGCCTCAGGCCCCCAGTCCTTGCTCACTCTAATCAATCTAGTGGCTAAAGACAAAGCTTAGTGCTTTTTTAGAATTAGTAACAAAATGCTAACAGTGGTTCTTCTGTAGAGACCCTGTTTTATAGGGAAATGAGGCAACTAGAGAAAGCCCTGAACACTTTCCTTATGGAACTTTGTGACTTAGTTAAATTACCATCCCCAAAGCCTTCCAGGTTAGCAATAATTAGACAGCAACTAAGTGACCCCACCATGATAGCTTCTTTGCATAATAATCTAATGCCTGAAACACTCATAGGAGTAATGTATTGTTACCTCTGCTTTGCAGATAAGGTAGGGTAGAGAGGTTACCCATCATACTCCAGATTTCACAAGTGAAAAAGTTGGCAGATCTCTATTTCAAAATTCATTTCAGGTGGCTTCAAAATCCGTGAATTGTATATGCCTTGTGCTATTTTCTTACCTGTAAAATTGACAGAGTGATAATTGATGTGTAAGTTACATTTCAAGCTTGGAATTCTCAGAGCTGTAGTCCTGAAAGAGAGTGTCTTGGACCCAGAGAAGTGTGCAGAATCCAGACTTTTCAATGAAGGCAGTAGAAACAGTTCTCTTTTTTGAGACACTTAAAACCTTTTACCCCACTGGTTCACTCAAGTGCATCTAACGGTACAGATCACTTGGTCCAACTAGAGGACAACTCTCTGCCTCTCCAGTGAGCAGATCCAGTCTTTGCCTCCATGTTTCCATACATTTTTTTTTTTAAACCCAGAAAAGTGGTATTTACTGTCAATCTGTTCTTGAGATGCTTCTAGGGTATGGCAGAGGAAACGGTCCACAATGTCAGGTGTATTCCTGGCTCTGCCTGCTTTTCTTTTCTTTGACCTTCCATAAACAAGCAACTTCATTTCTCTAAGCCTTCATTTAACTTCTTAAAGAGCGGTGACAATAACACCCATCTTACGGAGATTTTCTGATAATAAGATAGAGTAGAATCTCAGAGATCCTTGAGTTCTCCAGGCTGAATGCATTATATAAAAGTAATTACTTAGTATGAACAGCTAGGAGACATTTCATTCTAGTCAGGCGGTGTCTCTGGTATTTGTTTTGGACAAATAAAGCAAGCTTAAAGGAAACTCGGCTATCACTTTTTTAATGCTCTTATTTTATAGATGAAGAACATGCACAATTATGTAACATTATGAAACTGAGTTCAGTTAGGCTAAGAGTCTTTCTCAAAATCCTCAATAATAAATGTTCTGTAATGTAGATATGCATACAGTCTACGAAGGCAAACAGTATTTAACTTGCTTGAGGTAGTACCTACTCTTTTGTTTTATAATAAGGTTGTGTCAGTTTTCCCAAAGAAGTGCTATGAAGAGATTACTTTTAATTATTTTTAATGTCTCTAACTTAAATATATATATATTATATGGATATAAAAGCATTATAACTTTTTTGTATGAGTGCCAATAAAATCAACCAAGACTTTAATAGGACACAACTCCAAACACTTGGATTACCCCTGACACTGTGTTTGCGGTGGGATAAAGCTTTACGTGGTGACACATTCTGCCTGGAATGCTGGCTCCATCTGCTTTCAACATTCCACTTATACTCAAATGTACATAAATTATATACATATATAAATTAAAAATTATGCTCATAAGTTTTAATTGCCCATTTTATACTTAGTATCTATGCATCATTGGCTATCTTGTACCACTTTAGGTCTTATTTTCCTAGGTATAAAATAAAGCTACTTGATCAAGACCCTGGGGGTCTGTGTGTGTGTGTGTGTACATATGTCATCCTTTGTCCATAGGATTACACTTCATACAAAGTAGGGTCTTAATAAATATGTGTTGTTTGATGATTGATTTGTTTTTCTTTAAATATACTTAACTCATTGACTTGTACAGCAATATTTAATGAATACCACTTTTGTGCAAGTATACAAAAAAAAGAATCATATACAAGTATACAAAAAAAAGAATCATGTATCCTGATTTTCAAGACTGCACAGTTTAGCTGAAGAGCTACAAATCACTTACAAATAGGTAAATGACAAAAGACAATACATGTGACTCCAGTAGAATTCAGGGAAAGATGTAGCCTCCTGTGGGTACAGAATTCTTAGGGGAGATGGGATTTTCAGTGAGCACTGATTGGAACTTAGAGGAAGAACAGAAGGAAGGAGGTCATTCCAAGCTGATGGACTGACTAAGTAAAGGCTGAAGCTGGCTGATTCTGTTGGAGAATCACTTAGAAGTGATTAAATAGAAATTCTGAGAGCTTTGTGAAGTTTAGGTTGGAGACTAGATTGATTTTTCACTTAGCATATTTGTTAAATAATTTATTGATTCACTGCAATTAAAGTTATATCTAATTAATTGCATATTGAGTTTCACTAGGCTTAATGTTATAGGACTAGAACAATGAGATGAAATAGACACTGGTGTTTTTATAAAGAAGGTCTCATAACTGCTAGAACTTCAGTTATTATAGACTTTCTGCCATAGTGACATAAAATTTGTCAGCAATGCTTTTTTGTTTTGATTGAAAATTACTATTATATGATTCCTTATAGTGAAGGAATGGGAGGAGAAGTACCTCTCCCATGTGTTTTTCCAAAGACCTCTATGGTCTCCTCTTGCAGTGGTGAGATGGGTTTTCTTGAAATTCTTTGGCAGTTGGCAAGAAACCAAAAATCTGGATTGTTCTACCTCAAAGACTGATCTGCTCAGATCTTCTTTTCTCTGTGGCATCTTTCTCTTATTAGAGTCTTGGGACACAATTTTGCTTTTGCTTTTGGGTATTCTCATGCAGTCTGTTAGATAGATATTAAAGTTGACAGTGATGCTTCTTGTCCATGTGTATGAAGTAACTAAAAGTTTGGAGAGAACGAACAGCCAATGCCACAAAAAAACAAAATAAGCTTTGGGTCTAAAGTATTTTGATTTCCTCTCCCCATCATCAATTTTTGAGACGCACTTGTAACTAATTGTTTTCCTTTAAAAATAGATTTATGGCCACCAGAGGGGGCATCTTCCAACAAAGAGACCACAGCAAATAATAAAAGCTTACCTGTTAAATCTCCCAGCCTGATGTGGAGCATAATTAGCAGAGAAACCAAGCCAATTGCTGTGGGATGTTTTGCAGAACAGACGCTTTTCTTCCATCCTCTCTCTAAGATGGCTCTTCTTTTTTTGTTAGTTTAAAGAGATTCTAAATCCCAATAATAGTTAAGTTTAGAGAAACACTCTGAGTGACACACCAAATATTTTAATTAACTGCTAAAGCTGGTTCAGATTAATGATCTCCTTATCCCTGTGTGGTATGCACACAGTGGTGGATTAAACCTGCCCTTAAACTAGGGTATTTTTTTTTTAGTTCTATAGTGTTTAGAGAGAAATGCCTGCTTAACATATTAGTCGTTGAAATTGTTGAGTATAATATTTGTTCTGGCACTAACTTTCTCTTTGAATTTGTGAGATGTCTGGAGGAAATTTCAGATGCTCAAGGAGAGCCAATTTATTGGTCTGTTTTGTTATGTTCAATGTAGGAAAGTTGTAGCCTCTTCAATCCTCCATTAGCCAGATTCTAGAGAGCAAGGCATGAATGATAGCAATTTAGTTATCACGTTCTATTTCCAGCAGAATTGTTTGTAGTTTAGCTCAAAATATCCATCTTCTTAATTTTAACTGGTTTTGCCAGTTGCCAGTTAAACCAGATTGCAAGTGAAAATGAATATCATCAACACACTTAAATATTTCTGTGCACGGTACAAAGCAGACTGTAGATGATTATAGACTACTGGAAAATGTGTTTCCACAGAAACTTTCTTCTAAATTGCTAGGAGTGTGTTAGACTTTAAGATTACTCATAGGCATGTGCTCAAAAATTTGGTAAACTTTAAAATTTTTTTATTTTACTTTAAAAGTATATTATAAAGAAAGCAATATTCTCTAAGGCAATGAATCATCTATTCCCTTCCAGTTTAAAAATGGTACATGGAACATTTATGTTATACAGAAAAATTACTTTGAATAGCTGTGTGTGATCATTTTAAACAAAGCAAATCACTAAACTTCGGCATGACATTGCTGATCACCTCTTCTTTTTTAAATTTGTATAAATTTATGGGACATATGTGTAATTTTGTTACATGCATAGATTGTGTAGTGGTGAAGTCGGGGCTTTTAAAGTATCCATCACCCAAATAAAGTACACTGTACCCCAAAACCTCCATCATCCACCCCCCTCAGCCCCCTTACCTTTTTGAGTCTTCATTATCTATCATTTGACACTCTACACCTTTGTGTACTCATTATTTAGCTCCCACTTATAAGTAAGAATATGTGGTATTTGTCTTCTGTGTCTGACTTGCTTCACTTAAGATAATGGTCTCTAATTCCATCCATTGTGCTGCAAAAAACATGATTTCATTCTTTTTATGGCTGAATAGTATCCCATTGGGTATATATGCCACATTTTCTTTATCCAGTCATTTGTTGATAAACACTAAGGTTGATTCTGTATTTTTGCTATTGTGACTAGTGCTGCAGTAAACATACGGGCACAGGTATCTTTTTGATACAATGATTTCTTTTCCTGTGCATAGACACCCAATAATGGGATTGCTGGATAGAATAGTAGTTCTGTTTTTAGTTTTTGAGAAATCACCACGCTGTTTTCCATAGAGGTTGTGCTAATTTACATTCCCAGGGACAGTGTATAAGAGTTCCCTTTCCTCTACAAACTCACCAATATTTGTTATACTTTATCTTTTCAATAATAGCCATTCTGACTAGTGTTAAGATGATACTGTAGTTTTACTTTGAACTTCTCTAATAATTAGTGATGTTGAGCATTTTTCATGTCTGTTGGCCATTTTTATGTCTTCTTTCGAGAAATGTCTATTAATGTCTTTTGCCCACTTTTTAATGGGATTATTTCTTTGATTTTTTGTTGAGTTGTTTGAACTTCTTGTAATTTCTAGATATGAATCCTCTGTCAGACAAATAGTTCGCAAATATTTTCTCCCATTCTGTAGATTGTCTGTTCACTCTACTGATTATTTCTTTTGCTGTGCAGAAGCTTTTTAGTTTAAGTCTCATTTTTCTATTTTTGTTTTTGTTGCTGGTGCTTTGGGGATCTTAGTCATGAATTCTTTACCTAGACCAATGTCCAGAAGAGTTTTTCCTAGGTTTTCTTCTAGTGTTTTTTATATAGTTTTAGGTCTTATGTTTATGTCTTTGATTCATCTGAAGTTGATTTTTGTATACAGTGAAAGATAGGGGTTCAGTTTCACTTTTCTGCATACGATGATCCAATTTTCCCAGACTGTTTATTGAAAAGGTTGTCCTTTCTCTAGTGTATGTTCTTGTCTATTTTGTCAAATATCAGTTGGCTATAAAAATGTGGCTTTATTTCTGGGATGTTTATTTTGTTCCACCAATCTATGTGTCTATTTTTATAATAGTACCATACTGTTTTGGTTACTATTGACTTGTAGTAAAGTATGAAATCAGGTAATGTGATGTCTTCAGCTTTGTTCTTTTTGCTTAGGATTGGTTTGGCAATTTGGGCTCTTTTCTGGTTCTGTATGAATATTATGATTGTTTTTCTAATTCTTTGAAAAATGATGTTGGTATTTTGATAGAGATTACATTAACTCTGTAGATTGCCTTGAGCAGGATTGTCATTTTAATGATATCAATATTAATTCTTCTAACCCATGAGCAGGAGATGTTTTTCCATTTGTTTATGTTATCTATGATTTCTTTCATCAGCATTTTCTATTTTTCCTTGTAGAAATATTTTGCCTTCTTAGTTAAATATATACCTAGATATTTCATTATTTTTTGTAGCTATTGTAAATGGGATTGTCTTCTTGATTTGGTTCTCAGTTAGATTGTAATTGGTATATAGAATTAATACTGATTTTTGTACACTGATTTTGCATCCTGCTGAATTCATTTATCAAATCTAGACATTTTTGGTGGAGTCTTTAGTTGTTCTAGATGTAAGATTATATAATCAGTGAACAGGAATAACTTGACTTCCTCTTTTCCAATTTGGATGCCTTTAATTTCTTTTCCTTGCCTGGTTTATCTGGCTAGGATTTTTAGTACTATGTTGAATAGAAGTGGCGAAAGCGATTACCTCTTCTTGGTCTTCCTAAGCAACTTCCCTAGTTTATCTCTTCTCTTTTCATCTTTGTAGCTGTAGCCAAATATGCCACTCTACTTCCACTAGCTCCTTCATAATGAACTTGGAATTATCTTCTGATAATGCACTTCTTTTTAAGGAATATTTAAGACTGATAAATTTCAGAATCAAATCAGACTATTTAATCCAAAAATGGCCTTCCTATACCACCAGGCCCTCTGAAAATGCCCAGTGTTTTTTAAAAAATCACACTGTACCCCTTTCTCTGCTAATAAATTCACACAGCAGCAGTACCTCAATACATATTCTATATGCTTTTCTTCTCACTCACCCCAACCTTCTCCTTTGGCTTATCCTATTTTTTTTTTTTTTAAGAATGCTCTTTCCTTTCACATTTCTATATGTTAATGCATTATCATTCAGGGTCCATGTCTATGATTTGGATGTTTGTCCTCTTCAAACCTCATGTTCCAATTTGATTCCCAAGGTGGCAATGCTGGAAGGTGGGGCCTGGTGGGAAGTATTTGGGTCATGTGGGTGGATTAATTATGAGAAGATTAATGCCCTCTGTCAAGAGTCAGGGAGTTCTTGCTGTATTTATTACTTGAGAGCTGGTTGTTAAAAAGATCCTGACAGCACCCTCCTCCACTTCCTCTGTCCCCATAGGAACCCACCCATCTCTCACCACTTAATCTCTTGGCACACACTGGCTCCCTTCTGCTTTTGGAGGTGAGGCCCTTACCAGATGCAGGTACCCAGTCTTGAACTTTCCAGTCACCAGAATCATAAGTTAAATAAACTTATTTTCCTTATAAACTACCCAGTCTCAGGCATTCTGTTATAGCAACTCTAAGAACTACCTCTTCCCAAAAACCTTCTGAGATATTCCCCTTGCTCCTCACTTATCCACACACCTCAGATTAGCCTTGAGATTGTACTTCTCCAGGAATGACAGTCACAGTATTTAAGCTCTGCATGGCATGGTCGTCCATGGATCAGAACCTAGCTGGTTGAATGTAATGGCTGCATGGCTAGCCTGCAGTCCTGTATCTCTCTCAACTAGTTTTCCTCATGTCCTTAAGGAAGAGTTCACAGACATCTTCCTGACTAAAAGATCACTACTCTGTGATCCTATAGCACCTGTGTGTGCCTCTGTCATGGCACTAATCACCCTGTGCTAGAATCACACTGTGTTATTGTCTCCATGCTCTGCCAGGTAGAACACCTGGCATATCTAGACACTCAGTAAAAGCTTGTTGCCAAACTGATTAAATTTTTTAAAACATGAATTGAGGCCAAACACAAGTCTTAATATGTCCCAGTCACTCTTCCTAGTAATTGCATTTATAAAATGCTCAGAAAATGTTTGTTGTATTAAATTTGAGCTCTTGATCTCTAATAAAATCTTATTAATCATTTAATAATAATGATGATGATGATACTGCCAAACAATTACATAGCAGTCACTATGTATCAGGCACTGAATTAAGTGCTTTATAGATGCTTATTTAATCCTCACTCTACCTTTGTGAGGTGGTTCTCTTATTTTTCCTGATTTTTAGAAGAAAACAAAAGCACAGAGAGATGAAATAAACTGTCTAGAATCCTGCATCTCATCAGTGGAATGACCAGGCTTCTAACCTAGGAAGTCTAACTCCAAATCCAATACCTTTCAATACCTTTTTGCTCTGAATTAATTTCAATGAAAGCCCTTTTTGATCTGATGAACCTATGGTATATATTCATTGTTTTCTTTTCCTAACCATCCATCCTTTCCATTAATTACTAGCACTCTGACACTGCTCACAGCGAGTTGTAGAATATTTTCAATCAAAAGCATGTAAATAACTGTCTTACCACCAACATTCATCCTTGAAATTTTCTTGCTAAGACATGAAATTGTTGCCTCCACACTTAAACTATTTATTTCCTGCCTCTAGTTTTTCATTTGCCTTGTCCTGGTTTTCTAGCTGAGGACAACTTGTAAAAGTCTGTTACCCCTTCACCCTGCCTTCAGCACTCAGCTTCTCAGTAACTCATGGATTCCCTGGGCATCTGCTACCACTCATACCCCAGTGCTTCCAGTATCTTTTCCCCTCATCTTAATTTCTCACACATTTCAGTTCCAAGTCTCTAAAATAGATACTGACTTTTCTTTCACAATTAAATAAAAAAAAAATCCCTGAAGATTATTACTCTTATCTTAATTCATATTCTGAAATATTTATCCCTTAATTATACTAGCAGCATTACGTGGCTAATCTTTTGAACTAATTATCATTGCAATATGTTTAATGAGATACATTAAGTATGTCGCAATAATTTTTTTTACTTAAAAAGGAAAATATATACATACATGTGTATCTTAAATCCATCCACATATGTCTTAAATCTATCTATCTCTCTGTCTCTTAAATTTGTCCTGTTATCCTCCTTTCCTCAATCCTTTTACAGTGACTCTGATATTTATTACCTTGTGCTATGGTTTGAATGTGTTGCCCCAAAACCATGCATTGAAAACTTAATGCCCAATGCAACGGTGTTGGGAGCTGGGGGCCTAATGGGAGGTGATTAGGCATGAATGGGTTAATGCCATTATCGGGGGAGTGAGTTTGTTATTGCAGTAATTATAAAAGGGAGAGTTTGGTTCTTTTCTTTGTGTCACTCTCTTTTGTCCCTCTACTGTGAGATAACACAGAAAGAAAATCCTTCCTAGACACTTATTTCCTTGATCTTGGGCTTCTCAGCCTCCAGAACTATGAGCAAATACATTTTGGTTCGTTAGTTCGTTATAATTTACCCAGTCTGTGATATTTTGTTACCACAGCACAGGTAGACTGAGCTACCTTGCAATTAGACGGTGATGCTAGTTTCTCATATGGCCTCTCCTTCTTGAATCTTCCCTCTGTTCCAATTATCATTCATACAGTTGAAGCAATTATACTAAAACCTTCTTCATAAGGATCATTTCTAGATGATAGCATTATAAGTGATTTCAATTCCTTTATTATTTTCTATATTTTAAAAATTTTCTGCAATGAACATACTTTCTTAAAACAATTACAGTAATTATATTTTTTCCCAAGAAAAAGAACAATAGCAGCTATTTTATAAGATATGCTAAGGGACTACTATTTTTTTCTCTAAAATCTAAATAGGCATTATTAGGCCCCTTCTTGGCCATTCAGTTAGGCATGCTGACCAACATAGACTCTCGCTCAGCCTCTATGAACAAGGAGCTGTTCACTGAGATATAGGATTGCTCAGAGCTGCCCCTAATAATTTATTCATTCATCTCCTTCCCTTCTTAGTATGGGAATTCTGAGACTGGCTCATTCATTCCACAAATGTTTATGAGATGCATCTTAATGATCAAGTTAATGCTTGAGATTGAGTGATTGAGTGGTGATCAAAGCATGTCCAGCTGTATTTTCATGTTGCTTACAGACTTTTCATCTTTACATCTCTCAGCCCCAAGTGTAGTGTTAAGCACTCAGGAGATCTCTCCAAATAACTGCTCTTGATTTAGGATTTTTATCAGTCCACTGTATTAAATTGCCAAAAATTATAATATTCATAGAATTACTTAAACCTCATTGTCTCTAATCAGGTAAGGAAAATATTTCAGACATTAGGCACTTTTGATTTCAGGAAAATTTTTTTCCAACTTTTATTTTAGATTCGGAGGTACATGTGCAGGTTTGTTACATGGTCTAGAAAATTTTTTAAATCTTAACTACATATATCCCAGTTACAGATCAATGAAAGAGTAACCTTCCTCCCTGCCCCCTGCCAAGTAACCAATTTTGAAACCAAGTAATATGTTAGGTGTCCAAAATAACATCAGAGATAAACAATAATTTATCCTTAATTTTTGCTCCCTCATCTCAATATTTAGGGTCCCTTGTCACTGCTATATTACAGGTATTATAATATACTTTCCATAGTTCTGCTTTCTTTAATACCTGCTTTCTCAGGTTTTGAACATGTGCTTTGTGGCTTAGCCCTGTGGTAAACATTTTACATGTATCACTTGTTAACTTCTCACAATAATGACATGAGGTAATTTCATTATCCTTATCTTGCAGATGAAACCCTGAGGCTTTCAGAGACGTGAGGTACCGTGCCAAGGCCACACCACTGGTAAGTGAAATTGACACTGAAGGCTAAAATCTCAATGGCCAAGTCCTTGCCAATGCTCATGTCTCAGTCCAAATGGTCTCATGTCTCCTTGTAGCTTAATGAATCATCAGCCTGGTTTCATCCTGAAAAACCTGGTTTATATCTGTTCTGTCCAGAGATGTGTGTGCACAGAGAGTGCCTGTTTTCACACAGTATGCCTGGAATCAGCCTCAGGTCATGGTAAGATAACCAAGGAAGTAACCCCTTTATCAAGTCCCTGGAAGCCAGCCCAATGGACCCAATCTCTGTTCGAACTTCTACCTGCTATGTGGGATGGTTGTCATTAGTAACCCATGTTTTCCTATATGTGTTTCTGCATTGCCATTCTCATCCAACGTCCGCAAATAATAGGGCTGAATTTCTCTTGTGGATTACTCTCTTTTCTAAATTTTATTCTCATGTAGAGGGCCCCGAACGTGCTAGGAATGAGGAAGTTTGGGTTTTTGTAACTGAGCTAATTTTGGGAGGAGGGAGGTTGATTTCAGTTTTACGTGCTGAGTTCTCAAGGTAGAACTAGGTTACTCCAGTAAGAAATCTTTTCCTTCTTTTGGGTTTTTTTTTCTGTTTTAAGGTTGCTATCAATGACATCCAATGTCACTGCATGAGACTAATGTAGTGTCAGATTAAATCAAATAATGGTGTCTGTCTAATTGTTTTGCAAATGAACAACCCAAGTCACTTACATTCAATGTAGCTTGACTTTCTGAAGATTTAAATAGAAAAGGTGTTTCTCTGGAATAGTGATCTTTGCAGGATTCCTGAGCTACTTGTGCAGTGATGAAAGTGCCTAGCTATTCATCAGCTTGGCTTATTTGACCCAAATGAGGTGAATGGAAAAGATATAAATTCTAAGTCTGTGACACCATCACCTGCCACCTGTCACCTGTCACCTCCACGTCGGAATCTTGAACTGCTCTTAACATAAATTGAAAAGGAAGTTGAACAACCTTTATCTACTGCAAAATGTTATTTTATTTAAAGCTTCACAACTACAGTCTTGGTGGGGGTGTTCAACATGACTGGCAGCTGCCTTTGATTTACCTGGGAGCACTGAAATGAAAATCACAGCCAGCCATCACCTTAAAATTATTGGGGTGGAGTGCTGGGAGAAATTCTCTGAATTTATGATTTATTTGCTCTTTTGGTCACAGGTAGTATTTCACATCCCACTCTAGACTTACATACACAGCAGCGTGTATGGGCATGGCCATACCAATTGTTAAAATATTAAAATACTTCTATGCCAGTTGATAAATAGTCACTGCATTCAGCCTCCTAAGTAACTCCCTTCCGGTCCAAGGCCTTCCCTCAGGATCCCAGGAGATTCCCACAATCCAGCAAATAAAACAAATAACCCTAACACAGCAAGATTCTTCTGGAACTCTGCACCAATACTGAGGCTTCTGCCATTCTGTTGTTAAATATTTTAAATATTGCCCCTGAAATGAGGAGTGGAGAACTTGAGTGGGCTGGCTTTAACACAGGATCAATTGTAAAAATGCTTTTTTATTGGTTGCTTTGGATCTTCTATAAAACTTCAGTGGAAGATATTGTCTATTATGAGTCCATTGTCTCTTATTACAGAATTCATGCGATACATTTTTAAATTTCTTCAAGGGTGCCTTATTCTGGGAATGTAATTTACTTTCCAAGGAAGACAAAAACTAAAAGGCTCTTGTTTCTTTTAATCGGGTAGAAGGAATACATTGCAATGTAGTTTTCTTTTTACTTTGTCCTTCTGGAATTCTAGTACTAAAATTAACACCTAGTTGAACAATAAAATTATGCAAGCTATTTGATGTGTCTGTCTTTCCTCTTAAATGACTGATTTGCTAATTTTAAAATTGTATTCTTTTTAATATGATTTAATGTTAGAAGTTGCATTAAAAAAATTGGGGGTATGGGGATAGGTTTTTAAAAAATCATACCTAAATTGAGCATGTTCTATTCTTGGCTGTGCTAAGTGCCTTGGGTGCCAAGAGCTGCAGGGATGCCCCAATGCTTCATGGCGTTCTACTGAACAACTTCCATACTTTTGCTGTTATTCCTCTGAAGTTAGAACTGAAATTTCTTATTATTAAAATAAAAATAGGTTTGAATAAATATTAAAAATCCATTTAATTGTCCATGTTTCCTATTCAGGAATCTTCTGCTGAGGTTTGCAAACCTTTAAAGTTGACCTGGTTAGATATGAGAAAAGGAAATCTGAAAATATCCATTATAATATTATTCTTATTTTACATTTTGCCTTATGTGATATTTACTTAGTTCATAGACGATTGCGATCTTTCCAGTTGCTTCTTTTTCCTAGCTTCCTTGTAGCCATTTCACAAGAACATGTTTATTTTGTAGAATTGGTAAAGGCAGAAAGAGGTTAAATTCAAAACACTCATTCTGCGAAACAAATTAACTAGAAAAAGAAAAAGGGGCTTGAAAATTAAATGTTGAGAAGACTGCTTGGAGTATATGCCAGTTTTCAATTGTCTGTGCATGTCATTTTCTTTTTTTTAATTATACTTTAAGTTCGAGGGTACATGTGCACAATATGCAGGTTTGTTACATATGTATACATGTGCCATGTTGGTGTGCTGCACCCATTAACTCATCATTTACATTAGGTATATCTCCTACAACACTCTCTTTTACCCTGTATACCATGAATGATAAGCCAAAATAAATACAAAACTTACTTTAATGCATTCTATGTACCTTCAGTAGTTTGTGCATTCCATAAATATTGAGATACTATGCTTTTATTTTTGTGCATCTCATTCTTAGTTCAAGGCTTTATACATAATATGTGCTCAGTGATTGTTTACTCAATTTTATGTATTATGTGCTTAGCACATTGGAGAATAATTAGGTCCCTTTTTCTTACAATTTCTGTGTGTTTTAAATCTCTTATTTAAAGTTCTGCCATTCTGCCAATCAAAAGAATAATCATTATCATCCATCTGTTCTACCTTTTCAGTTACCCAATCAATCAATAATATATTACTTACTGTGTGCCAAACACATTTCCAAAAAAATACATAGCAAAAGAAAACATTTTTTTACCCAATAAATTTTACTTACCTTACGCATTAAAAGATCAATAAGTAAATATTTTTCTACATAATGGACTAATTGAAATAAAAGTTTGAAAAAGGTCTATGGAAACAGAGAGGAGGGATTCATCAGCTCTGTACTAAGAAATTCAGGACAATCTTCACAGAGGGGTTGATATTTGTGCTGTAACTGATGAATTCAGTTGAAAATATTAATATGAGTTTCCTGGTAGACAGAAGTGGAAAGGGCAAAGACATTCCAGATTATTGAACCACCTTATTCAATAATTGCTGGTTTAAGAAAGATTGAGATGTTCATGTTGCATAGGAAGGAAATATGGTAGATAAACTTGGAGAGGTAGGGGAGATGCTATTGTGAAAGACCTTTCATACCATCCTGTGAAATGGAGCTTTAGTCTATAGGTAAAGGACAACTAACAGAGGTGGTTGGCCATGGATTTAAATTTCAACTGTCAACTTGTGTTGATATTCACAGACCAATGAAAAGGGGGAGGCATCTCACTTAGATTTTTCTTTGCAGCTTACCTAACTCATAGACTCCTGTGTTGTGCTACTATGTAGAAGCCCTGCTACAAAAGTGTGAGATCTTACAGGTTAAAAGATAGAAATAATACGTTCATCAATTGATATGTGTTACTAAAAGAGTTTCTTTTTAAACAACTTGAATAATATTCATGTCTAAACGTTGGAACTACATGCTACCATTTATTTTAAAAATGCAGTATTCATTTCTTTATCATTTTAGATTATAATGGAAACCTTGACTTCTATACACTATGCTGCAAATTCGACTTGTACCTAAAAAGTATTCACGCTTGGCTTATGTGACATCTGTTGAGAAATTTAAATTACCCATTGACGGAGATCATTCAGATAGGAAAAGCTAAATCTACGTAGGAAAATTGAAAGGAAGTGAATTGGGCAGCTGCAAGAGAGAAATGATAAATCATCCACTTATGTCAGAGGAAAGTGCCTGCTTCTGTATTGTTGGTATGTCATGTAGTTCAGATTTGAAATACAAAGCCAATAATTTTTTCTTATATATAGCATCTGTCCATGAAGGGCTCAAACAGCATTTATATAATGGTTTCTCACAATATTTCTGTGGAATAAGGGATAGCCTATGATGGTAATTTATAGATGAGGAGATGGTGGTGATTGCTAGCAAAGTACTAGAAATGTTGTAGCATCACTCGCTAGGGATTTGGTGCAACAAGCAGGCAAACCAGAGAACAAGTCTGCTGTAGGTGGTTGAATTGTGGAAGGCAATGTGCTATGTGAAGATAGCTCCAGAAGTGTCATCAGAAATGGGGATTGGATAATGCCAAGATGGCTCCCATTCTTGCACTATTTGAAATAAAGAAACATGAAAGAAGTAAATTATCTTCCCCAAATTGAAAACAGTCTAATTTTTCTAGCCTGATTCCTTGTCCCCTGGGTTCAAGGGTGTTCTTTATTTTTCCATTACTTGATGTAGTTGCAATAGAAAGTATTTTTATTTTGTTTTATAATAAAAGAATAATGCCAATTTTACGTAAAATGTAAATTTTTAGCTCAATGTAAATAATTGTTGCATTTATTTACGTAAAAACTGAAGGAAGTTGGGAGACTGCCTTATAATTTACCTATATTTGGTAGGAATCAACGAAAGGCTTAGGAAAGAAAAATATCATTTTAAGTGATTTCTCCAAAAGACAGACAGGTGGAATTATTCTTGGGCATTTGCATGAACAAAGCAATTAGCAGTAGCTCTATTGTTAAATAGATTAATAGATAATTAATTTTAAACGCTTGAGAATTACTTTATTTTCTCTTGGTTCCTTACGTCTATATGTGTGTGATGATAAAACGGGGTGCCTCATTATATTAATTATTTGCATGTATTCAATAATGATCTGTTTCAGGCGCTCTGCCAAATTCCATACATACATCACCTTGTATAAACCTTAGATAATTTCCACCCCCCCAGTAACTCATGGATACCATAATTTTATTCACCCTTTATAAGAAAAACAAAACACAAAATACAGAGCTTAGTAAAGTTAACTTTAGACCACATTCCCACTGAGTGGCAGATTCTGAATTAGTATGTGGTGTCACCTGGCTCCATAGTGTGTGAGTTTAGCCACAGCTCCATGATTCTCCTGGGCCCAGCCTGTCCCCTTTGGAGCTGGGAAGAGCAGAGAAGAGAAGGTCTTGGTTCCTTCCAGAGGACAAGGGGTGTTTGCTCTGGGCATAGCAGTGCTAGAAAAATGGCTGAGGTGTCATGCCCAGGAAGCGCTGAGGACTCTCTGGGTGGCTTCTGCCTTAGTCTTTTGAGGGTGACACCATCCCCGCATGACTTCACAACCAGGATAAAGTCAGGAAAGATGGAGGGCCTGGCTGTGTGGCCAGCTGTGCTGACAAGCAAAGTGGAGACAATTAGTGATTCCTCCACATGGTTCCAGGGGACATGCACGCATAAGAGCAGCTGGGACTTCAGACACGATATGGCAGCTCAGCCAGAAGAGCCTCCTGTTGTTGCTGTTGCCAATTTTGGGTTGTTTACATCCCTTTGCTCATTACCTGAGAAGCCTCAGAGGGAAGTCTCAGAGCAGTCTCAGAGGATGGCACTGGTTGCATAGGAGATGAGGTGCCAGTGGAGGATTTTAAGCCATCTGCTAACATTTCTGGCTGTGTGCTACACTGGCCAATGTAAGGGACAGAGAAGAGAGGGCATATAGTTTGGGGAGGAATCTATTGCATTGATTGACTCGAAGTGAATTACAACAAGTACCCAGACCAGAGGTGGATGGAGAAGAGCAGTCAGATTTGAGTGGGAGTTTAGAGTCCTAAATAAATTTTGAGTTTTAAGAGCTGAGAGAAAGGCTCTACCTCCAGACTTACTCCTGTCGAATCCATCTTCCACCCTGAGGCCAGAATGATGTTTTTAAAATGTAAGTCATAAGTGACTCCTCATTAAAGTCACCTACAGAATAAAACCCCAGCTGTGAGGAGGCCACAGATAGGCTCCCAGAAACTAATTCCTTTCTATCTTTCTACTCTGACCTCCAACCACAGACATGGAGTGTCCTAAGTGAGCATCTTGCCTTTTCTACTTTGTTTGTCTTGCACAGGCCTATTTCTAGAGCCAGTGATTTTTTTTCCTTACATACTCCATGGTAAAAATCCTACTTACTTCTTTAGGAGCAGCGTAAATCACACCTGCCTTGGAAACTCTTCCTGATTTTCCCATCTCATACGACAACAAAAAAGGTCTTTCAACATGTCATTTTCATGGTTTATAACTTAATCTTTCAAAATCCAAATCTAGTATTGTTCTTTTCTGGCTGAAAACATTCACTGTTTTCCCTTTTCCTAAAGGTTAAAGTAGAACTTTACCCTAGATGAAACCAGCTTCATATAAAATAGTAAATACTTGAATATCATAATATTTATTATAGTATTTTTTAAAAAGTATACATGCGTAATAAATATTTGTTTGAGAAATATAGTTTTTAAGGTATTAAACATCAGAGGGGCTTCGACAAAAAGATTTTTAATTTCCTTTGTACCACACTACACTCTTAAATTATGGAAGATTATTTCAATATAAATATATCAAGCATCCTGTGATACTGTAAGAAAAATATCACTCAAAATCACCAAGGTAAATTCGTCACTTTTAGAGCATTCATATATGGAAACCCTGGCAAACAAGAAGAGCAGGAAATTAAGGGAGTTGTCTGCAGCTGGTGAATGTTATTTGGGGAGGGCAAAAAGTTCTTATTAGCAGGAAAACAGCAGGCAAATCACAGTTTCATAATTATGTCCAGTATTTATATAAACAAATTTTCTTGAACTGATCAAGATTTGTTTTTCTTTATTGAGAAAATATGACTTCTCTGCTTCCCTAGCTGGAGAAGAAAACGCTTTTGTTTTTTTCTGGAGCAATGGTAGGAAAACTCTCAAGCTTAGCATGAGGTCTGACATGCTCTGCATACCTACCTTTTAGTCAATCTTGTTTATTTAGCCCCAAACTGTTTCTTTGTGAAATGACTCATCGTTATTTATCTAAATTGGTTTTAAATGAGAATGTTTAACCAAAAGATCTGATCTGGATATTATGACAGCTGTTATAAAATATGGGGATCCAAGTTACGTCATTTTCTTTCTCACAATTTATTTACTTGTCAGATTTATTATTATCATTGTAATATTTTCCCAAAACAAAAGTGTACATATGAAGTTTTCAGGAAAACTTTTGGACTATGAATTAGGGTAAAATTATGAAAATCAGCATCAAGTTATAAATTGTGAGGTCTACGTTCTGATTCTAGCTCTTACAACAGGAATTGAAACAATCAGGCTAAGCTCTCTGGGCCTGTTTCCTTACTTGTCATGAAGGAGTTAACAGATAATGTTTGCATTCGTTTGCTTGAGCTGCTGTAATAAAGTACCACGAGTTGGGGAGCTCAAACAACCAAAGTTTATTGTCTCATGGTTCTGGAAGCTGGAAGTCTGGAATCAAGGCATCAGCAGTATCGGTTCCTTTTGACCACTGTGGAGAACCGTGTTCCAGGCCTGTCTCTTTGGTTTGTCTGTGGCTGTCTCATCCTTGTGTCTTTTCACAACGTGTTCTCTTTGTGTGTCTGTGTCTTTGTCCAAATTACCCCTTTTTATAAGGACACCAGTCATATTGGATTAGGGCCCACCCTAATGACCTCATTTTAACATCAACAGCTTTGTGAAAACTATCTCCAAAATAAGGTAAATCCTAAGGCTCCGGGCATTAGGATTCCAGCATATGTTTTTGGGAGGCGGGCATAGTTTAACCCATAATGACATCTGACTTCTTTCTTTTCAGCTTGAACATTTTTTTAAGGCTATATATGTGCCAGTCAGTACCCCCGAGGGTTTTAGCGACAGAAACACAAATGTACATGGTTTTGGCATAAAGGGAGGAATTTGTTGACACAATCCAGGAACAGGGAATGACAGAGATGCAGCTCAGGCCCTTCAGTGTTGGCAGGGTGCTGTCTTCATTTGTTCACTTTGCTTTGTTTCCGCTTTATTTTCTTTCTTATTTTGAGACAGAGTCTCACTCTGTTGCCCGGGCTGGAGTGCAGTGGTAGGATGTCAGCTCACTGCAGTCTCCATCTCCTGGGTTCAAGTGATTCTTCTGCCTCAGCCTCCCAAGTAGTTGGGATTACAGGCTGCCACCACCATGCCTGGCAAGTTTTTGTATTTTTAGTAGAGACAGGTTTCACCACATTGGTCAGGTTGTTTTGGCACTCCTGACCTCCAGGCCTGCCTTGGCTTCCCAAAGTGCTGGGATTAAAGGCATGAGCCACTGCGCCTGGCCTATTTTCTTTCATTATAGATTGCTTTCCCACATAACAAAAGACTGCTGGCATTTTACAATTCTTCTGAGGGTGGGCATGGGGAGGGAGGGACGTGGAGGACTTCATTCAAGTTTGAATAATCAGCAGGGCTTGCATCTAATGGCCCAGCTCTGACCAGGTGCTTACCCCAGACTACCCCTTCTGGAGGGGCCTCAGGGAAGAATGTGGCAGTTGTGCCTCCACCTGCTCTTTCCCAGGAGGATGGTGTTTTAGGAGGTAGGCAGTTCCATAGGCTTTAACTGTAGTAATGCTAGTTAAAAATGTGTTTTCGTCCTTACTGATTATGCGTGTATGATACAGGACTTGTTTAGGTATCTGCCTTCCAAGTACAGATGAGGGTTTTCCACACTGGAAAAATCTTGGCTTATTGTATTAGTCCGTTCTCATGCTGCCATGAAGAAAACTTGAAACTGGGTAGTTTATAAAGGAAAGAGGTTTAATGGACTCACAGTTCCATATGGCTGGGGAGGCCTCAGGAAACTTATAATCATGGCAGAAGGCACCTCTTCACAGGGCGGCAGAAGAGAGAATGAGAGTGGAGCGAAAGGAGAAGCCCCTTATAAGACCATCAGATCTCATGAGAACTCACTCACTATCGTGAGAACAGCATGGGGCAAACCACCCCCATAATTCAATTATCTCCACCTGGTCCCACCCTTGACACCTGCGGATTATTACAATTCAAGGTGAGATTTGGGTGGGGACACAGAGCCAAACCCTATCAGCTGCGAAGGCTGAAATGAGTGGAAATTAAGTAATAGTCTGTGGAACACAGAGTAGATGGTGGGGCTGTCAGAAGAGACAATACGATGAAGGAAATTACAAGGTGGGAGCTTAGGAGCCTGGCTTGTGTGTGGCGCAAGTCCTCAGATTCTAGGCCTTGTTGTGCCTCAGGAAGGGAAGTAACGCAGCCTGAGAGGTGGTCCAGGACACAGGTGTAGGGCACGCTGGACTGAAGGACATGCTGGTTTGATCAAAGCTTATGTAAGACATGAGGATGAAGGATAGTGGTGCTGTTTGGTGCTCACTTGATTTGCCATTGCATTGGGTTGCATAGCATCCACCTGTACCCCTCCCCAAATCCATGTCTACGTGGAACCTATAGTGTGACTTATTTGGAGATAGGGTCTTTATAGATGTAATCAAGTTAAAATGCAATCCTATTGGATTCTCATGAGTCTTAATTAGTGACTGGTGTCTTTCTAAGGGAGAGGAGAGGGCAATCTGGACACACACACAAAAAGAGCCCCATGTGATGCTGAGGAGGAAACTGGAGTGAGGCAGCCACAGTCCAGGGGACAGCAAGCACTGCTGGCAACCACCAGAAGCTAGAAGAGGCAAAGAAGGATCTTTTGCTAGAGCCTTTGGATGGAGCATGGCCCTGCCAGCACCTTCATTTTTGACTTCTAGCCTCCAGAACTGTGAGAGAACACATTTCTGTTATTTTAAGCCACCCAGTTTGTGGCACTTTGTTAGGACAACCCTGGGAAATTGCAACAGATGTGGCACTGCAATTATGAGCTATAGTCTTTCTGTGTGTCTACTATTATTTGAATTTGATTCACCAAAGAATAATATTTTCTTAAAATGTTTTAAATAATGAGCACATATGTGGACAGAGATACCATATGTCAGAGGCTCACAACTTGTTTCAAAAGTAAAGAGTTGCACCACTTTTAAACAACTCAAATCCATAATTAAAATTCCGAAGTTGGGATTGGTGAGGAGGGATTCTCCTTTGCAAAGCTGTCTTTGGAGTCCTGCTATGTCACACTCAGAGAATTCCTGGTTTATACCTATGAGTTGTCAGAAATCCTAAACTTTCATTGTTAAGATCAGTTATGCATTGTTTAGAGAGGGACACCTATATGAATTTACCAAAAAGGAATTTATCTGAGAGTTAAACACAAGCCATTAAATAACATACACACACATACACACACACACACACACACACACACACAATATAAATCACTAGTTTTCCTTCTATCAACCACCCCCACCCTTTTTAGGAACTAAACTCCTTAAAGTTTTCTTTGTTTTAGAGTATTGCCTGATTTGGATGAGAAATATTAATTTCCTCAACTGAAATTCTTCAGATTGCCTCTCCAAATGTCAGTGCTATTGGGCTTTCCCTGGGAAAACAAAACAAGATTGCTGTCAGAGAAGCAGTTTGCAGATCAGCAGATCAAGTGGATAACAGAATCCAGGATGCTATTATTAGCTATGGAGAAGGCAGTCAGTTTGCAGATTACATAAGTGAGGGAAATGGTTGCATTCTGGGAATGAGGAAAGAAATGGAAAATTGATCAGTAAGAAAGATCCGGGCTGCTTTCTCATTACCTCTTTTCTTCACCACCAAAAAGGAAAAAAAAAAAAGTCCAGAATTGTGCTGTAGTCTTTCTGTCTGCCTACTATTATTTGAATTTGATTCACCAAAGAATAATATTGTCTTTGTTTAAAATGTTTTAAAGTTGATGATAAATCCTGAGTTCAGGTCAGTGGACACAAGTGAGAAGTAAAAAGTCAAGCACCTTATTTTGGAAATGTTATTTACATCACACTCTGGTTTTGCTGTGTTACAGCTTGTAGGATAGTTGACAGCCCTTTCTCAAGTTTCTGTGTATTTCTTCACAGTCCATAACAATCTGACTGTTGGTTTGCAATTTCTTTTCTAATGAGATTGTTTTGGCATGTGAAAATGCAGAGCAGCTTTAGTGCTACTCCGGGTTGTTTTCCTTCACCGTTTTTCTCATTTTGGGGGGCCTATTTTTTATTCAGCAACAGGTTTGGTGCTTCTGTGGTTATTTTCTAACCCTTGGCCATGGCATACTTAGTACTTAATTTCTGGCAGAATCTTTTCTGTTGCTTGTCAGCTTCTATTTTACTATCTGTGTTTTCTTAGTATATAAAGCTCAACCACCACTTACTGTTTTTTGAAGATAATGTTGGTTGTGCGCCTGGAACGACTTGAATAAACTTGCAATAAATGACCCTATCCAAATGAATCAAAGAGTATGTGCGGGGCACAGCCGATAACCAGTGCGTGGAGACAGTATCAGTAAAAACTGTCAGCTCCCCAGTAAAAACTCCCAGAACTGCCACAGGCAACTCCTCATAATAGAACTTTTGCAGGGAACAGTTTCTTTCCAATGACACTGCTTTTACCAGCCTCCAAACATTCTTCCTCTGTGTGCACTCCACCTCCAATCAAAAACTGAAATTCCAAATCAAGTCTGAAATACTTTTTAGCAAACAGCTCAATTCTTAATCTCCTGAAAATCAAGGAACCAGATCTTTAGCGAAAATACATTCACAGCAGCAGCTTCTAAACAAGGTTATCTTTACTTTCTTTCCTCAAAAGAGGAAAAGAATTATGTGCCTATTCGCATAATTAAGGACAAAGTGATGCTAGGTGAGGATACATTCAAATGAAGTCATGCCTGTAATCTGTAGGAAATGGGTCCTAGGTATAGCCTGATAAAATCCCTAGGAGAGCCACTTTGGTGCTCCTGGTTTGTGGTTAGATATAGCAGAGCAATCCTGGCAGTTTACTCTTTTTAGATGCAGCATTTTAGTAGTGCACTTGTTTAATTGAACAAATCAGTCCAGCATTGTCTGAGGCGTGCATCATATCTTTGGGTCAGGCAAGTTCAAGAGTCTTCCCCTGGAAAAAAAACAATGTAAATGTATGTGTATTTTAATCTTGAAAAATCACTATCAAATAAATATTAAAAGGTAAACGAAGACAAAAATCAATAAAGCAAGCAATAGGTAAGGCACAGGCATCGAGTGTAGATCTGCTGTTTATAACCAGTCCCTTCTCTATCAGGATGGATGGGTGCAGGATGGCAGGAAGCGGCCGCAGGTCTAGAAGTTATCCTTTTAACTTCCTAGAAACAACTTCCAAGAGTCTTGAGGCAATCCTTTTGAACATGTTATAGCATGTGGATCCTTTCTTCTCAACCTTCCAATAGCATCCCGTCTTCCTCAGAATATAGCTAAAGGCCTTACGATGACGCTCACATCATGACCCAAAGCCTCCATCCTCCCTCTTGCCCTCTTTCATGCTGTTCCAATGACACTGACCTTGTTTTTCTTTAAACACACAAAGACTGCTTCCACCTCGGAGCCCTTGGAACTGCTATTCCCTCGACTCAGGATGTGTGGCCCACAGACAGGCATGCTGCCCCTTTTCCCAATTCCCACTTTCTGTGACTCTGCTCATGTATCAGAGAGGCCTTCTCTGACTATCCAATCGGAATTACCTTGCGTTCCTCCTCCTCTTTACTCTCTGCTTTGATTTTCTTTCTTTCTTTCTTTCTTTCTTTCTTTCTTTCTTTCTTTCTTTCTTTCTTTCTTTCTTTCTTTCTTTTTTTTGAGACATAGTCTCACTCCGTCACCCAGGCTGGAGTACAGTAGTGTGATGTCAGCTCACTGCAACCTCTGCCTCCCTGGTTCAAGTGATCGTCCTGCCTCAGCCTCCCAAGTAGCTGGGATTACAGGCACCTGCCACCATGCCTGGCTCATTTTTGTGTTTTTAGTTGAGACAGGGTTTCAGCATGTTGGCCAGGCTGGTCTCGAACACCTGACTTCAGGTGATCCACCAGCCTTGGCCTCCCAAAGTGCTGGGATTACAGGTGTGAGCCACCACACCCAGCCTGATTTTCTTTAGAGTACTTTTCCCTACATGGTAGAGACCGTCTAAGTAGTTTCCTCTCTATCTCCCCAACTAAAATGAACGCTCCTTGAGGACAAGAGCTTTATTTTGTTGACTTCTTGATCCTACTGCTTAGAGCAGGGCCTGAGACATCCACATGGTCAACATGATTTTGTTGTTACTGCCGTGGTTATGTTATGCGATATGGCAAGAGAGACTTTGCAGATGGAATTAAGGTTGCTAATCATCTGACCTTGGGGAGATTATTTTTTATTATCTGGGTGTGCCTGATACAATCAAATGGGCTTCATTTTCTCAAAAATAGAAAAGGGAGGTAGGAGAGTTCATGGAGAGAGATGTGACCAGGGAAGAAAGACACAGAGAGATGCAGTGTTGTTGCTGGCTTTGCAGGGGAGGAAGGAGAGGCATCAGCTGGGTGTACTTTGGAAGCGGAGAGTGGCCCTCAGCTGTCAGCCAGCAAGGCGCTGGGAACCTCAGACCTAGCGCCGCAAGGAACCAAATTCTGCCGATAATCAGCCTTAATGATTAAAAAAAAAAAAAATGATTCTTCCCTGGAGCCTGAAGAAGAGTGCAGCCTGTGGACACTCTGATTTTTGGCCTGTGAAACTTTAAGCAGCTACTCAACTGAGCCCACCACACCTTTAACCTATAAAAACTGTGAGATAATAAGTTTATGTTGTTTTGAGTATGGATAAATAAAGAAAAAAAAATAAAGCATAAAATAAATCACCTAAGGTATATTTTGAGTTTTGAGATTTGATATCCAGAAAGAACCAAATGATTTCTTATGCTATCTGCTATTAGATGGAGAAGTAAAAAGTAAGGGTGTATGTACATAAGACATACACTCAAAAGCTGTGAAACTGAATAGGTTTTTTAAAAAGATTGCTGTTGAAAAAGAGCATGAATTCTCTTTTACTTAAAAGATAATTGTTGTAGAAAAAAGTGAAAATAAAAAAGGTGGAAAAAGTTGTTGGTTAATGTTTAAGTCTCAATTCCATCATTCGCAGGCCCAGTGACCATATGCAAGTCACCCAAAGTTGAGATAATGATAGTATCTACCTCACAAGAATGGTAAAGAAACAAAAAGACTGTGTATGTGGTAAAAACGTCATAAACTATAAGTTATTAAATATGATAACTCAACTCTCTTGTATGTACTGGAACTATTGTCCTTAGAAGAGTTCTTCGATTCAATTCTGATAATTCTGAGATGTTGATTTTTCAGAAGTGCAACTTTTCCCAAAACGCTTTGGTATGATACTCACGCATATGAAACAATGTACTTTAGCATTATATGCATACTTTAAATGAGAATATTCTCACTTCATGATTAATGTGAAAATGAGAAGCTAGCTCAAAATATTTATGGCATGTTTAAGGCTGATTAATCTTATGATCTTGAAAACATGATCATTTCACAGTTTCTAAGCTAAAATGGGATGTACATTATTGAGCTATAAAGGTCTTGGAATGAAATTTTCTCCTATATTCATAGTTGTGCAGGAACTAGCATAAGAAATGGCATTTTGCTGGCTGAGCTGCAGCTCAGACGCTGCTGTCTATGTGCACTGGTGAGTGGCAAGTTGGGGTGGCTCAACATTTTCCCCAACAATGTGGGCAAGTGTTTTAATCAGCATGGGGCTTCCACTTCATTACTGGAAGAAGAGAATGTAGTCTGTCTGGGTATGGAGACTAGGTTATAAAATGTTATGAAATTGAATAGGCTTTTAAAAAAGTTGTTGTTGAAAAAGAACGTAGATTCTCCTTTACTTGGAGAGGGATAGATGGATGCAGTGGAGTGGCTGGCATAGCATCTCCTTCCTGCCTGGCCTGGTGGGTCCAGGTTAAGTGAGGAATGAGGGTCCAATGCTGTTGGAATTGGATTCACCAGAGGATTATGAGCCTCTTGGCACAAGCAAGTAATAAAGTGATACAAAGTCAAAGAGGCAGTTATCCCCACCACTTCTAAATGGGCCTCTGGTGCTTGATGAGTCTCTGGAGACCAAATATAAGCATGAATTAGTGTTGCAGGGACCCCCGGGCACTGCTGGTGGGAACACATCTCAGAGCAGCCCTCGTGGAGCATGACATGCAAGACTTGGTGAAACAAAATCTGTGTCTTACACCGTGGCCACCCACGCCCAATTCCACTCCTTGTATATACACCATGGCCACCAGCGCCCTATTCCACTCCTTGTATATAACCCCAGGAACCTTGTATATAACCCCAGGAACCTTGTATATAACCCCAGGAACCTTCTCCATGTAGTAGAGAGTAGCTGAAAGCAACTTAGTGTTGAAAACTAGGAGAATGATTAAGTAAAACGAGATAGATGCATGCTATAGAATAACACCAATCACTCAGAAGCAATGGGTTATATGAACATACTGCAACATCAATGAACTTTCAAAATAGTGTTCAATTTTAAAAAGTTAGAAACAGAATAGAAACTATAATTCATTACCATTAATGGAAATAAAATCATTGCATATTTTAAAGGATCAAATATACCAAAGCACACCAAGCAAAGTGGGTGCCATGAGGGGAAGGGAAAGAGAGTGGGAGTTAAAGCTGTAAGAGTGAACAGTGATGTCAGCATTATGAAACCAACCAGTAAAATTGGAGCTGAAGAAATATATCTGGTTATGTGGTTATAATATAATTTAGTCCTTTATTTAAAAATGATCTACTTGTCTTTATTTGATCTAAAAATGATCTACTTGTCCTTATTTTGTCTAATTATGATTCCCTCCATTTGCTTGCCAAATCTGGATGGATTGTAAGAGGTAAACATAAGATTAATAAAGCACCAAGATGACACTAAATACCTGTTGATATCTAGCTGGCAGTCTTGATTTCCTTATACAGTAGTAGATGGCCTAGTATCTGAAAAGCATTGATGGTGTGTGTGTGTGTGTGTGTGTGTATATATATATATATGTATACCATCAATATACATATTATATAGTAGTAGATGGCCTAGTATCTGAAAAGCATTGATGGTGTGTGTGTGTATATATATATATGTATACCATCAATATACATATTATGTATGTATATATATGTATACATATATATGTACACACACACAGAGATAATTCTTAATTCAAACATGCCAGAAATTTGGAGAATTTTTGCAAATACAGGTGAATTTAAAAGGTAAGAAGTATTCTGTTTCCTGAAACACCACAAATTTCTCCTCTTTGTGCATTACCTACAGTGCTTGCTAATTACACAAAGAAGATTTGCCTCTTTATCAAATTCTTTTTATGCCCTCTTTGGCTTCTTGAGGCCAGCGCTGACTGGAAAAGAAGAAACTGGCCTTCTATTAATATCTACCTTGCTTATTTTTTTCCGTCCCATAAAGAGATTCTTATAAAGGAAGTTGACTGGAGTTGGTGAATTATTTATGCTCTTTAGAATTAGGTTTTGTTGCCAATCGCCTTATTTGTTTTACTTTCTGAGGTAGACAGAATAGTGGCCCCTAAAGATGTTCACATCCTAATCTCTGGAACCTGTGAATATGCTACTTTACATGACAAAGGAGAATAGGGGCATTAAGAAGATGGAATTAAGTTTGCTAATTAGGGAAATTTAAAATAGGAAGATTATCCCAGCTTAACCAGGTGGGCCCAATGTAATCACAAGTGTTTTTAACAGTGGAAGAGAAAGAGAGTTCGGAATTAGAGGGAGATTCAGGCTATGAGAGAACTGACATAGAAGAAGAAAAAAAGGGGCCATGAGCCAAGGAATGTGGGCAGCCTCTAGAAGCTGGAAAAAGCAGGAAAATGCACTTTCCCCTGGAACCTCCACAGGAGAATGCAGTGTTATTGAAACCTTGTTTTTTGCCCAGTGAGACCTGTATCAGACATGTAATTTACAGAACTGTACATTATTAATGATTATTATTATATTTTTGAGACGGAGTTTTGCTCTTGTCGCCCAGGCTGGAGTGCAATGGTCTGATCTCAGCTCACCGCAACCTCTGCCTCCAAGGTTCAAGTGATTCTCCTGCCTCAGCCTCCTGAGTAGCTGGGATTACAGGTGCCCACCACCACACCCAGTGTAGGGAGACCACCTGAAACTATTGCTATGGAATAAAAGATGAGATGCTCCTGATTATTGTAAATACAAAATTGCATGCAGGATTGTGTAAAGACAATGCCAGGTTGGACTGCCAGAACAAGCCAACAGCACGTTATGTGCTTCCCCCTGCAGAGAGTCTACGAATGGATGTGCAGTCAGGGAGGTTTCACATCACCAAGATTCCTATCCCAGAAAAGCAGATGTTCATAGCTCTGGGAATGGAATGCGACCCTCGTGGAGAGCCTATAAATGGACACATGGGGGGCACCTGTCCATATGGATAAGATAGGGCTATAAACGCCCTCATCTTGCCACAGCTCTTCTAGGCCTCTTTAGGGTTAAGGCATACTCCCTTCTGAGAATTTCTGGTCTAACAGGTTGTCTAGCTTCACCTCCTGTTTCCATGGATTGTTTGTAACCAGCTTTTGTTGCAATTGTTACTGCTGATTAATATCTTGCTAATCATAGATTATGGAAAGATTGTGTTTCTGTTTTAAGGCTCTGTTAGAAATTACTGACGCACACACTATATTGTAAATTCTTATCTCTGTACACTGTACTTCTACATACAAATGTACTGTACTTCTACATACAAATGTTATGTTAAAGAATTACTTCATCCCCATGTGACCATCTCACCTCATAATTAAATGACCCTAAATCCCTCACTAATCTACCCCCACCCTCACTAAACTTAATAATAAATGCTAGTATATCCAGTGCATTGTTGGCACCACGAGACCAGAAGGCGGTGACCCCCCTAGACCCAGCTTTCACTATCTTGTGTGTGTCTATTATTTCTCAACCTGCCAATCCGCCTGGGAACAAAGAGCATTGTGGGCTCCTGGCCAGATCCTGCAATAACCCAGATAATCTTTTTTTGTATTTTTAGTGGAGACAGGGTTTCAACATGTTGGCCAGGCTGGTTTCAAATTCCTGACCTCAGGTGATCCACCTGCCTCGGCCTCCCAAAGTGCTGGGATTACAGGCATGAGCCACCGCATCTGGCCAGAACTGTACATTATCAAAACTGTGTTGTCCTAAGCCACTAAGTTTGTGGTAACTTACAGCATTGGAAGAAAATTAATGAAGTCTCTGGGTTTTTGTTGTTATACAGGCATAATCATATGCTTACATAATGATATACCCTCAAAGTTAGGTTAGCAATACCTATTGACAACATTTCTCTTTTTGTAGGGTCCACTTGTTTTTGAAAATCATTAATTTTTGGACTCACAAGATAGATTGTGGACAAAGCTGTTAGAAAAATGTGGGGTACTTATTAGTCATTCCAAAAAGAAGAAAAAAATGTAAATATTAATATTTTATGGAAAGAACAAACCACAGGCTATCTTAGTAATTAAAAAAAACTCTGAAAGACAATTAACTTTTTATTTTAAGTTAATTTCAAAGTTTTAGTCAGCACTGAGTTAATTTTGTTCAAGATTATCTAGTGGTCAAAATAAGTTATGGTTGGTGCCTGGATTAAGAAAGCTTTTTCAGAGTAGTAGTATTAGACAAATATGTCCACCATAGCACAGATTGATTATAAAGAAAGCTAATTTGTTTAGAGAATGGAATGTCCAAAGATGACAGTGTGACCATCCCAAGAAACAGCTCCCATTATGAATTTTTAAAACTGTAACCATATTTTATATAGTTGGACTGTGTATGTGTGTGTGTAAATATGCAATGAAAGCTTATGACTAGTGAGTGTGGTTGTAAGAAGTAGCTTAAGTGACCAGCATTCCTTCTAGGTTGAATACCAGGGTGTTGTGGCAACCAGAAAAATAGAGATGTGAGAGATTTGATCGACCTGGTGCCCCAACAGTCATCCCCAAGTGAGACAGCCAGACATAACCAGCATACATTGCAGAACACCTGACCAGCTCCCACCAGCGGGGCTTCTGTGGGCAAAGAAAGATTTAGTTGACCTTTCCTAAGTTTCTGTTAAAGTATCCATTAATGGAGAAGAATTGGAAAGCATTAAGATGCCTACATCTTTCCAAACACTAGAAAGTAGAATGCTGTATTTAAGCAGAGACATGCTTTAACACATGCTGTGGGGGACTAGAGTAATGCAAGTGCTGAGAATTTCTCTAGCAGACTTGGACCTAGGTTGAGAGGGGAGGTTTAAGTGTGTGTGTGCGTTTATTATATTGAACCACTGTTAATAAGCAGTGGATCTCCTGCTGAAAACTAAAGGGGATGCTTTTAGTTCAGCTTCACATATTAGCAAGTCAATTTGTATGTTTTTTAGAATGTTTCCTTTTTTAACAGAATTATTTTCTCACACTACTTTCCCAACTTTTTCTTCTTCAAAAAGTACACATACAAATTGCATAATGGAAAGCTATGTATTTAGTGTAAAAGAATCATAGAATTTACTTGAGGTCCAATAATTTTGAACACCTCCCCCAATGCCACATGAAAATTTTGGAATATTTAAGCATTTTGTGTTTGCCATGGTAGTACAATCTCAGCATTATTCATTCCCTTCAGAAAATGAAAACTCATAGATATCTTTAATTGGATACCTTATAAAGATTATAGCAAATGGGTGTGGTATTTTTATGTGGCAACGTAAGAATTTTAGCCATCAAACTAGCACTATTCTACAGTAATGTTAAAGGTGGATGAAGTATATTGAATGAGTTTATGTGAGTTAAAGTATTGAAGACATTTACATAAATTTGCATGTATGTAACACTTTCTCTAAGAAACTCCACAACGCTATATCTGCTCTATCTTCTGTTTTTAACATTGCGAGTAAATTGGACTCAAAATTTACTGATCTGTACAACTGATACACAAATACATAACTATATTTCTTGTAACTCATTTCATCTTGTTCACCCCTATTCTGGCTGAAAATGTCTGGCTTTGTCCACCAAGGATGGACAAAGTCCATCTCAGTCTCTCTTGAATTAAAATGTGCCAGCTTGAGTTAATTACTCAGTATTATAGTTGTTCTCGCCCTTTCTCCCACATTGCACTGGGATGCAAAGGGAAATCTACAGAATATGATGACGTGGATTGATAGGTAGAGGGGGTCTGGGGGAGGGAGCTGCTTAAGTGACTACAGCTGTCATAATTCATAATTGATTTTCTCATATTGGTCAAGGACCAAGTCTCCTGTGTGAATTCAGCCTGCATCTTGCCCAGGTTGGTGCAGCTGGTTTTGGCCTTTTACAATGAAGTCCTTTTGTCCCTATACTTGGTGACCAGTGAACACCATTCACAATAGTACACATTCTTTCTGGGACATCTGGTAACATCATAGGGAACCATCTCGGATGTATGTTCTTAGATGCTGTGCTGACCACGGGGCCCCTAGGAGACATGGGTTTTCCAGGTCTTTCAAGGGACAAGGGATCTTCCAGGTTGTGTTCAGGGAAGTAAGAAAGAAGTTTCCTATCTAGGATCTCCACCCAACCTCAAATGTTCCTGGAAGTCTTTATTGCAGTCTCTCTTCTGAGATTCGGTTCAGAGGGAAGAGAGGAGTGTAAAGCCTAACCTCATGTCTCTCTCTCTCTCTTTCATGCCTCAGCATCTGAACCTATAGTGACCAGAAGAAATTTCTTCCTCTAGGGTGCAAACTTTCCTTATCTCAGATATCTTTATGTCTTTTCAGTAGGACTAACTGTAAAACTATGTTCAGATGTGTAAGCTTTGCTCTTAATAAGAAAAATGCATTTTTTTTTGCTTGTTATATAATCATCCCACATACCTTTAAGCAAGCCAGGCTTGCAACTCACTGTCTTATAAGGGAATTTAATGATGTCTAATGAGGACTCCAAAGCGGAACAAGGTTCCCTTTCTCTAGGCTGTCTCCAAAGAAGTGGGGAAGGAAAGCAAGGTGGGAGGTTATCTCCAGATTTAGGCTCTTTCTAAAAAGTTGGAAGGAAAAATATCTTTATCTTTCTTGGCTATTCTTTTTCTTAGAGCCACACTTGAGGTTTTCTACATACAGTGGCCATAAGGTGGCTGTTGGTTGATGTGTTTTACTTTCTTTTTCTTCAAAGTTATAAGTAGGGAGAGAGTCTTTTTACAAGTACCGTGTGAAGGGCAGTCTTATTCCTCCGGTGTGGTCAATCTTAGGCTTTCAGGATGCCTCAGCTGGTTTCAGTGGTCCTGGAATCTGAGTTGGATGCAAGGCAGGCTGGATTTGTACTTGTGCCACTCTGTGAGTCACTGGCCAATCTGAGAAGTAGCACTAGGGAGAAACTAACTCACAAGAAAGGGACCTTGACAGACTAAATTGGAGACAAGTTCACAGGAAAGGGGCGTGGAAATCAGAGTCCATCATTTCCTGGACCAGCTCGCAGGTGGGCTTCAGATGGCTGTTGAACTGAAGGGGCAGGAATGTTCTGAGAAGTTAAAGGAACATAGTGCAGATAGCTACATCAGCTAACAAAATATGTCAACCATACTCCCCTTCATGGCCACTGGTGGAAGGAATCCATGAGTTGAGTGCCTTGTAAAATGTTTCCATAATCTCTTGGGGAGTGGCGGGAATGAATTTCTCACCATGGGATGGAAAGAGCCATCCACTAAAGACACCACTTGTGAAAAAGCGAGCACTCAATTCACCCCTTAGAGCAGGGAGCCTTTATCTGAAGTCATTGAACTTCTGGGGAAACCATCGATGGCAGCCAGGGTGATTTCTCACACAAGCATGTGTGCGTGTGCCTCTGTGCATTTTCTCAGGAGAGATTCTGGGGCTTTCAGCAGATTCTCAAAAGAGTCCCTCACTGCAAAATATCAAGGGCCATTAGATGAATGGAAATGTTGTATTAACAAGTAACATAAAGCTTGATGCATAACCCTTTTCTCTTTCCCAGAAATTCCAGTCAGACAGAGCAATGTCACTGATCACAAAGTTCATTTCTGTTTTCAGGAATCCCTTTTGTGATAAAACTCATATAAAAATGTCCACTTAAAAGAGAATAACAATAACAAACCACAACAAAAGAGAACAAAGTCTTGTCTTGGTTGTTTTGTGAATACTCTTATAAGGACATTTACTACCAATAAGCAAAGAATGGAGAATATCTTTAAATCACTGACATTCCTTATAGGGTGTCCAGCTTTGGAAATTCATTTGTGAGCCAAGAAGTGTGTGCGTGAGGATGAGCAGTGGCTTGTGATGAATAACTTACTGTAAAGGGCAAGTTTCAGTGAGGAATTAACGATTCGTCCTCAGGAGGACTTTATTTACTATTAAAAACCTGAGTGCCTTTTGCTGTTAGCAGGCTGATACTTAGAGGCAAATTGATTCTCTTCACAGAATTTCCCGACGGTCCCAATAAGCCTATTAAGCACTCCTGGCCTTACCTTCCTTGGTTTAGTAGCTGCTCTGCCATGGTCAGCATCGTTCTCTCTGCAGCAATTAGTGGCAATAAGTGGGAGCTCGCACAATTGATGGTGTAATATGCCTGGACAGTGTGCAAGCAGCAGTTATGAAATGCTTCACCAAGCAGAGCTCTTGTACTCAATGCCTCCCTCCCATCAGTTTTTCAGGTAGCAGAGCCTAATGAAGGCACGCAGCAGGTGGTGCAGGGACCTGAGGAGCTCCGGTGCGGAGCTTTCTGTCCTGGTCAGAAGGACCAGACTTTGCTTAACAGGCCTGCTATGGATCCCTTCATCTACCACCCCAACTGACGCAACTCAATTAAACCTGAAAAGGTTTTGAAAAAAAAGAGGCTTTTCCGTCTCTCGCTTACAGTGTTTTTTTATTTCTGGCATTCCTTCTTGATTTTTTTTTTTTTTTGGACTTTCCATCTCTCTGTTTAATAGTCCCCATCTGTTCCTGCATGTTTTTCCATTAGAATCTCTAGCATATTAATCCTAATTGTTTTAAATTCACAATCTCATAATTCCAACATCCCTGCCTTATGGGATTCTAGTCCTGATGCTTGCACTGTCTCTTTAGGATTGTTTATTATTATTATTATTATTATACTTTAAGTTCAGGGATACACGTGCAGAACGTGCAGGTTTGTTACATAGGTATACACATGCTATGGTGGTTTGCTGCCCCCATCAACCAGTCATCGACATTAGGTATTTCTCCTAATGTTATCCCTCCCCTAGCCCCCCATCCCTCGACAGGCCCTGGTGTGTGATGTTCCCCTCCCTGTGTCCATGTGTTCTCATTGTTCGTCTCCCACTTATGAGTGAGAACATGCAGTGTTTAGTTTTCTGTTCCTGTGTTAGTTTGCTGAGAATGATGGTTTCCAGCTTCAGGGTTTGTTTGTCTGTTTGTTTGTTTGCCTTTTAGTATGCCTTGTGATTTTTTGTTGCTGTGTTGAAAGCTGACATGATGGATGGGGTAAAAGAACCAAATAAGCCTTTCATGATGTGGTGGGAAGGTGCATGTGGGTGTGTGTTGGGGGTGGGACATTCTATAGTCTTATAATTACATCTCCACTTGTGCCCTGGGCTGTGAACTTCAGAAGTGCTTGTCAGTCCCCCTCCTCCACTCCCACAACTTTAGGTGGGACAGGATGGCTTAAGTGGGCTGGAATTGTTTTCCCCTTTTCCAACAGCGGGAGGTAGAATTGGGTACTTCCCATCTCCCAGGTCAGTTAGGGTCTGGTTAAAACTTCAATAGTTTAAGGTCTGGTGAAACAGTTTCTCTTGCGGGCAGGCCTTGTTAAGAAGAGCAGAATACTCTGGAATATTTTAAAATGATTATCTTTCCCCTCTCCCTGCCAGAAGCATGAGTAGGATTTTCTGGGATTTTCATTGTAAGGACCTAGAGGAGCTCCCAGAGGTAAAATTTATAAAACCGTCAACCAGCCCCTCTGCCCCCCCCAACCCCGCCACTTCTATGTTTGGGCTCCCCTGGAGTTTTTGACTCTCAGACTTGTCCATACCAAGCCTCCAGCAATTTGTCAGTTACAATTTGGGTTTGGTGTCTACGGTGGTTTCGTGCGTGGGTTTCTGCTCTGGTAAGCTATGATTCTGTATATCTGCTTGTCAGTCTCAAATTTTGGGGACTGTGGCTTGCCTTGTGACCTCACTTTTCTGACAGATCTCGGAAGGTTGTTAATTGTTTAGTTTGTTCAGCATTTTACTTGTCGGGATAGAGCGATGACTTCTGAGCCTCTTACAAGCCCACAGGAAACAAGAAGACTGACTTATTTGAGTACAAAAATTTGGAAACCTTTCTCTGCTATAAAAGGAACCTCTCTAAGCATTTCCAGTATCCTCATGGTTTAATTACTCAGTATATGCAGATGATTCTCTATATTATATCTCTGACCCTGACTCTCTACTATGCTATATATTCACGTGTCCATCTCGCTACCAGGTTGGTATATTTGAATAAGCAAACCTCAGACTCACATGTCCACAGCTGCAGTCAATATTTCCTTGTCCCTATTCTGGGATCTTTACTTGCCTCCTGCTCTTCTTATAGCCTCTGTGCTCCCAATCGGTGGGGCTGATATTTACCCAGTTCTCCATGTTAAGAAAATAACAACTTATCTTTCCAGACTGCTAATCTCTCACTGTCCCACATCCAGGCAATGAATAGGACCTGCTGCTTTTACTTCCTGAGGGTTTCTTGGATGCATTTCCCATCTCCACACTATTACCATGGTTTTAGCTCGGGCCATGTGGACCCATTCCTGGGTATTGTAAAAGTCTTTTAGGTCTCCATACGTTCAAAGTCACTCTTATGTAATCTCCTCCACACATTACACAGAGTGTCCTCTCCACAGCTGCACACTGCAGAAGTCACCAAATTTGGTTACTTATTCTTTTCCATTCCACTGTACTCCATTCCACTGTACTGTGTTCCTTTTTAAGATGTTATTGTGTCTCGTTAATTAGGACAGCATAGTCTGATTTCCTCCTCATAGAACTAGTAGCAGTTTCTCATTCTTTCTTGGTCCCTAGTCCACGCCCCTCTCCTTCAAGTGATTGGTCCTCATTGCAGCCCACCTGTAAATCTGTGTAGGCTGATGGCCTGAATGCCTTCTCAGACTGCACACGCAGGCTTTTGTGCAGCTGCCATTTACACGCTCACGGATCTGAATTATCTTTAGCACAAATGTCTTTGCTGAAATGCAGCTGTGCCTATGACTGGAATTCCAAATACAATATGGCCCAAATTGAGCTCCCCACTTTGTCCCCAGTCCCACTTTTCTTTCTGTTCACATGTTTCCTGTGGTAGAGTTAGCATTACCAACCACCCACTTGCCCAGGTCAACATACGCAGACCCATACCCAGTCTTCTTTTTACTTTAGCTACAGTAATTCCCTGGGCAATCACCTCTTGTCCCCATGGTTCTAAATATTATCTAAGTGCTGATAGATCCAGCCTGGAACTCTTTCATACATAACTCCCTGCTTAACACCTCTACTTGGTGGGCAAATCATACTTACCATTTTAGTATTCTTTAATACTACTCCGCCATTACTCCTTCCCATCTTGGTTAATGGTACCATCCTCCCATGTCTCTGGCTCAAAACAGAGGAGTCCAACTTGATACCTCTTGTTCTTACTTCTCATACTCATTCTATCAGCCCATCATATCAGCGTTGCATATCCTGAATTCTAAACCAAACCACTTCTCATCATGCCTCCTGCTTCTACTCTAAGTCATTTGTTTTTACCTGGATTACTGGAGTGATCCCTTGATTTGACCTCCTGATTCTACTCTTATTCCCCATTCCGCCAATAAAATGCCCAGAGAGGCTAAAGAGAATTTTTGAAAAAAGAATATCAACTTGTATCATTTTATTGCTTGAAATCCTCAAATTGCTGCTCATTAAAATTAGATTACAACACAAATTCATTACCAGGACCTAAAAATCTATGGCTCTGGCTTCTGCCTACTCACTCTCCCCACTTGTTTACTCTTCTCATTTACCTTTGTTCTCACTCTTGAATAGGTTATGCTTTTTCTGACCTCAGGGACTTGGCATAAGCTTTTATTGATCCCAGAACACTCTTTTCTAGAGACTTGCATGACCCTTTCACACCATTCAAATCTTGACTCAAATGTCCTGTTTTAAGAAACATATGCCTGACCTACGAATCTAAGGAGGCTTTGCAATCCTTTCCAGCTATTTATTACGTCATTGTACTGCTCATTTTATTCCTAGCCCTGGCTACCTTCTGAAATAATCTAATTCACTGATTTGTTTATGCAGTTAGTATCTGCTTCTCACCAAGCCCATCTTCCACTGGGACATAAACTACGTAATAACAGGAATTTTGCCTAACTTCTTCACTATTTTATTTTTAGGCCCTAGAAGCTTGGAGAGCATGTAGTAGATTCTCATTAAATACTTGTTGAATAAATTTAAAAGTATACAACTTCATTTTCTTTCTCTTTCAAATCTAATGTGCATTTCATTAAATCCTGTTTTATCATCTCTTATGTATTTCTGACAGTGGCTCACCTCTCCAGCCTCATTGTTCCTAA
This sequence comes from Nomascus leucogenys, assembly GCF_006542625.1. Taxonomy (NCBI): domain Eukaryota; kingdom Metazoa; phylum Chordata; class Mammalia; order Primates; family Hylobatidae; genus Nomascus; species Nomascus leucogenys. The sequence continues at coordinate 15,637,768 of NC_044384.1, read as the reverse complement.
CACAGTTTAGGTCTCCATCATCTCTCCTCTGTACTGCTGAAATAACCTTATTTTTCTTGCCCACAGTTATACCTTCTCTGAGCCAATTCCTTAAAACTTAACCAGAGTAATCTCTCTACGATGCAAACTTATTGATGTTTTTGTGTAGCTTAAATTATTTCATTGGCTTACCATTGCTTTCAGGATAAAATCTGAACTCCTTTGTATGATTTCCAAGGGGTCCATGATCCAATCCTTGCTTAATCCTTCTCTCTCCCTATCTTGATCTTTGACCTTTCCTGGTTCCTAGAAAAGTGTTCTCTCTTGAATATGGAGCAGAGAATGCATCTCTTCTCTCCACTCTTCCTTCTCACCTTTCTAGTTCTAAATGTACTTCAAATCTCACCTGAGCAGGCACCTCCTTCAGAAACTCACCACTGACAAGCCATTGCTGTGCTGAATACTTCTTCCATAAGTGAGCACAAATAACTTTGTTTCTTCTATCTTAGAAATTAACACTTGATATTCTAATTATATCTATCTAAAAGAGTTTAGTAGTTGAGAATAGAGACTCCGGTGTTGGACAGAGTGGGTTCACATTACCTGAACAGGCAGCCCTGGCCTTGCTGGCCTCTACTCTCCAGAAAACCCTCTAGTCATTTTCACCCCCTTCCTTCCCCTCTATCTTCATGACTCTCAACCCAAGTGTTATGGGCCCAGAGTGAGGGGGGTAGGGCGCTTGTGCAGGATATTTATTTCTTGGAGGATGGTGGATAAGAGACCAAGTATGGAGGAGGGCATCCGTGGTGACGAGGGCGGATTTGACTTAAATGTGCTATGTCCAATGAGCGACTGAATGTGCTATGTAATATTAAGGATGGACAGTACTAGTCAATATCCCTGGGGGGCTGGGTGTTATGTGGGGGCTAGAGTTGATGTGTTACCTGTATTTTTGAATACCCTGTTTAAGATGTGCCAATCAGCTTGTGTCTTTTTGCGCATATCATGTTGTATCTTTAGGATGTCTAGAATTTTTCTCTTCTATCTTCCTGGAATGCTTTCTCTACATTGCTTTCCCATGCAACATATTATCTCTCTTTGAAGACTTTTCACATATCTGGGTAAGTCCACACCAGGACTTCATGGTACATGCAAATCATCTATTGAAATGCTCATCTTTCTTTATAGGCAAAACCTCTCAAGAGTAAGGACTATGTCTTATTCATTTTTATATTCATCAGGCTCAGTGCCGAGCACATGCTAAATGTTCATTAAATGCCAGTTGAACAAAGAGGGGAGAGAAAAAGAAAATAACTCGAAGTATAAGGTGCTTTGCCAGATGTTTTGCATGGAAGAAGGAAGGAGATTTAAACAACAGGGAATGAAATTCTGCTTTATCTTTCCTTCATTCTTATGAAAATACTAGGTTTTCTATTTCTATTTTTTTTTTTTTTCCTGAGATGGAGTTTCGCTCTTGTCACCCAGGGTGGAGTGAAATGACACGATCTTGGCTCACCGCCATCTCCCCCTCCCAGGTTTAAGCGATTCTCCTGCCTAAGCCTCCTGAGCAGCTGGGATTACAGCCATGTGCCACCATGCCCGGCTAACTTTTGTATTTTTTTAGTAGAGACGGAGTTTTACCAAGTTGGCCAGGCTAGTCTTGAACTCCTGACCTCAGGTGTTCCACCTGCTTCGGTCTCCCAAAGTGCTGGGATTACAGGCGTGAGCCACCGCAACCAGCCCAAGGTTTTCTATTTCTAAATGGATGCAATGAATTCATTTGTAAAGATCATCATGGGTACTTTTCCCTCCTGCACCCTACATGGTAGTTGGACAAGTATTTGTGTTAGTCAGATTAGTCTATAGTATTAGGGACACTTGTCACCAATATTTATCTTGTGAACAGGCCTTGCTGCCTTCCTTCCAGCTTATCTCATCCTCTTCTCTCCTTCCTGGTTTGGGTGCATCTCAGATTTGCCACTCTCCTCTGCCTTTAAGGCGTCTGAGTGCGGAACTCTTCTGACTTTCCTATTTCCATTTTCCAGGTTGCACAGAATACAAAAAGTGGAAGGCTGAATAAAAAATAAGGTACAGACACAGTTCCTCAGAACATTGTTAGAAGTTATAGTTGATTAAAACTGGAAAATATTACTTGTAAAAGATTGTCTACTCTGTGGAGAAAAGGTCCAGAATGTGAATTCATAAATAACTAAAATGAATAATCTCATTTCCCATAAGGGACAGATAAAAAAATGGATTTTTTTTCCCCTTAAAGCAAGTCAAATTGCAAAGAAGGAAAATAGGACCAATTGTTAATTTAAATGAATGCTCAAACTATTACAATTATAATGCATTTCTTTAAAAGAGTTAAATATTTCCGAAGGATTACAGATTAAGTTTATTTTCAAACCTCTGTTCAGATAATTTATTAAGTAGAAGGTGTCATTTAAATAGGAATTACTATTTTTTACACTGTACTGAGAGTTTCTTTTTTTTTCTTTTTCTTCTTTGGGTGCTGAAATCACACCAGTTGATTCTAGATTGAACTTTCAGAAAAGTTTCTCTAAATGCAAACACCCTTTTAAAATAAAAGAGCTGAAAATGTGGTTTGAGAGATTGAGCCAGTAAGATAGATATTGTCACCTGCCTGGTGTTGCCTTTATTAACTACATTAATAAATGTTTCTCAAATGTAAGAAAACATTGTAAATAAACTGAGACTTAAAATTGTCAGCTCTTAACGTCTGGTGGGGCTGGGGCTAGCTATATTCTAGAATTCAAAGTTCTGAGCATTCTTAGTCTCGGTAAATATTCAAAATTACATTTTGAAAGAACTGTATGCTATTTAAATACAATGAAGTGGAATGATTGGCAAATCATTCATGCCTACACATTTTCTTAAAGAACGAATAATCTACCTTCCTCCACAGTCATCTTCCTATTCAAGAGTTAGGAAAAGTTGTTCTGTACCTCATAAAACTTTGCATGTGAATAATTACGTCTATCAAACTGTGTATGTGTTGTTTCTATAAAACCTTGTCTATCTGAGATTAGTAGCAAAGATGCCTTAACACGTATGAATGAAGCATGACCTGCTATGAACGTTCTCACAATCAGACTGCTTCTAGAAACCTGATTATCAGCTGGTTCATTGAAGTGACTCTATTGATCATGTATGCAGAACATTGATAGTGAATGAAATAAGTGACAACACCTATTCCCAGAGAATCCAGAATGCTTATACTTTAAGTGACTTCGGAGTTAAATTGGGCTGCTTCTTTGCGATCAAATATCCCTGCATTCCTCTTCCATATTCTGTCAAGTCAGTTAACTTTTCCTGTGCTCTGCTTCTCACATAGTTTTTTTGTGAAATGACACAAAATATCTCCATCATCGCTTTTGGATTATTAATAATTGTGGGGAAGGAAATGTCAAAACCTAGAGGGCAGACTGGGGGCTCTCAAACCATTCTCAAAGATTCCCTGATCAACCCACAAAGAAACATGCTCTACATTTTAGGATATTCAAAAAATAGTGAAATCTGACTATACTTCTGGATATTTTTGAAACTGCTTTTCTTTTGGAAAATCTTTGGGAAGAGGGGCTTCTCCAGCTCAAGTTCACATTTTAAATATTCATTAAAAAGTGGTCTTCAGGCCAGGCGCGGTGGCTCACGCTTGTAATCCCAGCACTTTGGGAGGCCGAGGCGGGCGGATCACGAGGTCAGGAGATCAAGACCATGATGAAACCCCGTCTCTACTAAAAATACAAAAAATTAGCCGGGCGTGGTGGCGGGCGCCTGTAGTCCCAGCTACCCAGAGAGGCTGAGGCAGGAGAATGGCGTGAACCCGGGAGGCGGAGCTTGCAGTGAGCCGAGATTGCACCACTGCACTCCAGCCTGGGCGACAGAGCGAGATTCTTTCTCAAAAAAAAAAAAAAAAAAAAAAATACCAGTCTCTTCCAGTATAATGTTATAGTTTTATCCCCATTTGTAGGAATTTATGGTCTAATTATTCCTACCGCATATTTGGACAACTGATCAAAAGGACCCCATTCTCTTTACTGGCAGCTCGTGTTCAAGTGACCTCACTGCTTTCTGATGACCCCCACTGGCTATGCCACATTTCTGGTGCTGAATGGATGCACAACAAGTCGGTACTCTTCTGGGCTTCGATGGAGTTGTTCGATTTGAAAAGTAAAGCGGTACTTTAACGGTCCCTTCAGTTCTCACACTCAGTGTTTCACTACTTGTCCTGTTCTACCTGGCTTGTAATCTATCCTAAAACCTCCTGACATTTCTAGATGATGGAATGAACAATCCTGTGTATGGCTTCCAAATTGAAAACTCAGAACTCAAGGCTCTGGTTTGAAGTGGCCACAGTTCATCTCTGGCCTTGACAAGCCATTTGTTGGCCGTGGAACTCATTACTTGAAAGAGATTTGCTATAGCTCCCGTTATGGTGCCGTTAGAAGAAATAAAGATCTCTTGCCTCACTTCCAATACTTCTTTTATGGTAGCAGCAGAAATCTTGATTTCATTGGCTTATTTGTGAGAGATCTGACCCATCTCCCAATATGCATTCTGTTCTGGGTCTGATGGATGAAGAGTCAAGGCCCCTGCCTTTTGCTCTCCTTCCTGGGTAATAAATGTAGCTTACTGTGTCCACATGCCAGAGATGTAGGCGCCAGCAGGGCAGAGAGGGACACAGGACATTCAGCACAGAGTTCATGCGCTCTGTTTCAGGATAATGCGTTTTTGACTGCCAGGTGTAATCTTCACTCCTCTTTCTTGCAGCCCCCATCTCTCCTCTCACTCCCTATCCTAGATTTTAGGTGGTTATACTTTCCTATGAATCCTCAATTTTTCTTTTGTTTTTGAGCCTAGTACACTGAACATTTCTTCTCATGCATAAAAGATACTCTGGAAACTCCCACCACGGCTGCATAAGTATTTATTTATTTTTATTTTTTGAGAATCAGGCGCCGAGGTAGTGCCTTCAAGAGACAAGCATTTATAGTTTTGTTATATGATTTGGTTCAGTTTTTATCTCCCATACTGTTTGTTTTTCAGGAGCAAAGAGGGAATTAAAGATATTATAGAAAGAGAGCTTCCCTTGGTGGTTAATTTTAGGTATTTTGTGAATAGATGAATTGGATGGGCTTTTGAAAGGAAATAGAACTAAAAGAAATAGAATAAATCAAATATAGATCAGGTGCTAGAAAATTTGTTGCAAAGATGATCTAATACTGTTGATCACTAATTTTAAATTAAATGCAATCCTGATATGAAACTGATAATTTAATGATAAAGTTTCTATATTTTGATTTAAGATACCAATATTTCCCTTACAGTCAAAAGAAATCATTTTAATCACTTGAGTAAATTGCCTAAATTGTATATAAATCAGGCAAGTAACAAAACATTTTTGCATTATTTTGTGGTTTTACAAGTTACTTTTCTCCGACATAGCACTAATGTTTTGATTTCAAAAGTTAAAGTGAGGAAATACAGGTGCTTTATCGTAACATGATAAATTTTAAAAATGCATTTTGTTTAGAATATAAGAAACTGATGAGTAGGTTGCAAAAATTTTCTCCCATTCTGTAGATTGCCTGTTCACTCTGATGGTAGTTTCTTTTGCTGTGCAGAAGCTCTTTAGTTTAATTAGATCCCATTTGTCAATTTTGGCTTTTGTTGCCATTGCTTTTGGTGTTTTAGACATGAAGTCCTTGCCCACGCCTATGTCCTGAATGGTATTGCCTAGGTTTTCTTGTAGGATTTTAATGGTTTTAGGTCTAACATTTAAGTCTTTAATCCATCTTGAATTAATTTTTGTATAAGGTGTAAGGAAGGGATCCAGTTTCAGCTTTCTACATATGGCTAGCCAGTTTTCCCAGCACCACTTATTAAATAGGGAATCCTTTCCCCATTTCTTGTCTTTGTCAGGTTTGTCAAAGATCAGATAGTTGTAGATATGCGGCATCATTTCTGAGGGCTCTGTTCTGTTCCATTGATCTATGTCTCTGTTGTGGTACCAGTACCATGCTGTTTTGGTTACTGTAGCCTTGTAGTATAGTTTGAAGTCAGGGAGGGTGATGCCTCCAGCTTTGTTCTTTTGGCTTAGGATTGACTTGGCGATGCGGGCTCTTTTTTGGTTCCATATGAACTTTAAAGTAGTTTTTTCCAATTCTGTGAAGAAAGTCATTGGTAGCTTGATGGGGATGGCATTGAATCTATAAATTGCCTTGGGCAGTATGGCCATTTTCACGATATTGATTCTTCCTACCCATGAGCATGGAATGTTCTTCCATTTGTTTGTATCCTCTTTTATTTTATTGAGCAGTGGTTTGTAGTTCTCCTTGAAGAGGTCCTTTACATCCCTTGTAAGTTAAAGGGCTAATATCCAGAATCTACAATGAACTCAAACATATTTACAAGAAAAAAACAAACAACCCCATCAAAAAGTGGGCAAAGGACATGAACAGACACTTCTCAAAAGAAGACATTTATGCATCCAAAAAACACATGAAGAAATGCTCATCATCACTGGCCATCAGAGAAATGCAAATCAAAACCACAGTGAGATACCATCTCACACCAGTTAAAATGGCCATCATTAAAAAATCAGGAAGCAACACGTGCTGGAGAGGATGTGGAGAAATAGGAACACTTTTACACTGTTGGTGGGACTGTAAACTAGTTCAACCATTGTGGAAGTCAGTGTGGTGATTCCTCAGGGATCTAGAACTAGAAATACCATTTGACCCAGCCATCCCATTACTGGGTATATACCCAAAAGACTATAAATCATGCTGCTATAAAGACACATGCACACGTATGTTTACTGTGGCACTATTCACAATAGCAAAGAGTTGCAACCAACCCAAATGTCCAACAAAGATAGACTGGATTAAGAAAATGTGGCACATATACACCATGGAATACTATGCAGCCATAAAAAAGGATGAATTCATATCCTTTGTAGGGACATGGATGAAACTGGAAAACATCATTGTCAGTAAACTATCGCAAGGACAAAAAACCAAACACCACATGTTCTCACTCATAGGTGGGAATTGAACAATGAGAACTCATGGACACAGGAAGGGGAACATCACACTCCGAGGACTGTTGTGGGGTTGGGGGAGGGGGGAGGGACAGCATTAGGAGATATACCTAATACTAAATGACGAGTTAATGGGTGCAGGAAATCAACGTGGCACATGGATACATATGTAACAAACCTGCACATTGTGCACGTGTACGCTAAAACCTAAAGTATAATAAAAAAAAAAAGAATATAAGAAACTGAAGAACTATGGCTTTGTTTCCTTATAATTGTATTCGTCTGTGCACACTGCTGTAAAGAAATACCTGAGACTGGGTCATTTATAAAGGAAAGAGCTTTAATTGACTCACAGTTCCGCATGGCTGGGGGAGGCCTCAGGAAACTTGCAATCATGGCGGAAGGCAAAGGGGAAACAAGAACCTTCTTCATATGGTGGCAGGAGAGAGAAGAGTGAGGAGTGAAGGGGCAAGAGCTTCTTATAAAACCATCAGATCTCGTGAGAACTCACTCACTATCACAAGAACAGCATGGAAGAAACCACCCCAGGATTCAATCACCTCCCACCAGGTCTCTTCCTAGACATGTGGGGATTATGGGGATAATAATTCATTATGAGATTTGGGTGGGGACACAAAGCCTAACAATATCAATAATGAAGAATAGTGTTGGAGTTACTCCTTAGGTAGGCGGTATTGTTGGCCCCTTCTGAAGTGTGCAGTTAAGGAACAGCCTGCAATTCACCCCTATAGAATATCTTATGAATGAGAAATCACATTCCAGTTGTTTCCAAATGGAACTATAAAAATATATATGTGATACCAGCTGCACAAGTATTATATAATTAGATGAGCTTTTAACATTTTTAGGAGTCAAGTGCTGAGGTTTCATGAAAAAGGTACATCAATGCCTGCTGAAACCTTGTGCTAGCTCTGACCAGCCTATTTATAGACAACCTGAATGAAATCTCTAGGTTTTACTCAATGCATCTCTACAAGGTATTTCACATGCTTAACTCTGGATGAACAGCCAAAGTTACCTAAGATCTTTCTGCCAGAAGAATGCAAATTTCCCATCCTACTCCAAAATTGTTTCAAAAGTATTTATGCCCATAAATCACTGGCGTATAAGAATACATATCTCAGTCTATCAAGTATGCCAAACCATGTCCATGTTCTTTCCCTCTTTCCCTTTCCACTTAATAGTTGAGCCATGTTCTTCTGGCTATGGTTTTACAGAGAGAACAAAAAGTTGGAACAATTATTTGGGATAGACAGCGCAAAGATTCTATTCTGACATCTGAAGATTATAGAGTTAACTAAAAGCATTGAAATTGGCTGGATTATTTTCATAAATATTTGACAATATTTATATTTATTTTACAATTGGACCAAAATACAATAATATGATATAAACACGTATGTCCCATGCTGCCATTTGTAGCATGGTACATTTGCAGATCTGAGTATGAAGAAAGGCCGGGCGCGGTGGCTCACGCTTGTAATCCCAGCACTTTGGGAGGCCGAAGTGGGCGGATCATGAGGTCAGGAGATCGAAACCATGGTGAAACCCCGTCTCTACTAAAAATACAAGAATATTAGCCAGACGTGGTGGCGGGCGCCTGTAGTCCCAGCTACTCAGAGAGGCTGAGGCAGGAGAATGGCGTGAACCCGGGAGGTGGAGCTTGCAGTGACCCGAGATTGTGCCACTGCACTCCAGCCTGGGCGACAGAGCGAGACTCCATCTCAAAAAAAAAAAAAAAAAAAAAAAGAAAGGCACATCAGTCTTAAGCCATGGTGTGACACTGAACTAGATATCTAATGACTTTGAAGCAGTCGAAATAACTTTGAAAACTCCTGGAGGAGAGGTAGAGGATACACCTTCCTAAAGTTAACATCATTCTGTCAATAGAAATATAATATTGATCAGGCATACTATATTTGATAAAGACTGACAGCTTATAACAAAGCAATTCCATCAATTAATTTATACATAATCACATGAATACTGAAAGCAAGGATTCCCAGAAGTCTGTGAATGTGCTAGATTGAATATCATTATAGACACTACTGGAGAAAATACACATGACCTGAAAGTTTTTTAGGCAAATGCTTCTTTGATGGGAGGATTCCTATGATCAATGCTGTATTTTCTGTAGGGAAGGGTTATTTTTAATATGTCTTCTTTAGCTTGAAACACACTTTAGCTCATTCTCTCCCTATAATTTGGAAGGAAGGCAGCTACCATAGCAGTTAATCATGACCTAGCCATAGACTACTTAATCAGGGGGAAAAAAAGTCTTCTTCTGATGCAATTTGCTCACAAAAATTTCAAAGAAAGCAGCCCTGGAGTTACTGAGGGTGAATGAAATCAGAATCCAATACAATGTAGATGCAATAATTCTCTGTTTCAGGACACCTATCCACCAGGTTAATATAGCTGTCATTTGTCACAAAAGGCTTTTGGGAAACCAAATGCAGGATTCTTCCCTTTAGCTAGAAACTTACTTGGCTAGAAGGAAAATTGCTGGGGAGGGTACAGAATAACTAATCTCCATTCTTCCCTCACAAATGTGCTCACCCTGAATTCTCTTGCATTAAAATAGTAGAAAAGAGAGCCCTGAATATTCAGGTGAGCTACCCTGTCAGTCCTTGGGGTTTGGAATCCTATTAGAGGTGTCTTTATAGTTTCGCATTAACTGCAACCGTTTCAAGAGCTCTCCAGAGATTTTCTCCTGACCACTGCCCCCCTCAATCTCCACTCCCCACAATATAACTCATAAATGACTTTTCAAAGTTTTTACATTTCTCAGTCCTCTTGTTTAAAGCATCAATGAAGGTATTTTTGAAGAATTAATGGGATATTGTATTCTTGGGAGAAAATGACCCAGTCAACTAAACTGATGAAAATGAAGACTTGTTAAAAAAAACCTGGTTTACTTTTCTGAAATAAAAACTGAAGTTGCACTAAGTATGACATTTCTCAACCTCTTTTTGTTATTTCTTGCCCCTTTTTCTGTTTCCTCCACTGGACTCTAAGTTCCATGAGGCAGGAAGAGTGTGTATCCTATTGATTCTTGAATCTCTAGATGCATACAGGATTAGTTAATACCTAAATATTTGTTAAATGATTGAAATAATTGATGAACCCAAGGAATAGGACAAGTGGGAAAAATATTGAGTTTACAGGCGTTTAATTCTCTTCCCACTATTTAGGATTCTTGAAATTTGACCAAAGAAACTTATGGAAAAATGCTTGCTCAAATTAGAGGGACTTCTTTCCCTGAGTCAGGCCTAATTTTAAATTATTTTAAAATGAAAACAATGCAGAAATTTCAGCATAACCAAGCCCTGAAGACAAGGCAAAGGTTACATTACTGCCTTCATCTCTACTTAAAAGCCATATTGTGCAAAAAAAAAAAAAAAAAAAAAAAAAACAGAGAGCACCATAGTGGCCTCAGCTTTTTGTTTACATAGTTTTAGCCCTTGCTTTATAAAATAAAATTTTTGGAGACCCTCACCTCACGGCTTTTTCAGTGATAAATATGGGATTTAAAAAAGTAACTAGCATCTGTTCCAAAGTATAAAGGAATTTCAACCCATTTATTATGCAGTCTCAGGACTGGAATGATTAGCTTGATGATATCAAATCAGAACTCCATGACTTCATTGCCACCAGGCTTATAGGCCATTGTTTGCTGGTTATAACATTAAACAAAACGTTGATACAAAGTCTGGCCAACATGGCGAAACCCTGTCTCTACTAAAAATACAAAAAATTATCCAGGCGTGGTTGCGTGCAACTTTAATTCCAGATACTTGGGAGGGGGAGGCATGAGGATAGCTTGACACCACGAGGCAGAGGTTACAGTGAGGCAGTGAGATTGGGCCACTGTACTCCAGCCTGGATGACAGAGCAAGACCTTGTCTCAAAAAAAAAAAAAAAAGATTGACAAAACTTTATCAGACTTTTTTGGGAGAACTTCTCAAATTTCCATGTTAGGTATGATGTCATGATAGAATGAAATTTGTTGTTCTGCAAAGATTCATAAACATAGCAGTGTCACTTCCTTGAGAACAATATAATTTTAATCATTTTTTCCCAGAATAAGGGAAAAAATAATCAAATATATGGTAGATAGTAAGGGTACCTTATGTCTGCAAAAGTCCACATTCTCCTGGAATACTACATCAGCAGTTGCAGGAAGGACACCTTTTACATTTCAGAAATGCAGAGAAATTGCTGTTGGGTAGACAATTGCTGGAGATACATTGAAATAAGCCTTATGATCTCCACTGAGATGAGAGATAAGGTGTCTGAACAGTTAGCGGTGGGGTTCCTGCCACATTCCTGTGAAACTTTATCACTTAGAGGAGTAAAGATAGGCAGAGAGGCAAACGGATGGATGTACAGAGCCAGCTGATGTGCGAGGCAAAATGCTAGGTCTGGAGAAGAGGAGTTGAAGAAGATGCTGGCTAGGGGACTGAGAGGTGTTCATAGACCAACTAGTGAAAGGAGAAAATAATATATAAATATTATATTAATATATATATGTGTATATATATATACACACACATACATGCACATACATATATACATATACATATATTATATTTTATATATGTAAAAAGAATATATATATATTCCTATAGGTATATATTCCTACATGTAATTCCATATATATATATATTCTTTCCCTATATATTCCTCTCTCTATATATATATGTTCCTCTGTATATATTCTTCTCTCTCTATATATATCAATGATTTTCCAACCTTGAAAAGTCATATTTTCTTTTGAAAACAAACTAAACTAACACAAATCTCTCACAATGCAGGACCCCAGGGTTTCTGGTTTATCACTCTAGGGGCATGTGACCACGGCCCTCCTTAAGAATCAAACATTGATATTAACTGATGATTGCAGCACAGCTGGACCAGTGCTCTAACAGAACTCTGAGCAGAGGGCTTGAGCACACCAAGGGGTAAGAGGTGGTAAGCACTGGCTCCTGTACTGAGGAAACGGACAAAGTGAAGCCCACGTTTGAACCCGACTAGGTTCATCCCTCCACGACAAGCTCTGCATTTTGTTTGAGCTTCAGAAACAAGGATGAATAAAGCAAAGTGTGCCAAGGAGGGGACACAATCATACCGACTACCCAACAAAGTCTTCTGATGTGAGGTAATCCTCATACTGCTGTAAGCAGGTAGCCGAAACCCTCAGAATACCTACTAGGGATTAGTAACAGCAATGCCTCTAGACCCTCAGTTGCAGCAGGACAGCACCCTCATCTGGTTTTGCTGTTTTGGGTCTTAAGCTTCTGGCACAGGGCAAGGCACGTGGTAAGCACTCAGTGTTAACATTTGCCGCCGGCATTAAAAAGTATAGGTCCCATGGGAACATATGAAGGACAACTGAATTATGCTGTGGTGGTTGATTAAAAAACTTAAAATAAATTTATTTCTGGTAAAAATCAACATCAGGCTATAACAAAAAATCTAAGATCCACTTAAATTTTTTATTTTACTCTTTAGGGGAAAATGGCTCTTTTATGCCTGCTATTCCTTCAATGTCTCAGTGCTAGTATCTCTTAGCTTAAAAAATTATACTCAAGACCAATGGAAAAAATAAATATATTACCAAAATAATAAAAGCTTTGTGTAAGAAATAATTATAATTTTCTCTGTAAAACTATCTGTCACTTTTTCCTTTTGAAGAAATTTTATACGTAATATATAATTGGCGTCTAGATATAAATTTAAATCATCTGATATCTTGAAAATATTTTGCTTAGCCCATTAGTAATAATGAGATTTCAATGGTTATATGAACCTACTCACTAAATCCAGACTGTTCTCCATCGGGGAAGCTTTAATTAGATTTTAATAAGAATGGTGAGTTAAATATGACTATTAAGAGGACCTTTATTCTGTATATTAATTATGTGTCAAGATAATAAGATGTGTTTTAGGTATTCCAATTATGGATAAAGAGAGGGAATGCAGTTTCTTTTTTTGTTTGTTTGTTTGTTTTTTGAGACGGAGTCTCGCTCTGTCGCCCAGGCTGGAGTTCAGTGGCGCAATCTCGGCTCACTGAAAGCTCCGCCTCCCGGGTCCACGCCATTCTCCTGCCTCAGCCTCTCCGAGTAGCTGGGACTACAGGCGCCCGCCACCACGCCCGGCTAATTTCTTTGTATTTTTAGTAGAGACGGGGTTTCACCGTGGTCTCGATCTCCTGACCTCGTGATCCGCCCGCCTCGGCCTCCCAAAGTGCAAAGTGCTGGGATTACAAGCGTGAGCCACCGCGCCCGGCCGGGATGCAGTTTCAACTTGGCTGTTACCAATATTGATGAATTTCTGTTTACTGGTTGGAAAATCCATGTTTTCATTGTTTGTACATTTCATAATTATCACCATATGTGCCTTAATAAGAATGGATTATTTCAACCAAAGTAAATAATTCATTAGATTGTAAATAAAATGCATATTTGGCAAGCCAAAGAGAAAGCATTAACCAATCTAGAGTTGTAGTTTTTTTTCCCCTAACTGCTTACAGATTGCTTCCACATTCAAATCCATAAACCACTCAACACCTCCTGCTGAGGCAAGACCTTACTAGTGCTGAGTAATAGATTGTTCAGCAGCATGGGAAAGTACATTAAGGAAAGAAGGGTGATGTTCATGTATTTTTAAAAAAACCCTCCCTATTCTCTTGCTTTATTCTGTAGCTTTTAATACAGAGCATTGTAAACTCTTCCCCTGCAGTCCTAGGAAAGGACCTGCTGTGTCTTGAGGGATTATGTCTGTGATACACTAGGGTTATACAGTTAGAAAATTAATGGTGCACAGAAATGGATTTGAAAGTAAGAGCACTCCTTTCTTTAAATTAAAATAATTTGGATACTTTTTGATAATTCAATAAATTTGGCTTCATTTTAATATATGGTACTTTAAATATTAAACTTGTACTTTGCAAATCTGATGCTATGTGGGATGTTGCAATTGATACTACCGATTTTAAACCATGTTGTTTATTTATTTTAGCAAACTTTACTTTTACGCTTGTACTATAACGGAACTTTTCTATTTTATTTAGTCACGTTTCAAATTTTCTAACTTTAGATCATTAGAATTTCTAACTTCTAAGAAGACTAAGACATTCTTCTTAATTTTGCTTTAAATATATTCACTACTGTCTGTAATAAAATTGAAAATAATACTATAAAGAAATAATGGCATTAATTACATGCGTTTCCACACACTTATGTACACCATGTTCTACTGGAGATAACTTAGTTGCTTTAAAGATTAATTAAGTTGAGGGTTGGGGGTGTGGTATGAACCAAGTACAGGCTAACAGATAACTTGGTCTAGGCGAGAAAGCCAGCCTCAGTGTCAGAAATATAACAATAGCTTTCTGATTTCTTGTGCATACCTCTATTTGTAAAGAATATTAAGCTTAAAGCAGAAATGCTTTTCATTCTCACTTTCACATGGCTAAAATTAACCAATAGCTAATGAGGAAATCACAATAAATGGTGTGAACACAAAAACAACAGGCTCAATAGTTCTATGTTTATTTGATAAAGCAAGGAAATAGCTTATAATAGGGTATTGCCTATTTCTTTCTTGTCATTTATCTATTTTTTATGTGTTTTTGCTTTTGTTATGGTCCAGGGAAGTTAAGATAAATCAGCTATTGTTGCAAGGTTTTTATTATGATTGATTTTGCGTTGTGTATGAAGCAAATTAAACTAAAGCAGGTTTCATCTGTTTCAGCAAAGAACAGAAATAATAAGAAGGGAAGAAACTCAACTTTTTTTATTTCTCTAACCATTATAACAAAGTTGATGTTTATTAATTTTTATTGTGGCTTCTTAAAAATATTTGCAATTGTAGCAAATTAAATGTGATGTCATTTAATTTATGACTACTGGGGTCTATTATAGTTAGAGAATGAGATCTCCGGGTTAATAAAATCACACAGTTGACATACAATTTTAAATTCTTTTTAATCTCCAGGTTAAAATCTTCTAGAGGTTCTGTCATCTCTGACTACTGCAACAGCCTCCAGACTGGTCTCCCTGTTGCCAGTCTTGAGTTCCCGCAATTCATTGTCCTCAAAGCATTAGGAGTGATTTTTAAATGCGTATCAGATCACATCAAAGCTCTGCTCAAAGCCCTCCATTTGTTTCCGTTGTACTTAAAAATATATACATTTCCTTTCAAGACCTCCAAAGCCCTTTATAACCTGGTTCCTGAGAGGTCCCACTACTCTCATCTGATTTTACTCCTCTCTACGCAGTCACAGGGTCAGCTGAATGTTTCATCAAAGCACCAAACTCTTACTTATCCAGGTCTCTTTGTGCTATAGGACAACAGCTACTTTTTATCAGCTTCATTCGGTGAAAGCAGTGCAGGGTAACAGCAAAATCCACCAGGTTACAGTAAAAGGTTGCTTTTAATCCAGCTTTAATTATTATACCAGGAAGCCCATGCAGTCATTCAAAAAATTATTTTGTCCCCTTAAATAAAATCATTGCAGTCATTTGAGTTTTATGCCTTTTTAGCATTCAAAAATTTAATTTATGATAGGAACATTATTTGAAAGTTTAAATTCATTGCTATTTCTATCATCTCCTATGCCTACTTCAAAAAGGTTTTGGATTAGGTTTTATAAATTAAGTCCATTAGAATTTCAGAAAATGTGTTAAATGTAGAGACTTTATCTTTTCTTTCATTAGTAGCTCTGGGTCTGTAGGCATGGCACCATGATATGATAACTACAACCATGTTTAGGCCAGGACTGAAATTTGGGGTTTGCTATCTGTCTATCAACTCTCTCTCTCTCTCTCTCTCTCTCTTTGTTTCCCTACTTACCTACCTACCATCTATGTTTTGTCTATCAATCAACTGTCTACTTTTAACATCAAGTAAAAACAATAATGGTCAAGTTTTCAGAACACCAAGTATATAGTTAGAAGAAAAAATGTCCTTTGAACAATGTCACAACCAGTAAAACTGAATGCGTCACTGTGTATGCTTTAGTTTTCCACATTAATCTGAAAGAAGCTGATATTTGCCCGGTATCAATCCCTTAGGAAGATCAAGCAATTCATTCGATAGCATCTGAAATGTTCTGAGCACCTCAGCACAAGATGTTCTACAAACACAATGTATTATTATAATCATTGTCTATCTATTCTGCACCTAGTAGAGCATACTATTTGCCATCCATCTCATACTGATGTTGTAGGGATTAATGAGATAATATCTATAAGGTACTTAAAGCTCCTTGGAATCAGCAGGTTATGTAAGTACAAGGGAATTTGATTATTTTTAACCCAATGTGTTACGTTGCCTCCTAACTGTCCCTTTTCACCCAGAATAGATGCAAATGATTGATCAAATTCACCCTGAGAGAAATAGCATATAACATTAAGTTGCTTTGGAAACTGGAATGTGTGTGTGTGTGTGTATTTGAAATGTCATTTGAATTCACTATCTTAGATGAACATGTTTCCATTCTGAACTATTTTGGTTATACTTAAAGGGATGTGATTGTAACTCTCAGATCTTGATCTATGAAGCTAAATGTTTTGTACCACATCTCTATTAGAAAAAAAAAGTTACAAAGTGAGACATAAAGTCATTTTAGTAGCCTTTGACAAGATTACATTTAATAGCTTTTAGTCAAGATTTTACTAAATCTATACACACTTTAGAAATAAAAGCCTGCATCGATGTTTCATAAAACCTCATAAATTTTTCCCTTTCTTTTAAAATAAAATTTCTCTTTTTGAAAGAAATTTAATATTCCTCAAACAAAAAACCTACATTTAAATGAGAAACAGAATGTGGAGAGTACTCGTATGAATCAGAAACAAATTAAATGGTATGTAATGAAGAATTAGAATTAATTCAAGTGCCTATGGTACTGTGCTTTGAAAAATACATATGAAGGATTCTGTGCAACAGACAAGAGCACTGCATCACAGTTTCCAGTACCAGTGCACTCTACTGTCTACCCCTCTCTCTTGCTGTCTCATAATCCCTGTTTCTCCTTTTATCAGTCCTTCCATCCATTGATCTACCCATCTATTCATCCATGCATCTATTTATCCATTCACTTATTCCTCTGTTCATCTATCCATTCTTCCATACATCTATCAATCCATCAATCTATTCACCCATCTATCATTTATCCATCCATCCATCCATCCATCCATCCATCCATCCGTTCATCCATCCATCCATTCATCCATCCACCCATCAGTATTAGGCAAGGTTCTCTAGAGAAACAGAACCAATAAGAGAGAGAAAGAGAGACAGAGACAGAGACAGAGAGAGATATTAATTTATTATGAGGAATTTATTCACATGATTATAGAGGCTGAGAAGTCTCATGACCTGTCCTCTGCAAGCTGGAGACCTAGGAAAGCTGGTGGTGTTGTTTCAGTCAGAAACTGAAGGCCTGAGAACCAGGAGAACTGGTGGTATAAATCACAGTTCAAGGGCAGGAGAAACGGATGTCCCAACTCAGGCAGTCAGGCAGAAAGAACAGAAATCCTTCCTTCTTCAGCTTTTTGTTCTATTCAGGCTCTCAATGAATTGGATCATGACCACCTATATTGAGAAAGTCATCAGTTAAAATGCTGATCTCAACCAGAAACACCCTCACAGACACACCCAGAAATGATGTTTAATCTGGGCACTCTGTAGCACAGTCTATTGATACATGAAATTAACCATCACATCATCCACCCATTTATCTATGTATTTCTCTATCTTTAGTATATTTTTTATCTATCTATAAATGTTTTCATGCAAATAAAAGCCAGCTGCAGGGCTATTAAGTTTTGTGGACAGGGTGCCTATGTAACAGCACCACCACTTACTAGCAGGACAACTTCCATAAATTACTCTGTGTACCTCAGTCTCTTTACCTGTAAAAAGGGAATAATCATAGCTCAGCTCATACGGTTATTGTGAAGGTAAAAAAAAAAAAAAACTACATGTAAAGCTTCTAAAACCGGGTTTAGCATAGAATAAGCACTCAATGTTATCTATTAATAGTAGTGATCATTATTCCCTCCCTAATTCCTTTTAATCTGGCTTTCTTTGTTACTTCATTATAACTCTTATTATTCCTTCATTCATTCAAAAATATTTATTGAGTATATACTTGGCATCTATTAATTGAACATTATATTTTTCTACTGGGTATCTTGAATTTGAATCCAGGTGACCTTTTAAATTAATCTAACTATATTGCATTTATTTTTGTTTTATCTTGAATTTGAATCCAGATGACCTTTTTAAATTAACTATATTGCATTTATTTTTGTTACTTTGAAGAGGTCACCTATGTTAATCCTATTTCTCATCTCTAAAATAGGAGTAAGACTGTTTTTCCTGCCTGCCTTACAATCATGAGGGTCCAACACTATAAAATATATGAGATATTTTGTAAATTATAAAACTCAGTGGAAACGTGTGTCTTGTGATTATTTACACACTTCCTGCTTCCACCTTTACTCCATAGGGATGGATTTGCTCAGTTTTACTATCTGCTTATGGTGGATGCCTAGCGAATCATCTCCAGTTGCCTATATGGAAATTGTCATTGATACCCCCATGTATAGTCTACATTTATATCATTTTCCCTATATGCTAAACTTAATTTCCAAATTCAAAGAACATTCTATTTGCTATCATTGAACTTCCAGTTTCTTTAAGTTGAAAAATCCTGGAGTCAATTCAATGCAACAAAAAAATTGAAAACATCATTCTCCTACTTGGATGACTTTCATAATTCACAGTCACCTACCAATTCTTCACGTTGACAGTCAAAGCTTATTATACTATGGATTGTGCTTTAATGTTATAGTCTTAGTTACCAATACTGCTCTATATGCCCTCTGCATTCCAAGAAGCTGGACAACTTGTGTAAGCACGCCTGTGCTTTCTCCCTTCATGAGTTAACTTGTTCTTATCCCATTTATACTATGGCCCTTATTCTTTATTAGTTAACAGACAAACTAAGTGAAAAAAGAAGTACCTTAGAAAATATATCACACATCATATACAGTTAAGAGATAATTTCTAAAAGTTTCTTTTAACTGTCACCTACCTATATGAAACCATTTTTCATCCTCTACAACTTGGTATGCTCTCTTTTCTTCAAAACCCTATGGTACTTTTCTATTTTTTTAATTTAAGAATTTACTCTATTTTACTTTGCAACATAGTTATGTGTACATGTTTTGATATAACTATTGTTCATCAGAGCTGTGTCCTCTCATTTTTGTGGTAAGAATCATAGCATCATATTCATAGTAAGACCTCAATGTAGATATACTTTGGAGACATTGCACACTCAGTTCCAGACCATTGCAATAAAGTGAATATTGCAATAAAGTGAGTCACACATTTTTGGTTTCCTAGTACATACA
Source organism: Nomascus leucogenys (assembly GCF_006542625.1). Classification (NCBI taxonomy): domain Eukaryota; kingdom Metazoa; phylum Chordata; class Mammalia; order Primates; family Hylobatidae; genus Nomascus; species Nomascus leucogenys. Next base: position 15,618,268 of record NC_044384.1, on the reverse strand, counting down.
AAAGTTATGTTTACATGCTACTTTATGAAGTGTACACATACAATATATGTACCTCAATTTAAAAATATTTTATTGCTAAAAGATGCTAATAATCATCTGAGCCTTCAGCTAGTTGTAATATTTCTGTTGGTGGAAGATCTTGCCACCTCAATGGCAAGATGTTGATGGCTGCTGACTGATTGTGGCAGTGGTTGCTAAAGTTTGGAGCTGCTGTGGCAATTTCTTAAAATAAGACAACAATGAAGTGTGCCACATCACTTGACTATTTTTTTCCATAGAAAATCTTCTACAGAAAACAGCATGTGATGCTGTTTGAGAGCATCTTATCCATAGAACCTCTTTCAAAATTGGAGTCAATACTCTCAGCCGTGCCACTCCTTTATTAACTTAATTTACGCAATATTCTAAAATCATTTGTTATCGTCTTAACAATGTTAATAGCATCTTCATTAGGAGGTGTATATTCCATCTGAAGACACTGCTACCTCCTCCCATGAATCATGAATATTCTTAATGGAATATAAAATGGTAAATCCTCTCCAGATGGTTTTCAGTTTACTTTGCCCACATCCATCAGAGGAATTGCTCCCTATGGCAGCTATAGCCTTACAAAATGTAGTTCTTAATCAATAAAACTTGAAAGTTGAAATCACTCCTTGATCCAATGGCTGAAGAATAGATGTTGTGTTAGCAGGCATGAATACAACATTAATCTCCTTGCACATCTCCGTCAGAGCTCTTGGCCAGTTACACTGTTAATGAGTAGTAATGTTTTGAAAGGAATCTTTTCTTCTAAACAGTAGATCTCAAAAGTGGGCATACAATTTTCAGCAAATCATTGTGTAAATGGATGTGTTGTCATCTAGACTTAGTTGTTCCCTTTGTAAAGCATAGGCAAAGTAGATTTAGCATCGTTCTTAAGGAACTTAGAATTTTTGAAATGGCAAGTGAGCACTGGCTTCAAATTAAAGTCACCAGCCACATTGTCCCCTAACTAGTCAGCCTGTCCTTTGAAATTTAGAAACCAGGCATTGACTTCTCTCTAGCTATGAAAGTTCTAGATGGCATCTTCTTCCAATATAAGGCTGTTTTGCCTACACTGAAAATCTGTTGTTAAGTGTAGCCACCTTCATCAGTGATCTTAGCTAGATCTTCTGGAGATAACTTGCTGCATCTTTTACATCAGCACTTGCTGCTTCACGTTGTATTTTTATGTTATAAAGATGACTTGTCTCCTTCAACCTCATGAAACAACCTTTGTTAGCTTCCCATTTTTTTCTTGCAGCTTCCTCACCCCTTTCAGCCTTTATAGAACTGAAGATATTGAGAATCTTGCTCTAGATTGGGCTTCAACTTAAGAGGTGTTGTGGCTTGCTTTATTGTCTATCCAGACCACTACAAGGTTCTCCATATGGCAATCAGGCTGTTTTGCTTTTTCTGTGTGTTTACCGGAGTGGCACTTTCAATTGTTTTTCAAGACCTTTTCCTTTGCATTCACAACTTGGCTAACTGTTTGGCACAAGAGGCCTAGCTTTTGCCCTGTCTTAGCTTTTGACATGCTTTCCTTACTAAGTTTAATCACTCTAGATTTTGATTTACAGTGAGAGATGTGACACTCTTCCTTTCACTTGAACACTTAGAGGCCATCGTGGGGCTAATAATTGGCCTAATTTTAATATTATTGTGTCTCAGGGAATAGAGAGGCCCAAGGAGGAGGACAGAAATGAGGAAATGGCTGGTCGGCAGAGCAGTCAGAACACACACACTTATTAAGTTTGCCGTCTTGTATGGACAAGGTTTGTGACATTCCAAAACAATTATAATAGTAACATCAAAGATCATTGGTCACAGACATAATAATAATGACAGTCTGAAATATGAGAATTAACGAAGTGTGACACAGAGACACAAGGTGAGCACGTTGTTGGGAAAATGGCGCTGATGGACTTGCCCAACACAGTGTTGCCACAAACTTTCAATTCAATTTAATTGTAAAAAGCACAATATCTGAGAAGTGCAGTAAAGTGAAGCACAATAAAATGACGTACGCCTGCAGGTACTTCTTAAGTGAAGTTGGGCTGCATGGGGATATCTCGGTGTAATGATCAGGGAAGCAAATGAATAGGTTGTTATTTCCTTGGGGATTACATAGTCCAGAAGAGAGTTTCAGCTGTTCTGTCTTTGTCCATACCAAGCAATGTACACTGTACATTTTTTCAGTGGAAGCCCTTTTTCTCATAGCTAATATTGTAGCAGTTTTTCTTCTGTCTTTTTTTTTTTCATGCATTGACAACTGTGAATGTTTCCAGTTTTGGGACCTCTTATCAATATTCACAAAGCCTGCTATCCTTAGTTTGATCCAATTCAGAGTCAGAAGACCTTGGATAATGTTCTGCCTGATTCTACTACTTACTCACTTGTGGCTTTTGGTAGCACCCACATCCACATCTGTTTCTTTAACTATAAACTAGGAGTAATTCTTGCCCTGCCTAACACTGAAACTTGTGTTCGTGTATGCCAATACACATAAAAGCACTCTCATTTAAACCCCTCAGCTGATCTACCACCTTCTCATAGCAATTATTTCTTTGTCAGATGCTCAGCTGTAATTAATCCAGTATGTAGGCTAACTTATACAATCTTTGCTCTGCTGACATTTATGGAATACTGGCTATATGTGAACCTTGACCATCTGTGATTTGCTGTCTTTTAAATGAGGGATCTAGAGTTGTATAAGATAAGACCCATGGCCTACGGGAACTCACATAAAGTAAGAGAGACAGACATATCAACAAGTTTAATAAACGTGATAAGTATTTTAGGGAAGTTTATATAGAATGCTGTGGTGAACAATATAGGGAGTTAGAAAAGTTTTTAAAATGAAGATGTTGAACTGGATCTTAGCCACGGCATTCTGCTCTTCTAGATTTTCCTCCACTTTTCCTCCATTAAGTCACTTGCATCATATACTACAAATTTCAGCTTTCTGCCAAATCTTCTCAAGTGGTAGAGTAGGAGTGTTTTTTAGTTATTGAATAGCATAAATCTTATTAGCAGAGACAAAATACTGAATTTATTTTCTATTCTTCCCTCTTACTATTTGGCAAAATAACTGGCATCCTCTGTTGGACCTTTAAATGATGATGCTCTGTCTTCTTTCTGGACTCCCTCTCTCTTTCTCTCTACCCTTACACTGCCAATACTGTGATAATTATCCTTAAATGTATATCTTCAGTCAAGATCTATCTTCTGAGTTACTGATGCTGCTGACTTTACACCTCACCCTGGATGTTTGAAGTTTGCATAAATGGCACGGCTCGGATGAGAGTAGGAACACCAGGGTCCGTAGTCTTGTGTCGAATTGGGTACAACGAGATGGGCACATGTGGAGTGTTTTTAAGGAGCAGAGAGTTTAATAGGTCAGAAAGAAGGAAGAAGCGCCCCATACACAGACAGAGGGAGGGGTGCTCTAAAGCCTAGAGAGGAAACCCGGTGTTCAGAAGAAAAGTGGCTGCTTGTATGAGGAGGCTGGAGGAGGTGGTGTCTGATTGCATAGGGCTCAGGGGATTGGTTGACCAGGAATGTCATTCAGGTAGCCCACGAAAAAACTGGCCCTCCCACCCTAGCTTTTTAATATGCAAATGCAGGGCGCCATGATGTTCTACGCAAGCGGGGATATGTTGGGGGAGCCATGTTACCAGGCACATGTGTGGGCAAGGAAGAAGAGGGCTGGAATTGCTATGTTTGTGTGGAGCCAGTTTCTAATGCCTGGTATTTGCATATCAAAGGTTGTCTGCCCTGCTCTAAGAGCCTGGGCTTTCCTGCTGGACAAGAAACGTTTCTGCCGGGCGCGGTGGCTCACGCTTGTAATCCCAGCACTTTGGGAGGCCGAGGTGGGCGGATCACGAGGTCAGGAGATCGAGACCATGGTGAAACCCCGTCTGTACTAAAAAAAATACAAAAAAAATTAGCCGGGCACGGTGGCGGGCGCCTGTAGTCCCAGCTACTCGGAGAGGCTGAGGCAGGAGAATGGTGTGAACGCTTGAGGCGGAGCTTGCAGTGAGCCGAGATTGCGCCACTGCATTCCAGCCTGGGAGACAGAGCGAGACTCCGTCTCAAAAAAAAAAAAAAAAAATAAAAAAGAAACGTTTCTGGGGCTGTTTTAAAAGAAACAAAAACGTCCCAAGGACTCCTTTTCCCTTTATCTGCCTAATGTAATTTCTTAATAACTTCTATAACATTACAAACTGAGTAAATCTAAAAAGAAACATATGCCCTCCCACTACGGTGTGCCCCAGCATGCCCTGGCCAGGAATCTGCTCTCCCTCAAGGAGCTACTTACCAGTAAATGCACCTGATTGCTCCAGAGAGAAGCCTAGGAGACCCCTCTCCCCTCGCCCTCATCCCCTATTTCCAAATACTATGTCCTATTAAATATATTCTGTTTGCCTCTATTAATCTTATCAACTGCTGTTACTCAAAGCAGTTGATAATGACATCTGTTTAGTTCTCAGACTTGCAAATCGAAACTTAACTATTGTATCTCTGTAGTTTTCCTCCTCTGCAGGGAGTCATCAAAGCATTAGAATCAGGTGATCCTTTGCTTGATAGGCCTACAGGGTGTCAGCAATGGATTTGAGATACATCTAATGGCTATAATCATCTCACTGGCCCACCAAACTGAAGCAATTAAATAAATATGTGAATTTTTCCCCCATATAATCAATTTTTTACATGTGTGTTATAACATTGAAAAATTAGAGTCTTAGGTGAAGCATTTTCTGCAGTAATGAAAGTTTTCTATTGTAAATGATACACGTCTCTACTTTCTTAAATGAAACATCCTGAACATAATGATTCAATATTTCCTTGAAGAGTCAAAATTGACATTTCGGATATCAGTTATTTTATTATTGTACAATTTTTTTTTTTTTTGAGACAGAGTCTCGCTCTGTTGCCCAGGCTGGAGTGCAGTGGCGCGATCTCGGCTCACTGCAAGCTCCGCCTCCCGGGTTCACGCCATTCTCCTGCCTCAGCCTCCCGAGTAGCTGGGACTAAAGGTGCCCGCCACCATGCCCGGCTAATTTTTTTGTATTTTTAGTAGAGATGGGGTTTCACCATGTTAGCCAGGATGGTCTCGATCTCCTGACCTTGTGATCCACCCGCCTCGGCCTCCCAAAGTGCTGGGATTACAGGCGTGAACCACTGCGCCTGGTCTATCGTGCAGTATGTTGATGCCTTCTGTTTAGGTGTGTAGGCCTGTTGCCTGTTCACTAAATGATCATATACACCTATACCTTTAAAGTTTGTGCTTCTATTTTTATTGTTTTTATATCGGACTCAATGTGTCTTTGTAAAATTACATGTTCCTAAAGAGGTGGATCTATCAAGTTTTCTTTACACAGCTCTTAGCACAGAGCTTGCCTAAGTAAGTTAGGGGATTACTTTTAAAGGTAAAACTATTTTAAACCATGAAGTTTTATTTATGTATTTATTTATTGTTTTATTTTATTTTTTGAGATGGAATTTCACTCTGTCGCCCAGGCTGGAGTGCAGTGTGGCTCAATCTCAGCTCACTACAACCTCTGCTTCTGGGGCTCCAGGGATTCTCCTGCCTCAGCCTCCTGAGTAGCTGGGATTACAGGCGCCCGCCACCATGCCGGGTTAAGTTTTGTATTTTTAGTAGAGACAGGGTTTCAACATGTTGCCCAGGCTGGTCTGGAACTCCTGACCTCAAGTGATTTGCCTACCTCAGCCTCCCAAAGTGCTGGGGTTACAGGCATGAGCCCCCACACACAACCTAAACCATGAAGTTTTTTTTTAAATTCCATTTTGAGGGAAAAGGAAAATGCTAATCGAGCTAATATAAGTTAATAACTTCATATTCATTTTTTTTGTGTATGGAGTTAGAGCTTGGGAAATATTTTTTAATCCATAGCATATTTGTACGAATTAAAAAAAAAGATCTGCAAGGAATAACTTTCCCAATTATAGATAATTTGAAGAATCCTCTTCTATTGATAAGAAAACGGATTTTATGTAGGTTTAAATGTATCTGGATACCACTGCTTCCTCTCCCCATTCCCCTTTCACATACTGTCCTTAACACTTGTCGTGGAGAAACAGGTGGATGTTAGAGAGCCCGTTCAAACTGAACAGATACACATTTTGCTCCAGGGCAAAGGGGAAAAACCAACACTTATTTCACCGGAAGCAGGATGGCTTGCTGGGATTTCATCCCCTTGGTGCATCGTTGCCCTTCATTTTCTAAAGATAAATACATCAATGTCCATTGGGATGGCTTCATGTCTCCAGTTGGCACCTAAACTAACATAATTTCCCTTCTTCATCTTCTTTGTCATCAAGCTACTGAAACCGCCACTGCAAATTATAACTGAGACAGTGAAAAAGATCTGATCTAACCAACTCCCTCTTGCTTCTGTTTTATTTTTTTGTTTTTCTTTTTTTTTTTAGACAGAGTCTCACTCTGTTGCCTGGGCTGGAGTGCAGTGGCTCAATCTCGGCTCATTGCAACCTCCGCCTCCAAGGTTCCAGCGATTCTCTTGCCTCAGCCTACCGAGTAGCTGGGATTACAGGCACGCGACACTACGCCCAGCTAATTTTTGTATTATTAGTAGAGGCGGGGGTTTCACCATGTTGGCCAGGCTGGTCTTGAACTCCTGACCTCAGGTGATCCACCCACCTTGGCCTCCCAAAGTGCTGGGATTACAGGCGTGAGCCACCGCACCCGGCCATCTTGCTTATAACCTCCAAACTGTTCTTGTTCATTCCTTGGCGTAGGGTGAACTAACTTTAGGAAGAACTCAGTTTATAGTTTAAAAAGAAGATAGCCCTTTGCCAAAACAAACCTTGTCTGGAGACTAGAGTGCCTTTGTAAGATTAACAAATTAGCCACAATGTTAGAAATTATGGTTTAGGAGTCATGTAGCTGAAGGCTACAAGATTCTGACCCTCCTGAAACTGCTCCTAAGATCAGTGCTTGAGATGTTTTGCAGACCCTGCGCTTGATGGATCAGCTGGCACCACCCAGACTGATAAACTGGCTCATCTGATCTTGTGGCTCCCACCCAGGCACTGACTCAGCACAAGAAGACAGCTTCAGCTTTCTACGATTTCATCTCTGACCTGACCAATCAGCATACCAGGCTCACTGGCTTCCCCCTACACACCAAGTTGTCCTTAAAAGCTCTGATCCCCAAATGCTCGGGTAATAATTTGAGTAATAATTAAATAATTACTCGAATAATTGAGTAATAATTAAATAATTACTCGAATAATTTGAGTAATAAAAATTAAATAAGTCATAATAAAACAATTAAATAAATAATAAAATAATTACTCAAATAATTTCAGTAATTATTATTACTCATGTATTTTGAGTAATACTCAAATAATATGAGTAATAATAAAGATTTGATCTCCCACACAGTCGGCTCTGTGTGAATTATTCTTTCTCTATTGCAATTCCCCTATCTTGAGAAATTAACTCCGCTTAGGTAGCAGGCGAGTTGAACCCACTGGGCAGTTACACTACACGTGAATTAGGATGTGGCGGCTCTGGAAATGGTCTTGCCCCAAGCTTAATGAAGGTGCGTCTCCTTAAGGGTGCACTAATTCTAAATATATCAGTAGGATTGCTGCTTACTGGCCATCTTTCTTGGAACAACCCTAGAAAAAGGGTAGCAGGTTCTCTATATCATGGAGATAAAATTTTCCTGGCTACAGCCACAGCAAGAAAAGCTACAACCCAGTGTAGACTCAGCTTGCTCATCATGTGTTGGTCATTGGATATTCAATCTAAGAGACTTTCATAGGTAAAATAGACAGAGCCACCAGCCAACACAGTATGCTCCACATCAGCAGCAGGGGCAAGCTCTGACAGACTGGAAAAAAAATTCAAGCCTCATTTGTCAAGCTCTTTTTACTCCTGACATCCTTTTCCTTCTTCCCACCCCCACCAAACCCATTTCATCTTAGATTTCATTTTTAAAATATAGTTACGACATGAGTGGTTGCAAGCAAAAATAACACGGATTTGAACAAAGAAAACTGACAAAAAGTACCCTGGGACAAGTTTGCCTGAAATATAAATTGTTTTTATGGGCACAGACCAGCTTTCTTGCTGGTCTTGAGCTGTCACTTTGGGTTATTTTTATTGTAGTCACTGAGGATGTTAGCTCAAAAGCAAGCAACTAAGAATGAATGAAGCAGAGAAGGAGAGTGGCAGTGAAAGTCCCTGGATAGCTCAGAGCCAGCCACACACACAGGGGAGTATTTCCCCAGCTCCCCTAGACCCACACACATGCCTGCTTGCATACACACATATACACACATGCCCCACATCCCTACATGGTATACGCATTCCAAAGTCTCATTTTTCTTTCCTCAGATGTATGAGATAAAGGATCAAAGCCAGAAAGTTTCTGTGAGTTGTCAGCTGTGAACAAAGAGAGAAATCAAAATCTTTTTTCTCTCTGCAGTCTTACTTTGAGTTAAAAAAGATGGATGATGTTCAGCTCTTCACGTAAGTATCATGAACTCTCCTTTTCTGAATTTTCCTCCTCTACCTATTGGTCATCATTAGTGTGCTTTACCTTTGACTGCAGGGCAGAGTGGTGCCAAACCTACTCCATTAATCAAGCAGCAGATGGAGAATTAAAGCCTATGAAACTGGAAAGCTGGAATTCTTTCTTTCCATCCCCTGAGATTTATGAACAGTACCCAGAGACCAGAGTTATTGAGAAATGACCGTGTATTAATAAGCTTTAGAAATGGTGGCTCTTCCTGTGTGTTTGTGTGTAGTTTGATGTGTTTAAACAGCTAAGTAGAAAATTGACTCTGTATTTTCCAAAGTACTTTGCAAAACATGTCTAAAATATAAGCTTTGTTTAATATACCAGTGGTATTCTAATACCAGTGCCTAGTGAACACTCTTCATTCCCTGGTGTGCTTTTGAATCTAACTTAGTGCTATAGCTGGGAGTGCCTGTTTAGTATTTATGGAGACTCACAATGTGTTAAGTACCAAATGGGGCTGATAAGAGTAAATGTTCAAGGATGACTTCATTTTGTTTAATTCCCAGGAAGCAGGAGTGAAATGTATGCGTCACTGGTTAGGAACATGTCTCAGCAGACATTATTCTATAAGGACATTGGACTGAGCCTAACCAAAGGCTGATAGTGGTCATAGGATCCACCAAAATCAAGTATCCCCATTTCTTTATAAAGGCATAGATCTTAAGTGTACAGCTCTGTGGCTTTTACATGCATATATGCACCCGAGTAACCACACCCAGGGAAGACCGGGAGAGTATTTATCACCATATAAGTTGTCTTATGCCCTTTTCCTGCCACTTCCTCCCACTTCCCATACCTAAACCCTTTCTCAGTTCTATAACTATAGATTTGCTTTGTTGATGTATGAACTTCATATAAATAGAATCAATCAGTATGTGCTTATGTGTGTCTGCTTTCATTCACTCAATATGTTTTTAACAACAACAACAAATAATAATATGGGAATTCCTTTATTCCTTTGACGTGCTTCCTGTGGGTTCTACTTTTTTTTTTCTTTTTTAGAGACAGGGTTTTACTCTGTCACCCAGGCTGGAGTGCAGTGGTATGAACATAGCTCACTGCAGGCTCAAACTCCTGGGCTCAAGCGATCCTCCTACGTCAGCCTTCTGAGTAGCTGGGACTGCAGGAGTTCCACTTTTGTCTCTTATATTGTTTCTGTGTGATCCACGGATTATCTTCTTTGTCCATGCAGTTTTATGTTCCTACACCCTTCTGCATTGCTATATTTCATTTCTTTATTGTTATTTGTAGAAAATATTCGATTTCATGGTCTGCAGTTGCTCCAAGTTGCACTTCATGGCGTCTTGATCAGTTCTTGCATATAGTTGAAATACTGAAGCATCCTCCATCAGCTTTTGATTGCCACCTCTCAGATACCTAGGGAATGTCTTCATTTTTGGTGGTCCCTTGCCCTGAGGTCCCTCTGTTTTCTGAGATAAGAATATATAGAATATATAGAATTATATAGATCGCATTGTGTTTGCCTAAGGGAAACTACTTCCAAGTTGAGTACTACTTCCATAGTTGAGTGCCACCTAAAAAGTATGTCTACTCCTGTGGACAAGTCATTTTTTAAAAAATTATATTCTCTCGGTGTGTTGAAATCCACATCCTTCCCATCATTTTAACCTTTGACTTAGCTGTCAGGCCTATTTTGGTGGGTAAACGTGCTTGGATGACTTTGTAAGATTTTTGGATAAGCTACAACTGTGCTGAAGAAATGGGGTGGCAACTAGGTCTTTTGGTGGGTGAGCTGACACTTTGCAATTCACATCAACATCCATCAGATTCTGTGCTCACAGCAACATGCCTCTGTGCAGAAGTCGGTTGTGCACTGAGTCTGAAAAGTCATACCAGCTGATATTCCCTGGGGAACCTTCTGATCTGCTTTGTGGATATCATGCAAACTTGCTCTCAGGCCTTTGAAATCATCCTGAATTCTAGAACCATCTTTTCTCCACTACACTAAGAGAAAGGTGCCTTAAGGCTCACAGACTCGTGTCACACTATGAATCACCGCTTTGGTGGCCAGTCAAGTAGCAACATCTAAAATGATCTTTGCATACATCTCAGAAGGATAGTCAAGACTCATGTTTATTCAGATGCTCAGTACTTGCACAGGAAATTTTATCTCGTATTTTCTTGACTTTATAAGTATTTCCATACACACCCTTGTTTATGCTACTTGGATTTAGCCTGGGCTGAACTGTCAAAAGCAATTCAACAGAAAGACCAGCACTCTATCTTTAGCATGAAGAAGTAACAATTGTTAAGCTTTAAAGATAAAGAATTTAATGTGCTAAGAGGGAGCAAAGGCAATGACATTTGCAATACAAATTCAGTGTAAACATGGTTTTTCATTCCTACCTCTTGGGATAAAGTGGTAGAGATGCTAGAAAACCGGAAGCATGCTTATAGGGTAAATGTCATAACCTGTTCAAAAGCCTTTCAAGAAATACAGAGTGTGATCCCCAGCTTCAGGAAACTCTGGTCTCTAAACAGGGTCTCTGATTCTTTTTGTTCTTCCTTTATTTTCTCAGTAACCTCTATCCCTCCCCTCTCCCTCCCTCCATCTGCCTCTCCCTCCTTCTGTCTCCCTTTCACTCTTCCTCCCTCCTCCTCTCTGCCTCTTTCTTTCTTCTCCTTTCTTCTTCACTTTATTTCTTTCATTATTTGGGTGTACCTAGTGTGTACCAAGTATCTTTCTAGCCTTTGTCAATGATCACATTGTCATTGGTCATAAGACAAAGACCCAGTCCTCATGGAACCTGCTTTTCCCTCTCTTTTCCTTCTCCTGCTTTTTCTCTCTTTCTGATTGATTTCATGCCATGCCATTGAACTAAAACTAGAGTAGCTAGTAGTAGAGATAGGGAAGCTATCTTTCTTGATGTTTACATTTCAAAAGGCTGTTTCCCAGGTCCTTGAGAAAGACATTCTGACAAGAGACTGGGAGAAGATTTCAGAGATGGAGAAAGAATTTGCAATTATACATTTCCTAAAGTAAATTATCTAAGAAAAGAAGGGTCAGGGTCCTCTAGTCAGGAAGAAACTTGTCTAAAATTTATTCACGGTGAAGGACTATTAAGGCTGTATTGGTCAATAGTCATCCATTTAATTTGAGTTCTTGATCTGCTTCCTTAAATGCCGGTTGCTTTTGTGAGGAAGGAATATAACTTCAGTTTCTCCTTTCCCTGGGAGTGGTTGTGTTTTCCTCTCTGTTTACCACCCTCCTGCCCTTCTCGCTTAGTGCACCTTCGGTTTCCCTTAAGAACATGCTCTACATCCTGCCAAACTAGTCTCAAAGGGTCCATGGATTTATGAGTTCATCCCTCACCTGACTTTCTTTGTAAAATAATGTGAAGCAGCCCAGTCTCATTACTTCCAGCCTTTAGAGAGTCTGAATTTAGCTTATAGTTTCCTAGAAAACAAAGACCATGTTGTGATTGAGCGCTGATTTGAATAGATAAATGGGTTGGTGAGCCTCCCTTTGCCCCAGCAAGGAAGCACTCATTCCATGACTCAGTGACAAGTCAGCTGACAATGAGAAATGAAGATAATGGGGAGTATGTGCCTGTCTAAACAATAGACAGCACAGCAGTCTGTTCCTAGGCATTCTTTGAAATCTGAATATTCACTGTGTGCATATGTTAAATGTCAAGTATAATTCACTCAAAACTTCAGCTCCAAAGAAAACAAAAAAGCAAGTGTTGGAATTTACAGGAAACAATGGGGAAGGTAACCTATTGAGGTAAGGAGATGCTGGAAGACTTGAAGTTTGAGGAAAGTAAAAGTGTTAAATGTATAAACAAAGACAAGGCAAGTTCCTGTAAACATAAACCAAACTGAGAACAACGTCCAAAGAACCTATAGAAAAGGATCTTGCAGTGGCCAAGGATTGAAGCCTGTGCAGAAATAAAGTTCAGTTCAACTTACTAGGTCTCAGACCCAGAGATCCCTGTGACCTTCATCATAGAGGAAGCTGTAAATCTGTAGTGCTTTGTGGTTCTAAGGAGCAGTTACTTGCCTCTTGCCTGATCGTGAGGAGAAAAAAAGGAAAAACAATTGACAGAAGCTCATGGAGAAAGTCTACTAACAAAAGATTTAGCTAGTACTGAGGGAAGGAAAGCAGAAAAAGTACGCTTGCAGCACTAGACTCCGTTTATCTTATTTAGCAGGAACCTTGAGTTCTAAGGCTGGGTTAATGGGAGGAACAAATTGTTGATTTATAGTGCACGTGCTTTGCAAAAATAGAATAACTATTGACCTATTGTCTTAGTGAGTTCAGGCTGTTTTAACAAAATAGCTATAGGCTGGGTGGCTTAACCCACAGAAATTTATTTCTCACAAGTCTAAGTGGCTGGGAAGTCAGAGATCAAGGCACCAACATGATCAGTTTTTGGTGAGGGCGCTCTTTGTGGCTTTAGATGGCTGGACACATTCTCACTGTGTCCTCATGTGAGGGAGAGAGAGCAAACTGTAGTTTTTTCTTCTTCTTACATGAACATTAATCCCATCATGGCGGCTCCAACCTCATGAGCTCATCCAAAATGAATTCCTTTCTGAAGGCACCACTTCCAAATCACATTGAGGGGAGAGCTTCAACACAGGCCTTTTGGAAAGACACACACATTCAGTCCATACTACCTGTTAAAGTAAGCACAATAGGCTAATCTATTGAATTAGGTGGCCGAGGCCCAGGCATTCTCTTGCTGTCAGGAATAAATGGTGGTGGAAACAGCCATTCTTTAATGATGCTTCCTTCTTGTTCATCATGGGTGGGGAGAGGGTTGGGGGTTGCTCAGTTCAGGTCATCACATCTGCTCACGTTATGTTGAAACCCTTTTTGCCTTTGATAATATGTTTCTCGGATATCCCTGTGTAGTTTCTTGACTTTTCAGTTATCGGTATATCGAAACAGTGTATCGGCCCAGCACGGTGGCTCACACCTGTAACCCTAGCACTTTGGGAGGCTGAGGTGGGCGGATCACCTCAGGTCGGGAGTTCGAAACCAGGCTGGCCAACGTGGCGAAATCCCATCTCTACTGAAAATACAAAAATTAGCCAGGCATGGTGGCAGGTGCCTGTAATCCCAGCTGCTCAAGACGCTGAGGCGTGAGAATCACTTGAACCTGAGAGGCGGAGGTTGCAATGAGCCAAGATTGCGCCACTGCACTCCAACCTGGCGACAGAGTGAATTACGTCTCAAAAAAATAAAGTAAAAATAAATAAATAAATACAGTGTATCTTAGCCATGAATATTTACATCTATTCCTTTAAAAACTTTAAACTCAAAGCTTTTGACCTTTCTCTGCGGAGGTCAGATTTGTGGATCTTGCTGACAGCTGTTGGAAGGTGGTCATGTGGAATTCTCTTCCTTGTCACAGCCATTTGATTGGGGTGAAGAGGAGAGAAAAACAAAAATAAATGTATTTGTGCCTCAATACAGTGAGGGCCTGTTCTCTTCTGGGCTGGCTACATTTGCTCTGCCTCTGTGTGATCAGCCCTACTTCGCTGGTGATAAGATGTTTGTCCCCTCTCTCCTGGGTAGGGTTTACTTTTCTGACACTGAGAGGCCAAGCCCTTGCTCCTGGGGTCTTATATTATTCACCTCTCTTGGGAGATACTTTTGAGGCCTTTGAGCTTCTCTGCCTTATCTAGGTTTTCTTTACCTAAATTAAGCACTCTCTTAGCATTTGCGCTCTACTCTCCATCTTCCCAAAACCTGCCCTCACTCCCTGATGCATCTAGATTGGAGCATGTGCTCTGCCGGTTCTGTGACTCATGATTTTCAGGCAAGAAACAAATGATCTGTTGCTTACACAGTGGGAATAGTTTGGGCACCCCTTCATCTACAAGGAGAGGGAGAAATACTCCCATTTGGTGTTCCATAAACTCTAATATTCATTCAAAATACAAACTCTTGGAATCACCCCAAGACTCTGTAATAGGACCCAGTGGTGGATATTCAGAGGGCTGGAGCAGCAGGACTGTAACAGCTGCTTTGCTAAAACAGCACCTTTCAGGAATTGTTGTGAAGATTATGGCATGAGGGATGTTTTGCAGCCATACCTCCTTTTATTCTCAACTATGGTCTCTGGTTGACAATTAATGGAAATATATCTTATAATATATGGAAAGTATATATTTGTATATATTTTTAAGTAATATATGTATATATTTTAAAATATATACTATATAATGTATATCATAAAATATATACTATAGTGTATATATTATAAAATATATACATATATGTATATATTATAAAATATATATTACAAAATATATACATATATGTATATATTATAAAATATATGTATGTGTATATTTTATAATATATATTTTATAATATATACTATATATTTTATAATATATACATATATGTATATATTTTATAATATATATTTTATAATATATACATATATGTATATATTATATAATATATACATATATAGTATATATTTTTATAATGTGTAAATATATGAGAATGTGGAAAGTATACATATGTGTATATGTAATATACAGAAATATATTTACTTTTTTTACTTTAAAGGCAATCTATGTTTCCATGATTATAGCTGGTATATGTAGGGGCTAGAGTGTAAGAATTTTATATTGATAGAAGCATTGTTGCTGTAAATACAAACTACATTTTGCTGGTTTAAAGTACTAGTTTCTACACACTCCATGATGTATTTTTGACAACTTAGACAAATTTCACAGTGAACTTTGAGGACTCTAGATATGAGTGTTTCATGTTTTTCTGTGAGGCATTGATTGATGGCTCCTAAAAATAGAATACTAAGGAGAGGAGATGTCAGAAGTCATCCAGACTAGCCCCCTGCTTTTAAGTGCTTAAGTTGAGACTGATTGCAGTCTAAACTTCTCATTCTTCTTTAAAACCCCTCTACAATGGAGCCCCCACAACCTTCTTTGGTGTTGGTTCACTCGAGCATTTTTTTCTAATACCTAATGCAAATCTTTCCTCCTGTGGCGCAAACTTACTTTTTATTTTTATTTTATTTATTTATTTGCAGTTTTAGCTCATAGTCTATTGCTGCAGCTCTTTGACTTTTCCTTTATATTTGATATCAGTGGGGGATAAAAGTAAACATCTGAATTCCCCTCTGACCTAATATTGTGCCCAGAGGCCTCAGGCAGCTTCTAAACCCTGTGGAAACTCAGGGAGAATGGCAGAGGGCTGGAAGGCCGACGGCTCCCTCGTCTCTCCAAGCCACGGAAGGAAAAAGGGAAAATTGCATGGGAGGGGAGGAAAAGGGAATAGAAAGAGGCAGAAGGGCACACAAGGAGAAAGCAATGGAGCACGTGAAGTCTGAAGACCCTGTGAAGAGGCTGTCCTGCAGTAAGACCAGCATTTCTTCCCCTTTAGGTAGAAAGTGCTGCCTGGGGCTGAACCTACCTGAAACTTCCACAGCACCTCGCTGCCCACACCCCTTCCTAACTCATTGAGTGATATATCCTAATCATCCTTTCCCAAAGAAGAGATACCAGTCATAGGCAGCCTGTCCGCTGGCCTTTTTCACAGGTAGTGTTATGGGCAATGCATGTTTAGTATGGAGAGCAGAGAGAGAAAAGAATGGGACCTGTTGGAGATTGTAGTGGAGAAGCAGGCTGAGTATATGAAGGGGAGGTATGAGTTGAAAGATTAAAATAGGGTTTCAAAGGACAACATCTTTGATATGTGAATATGAGTAAAGAGAACTTATAACTTACAGATCAAATTATTTTTTGGTAGCCTTACCTAGTTTTGGTAATTTAAAAAAGGGTCATTAATATTCTTCTATTGAGTTAATAGAAAGTTTTAACATTGTATTTTTAATATCTTAATACAACTACTTACTTTCTCTCTGGCAAGCTAAGATGCATTTATGTCAGCCCAACATGGAAATGTGATTACATTGGCTTCAAAAAAAAAAAAAATACTCACATGGCTGAATAGTGCTCCATTGTTCTTTTCTTTCCTTTTTTTCTACTTCTCTTTCTTTTGTGTTTGTGTGTGTGTGTGTATGTGTGTTTCATTCTGCCAATGTTATTTCCTTAATAGAAGGAAAGCTGAATATTAAGAAGAAATGACCATTTCTTCACCATTTAATAGTTGAGAATCATGTATACCTAATGAAAGAACTAATCTAGATTACTTTCCCTAAAACTATAACTTTATACCCCAAGTTCTTTTTTTTTTTTGTATTAAAGATAAAAGAGGCTAGAGCAAGGAACCCCTAGTGTATTAAACTTTTATTATTTCCAGACAAGGCAAAATTACAACTCTGATTTCTATTGCACTAGGGAGAATTTAAGACCTCTATACCTACATTTTTAAAAGGTTGGGAAGAACTGTACACAGCTGACATTTCAGTGTATGATCAAAGTGTTCCTCAATCTTAAATATATACTTTAAATGTGTCAGACACACCATCACCTGCTCACTGTAGCATATAAACTTTCCCACATACCACCTGACATTTCCTGACCGAGTGATTTCATTGTTCAGTGTGTCCTACTTTCTGCTTGTCAAGCCACTCTATTTAGCATGATGTCTGTCTAAGGAGGACCTATTTCACACTGGTAACAGATTGTATCTGCGCTTCTCTTTCAGATTCCCCTATCATTTTTAGATATTTTAAGTGATTGTCATCTTTGGTGGCCAAAAAGGGGGGCAAGAATCCAACTTTTGCAACGTCCTAAGTTTAGCGCAACAAACGGCAATATTTTCTGCCATATTGTACCTGGTCTGACAGTGTATTTGAAAATTCTGGGAATTAACTGTGATGTACAATTACTAGTGGTGCTTTTATTTCCAAATCAAGTTGTCAAAATCAGCAAGGAGTATCTAAGAGACAGGAAAAAATGCTGTAAGGAAGGAGATCACAAGGTCGTGTGTGTTTTTAAAAATCTATGTAGCCTGGACGATTTTGGGTAAATGCACTAACAATCTCTTTTTGAATTTAAGATATCAAAACAATATGATGGGCTGAGACTGATGGAGACTTAGATGCATAGAAATCCAACAATTCATATGGAGTAAGTATCATTTTATACACAGACTTCTTTCTTTAGGTGAAATAATTTTAAAAAATTGTGAAATAATGTAGGCACAAATGTCTCAGGTATTGTTTCTTTTCCAGGGTGAGGTTATTTTGCTGAAATTGCACATGAATTGTTGAACATTATTTCAATGATTTCTATTCTATTTTATGGTAAGTCAAAGTCAAATGATACCTTTTTTTTTTTTTATCTTAACTTGTGACAGATAGGCAGCTCAACTGAGGAAGCACCACTAAGAAGAGTGTACTGTTTGTTGGAAAGAATCACTGAGGAAAATAGTGGAAAATCGAGAACCCTAGAGAGGGGCCCATGTGTTGTGTGCAGCCACTACTGAGCTCTAAGAAGCCTAGCTTCTCTTTGCTTTCTTCTTTCTCCCTCACCTGGAAGCCCAATGTTCAACTACGAAGATGTCCAGTTTAGGAAAAGGGAAATTTACTTCAACAAACATTTACTAAGGGGCTGCCCTGTAAAAACACAGTTATAGTTTTTATGTGGCTAAGAGACAGTTTACTGAGCTGCAGGCATTATCTACAGAGCCTAAAATCCAGGATATTCATTATATTTTACATATACATGTGCAGACATATGCTCATGGGTTATATGCAAACAACCATACATTTGTACTAAAGCATTAAATAAGGTTAATTAAAGAAGAACACACATTCTTTTTAGCTTCGAAAATGATCCTAGGTTTATCCTGCTTCTTGTTCCCTGTTTCTAGCAGTGGATCATGGAATACAAAGACTGACATCTAATTGTGGGTACAGGAAGCACAAATCCCTCCAAGCGAGTCAATAAAAATGATAATGAGAGGGCCCCCCTCATAATTTTTCTCCTTGTTTGTTGATCCTCTATATTTTAACTTTTGAGGGATATAAAGTCAGTATAATATGGTTTATTTAATGTATACCATGTCTTAAACTGTAGCAACTCAACCCCTCAGGGTATTAACTCTTGAGATGAGCTGTGAGAGGCCATTCCAATGTTTTTAGAGACCAGCAGCTTCGGCATGATACAGTGTGTATTAGTCCATTCTCACACTGCTATAAGGACATACCTGAGACTGGATAATTTATAAAGGAAAGAGGTTTAATGGACTCACAGTTCCACATGGCTGGGGAGGCCTCACAATCATGGCAGGAGGTGAAGGAGGGGCAAAGGCACATCTTACCTGGTGGCAGGTGAGAGAGCTTGTGCAGGGGAACTGCCCTTTATAAAACCATCAGATCTTGTGAGACTTATTCACTATCATGAGAATAGCACAGGAAAGACCTGCCCATGATTCCGTTACCTCCCACCAGGTTCCTCCCACAACACGTGGGGATTATGGGAGCTACAGTTCAAGATGAGATTTGGGTGGGGATGCAGCCAAACCATATCACAGTGCATAAGAAAACGAAAGGATCACATGTTCATGTGGCCGGTATCACTTCTTTGATATAAAGTGGGCTTTTGGTCTTAGGGTATAATTTGCAGTATCTGATATCAAGAAATCACATAGTTTTTGAGCCCTTGTATCGACACTGCAGACTTGGGGGGGCGGGAGGAAACAAAACCCTAGCAAGAGTGCATCAGCATCCCCTCCAGGGTGGAAGGGGCTCTTGTAATCAATTTGCTACCAAGTGGCTGATTGGTCTCCTTGAGGACTCAAAATTAGTCTCTGCTGATTACAGGTCAAATATTCGTCAGTGGCAGAGGCTTTGGAGACAGACAGCTCATCTCCATCAAGCCATGCATAGCCTCCATGCTGCCCCTATGACGATTCCATCCCTGGGTCCTGGAGTGGCCGAGGATAGAGGTCAGCTGATGTCACTGGATGGATAATTTTGTGTTTTCTGATTGTTCAGTTTTCATTTGTGGTAAGTGTTCTATGGACATTGATGTGAGACCTTAAGATCTACACACTTTGCACCCTACCCCATGGGTCCATTCAATGGCCTCTTCCACAGGCATCCTTGTCCTTGCTCTTACAATATGCCTCCTTTGATGACGCCTCTCACCTTCCAAAATGTTTGCTTTTGGCCAGGAGTTTGTATATATCCTTACCTCAGACCATTTCTTCCTCTATCCAAAGTTGATGCTAAGAGTACTCCTCCAGGCTCTGCCCACAGGGCCAGTTTCCCCTCGCCAGTGTCGTTCAGAGTTACCAGTGGACTTGGAGTTTCACAACTCTCCACTATTAGTCTGATACAGTATTTCAAGCTCACCCTTCTGTGAATGAGGTTCAGAGTGCTTTTCCTCTTTCTATCAGATAGCTGTAGGACACCCTCCCCTCCCCCCTCCTTCTTCCTGTTTTTTTTTTTTTTTCCCCCACCTGAGGCCATTGACGTAAACTAAGAGAAAAATGTCAGTTTAAAAGAAGTAGATAATATTTGATTTGGGACACTGGTTTAATGTTTGTACTCTGTGAACCTGCATGGCCCAAATTTAGAAATTTCTACTGTCTGTGACATACTGGTGCACCTGCTTTGTCTTGTGATTCTGTGGCTACAATAGGTCCTATCTCATGACAAGCATGTCCCAGTGTACAGTCTCGTAGTGCCCCATGTTTCCATCTGAGTCTGTCAGAACCTGGTGGCACATGCTATGGAGACATTTGTGCATAGTGAATAGTTCTGTGCTGCAGAAGACATGGGCTTGCCCTGGAACCCTGGAGTTCTACATTACAACTTTTGTTGTGGGTCTTGACAAAAACCCCACTGAGTGTCCTTTTCTATCATAGATTCTTCTTGAACCATTGGCTCTGCCACATCCCATAACTCATGCTAGAGGGCCACATGTGGCCATGCTAGTGCCACAGTATGAACCTATTAGGAATCCTTTCTTGGTCTGGATCCTGCTTAAAATTTGCAGTCTTCTGAGTCCTCCAACACATGAGTCAGAGCTCTATGCCTAAGTAATGTATCCTGTCTTCAAAATCTAAAGATAGTTACCAAGCAATGTGACTCTTAACAGTAATGGGTATACTGTAATTAATTTCCCTTATCCTTGGACATGCCCCCAATCACTGAACCCCTAAAATTCTCATTAATGTAGCAGGCCCAGGATTCTTTAAAGGTCTGTCTTTTATCCTCTGGTGTATCTTGTTGACATCAACAAGATTCGGAGGCAGTCACAGTGTGTTGTGATAGAGGGCAGAATCCACACCAACTATTTTAGCTGAGAGTTTACCCTAAGGACTTGGTTAAATACATAATGCGAACCTGAAAAGGCAAAGGGGAATATGGAATTAACACAGAGTGAATAACTGTAGAATCCACTACCTCCCCTCTGGTGGAGGGGAAAATGAAAGAAGTGGGAGTTTTAAAACCTACCTGAGAGGTAAGACCCAGACATCTGAAATGGAGTGTTTGCCAGATGGTGCTGATGCCTCAGGAGCTTGGAGGAGCTCCCGCAGTGCTGAACTCAGGTCGCTGAGGAGGGTGCTGATGGGCCATGGCTGGTGTCTCTGAGGCTGCTTCTGAGAATGTGGGAAAAAAACCTGAACATGGGCCAGCTGTGCTTCTGGCACAAACCACCATGGCTACAGTAATTCTGGAAGAACAGTGAGCAAACTGGAAGAAGCAATGCCCCTTCTTCCTCCTCTAGCCTTTCAGTCCCTCTTTGTGCCACCTGTTGGGAACCAATGGCAAAGAAGAAATGGGGTTGGAGAATTCCCAATCAAAGCATCAAAAAGCAAAGTGCAGAAGGAAGGATTCAGAGCCAAGGAGTAATAACTCAATAACTAGCACATCTGACAAAATAGTAAATAAAAGACGAGGCCAAATAAATCCAAATCTGTCCAATTCTCACAAATCCAGATTCAACTCCCTTGGATCCTTTATAAGCTGAATTTATATAAGTGCCTTCTAGCTTCTGAAGTAGGTGAGTGCCCCAATGCATTCATTCATTCATTCTTTCTTGCTAAAACAGTTATTATTATTATTTATTATTATTTTGAGACGGAGTCTCGCTCTGTCGCCCAGGCTGGAGTGCAGTGGCGTGACTCGGCTCACTGCAAGCTCCGCCTCCCAGGTTCACGCCATTCTCCTGCCTCAGCCTCCTGAGTAGCTGGGACTACAAGCGCCCACCACCACGCCTGGCTAAATTTTTTCTGTTTTCAGTAGACATGGGGTTTCACTGTGTTAGCCAGGATGGTCTCGATCTCCTGACCTCATGATCCGCCTGCCTCGGCCTCCCAAAGTGCTGGGATTACAGGCGTGAGCCACCACGCCTGGCCAGTTATTATTATTATTACTATTATTATTTTGAAACTGAGTCTTGCTCTATTGCCCAGGCTAGAGTGCAGTGGTGTGATCTTGGCTCACTGCAACCTCTGCCTCCCGGGTTCAAGCAATTGTCATGCTTCAGCCTCCCGAGTAGCTGGGATTACAGGTGCCCATCACCACACCCAGCTAATTTTTGTATTTGTAGTAGAGACGGGGTTTCACCATGTTGGCCAGGCTGGTCTTGAACTCCTGACGTCAAGTGATCTGCCCGCCTCAGCCTCCCAAACTGCTGGGATTACAGGCGTGAGCCACTGTGCCCGGCTTCTAAAACAGTTATTTCAGGTCTGTTGCATGCTACACCCTCTGGCTGGTTGCTTTGTCTTCAAGACTCTTTCACACATATTTCCTTCAGTCCAACTGGAGTGGTCAGAAAGTAGGAGAAAAGAGCAAAGAAAATAATGATGTAGGCCAAGGAAAAGAGTTTCAGTGAGGAAAAGCATGTTCAACAGTTCCAAATGTGGGGCTGGGCACGGTGGCTCATGGCAGTAATCCCTACACCTTGGGAGGCTGAGGTGGGAGGATGCCTTAAGGCCAGGAGTTTGAAACCAGTCTGGGCAACATAGCAAGACCCTGTCTCCACAAAAAATTTAAAAATGAACCAGGTATGGTGGTGTGTGCCTGCAGTCCCAACTACTTGGGAGGCTGAAACAGGAAGATCTCTTGAGCCCAGGAGTTTGAGTCAGCAATAAGTTATGATTTTTTCACTGTATTCCTGACTGGGTGAGAGAGTAAGACCCTGTCTCTTAAAAAAAAAAAAAGAAAAGTCAAAAACAAATAAGATGAGTTAAATGAGTAAAACCATAATCTCTAAAATGACATATCTGTTTCCAGTTAGAGAATAAAAGAGCAATTTACCATTGTCAAGGTTATAAGACATTTTGAGTTGATAGTTTCTAATAGAAGAACGCAAATAACTTTTTAAACAGATATAGTTTGCATAAGAAATAACAACATTGTTTGGAGGAAGAATCAGATAAATTCTAATGGGGAGTCTACTAAAATATGCTGTTCATCAGTGCAGAAAAAAATGCAAAACAGCCTGTAAATACAGTTGAAAAAGTGAATGCTTCCAGTTTGCTGCTAATTTAGTCATTCTGGGACTCCTAAGAGGCCCTGCTTTGCTTCCATGGTGTTTTCTTTCCTCTGCTTTGTTTGACTTATTGTTAATTGTTTTATTTATTTTTACAATTATCTTAATTAAAACATCTTTTATTTACTGTTCCTCCTCGGATCAAGGCAGAGTGTAATTATAAAAACAAACAGTTAAGTATGTATGACATAGTGAAGACTAAGATCATGGTGAGAAGCCAGGACGCATTCCACTGATGTGAGAATAGTAGCCTGGAGGAGCCTGGAAGGCCTGATTAATTCAGAACAAACATAGGGCACCCACACTGAGGGAGGCCCTGAAGGCTGGGTTTTGTTTTAGATAAAACAGATTCACACTCTGCGGCTTCTCCACAGTTGACTGGAAGACACCTCCTTGTGCAGGCCTCTGTCCAGGGACCACTTTGCTAGCCATCCTTGTTGCAAAACACCTGCCAGGGGGCATGGGGTGCCCTCCTTGAGAACATGGTCTTCCCTTAGTGCAAATAAAAGAAGCGTAGAAATAAGCCATTATTTTAGACTGATTTATCAACACTGGGATTACTGGGGACTTTGCACTGCTTATTCTGATGCAATTGATAACCTGTTAAAACACAATGAGCGGTGGACTTGCTACCATTTAATGTCCTGAATAGTCTATGCCTTTCTGAATCTGATTTGTACCAGACCGTAAATGGAGTGGGGCAATGAAAGTTCTGATGCTCTATCTTGAGAAGGAGTTAATGTAAAGCTTTCTTATAGCCTCCTGTTGATTTGAAACCTAGGCATTTCCTTCAATGAACTGCATCTTTTTAACGTTGCTAAGAGAAATGTCAAGTTCAATATCACAAAGTAATGAATTCTTTGCTTATCGTGATAGCTTTTAATAGGAACTATGTACCAAAGTATAAAATCCTTCATGTTGACATGCATTTTAATAGCAGCACATAATTGTTTTAAGACCATTAAGGAATGAATATGGTGGAAAGCCAATTTTCTTTGTAGTAGTTTTAGAGATAGGCAGTTATAAAAGTGGATTTCATGAAAAAGGATGTTTGCACAGAGAACTTAAATCATATCATATATGTGTAGAAAACTTAGGAGACGAGAAAAATACAAGCCAAACCTTTCAGGAATCACTAGCTCTGCCCTTCAATAAATTCAAAAGTTGCATCGTTTCAAGCCTAGAATTTTAAACTAACACTTTAATGAGCATTAAGCCTAGCCTTTAATTTAAACAATGTCATATTATGACCACGTTAGTTAACTTTCCTGAGAAGGCACTGCTTCCTGAAATTCAGACCTGGCCTCCCCTTCAACAGCACACATTGTCTCTGATGCCAGGTGGGAACTCCCTGGACTTCAGAGATTTAAATTATATGGAGTGAGAGGCCAGGTCCACGTTTGTGACAGCCCCAAGTCACCCCCACAGTTTTTGCAAATTCTTGAGAAGCTACTTTCTTAGGAACATCTCTGTTGCCACATCTTGAGACCAAACATACTATCTATGTTTTTTCCATGTCCCCAGAAGGTGACAGCTTCGTCACTGGTTTCTGCACCTCTGCTAAAAACTATCTTATCCCAAGCATTTGTGGGTTTTATGCTTCCCTGAGGATTAGTGGGATTCACATCATTTATGTTTCTGACTTTTCCCTCTCCATCTTCCATCTTTACCTCCCTTTCTCTATTTCCTTCCACTTCTTTCCAAAAGAAAGAAAGAAAAGAAAGAATGAAAGGTAAAGAAAAGAAAGAAAGCTGGGGTAGAGGGAGAGAGAGAAAGAAAGAAAGGAAAGAAAGAGAAAGAAGGAAAGGAAGGAAGGAAGGAAAGAAGAAAGGAAGGAAGGAAGATAGAAGAAAAGAAAAGAAAAGAAAAGAAAAAAAAGATAGTTATGATTATGCCACTGCACTCCAGCCTGGGCAACAGAGGGAACTGTCTCTTAAAAGAAAAAAAAAAAGACAATAACAAATAAGATGAGTTAAATGAATAAATAAGAAAGAAAGGAAAGAAAGTAAAGAAAGGAATTAAGAAATTCCCCTTTTATGCAGGATTATCTGAGTCCTTCTCCAAAAACGTGTTGACAGAGCTTGTATCTCAGCAGTTTTATCAAGATCTCCCCCAACTAAGGCATTCCTCTCACTGTAAGAAGTCACTCACCTGCTACTGAGAGACTGACTTTCTCCATTTCTCTACATTTGAAAAGTTTTTACAAATATGATTTCAGGCAGAATAAAACACTATTCATTTCTGCACCTATCTCTGGGAATGTTTGGACAACAAATTGATGGCCTCAGTGTAGAACCCTCATTTGGTAGCACAGAGAGAGAGATCTATGGATACACACGCCTTTTTGTCAAACTGGGGTTCTGCCCTGATGAAGAAGAAATAGACATCATTTCAGCAGATGCAGATTTGAGTGAGTGACTTCACAATGAGTGCAAAATACATAGCCCTCCTCATCTTTGAAGTACAGCAGTGGTTACTGGGTGGAGAGGAGGTGGTAAGTAACATGATGCTCTTTAGGTGGTTCCGTCATTAGGAGCACATTTTGGACCAGGCACGACATGGAAGCATCTCAGAGAGTAGCAGAATTGTGCTTATGATTCCAAACATTATTGCATGATGTGGGCTTAATTTTAAATCCCTGTATCACTCCTACTCATTAGTGATAACTCTGGATGGTGTCTTCTTTCTCTCTACTAAAACACTGGGACGCCTTTGCCATTCATTCTGCTATATGAAGATAGTGACTGTTTTTCTATTTATGTGTTACATGTATAAATAAATAAATGTTTTTGTCCTACTTGGCTCTAACTATGTATCAGAAGTTTCAATATAAACAGGATTTGTAGTGTCTAAATTACTTATTGCTAAATTACCTAGAAAATTTCTAACTAAGTCATTCACACTATCAGTCTATTTTTACAAAATAACAAACTGTCCACCAACAAATGATGCTGTGCCTTTGTGACTTGTTAGTTTGCTAATTTGCAGGATCTCACTGCCAGATCTTTTATTGTGTTATGAAAATGAGAAAACTTTCATAATGTATATGTTCAAGGATAATTTGGTTGAAATAGTTTCTTTAAAAATGTTGTAAGGGCTAGGGGCGGTGGCCTGTTCCTGTTCTGATCCCAACACTGCCCAAGGCCAAAGTGGGAGGATCGCTTGAGCCCAGGAGTTTGAGACCAGCCTGAGCAACATAGCGAGACCTCGTCTCTACAGAAAAATAAAAAAATGAGCCTGGCATAGTGGCATGTGAACCCAGCTACTTGGGAGGCTGAGATTGGAAGACCACTTGAATCCAGGAAGTTGAGGCTGTAGCGAGCTATGATCAGGCCACTGCACTCCAGCCTGGGCAACACAGTGAGACCCTGTTGCAAAATAAATAAATAAATTAAAATAAAATAAAATAAATAATGATAAAATAATGTTGTAAGGTATGACTAATATAAATGATAACAACAGAAAACATTTGTGAAAAATGAATAATTTTGCTTTATCCAGTGTAGTACATAATTCATTGAACTGCTGATAGTCCCTTGTTGAATGGATACATTGTTATTCTTTAACAAAACAATTGTACAGTGGGAACTATTAATTAAGGCCATTTCTCCAAGCCCTTGAGTTGTGAATACTTATTTTTAAATTTTGGTAAAATTATCTATTTGTGATTTCTTTGTCAAAGAAACAATTCATATAAAGAGATAATTCATTTCACTGTAACAGTTTAGATATTTTTATAAAAGTTTAGGGACACTGGGCTGGGTGTGGTGGCTCATGCCTGTAATCCCAGCACTTTGGGAGGCCAAGGTAGGCGGATCACTTGACGTCGGGAGTTCGAAACCAGCCTGGCCAAAATGGTGAAACCCCCTCTCTACTAAAAATAAAAAAATTAGCTGAGTGTGGTGGCATGTGCCTGTAATCCCAGCTACTCGGGAGGCTGAGGCAGGAGAATTGCTTGAACCTGGGAGGTGGAGGTTGCAATGAGCCGAGATTGTGCCATTGCACTCTAGCCTGGGCGACAGAGCCAGACCCTGTCTCAATAAATAAATAAATAAATAACTTTAGGGACACTGTAGTCCACCTCAACAAAGGGTTATCCAAAACTTATTATGTATAAATACTGTGGTATTGGGAATAAAAACTCAGTTCTGGTTCTAGATCCTTGAGGAATTGCCACCCTGTCTTCCACAATGGTTGAACTAATTTACACTCCCACCAACAGTTTAAAAGCATTTGTATTTCTCCACATCCTCTCCAGCATCTGTTGTTTGCTGGCTTCTTAATGATCATCATTCTAACCGGCGTGAGGTGGTATCTCATTGTAGTTTTGATTTGTGTTTCTCTAATGACCAGTGATGATCAGCTTTTTTTCACGTTTGTTGGCTACATAAATGTCTTCTTTTGAGAAGTGTCTACTCATATCCTTCACCCACTTTTTGATGAGGTTGGTTTTTTCTTGTAAATTTCTTTAAGTTCCTCTGGAAACCATCATTCTCAGCAAACTGACACAGGAACAGGAAACCAAACACCGCATGTTCTCACTCATAAGTGGGAGTTGATCAGTGAGAACACATGGACACAGGGAGGGGAACATCACACACCAGGGCCTGTTTGGGGGTGGGGGACTAGGGGAGGGATAGCATGTGGAGAAATACCTAATGTAGATGACGGGTTGATGGGTGCAGCAAACCACCGTGGCACATGCATACCTATGTAACAAACCTGCACGGTTCTGCCCATGTATCCCAAAACTTAAAGCATAATAACAAAAATTCAAAGTTCTGATAAGCTACTGAATAGGCAAACTGAATAGGCAAATAGATCATGTCACCATTCATATGATGTATAATAATGAAGGCATGCTATAATAATAGCAAACATTCTTAGGTACTTACAGTGTCTCAGACCTTCTTTCTGAATCCTTAATCTGTATTTTTCTTCTTAGCTCATTTAAAACTCAGAAGAACCTCATGAGGTATATACTATTATTGTCCCTATTTTATAGATAAAGAAGATAAAGAAGGTGAGTGACCAAAATTAGCCAAAATCACACAGCTAGTCAGTGGCAGAACCAATACCTGAACCCAGAGTCTTAAGTCTCATCACACTCTGTAGCAACAACGGGAAATGGTTGATTCTGACTAGTAGCATAGGGGAGAAGGGAGATTTCACAAGTGA
Organism: Nomascus leucogenys; assembly: GCF_006542625.1. Taxonomy (NCBI): domain Eukaryota; kingdom Metazoa; phylum Chordata; class Mammalia; order Primates; family Hylobatidae; genus Nomascus; species Nomascus leucogenys. The sequence continues at coordinate 15,590,069 of NC_044384.1, read as the reverse complement.
GGAGTATTTGATCTATGCTTTGAAGAATGATGACAGTCTTATCCAACGATAAAGGGAGAAATACTTTTTAAGGTTACGCAGACCAGCATGAGCAAAAGCACAGATATGTAGAAGTGCCTGATATATTCAAGAGAGAACTTACAGCTCCATAGTTGTGTGGTTGGAGACAGAAAAAAAGAGGGAAAGGGTTTCTGCAGTTTCAGGTGTTTCTGTCCAGACCAGAAATGATGTGATGTTTTAGTCTGTGGATCATTTCAAGTTTAACATATTGGTATTTTTTCTTTCTTTGCATTTCCTTTATAAATACTCACAGTTAGCAACATCAATCACATGCAACATATACAGATTCCCCAAATTTTGCTCTTCTGTAATGTGAAATGTTTGAATGCATGGGTATAAACAGATACAGATTGGTAGTATACATGATAAATTTTGCTAAATAAAGTATTATTTTTTTCTAGATGCATATGAGTAAGTTGAAAATACTAGCTTAGAAAATGAGCAAACAGGGCAACATACAATGAAATAATTTGCATCCTGGGTAAGCCCAGCATCTTCACTTCATTAGTTTTTAATTAAGCCTCTGTCTGATTAAGTTATCCATCAATTTTCTACAACCTTTTGCTTACAATTTTTTTCATTTGGTGCTTAGCAGCCTCCAAGAAGGGTGAAAAGCAATATTGTTTGATTATCCTCTGATATCTTTCTTGTGCATATCTTCTATTATTTTTGCCAAAAATATAATGCAAAAAATGTCACAAGTGCAATTCCATAGAATAAGTATAGGATGTGTAGGGTACATAGAATGTATAGAAACTGTGATGATAGTGACATGGACCCTCCTAGAGCACCCCAGGTTAAGATGCATGCCCCAAGAATGAATGAGAAGCTTTTCTGGGCTTCTGAACCTGACTCTGATTCTTCTTAAGGACAAGCAAAGGAGAGCCTCAGGCTTCTCAGCTAAAATGCCAAAAGATGATGGAGGCCAGTCTCACAAGCAGAACCCCTGCCCAGGCCCCTGCCCTGCATTTTGTAGAAGGGGCCTTTCTGGTTCTCTTCCTACTGTGCTCTTCCTGCAGGTCAAGGGGATATGCCTTCCCAGAACCTACTCCATTCTCCTCTGTTAGACTACGGTCCAGACCTCCAAATTCTGGACGCAAAGTCTCCATGCTGGTTTCCATAGCTTGCAGAGGCCTCTCCCCTGCCTGTCATTCAGAGAGTGGGCTGAGCTGCTGTTTGCTTATCTTTTGTTCTGAGGAATAGTCAAAGGGCGGCTACTGTGGCAGCTACTAGATGGTGGTGGAAGAGGCTTGCAAGTTATAGTGCATTGTTCACTGGCCCGCATATCTGGCCCCTCTTGGTTCAGGCCAGAGTTGACAGCGAGAAGAGAAGATGGAAGTTCTATGGATCCCAGGCTTTTGTTTGCACCCTTGTCCCAGGTGCAAATGTTAGGAATGAGCATGACCAAGACACTGCACCTGAAGAAGCTTAATTTAAGGAAAACAATGACTGTGGAGCAGCACACCTCACCTCATGTTTCTTCAGGAGTTGAATTTATTCTTTCACTTTTCTTTTACATTTCTTATTTATGGAACCAATGTTTATTCAAAACCACTCTGTGAGCTTATGGGATGGCATGGCAAAAAAATCTATAAAAATATGAGCTATAGGAGCAACACTGCGAAGTTGTGGGCTCCTGGTAACCAGGGGAAGATGGGTTTTCAGAAGGATGAAGTGGTCAGCAGAGACATTGTCATGCAGTCTCAGAATATGCAGAATTGAAGTGTCCTCAGTGGCTCAGAGGAGGGAAATGATTAGGTCTCTGGCAGGAGAGGTCCCAAGAAATGGCACAGGCGGAAATGAGGTTGGAGTGAGTTAAAAAGTGAGCAGTGGTGAATGAGGGCCTGGAACTGGTGGGTAGAGTTTACTCTTGAGGATTTTTTCGGTGAAGGTTTACAGGAAGATACTGAAGTGGCTGGAATGGGAGTTGGGATTAAGGCAGAAAGTTTTTAAAAGGGGAGAGGTTTGACTTTGTTCAAAAGAAGCTGAGATCCCAAGGGTTTGGGGGCACTGTAAAGTACACTGCGTTGCTTATAACACTTGCATTTGTTTGAGACTTGAGTCTTGTACAACAGGTTTTATTTCGGTAACAAAATGTCTGCCTCCAGGTTTAGCAATAGGGCAATTTCTAGACAGCTAATCAATACGACTGCACCCCCCACCCTGCTCTCCTAATTATGTAATTATCCACAGAGCTATTCCAAGAACAACTAGGCTGAGCTCTTTTCTCCCCGCATTTAGCTGGTAGAGTTCTATTCCCTAAGCAGACTTATTTGCTCCCTAAATTTTAATTTATTAACTGTTTCACCTGAAAGCAATCACCTTTGCAGTCAATTCCCCAAATAAAACATCTGCCTTTTCAATTCAGACAGCTATAAGTGAAGAAATACACCAGGGGAGGAGAATTATGTTCTCTTTTAGAAAGCAGAGATGTTTACAAAGACACGAATTCTGGCACCAGCTGCCTGGTTTGCATCATGAATGAGCTTGCATAGGTGCCATGAGAAAGTGAGGCCCATTAGCCTCTTTCCTCCTGCTCGTCTGTGAAGAGTCTGCTTCCGCTCCTGTTTTTTTTTTTTTTTTTTTTTTTAGGGTTTACTTGTTTCTTTTTTTTAAATTTTATTATACTGTAGGTTTTAGGGTACATGTGCACAATGTGCAGGTTTTTTACATATGTATACATGTGCCGTGTTGGTTTGCTGCACCCATTAACTTGTCATTTAGCATTAGGTATATCTCCTAATGCTATCCCTCCCCCCTACCCCCACCCCACAACAGTCCCCAGAGTGTGATGTTCCCCTTCCTGTGTCCATGAGTTCTCATTGTTCAATTCCCACCTATGAGTGAGAACATGCGGTGTTTGGTTTTTTGTCCTTGCGGTAGTTTACTGAGAATGATGTTTTCCAGTTTCATCCATGTCCCTACAAAGGACATGAACTCATCATTTTTTATGGCTGCATAGTGGCACATATACACCGCTCCTGTTTCTTAATCTTGCCTCTTGTATTGACCTTTTACAGAGGTTACTTGAGACCTGCAAGCTCTGAGGTCATTAGTTCTCACAGTGCTTTGTTTTTCTGTGGCATCTATTTGCATGCCATTTGTGGTTTCAACATGCTTTAAAATAATTTCTATCTTGAGGCCCTAAGGTGCCTTTTTTTGAGTTTGTTAGGGAGGCTTCAGAGACGGATGATATTCCTGCTAACTTTTCTGCAAACCTTGTTCTAAGTACAGAAGTCTGGGGGCAAAAGGTGGGTGGACACCTTACACTAGGTAATATTTTTATCTCTCCTAAGAAGTGTGCATGAGGCAGACACTGAAGAAGATGAAAATGTACTATTAATGTACTGAAGGTGTTTTTCCTGAAAATTTGATCCCTTCAGAGGTTTGGTTTTTAGCCATTGCTGGCAAACAAAGCGGTGGAGACCCTACATAATAGAAATAATTCAGAGTTCTCTGGGTCCTGCCTGTTTCCAAACCTCTTCTGCTTACAGGAGCTCAGCCATGAGCACTGTAGAGCTGTTTGTAATTATAATTCCTGAAAAAGGCACAAATGCAGACCAGGTCTTGAGGCTTCCCCAGGCAGACTTCTTCCACTCTGCCACATGCATATCTGTACTTTGCTTGTCAGAGAAGTGAGCAGGAAACAAAATGAGCCCCTGAAAGGTTGTTCTCTTTCTTGTGAAGGAAAAAAAAAAGATTTCTGTGATGATGAACCACCCAAGCAGCCCACACAGCATTGTGCAAGGCAAAGAAGAATGGAAATTTTTGTGGAGCAGAGGTGTTTCAGGAAGTACTGGGGAGAAGAGAATAGAAAAATTTATCTGTGCTAGGAAAGGTCTAGATGTGGCCCCTTATCCCTTTAAGCAATGATGGTTTGTAAATCAGCCCAGGACTTTGGAGGACAGAATCCCACAAGGTCACAGGATTCTTTTCACGGAATCAAAACATTGGCTTTGGAGCATAACTCCACTTAACCCATGCAGAGCAAAAACAAAAAAGCTGCAATTTCATATATCAGAGGTTCCATGAAGTATATATTGGATGTGAAACAAAGCAGCTTGTTCTAGGTATAAAAGCAAAAGGAAGCGAAAAACCAACGGACTGTGTGAATTTACTCTGGAACCGATTAACAACAGGTGCAGGTGAAAATCATCACTACCTCCTACAACGTGTTTTGTGACTGAAAATTATCAAAAGTTTCACAATTTCCTTATGGATGCTATGCTTGAGTAAAAAAGTTTTTTTAAAGTTTCGTAACATTTTAAGTCTATACAAACAGAGTGTTTAAAGAGCTATTTTACAAAAAGAAAAAGAGAAATGCTGTAGTCAAATAACTTGGAACAAGGGCCTTTACTTCTTTCCATCAAATTCAGAAAACTCAACAGAGATTTGTAACTTGCAATAAACGACAGAACACAGTTAAACTTAATCGTATTTGTTGTCTTTACCTCACATTGATTAGTCAGGGACTAGGCAAATTGTATAGTTAGAGAAAGATTTGATATCTTTCAGCTTTCTCATCAGCACAGAGAAGGCAATTTACAAAGCATTTCCTGAATGAACCAAGTATATTATATCCAAGTTATCCTTTCATAGTTTCTTTTCAATTAAAGATAATTTTCTTCTTAAGAGGAGACCTATGTCTCTGATTTCTGATTTCCTCCCTCAAAGAGGTGGCTTACACTATTCTATTTCCATATTACCAATTCTGCCTACATCACATTCTTTTCAGAACTCAGAGCTTGCTTCCTCAAGTGACAATTTCAGAATGCAGCACTATCCTTTCCATTATCTTTCACTTCCATTTCTGCATTAAGAAACAGTACATCTCAATATCCACTTAATGTAACTGGATTGTTTGTAACTCAAAGGATAAAGGGTTGAGTGAATGGATACCCCATTCTCCACGATGTGCTCATTTCACATTGCATGCCTATATCAAAACATCTCATGTACTCCCATAAATATATACACCTATAATTTACCCAGAAAAATTTAAACAAAACAAAACAAAACAAATATCCATTTAGAGTATAAGGAATTGGTTTACTTCTCTGCAGGAATTGTTTTTAAATATATATTCTTTTTGAGACGGAGTTTTGCTCTTGTTGCCTAGGCTGGAATGCAGTGGCACAATCTCAGCTCACTGCAACCTCCTCCTCCCAGGTTCAAGCAATTCTCCTGCCTCAGCCTCCCGAGTAGCTGGGACTACAGGCACATGCCACCACGTCCAGCTAATTTTTTGTGTTTTTAGTAGAGACAGGGTTTCATCATGTTGGCCAGGCTGGTCTTGAACTCCTGACCTCAGGTGATCCACCTGTCTCAGCCTCCCGAAGTACTGGAATTACACGCGTAAGCCACTGCACCCAGCCTCTCTGAGGAATTTTGGAGCACAAACTCAAAGCCTGCGCCAAGCAGCGTTAAAACATGGGGTATAGAAATTTATCAGTAGCTTTCCAGAAAGTTTTAGTTACTTCACCACTTCCAATTTGCTTTTACCTTCAAGCAAGTCAGATTCCTTCTGCCTTAGTGCTGTACTCACTCCAACCTAGCACTCATAGTACTGAGTGAACATTACATGTTTAATTCCCATCCCCCCACCAGTTCCAGGTTACACAAAGGCAGAGGGTCATTTTATTCTTGTTTATTTTGTTATTCACAGTACCTCGCACATTTTGAAGTGCTTGATAATTTGCTGAATCACAATAAAGCAACTACTCTTCCCAAATGTGTACATTTTCCATAGAGTATTAGACCTGGAAGTCTCTAAAAATCATCTTATTAAACTGTATTAAAGTCCTTGTCTGCTAATGCCAACACCTCTATCCTGTCTGGTTTGTTTTTTTGAGTCTGTTGAGAGTTTCCCACCCTTAACCCATCTCCTGTGTATCATATTGTTTTGCTTCTTCGCTCATTTGTAATTCTTGATTGTCTGCTGCACACTGGAGCCTAGTCTGGATTTTGTTTCTTCTTTTAAAGAGTTTTGTTTTGTGTTCTGGCAGGTCCTTCATTTACGGCAGATCAGCTCAATTCTCCCAGGGCTTGTTAAACTTTAAGATGAGCCCGGGATTGTTTTGTTCTCAGAAGACTACTCCACTTTACAACTTTACACATACCATTTGCTAATACTGAATGCCTTCTTCATTTTCTGTTTTCAAAACTCAGGTTAAATTATATCTGTTCAGTGGTGATCTGCTCCCTGATTATCAATAAAAAATGTAAATAAGGATGCCATGGGGTGTTGTAGAAGGACCATAGGATTTAGATACAAAGGATCTGAGTTTCAGTCTGGCCTCTACCAATTTCTCACTCAGAATTTTAATCGTCTCAGTTATGAAATGGGCAGTGTGTACCTAACCTATTTCTCTCCTAAGATTTAAATTAGACAATATTAAAATGCAATTTGCATTATAATAATTTATACTAAAATGAAAACTGCTCTGTAAAATTCTTAAGACCTTTTTTCTCTCTTGTATGTATTTTGAATATCCAACAATAATTCAGGCTCTTTGCGAGGAAAGTTCCATCTCTCATTGTCTTTTCCTTCGGGAGGTGCTGGAGTGTCTAGTACTTTAGAGTAGATAGCCAACAAATTCAATGAACTTACTCATGGGAAATGTCTGAGTTTTAAGTGAACAAATCTATTCTTAATATTACAGTATCATTATTCTTTGTTATTCATGAAAAGAGTAGAGCACAAAAGCATAGAAAAATCAAATATTTTCTTAAGTGAGACTTGTTTTCTGTTTTTTGATACAATGTTCTATTACAGAGACTCTAAAATATGAAATCTGGCAAATAATGGGGTTTACTAACTTAATAACATAACATTGTCATGCCAATAGCAGCCTCTGAGTAATCTTGTGTGTGTGTGTGTGTGTGTGTGTGTGTGTGTGTGTGTATGTGACGAGGAACAACCAATCCAGGCTAGAATACAGAAACAATATTGACAAACTGAATTGATTTTGCATTTGACTTCCCACTACTTATTCCATATCTAGCCCACTCGATCCATCTAGCTTACTTCTACATTTTGTACCCCACCCTCACCAGCACCTGTGCTTGTTTCCTTGTTAGGTCTCAATTATTTGAAGGCAAACATCATTTCCAAGTTGCAAGTTAAAAATCTTCCAGTAACCTAATTGTAACCGGCATAACATATACTCTTCTAGCTGATCTTAATAGTTCTAACAAAATATTAATGCATTTTATTTGTTTACTTGCAAATGTCATAAATACAATTAATAATTTTGTCTCTTTCAAATATGTATTTGAGGAGAACCGGGGTTGATTTCTTGAGTCTGCTTGGTTCAGCAAGTTTGGATTGGCTCAGCTACTGGCCATATCCTCATTTTGTCCTGGTGGGTTAGGAGAGGGTTCTGCTCCCTTGGCTTAACGTGGCTCTGTGTCTGTTGAGTGGGGCTCAGGGTTATGTTGTCCCAGTAGCTCAGACCCTAACAGCAGCTGGCCTTAGACCAGCCTACCCACAGTTCAGTCCCTCTCCCACAGTGCCTTGGAGGCTGTATCTGGAGCAACCAGACCCAGGAACAGGTTTAACAGCTCCAAGCCTTTTATCCCTGCTGACCCCGTAGGTCAAGCTCTCCTTACCCCACAGAGCCTATTCTCGGTACCTCTCACCCTCACACAACATTACACAAAGGTGTGGGACCCTGGCCACTAGAGACTCCCAGCCCCTCTCCCACCATCATGCTCTTTCATACGAGGTGAGGGCCACTTGGCATAGCCAGCAGGTAGGCTCTGGGGGCAGACTGCCTGCCTGTGAGGTCCCACTCTCAGCCCAACTGGCTGTGTGACCTTGGCCTGAGCCCCAGGTTCTTCATTTGTAACATACTTACAATATTCCTTCCTACTTCAAAGGAAGGAATTCCTTTGATCTAAGATTTGATGAGTCTATGCACACGAAGTACCTAATACAATTCCTGGCGTACTCAGACCGTGGAATAAATTATAACTGTTCTATTTCTCTTTCCATATTACATGTAGTTATATTTCTCCGTGGTGCAGCTTAGCGTGTTCCTGTAATCACTGCTGCTTCCACCTCACAGGCTGAAGTGAACAAGTGAAAACCAAGTCCAGCAGACCTTTTGGGAAACAAAAGCATTACGCTTGAACCATGGATGCCACATCTCAATGTTTATAGGCACGGACATAGACGTGGAGAAGATAGGGATACAGATTTGCACATCGCTTCAGTGAGGCCAGAAATGCACCCTGTCACTTGCAGACTTTTGGGCATGCACAGAATAAAAAGTGAATGTCCTTGCCACTTGAGCTATTTTAATTTGGGCATAGAAACCTTTTCCTTTTTGGATGTTTTGTCCAGAAATGTCTATTTGCTCACTGGGTGAAGTATGTAGTCTTGAAAGTTATTTTTCCAGAAGTGAGCTTAGATTTAGATTTATTCACAATTGTCCCTTCCTTAATTCACTTCATAGCTAAAGGCACAACACTGAGGCAGGCAGATGGTTGACGGAGGAGGAGGTTTCTACCGTAAGCACCATTTGCCTCTGCATTGAGATTTAACACCAAATTGCATGAGGTGGTGTTCCTTTATGAACTATTCATAGTCAAATTATTTCACTACTTTCAGTTTCCTTATCTCAAAATGGAATAAATAATGCTGCGGTAGATAGAATAATGCCCAACCCCAAAGATGTCCCCATTCTAATCCCCAGCACCTGTGAATATGTTACCTTATATGGAAAAAGAGACTTTCCTGATGTAGTTAAATTGAGGATCTTGAGATAAGATCATCCTGGTTTTGCTTGTGGAGCCCACTCTAATCACAAGCGTTTTTATAAAGAAAAGGAAGGACAGAAGGGCGAGAGTGAGAGGAGGAGATGGGGTGACAGGAGCAGAGGTCTCAGGGATACAAGGGAGAGGCCATGAGCCCAGGAGTGCAGGAAGCCTCTAGAAGCCAGGAAAGGCAAGGAAACAGATTCTCCCCCAGAGCCTCCAGCAACGAAGGTAGCCCAGGTGATACAGTGAATTGGGACTCCTGACCTCCACAGATAGAACACATTTGTGTTGTGCACCGCTAAGTTTGTGATAATGTTACAGTAGGTAGCTAGTCCTTTATGAGCGGGCAGGAAACGGCACCACCCCCACCCCCACCCCCACCCCCCACCCCCACACACGGTGAGTGTCGGGCAACCATCAGGTGATGGTCAGGAGGTTGTTAACTGTCTCGCTAAAGTAATAATTAGTCACAGCTGGTACCAGGGAAAGGCCCGCCCCTAATAGATAGAAAACACCTGAAACAGGTGATCAGCCGCGTCTGGATAAGAGCTCAGGTGTTGGGAGAAGTGACGCAAGACCCTGGAAGAAGGCCAACGTATAAAACCCCCAGTCAAAAGCTCAGGCTGTGCATTTGTCTTTCAAGTGTTCTGCTTTGCTCTCTTCCAAGTGTAGCTTCCTTTCATTCCTGCTGTAAAACTTGCCTCAGTCTTTCTTGCCTGATACCCCTCAACCGAATGCCTTCTTCTGAGGAGGCAAGAATTGAGGTTGCTGCAGACCTGATATGGATTTTCCACCGCTAACATTTTGGCGCTGTGTGACTCAGGTACGTTCGGCGGCTAACAATAATTTGTTGTAGCAGTAACAGGAAGCTAATACCATAATGCCTAACTCGAAGTTTATAGGGAAAATGAGAGGTAGTGTATGTTAAGCATGTAGTAGATATTCTAGAATAGCATCATCACATTTCCTGTGCACACCTGAGCCTGATAATAGAGCTCCCTGGTCTGAATGTAATAGGTACATTTCCAAAAGTAATAATAGCATTAACATGTGCATAGCATTTTATAGTTTATAAATAATGCTACTTCGTGGGCATTACTGAATTAGAATATCATAAGCTTTCTGTGGAAATTATGTAAATTAGAACTGTAAAAGTAAAATTATTCAGCGTAAAAGTCTAATAAAATTCCCTATTGCACACATAGAGGAACCACGGATTTCAGAGATTCTGACCTCCTGCAGTCATAAAGTAAGTGCTGGAGTCTGATCCTAGTGTTCTCAATTCGGGATTTTTTTTTCCCGCACTGTATTTTGTTGTAAGCCTCACATTTCTGTTGTTCCTACTTGTGACTAAAGCCTGGCTGATAGCTTCCTTTTCATCTGTACCCCACTTTTTTTTGAGACAGTAAAAATTCAAAGAAAAAGTTTCAATTTTCCTTTCTCCTCTCAGCTTCATGCCTATATCCTAAACAAACAAAAAGTTTCCTTAGTGTTTTCATTCTTTACTTTCAGATTTTTCTGAAACCTTTCTAAACTTGAAAGTGCCATTCCTTCACTCTTAAGTATTACATACTTGCAGAACACAAAACAGCCAGGGTTAGAGAATTCTGACTTGTGTTCTGTTACTTCCCTGCTTATACACATTTATGGAACAATTCACTCAACCTCGCTAAGTTTAAGCTCCCCCTCTGAAAATCGAATAGCATTGCTATATTACTCTGAAATGTTATTTTCAGAATAACGGCTTCAAATGGTTAGAAAGCTTTTAAAACATTCCTCTTCCATTTAAATGCATGCTTCAAACCAGGCTTCCAAATGTCCAGTGATTCAAAAACACCTTTAGGTAATATCCTCAAAGTAAATTCCATCCATTGATTGACAGAAATGAACTCCTAGGGTGTTGAAATATACATCTACCCTTTATTGCCACATCCACTCAAGCACTTTACAATGTGAAGTCAAATCTGTTAGAATAGCCCTTTGGACATGTTTGTCTTGTTGGATTCAGGATGTATTCATTTCTGGCTGCCAAGGGTGTAGTTTGCTTCTCTTTAGGGTGCTTAGTTTGAACTGACATCTGTTACGGATACTGTCTGACTAACGAAGCCTTTTTAGTTTCTTAAAGCGTGATGTGACCCAGGGCAGTACAGGGATGAAAAAAAAGAAATAAGACAAAGACCAAGATTTCACACCAAAATAAAATTTTAAATGAATGCATGATGTATTATTTTCATTAGAATTCAGGAACGTGAAGTGTAGATGCTGTGTTCTGTTAATCCTTAAATCAGGTTTTCTGTAGGTCCCGTGCATGTAGCCCTGTTGGGCGCCCTGTCTGTGACTTATCAGCTCTGTGCCCTTTCACAGGGAAGATCAGAGGCTTGAGCTCTTTATGAATTTCCCCTGAGGGATAAAGTGGCTAGTTATGCAGAATACATTAAACAGCCTGGGAAATTAAAAAAAGGCTATCACCATTGTGATGATTCCATTTAGTGTGGCAAATTTGATTTCAGAAGCGGCACAGAGGTGTGAAGTCAAAGGTTAATCTGCCGCAGACTGAGTCCCCCTACCCAGCAAGTGATAGTTATTGGCTGGGCTTGTCAGAACACTAGGGAAGCACCTGCTGTCTAATGTCTTACCTCATGAACTCTATATTCCTAGACTTCTCAAATATTTAGGGTTCAGGTAGACAACATCACCCTAAAGAGAAAAAGCCTAGTGAGTATTTGTAGACAGACAGTTGATTATATTAGTCCTAATTGGCAAATGCAAACACTCTTCTATTCTTTTAAATTATGTAACATGTTCACATTTTATCCTCATAAAAGATACCTTGAGGTGATGGAATAACCCTGTTGTACAGACAAGGAAACTGAGAATTAGAAACTTTGGAGAACTTTCCTGAGATCATTAAGATGAGTAGAAAAGGCTGATAACAGGTTTAGCCCTGACTCTCTTGCCGTGCTTGCTACCAAATAATATCATCATTAAACACTGAAAATAAAAGGCGCCCTGCAATATTTCTCTACTATAAAGAATAATACAATGAAATGTCAAGTTTATCCTTCACTCATGCCTTTTCCTTACACATCACAGGTGAAACTAAAAAATAGATGAGGCACAACAGTATCATCCAGCCATTGACACAGGATTTAAAAATATATATATTAGAGATAATTTGCAAGGTTTGGATTTAAATCCCTGAAGTGGGGACTTTGCTTTGTTTACGTTTTATTCCCAATTTAATAATAAGCCAATAGAACACCCACAGTTTCTTTCTGATCATAGGAGTGATAATAATTATTTTGATGATCTACATATTCTTGAAAGGCAACATTCAATTTTCCAGGGAAAGGCCAACTTGGGATAAATGCCAGTTTGAGGGGAAAAAAATCAGAATATATATTTTCAAATGAGACAATGCTTGTACCTCAAATGCAAGGTATTCTCTCATAGCAACTCAGGGTCATTGGTGTGCACTAGCAAAGAGAATAGACTCAATTGGTCACACAATCAGCTCAAGGAGGCATAAGACAATGATAAAGAAAAATATAAAGAACATTATTTGGAAACGTCACAGAGGTCCCAACACTGAGATAACATGGAGTCTGGGGAGAAAATATGCTAGCAAACTTAAAACCCAGAGTGCAGCCTTAGGCAACGCATTTTGAGTGAGGGTGCAGATTCTCAAAAAGTAAAAGGCACTTTGAAGTGAAGTTTCAGTCATATGCAAAATCACCTGTCTATTTGATCTTTTAGTCATCCGTGCATAGATAGTATTTGCTCTCAGTACCAGCACTTTGGCCCCAAACAGAAAGTTATGGGGGTATGGAAGAGACAGTGAAGCATAAAATATGCCTCTGTCCTCACTTTGCCAGTGAGACCAACAAGCAAAATGATCAGCTATACTGTAACTTTATTGCTATTTTAACAGAGGCAGAAACAGTGTTGTTTTATATCCAGAAAAAGGATAATTCTGATTGAGTTGAAAATGACTTATTAACAAGGTAATCTTTGACTTGAAATTTGAGGAAGAATATTATTTCGTAATAGGAAGAAAGAAAAGAAAGGTGGTTCCAGAGAGAAAGTGGAATATTTGCAAATTTATTAGGAGGATGGCAGGAAACAGCATGTTTGGGCTATATCCCATTTTGGGAGTTCATTGTCCATTTTAAGAATCGGATTAAAAACAGAGACCTCTCCCCAGAAAAATGCACATATCCACTTCTGAATCAAAATTTAATATATAATTTAATGGGCATTATAGTATTAAGTGAGATTTACCAGTTCTATTGGAATAACATAGTGCATATTAAATTAGTCTTCTAATAGTAGTCAGACGCTAGTACTGACTACCATTGGAAATGGACACATTATTTTGCTTTTTTAAGTCCTCATTTCATCATATAAGACGTATTTACTGCACAATGGCCTTAGATTGAGAGGATACGTTTTAGTCAGAGATTAGTTTTCAAATTCAGGGCAATGATTTTTTTCTCTTCATCAGAGAATTTTATGGTTTTCTTTTTATTCTTCCCTGTTCACTTTGGGCTGTTTGCATTTGTAATATGTGCAAGTGCAACATCTGTCTCCAAGTGACTTCCTGTGTTCACTATTCATTGAAGCAATAAAGCATTTGAAATGCAAGAACATTTCTCAAAACGTTGTTGCTAGTTAGTAATTCTTCATGCTCGGAATGTTGCATCTCTTGCACCTTGAGTCTATTAATCTTGAGAATAACACGGGTTACATGGTTCTCATTCTATGCCCTTAAAGAATACAACAGAAAGTGAGGTGAGGAAAGAAGGGAATTCAGTCAAGAGTGTCTAATTGGAACCTTTCAGCAAACATTTTTTTGGGGTGGTACTAAAGTCAAGAAATAAATAACTTTATTAAAATGATATTTTATTTATCTGATTAAAAACTTTGATATGCCAGTCTCAGGAACAAAGGTAATAGTCTGAAAAACCAAGAAAAGATTATCATTCTAGTAGAAAAATAAAATTGACCCAAAACCAAATAAAAAGATATTTAACCTCAACAGTAGTTGAAAATAATAAAAAATAGTAAATGGAAATGCTATTTTTCACATAACGGATTCTAAACATGAAAAGTGAAGGATGATAACTAGTACTCTTTAGGAAGTACAGAGTGTAAATGGGTATAAGTTTTTTGAAGGGCAAATTGGCAAATTACGTCAAAATTATAGGAAAAAATATATATTGGCTTAGTAAGACCTCTTTTTAGAATTTATCCTCGGGAAGCATTATATACTTATAGAAATGTTTATACAAAAATATTCTTTATCAAAATCTTTAACATATTGAAAATTGGAAACTAAGTTTCCTACAATATGGATTGATTTGCTAAATATGTTACATGGGTTTATACAGTAAAAGATGCTGCAGCTATTTCACATGAAATATACATGTGTATTTACTGTCATAGAAAGGAATTTACAATGTTAATTTTGAAATAGTAACTTGTTAACTGAAAGATATTTTCCTCAAAAATATGAATATAATCTGTTTAAAAATTATGTTTATGTTTTACAGGAAAATGTTTAGAAGTATATATAGCAGAATGTCAATAGTTGTTATCTCTGGATGATAGGATTTTAGGTAACTTTGTATTTGCTTATCTATATATTTTCAGCTTTCTAAATGTGTATTTGTGTAATGAGAAACATGGAAAATATATAACAGGACAACGAAAAAGATAAACATAGTTTATTTAATATTTTATTAGATAACCTGAGTATAGATACAATTTAACTGTGAATATTTTTACGTTAATTTTTCTTCACTTGTCACTTGATATTCTTTGTCTTCACCTGTATCTAAGGGAAATACTATAGTATATTAAGCAAAGTAAAGGGACAGATGTGGATGAAAAGTCTGTAATAAATTCCATGTGCAGAAGCTATGGAGCACATCTACAATGGTGTATTGGCCAATTCAACACTCAATTAACAGAAAATTTGCAATCTGGTCTAAATAAGTGTTCAAATAAAACGGTAATATACCTTATACTGCCTTATAACTAAAAATGAAATTTCTTAAAAGTGATGAATAGAAGGAATCCTTTAAATTTCAACTTTTCTTCCAACTCTCAGTGGGGCCAAAAAATAATTTTAATAACACACAGCTAATATTTCATATAGAAATGGAATCATGCCCTAATTCTGTCATGAAAGGATGCAATGCTTCTGTGGCCCTTTGTCTGGTGAGTTGACCAAAATCAGACTTCAATTTGGTCATTTATTGTGGTCAATTCACAAGCATGTAATGAACGCCTCTGACATGCACAGTACTGTGTTAGACCCTAAAGGAGGATTAAAGTCTTGGTCATAGTCATTGTCAACAAGGAGTTAGGAATTAATTTGAAATTGAGACTTACCCATGAAACAGTATGTGGTGATAATGAGGTGTATGCCTTTATACTTCTAGACCACAGGTACAAACATTAAACAAGTGGTCAAGGAAGGAAGTGGGGAGAAGGAGCTTGAGTGAGTCAGGACTCAAAGGATAAACTGGACTTAAAGATATGGAATGGAAGGGGGAAAAGCCAGTCCAAAGAGAGCACGGTCACCTGAGGAGTGAAACATTTTCTCTTTAAACTATGTCTTAGTTTAGTTCTGTGAAAATGTATGATGTGGGAGCTCCAAATTTAATGTTGGCCAAGCTGGTTCTTCTCTTGGACTGCTGAATTGACAGGTAGAGGGAGGGTATTCAGGGATAAAAAGTAATGTAAATGGTTGACTTTAAGATGAATTATTTACTGTGTTATGCTTTATTCATTCAATAAACATATTTATTGAATGTCCGATGTGCCCCAGGAATTGTGCTCTGCAGTGGCACTGCAATGGTAAACAGAAGATAGTTCTTTGCTCCTGTAAAACTATTAAGAATATGATTCTGATAAAGCTTTTTATGACTGCATTCGTCTTTCACTGTATACATACAAAATGCAGTTTATTCTTAGAACATAGTTTCACTAAAATAAAGTAAAAATTAATAAAACTGTATTTTATATGGTAATGTCTTTCAAATGAGTCCATTAGAGAAATAATAAATATGACTACATATTTTTTGCAAGTCTATATTTTAGCCATATAATGTGGTGTGATGGCTCTCAACTATTTTTTTAATGGGCCCCACAGGCCCATAGTAAGAAATATATTTTATATCAGGTCTCCGCACACCCACTTCCCACACACAAACAGACACACAAATAAAACAAAACTTTTATAAGAAATAAAAAAGTGAAATTATAAAGTGTGGGGAAGGATGGACTCTTTAATAAACTGTATTGGGACAACCTGTTATGCGTGTGGAAAAAAATGAATTTGTCCTTATTTTACCCCACACGTAAAAATTAACTCTCATGATATTAGAACTTGGAAAATGAAAAAAAAATCAGCATTCTAAGTTAGAGGGAATAAAGAAAAGTATATGAGTGAACCGAGTTGCAGATTTCTTAACACATGAAAAGACACATCCTAAACTGGAAGTCGAAAAAATGAGCAGCCTTCAAATTAAAGCACTTAAATAAACAAACTTGAGTATATCAATTGACAAAATGCAAAATGAAAGGACAAACATGTCCACTGAATAAAATAGTTTTGTCCCCTCCTACAAAATTCATATGTCAAAACCCTAACCCCAAATATAATGGTATTTGGAGGTGGAGCCTTTGAGGAGTAACTGGGTTTTGATGAGGTTTGGGGCCCCATGATGGGATTAGTGCCCTTATAAGAAAAGGAGACTCCAGAACTCTTCCCTCTCTGCCATGTGAGGAAACAGGGAAAAGGTGGTCCTCTGCAAGTCAGGAAGTGGGTCCTCACAAGAACCAAATCTGCTAGTACCTTGATTTTAGACTTCAGAACTGTGAGAAAGAAATGCCTATTTTTTAAGCCCTACAATCTGTGATATTTTGTTATAGCAACCTGAGCTGACTAATACGTATTGCTTATAACCAGCTAGCATTAAAATTCAAAATATATGAAGATTTCTTCAACTTACAACAGCAGCAACAATAACAAAAACCTTTCTATAAAAAAAAGGAGAAAAATATGAACAGGTGATTTACAGAAAATAAACTCACAAAAATGCCAACAAATACATAAAACATTCTCAACTTCACTCATTATTGGGCAAATGAAAACTAAAACTACAGTGAGATGGCATTTCATAACTATTAGTTTGGTAAAGACAGTTTGACCATAGAGATATTGCTTAAAATGTGGTATATGTGAACTCTCATACATTGCTGCTATGAAGATAAATTGTACAAACAGCCCATTGGGGAAGAAATTTGGCCAAATGTAATGTTAGAGATACTCTTGCTTATATCTGTATGTAGAACCATAAAAAACTTTTATTTCATCATAAAAGCAAAATGTGGGAAACAACCTAAACACCTATCGATAGGAGAATGAATAAATAATGAAACATCAAGCCTAGGAATGCTATGCAGAAGTTAAAATGAATGAACTAGAGGTATATGCATTATTGAAGGTAAATCCCACAGAATAACTCCAAGCGATGAAAGCAAATGAAGAATATGTAAAGAACAATATTTACATGCATATTTAAAATATGCCTATTATACTATATTTTATATGAACTCCAACATATTTATTATAAATGCATGACAAACCTCAAATCAGGAGATTGGTTACTGCTTATGTGAGAGGACCCTGAGACCATCCTCAAACTTGACGATTTGCTAGAACTCAGAACTCAGTTTTTATACTTACGGTTTATTACACAGAAAGGATACAGATAAAAATGAGCAAAGAGAAAAGGCCTATGAGGAGATGTCCAAGAGAAACCAGGCACAGGCCCCAAGGCGTCCTCTCCCAGTGGAGTCATGTAGATGTGCTTAATTTTCCCAGCTGTAATGTATGACAACACATGTGGAGTGCTGTCAACAAGGAAGTTCACTTGAGCCTTAGTAAGTGCATGAGCCCCTGCAGTAATGACCTCAGCTACTCAGATTCCAGCTCCCCCGGTGAAAAACAAGTTCTTACTATAAGTCATATTGTTAGCATAAACTATCTGATCTTACTGGTACACCTGGCTGAAGGCCTCAGGAATAAAAAAACACTCTTATGAGGAAGAATATGCCAAGGGCTCAGACCTTACCTTCCAAGGAGCTTACTAAGGGCCAGACCTGAAGACAAGTCTTTCTTGAGAGTGTACAGGGTTTGAATTCAGGCCTGTCGAGTTAATCTTTTCCTGTGTAAGTTGGAGAGGCTAGAAGGAGGCTGGGAATGGCAAAAAGAACAAAGAGGACTTCAATGTAGAATGCAATTTATTTCTTATACTGGGATGGGTGGGTAAATGAGTGTCCATTATATAATTCTTTGGACACTTTTATCCTAATTGCATAAAAATATAAAAAGTCAGTGTACTAGGGGAGTATCACTTCATACAGATTCCTCTAAAAAACAGTTAAGATAAATTAATAATGGAATTTTTACAAATGATTAAAAAACATAGCTACAAAATGCACGTGGCTTTGGCCTGGAAATAGTCCACCCTATCAAAGACTAAATTTGATTAATGAAAACAATGCCAGAGCTTTTCTCATGATATTTTGTTTTTAGAGATGGGGAACAATCTGGACGTTGTTTCCTTATCTGGGTGGTAATCGAGGCTTAGCAATTTCCCACAGCATTACACAAATCCAAATTATTCTACATCTTGTAAATATGTCTTATTCTTTTTTGCCCTTTGGGTGAGTATTGCTTTTTGTTTTCATTCCATGATCCTCCTTTTGTTGACCCAGTGACTCCTGCTGCTACTTTAAGACTCATAAACACAACCATCTCTGTGAAGTGTTCCACTACCACTAACCCAATAACAACTACTAGTGTTTATTGATGCCACAGAGCATTCTAAAGGTTTCACAAGCACCAAGTACTTGAACTCTCACGATACCCAATGAGGTGAGTATGATCCTCATCTTATCAATGAGGGAACTCAGGTAACCTAGGAGTAAAGACATTTAGCCAGGGTCACACAATTAGTGAATGAAGAATGGAGGATGGGACCTGGCTGTGGAACCACAGTCTGTGTGTCTAACAAGAAGCTTTGCTGCTCCGTGGCTCTCCTTTCCTTCAGGATTGTGCTTTTACTGTGCCTTGTATGTAACTTCATTGTTGCATTTGTGGATTGACGGATGTCTCCTTCCCCAAGCAATGTTTTTGAGGTCCTGTAGAATCCGTATTTCCTAGCAAAGACCCAGTATAGAATAGGAGTTAAAAACATTTAATAAATCACTCATGAGACTATAGAACATAGATTTTATTAGGATGTATACTTAGGTCTAAAAAACTAATGTATAGGAAATTTCAGCATAGAAACATGGGGAGGAGAAAAAAAGACTTTTAAATTCCTTTGTTTTATTTATATTTCAATAAGAATGATAAATGATGAAGTAAAAGTATATAAGCTACTCCTGTGTATTTACGAGTATTTTTCAGGGAAATATATGTCAATGTAGATGTCACAGTAGTGAATTAAAAATCTAGAATTGTGCTTTCATTTTATTTTTCTTAATCAAAGGGATTAATATTTAATCATAATATTTTGATGTTTATAATCATTCATAATACATATTACTCACATACATGTATTCATTTCTGTTCATTTTATAAAGACATACCTGTATCTTTTATTTTCATTAGCAAAGCCATTTTCACATTCTATAGGAAAGAATTACCCTATAGATCACTGTAAAAAACAAAACAAAAAACCCCAAAAACAGTTTGCCAAGTTAGTTCCTCCTCTAAATTACTGAATTGTATTGGTAGTAAGAGGAAGACATATCTGGTATGCTGTCCGAGGGAGACCTAGTTCCTTTTAACTTACCATGTTTTAAGGGGGTTGCCAAAGAGGGTGCTGGCTTTTGACAAAATAGCCTTTTTCCTTGTTTCTTAAATTCAACCTCTATAACAATTTACTGCTTCAGTATTTTGCTTGTTTTTTTTTCACGTTAAACATTTTACCTGCTTATATCCTTCAATTTGGTGTTTATTTGACTTCCACGGCCAGGGAAATGACCCTTTCTTACATTAAATCTTGGCCATGGCAATCCAAGTTAACAAATCCATTTCCGAGCAGATCAAGAGGGGGACATGAATCAAAACAATAAACGTGTGAGGCTGAACCACTGACTTTTATTTTTCTTGTTTTTATATTCAACACTGTTACAGAAAATAAACCCAAGTCCTTGGTATCGAAATTAGTATTGGAAGGAATTTTTTATAATAAAAGTTCCCTGTGAGTAGGTGCATTGAGTTACTGTTCAAAAGGGAAAGCTTTCTTTGCATTGTAGCAAATATACGGAAGCCTTCACCAAGGAAATAGATATCATCTTCTATCAGCCCACCCTAAATGAAAGAAAGCAAGCAAGCTTAAAATTGGTAGAAGAGTTGATTTCGCTACATGTTTATGTTAATAGGGTATTTGACTTTTGAATGCTTCATAAACCTTGTTATGCTCTGTGCTATTTGAGGAGTAAAACAGCTGGAACACTGCCAGAAGCCTTAATTGGAATCAGCTTAGCAGGGGCTGACAAGGTTTCCTCGTGTTTAGTTTCAAACTTATAAAAATGCAAAATTATGTGCTATTTATTTTCTATTCCTCTTTGGTTTATGCCCGTAAAGGTAAGACTTAGCTGCATTAAGGAATAAACTCATTTTTCTCTGGTCTGCCCCAGGCTAGTACTCAGAGTCAGGCGGCCTGGGTATTGTCTCATCTAATTAGCTGTGGCCTCACTTCTTATGCAACAGAGAATGTCATGGGGATCCTTCCCCCATGCATTTTTATTATTGGCTAAATGATCACTCAAATGGCCAATCCATGGTGGAGTTACTGAGCTGTGTGGTCAATCTGTCACCAATCTAGTGAGTGAGGCTACAGAAATATGTTCAAAAATGGCACTTGGGGGCTCTTAGTTTTCTCCTACCAAAGGGTCACATTTGCTACTGGTCAGATATCACCAGCAGGCTCTTGGTTTTATTTCAAGCCATGAGAAGTAGATAAGTTTTGTGCTTTCTGCCAAATTTTAGAGAAGTCATGCTTTTTATTTTGTTTTGTGGTTGGACTTTTCAGCTTCAATTGGCTCTAGTGTTTCAACTCGTTTATATCCCTTACTATACTGTGGCCTGACATGGACAAAATAATCCAGTTCCTGTAAAAAAAAAATATATATATATATAATAAAATAAAACATAGGCCGGGCGTGGTGGCTCACGCCTGTAATCCCAGCACTTTGGGAGGCTGAGGCGGGTGGATCACGAGGTCAGGAGACCGAGATCATCCTGGCTAACACGGTGAACCCTCGTCTGTACTAAAAATACGAAAAATTAGCCGGGCATGGTGGCGGGCACCTATAGTCCCAGCTAGTAGTGAGGCTGAGGCAGGAGAATGGCGTGAACCTGGGAGGCGGAGGTTGCAGTGAGCCGAGATTGGGCCACTGCACTCCAGCCTGGGTGACAGAGCGAGAGTCTGTCTCACAAAACAAAACAAAAACCACATGAAAAACCCCACAAAAACTTAAGTACCTACTATATGCCAGGCAGTGTGCTGGGTGCTAATGACATCAATAGACGCATAACACATAGCTCCTGTCTCAACATTGTTACAATCTTTTTGGGATGAAACAGAAATTTGATCAAATTATTTAGAAGTAGTGATGAGTGAACTGTGAGTCAAAATGTTGTCTGTTCAGCTGGCCCAGAGGCAGCCAACCCCAGCTTTTCAGTAAAAGGTCTGCAAGGACACAGAAAAGGATGCAAACTCAACCTAAAGCTGAGATGGATACAAACCAAGTGCTAAATTCTGAAAGGAATTTTCTGTTCTTATAAGGAACTGGGTTGAGAAAAGAATGTCTACTTTTTACGTCAAACCACACATTCTGCTTTTGCTCTGTGGGAAAGACATTGCTCTGAAATGAGACAGAGGTGCTTTTCTTAATCCTCAGCCTCTCTCCCTAGCTCTGTAAAATGTTGGATGGAAGGGCCACCTGGGCGTCCTTGCCTTGTTACTGATCTTAGGAGGAAAGCATTCAGTCTTCTGCCATTAAGTGTTATGTTAGCTGACAAACTTTTGTAAATGTTCTTTATCAAGTTGAGAAAGTTCCCTTCTATTCCTAGTTTACTGAGAGTTTTGTAAAGTACAGATGTTGGATTTCTGTTAAATTCTTTTGCTACAACTATACAGATCATGAGATTTTCTTTTTCAGTTTTGTTAAATATGATGAGTTACATTGAATGATTTTTGGATGTTAAATCAGCATTGCATTCCTGGGCTAAATCCAGTTGTATGCTTTGGGTTTTATTTATTCTTCTTATTCTGGTTTCTTAAGGTGGTCTTTGATTTGAGATCTTTTCTTTTCTTCTAATATAAGAACCTATGAGTTTCCCTCTAAGTCCTGCTTTAGTGTTGTTCTACACATTTTGATAAGCTATGTTTTCATTTTTATTAGGCTCAAAGCACTTTCTAGTTTCTTTTCAGCTTTCACTTTGACCCACAGGTTATTTTGTTTCAAAATATCTGGGAATTTACCAGATGTTTTTATATTATGCATATCCATTTGAATTTCTAATTTAATTCCATTATTGTCAAAGAGCATACTTTGTATGAGTTGAATCCTTCTAAATTTATTAAAAATTATTTTATGGGCTGGGCGCTATGGCTCACGCCTGTAATCCCAGCACTTTGGGAGGCTGAGGCGGGCAGATCACCTGAGGTTGGGAGTTCGAGACCAGCCTGACCAACATGGAGACATCCCATCTCTACTGAAAATACAAAATTAGCCGGGTGTGGTGGTGGCACATGCCTGTAATCCCAGCTACTCGGGAGGCTGAGGCAGGAGAACTGCTTTAACCCGGGAGCTGGAAGTTGCGGTGAGCTGAGATGGTGCCACTGCACTCCAGCCTGAGCAACAAGAGTGAAACTCTGTCTCAACAACAACAGAAAATAAATTAAAAAGTTATTTTAGGCCGGGCATGGTGGCTCACGCCTGTAATCCCAGCACTTTGGGAGGCCAAGGCAGGTGGATCACGAGGTCAGGAAATCGAGATCATACTGGCTAACACGGTGAAACCCCGTCTCTATTAAAAATGCAAAAAATTAGCTGGGCGTAGTGGTAGACACCTGTAGTCCCAGCTACTCAGGAGGCTGAGGCAGGAGAATGGTGTGAACCCGGGAGGCGGAGCTTGCAATGAACCGAGATTGGGCCACTGCACTCCAGCCTGGGTGACAGAGTGAGACTCTGTTTCAAAAAAAAAAAAAAAAAAAAGTTATTTTATGGCCCAGAATATGGTTTATCTTGGTAAATATTCTCTAAGCTCTTTAAAAGAATGTATATTCTATTGTTGCTTAGTGGAATGGTCGGTTAGTGTCAATTAGGTCATGGTGTTAAGTCTTCTATATTCTTACCGATTTTCTATTCACTTGTTCTATCAATGTTTGAAAAAGAGGTGCTGAAGTCTTTGATTATAATTAATTTTTTTATTCATTCTTACAGTTCTATCAGTTTTTGCTTCATATATTTTGAAGCTCTGTTATTAGGTATATAAAATTAATGACTTTTACATGTTCTTGGTGATTTGACTCCTTTATCCATTTGAAAAGACCAGCTTTAGTTCTGGTATGAACTTTTGCTATGCAATTGACTTTTCTGATCTTAATAAACGTATTGTAGCCTTTTTTGATTAATGATAGCATTATATATTTTATATATATATATATGTTTTTATTTTCTGTTGTTTGACTTGTAAACTTTTTGGGCTAGAAGAAGAAATCCAAAGGGAAATTAGTATTTTAAACTTAATGAAAAGGAAAACATAACTTATCAAAATGTGTGAAGAAGTCTAAAGTAGTACTTAGAGGAAAAATGTGTTAAGTGCCTATATAAACATAAATACCTATGTGAATGTAAAGACCATTTTGGGCCTTTATATTTAAATTGAGTTTTTAGGCATTATGTAAGTGGGTCTTGCGTGTTTATCTAATCTGACAACCTCTGCTTTTGATTGAGATTTATAAATCATTAATATTTAATGTGATTTTTACATGGTTGTAAGTCTACGATCTTTTTATTTGCTATTTTTTCACCCATTTTTATTTTCTCTTTTTTTGGCTTTCTTTTGAATGATTTCAATATATAACATAATTCCAATTTATCTTCTTTATTGGCTTAATAATCATATTTTTGTCGCATTTTTTAGCGTTTGAAAGAAAGTTTATGGTATGCATCTTGTATTTATAAAGTATGCCTTTGAGAGGTATTATACCACATAATGTATAGTAAAAGACCCTTCCAGCAATGTATGTTCATCTCTTCACTCATGGATTTCATGTTACTGGTGCCATATGTTTTATTTCTACATATTATAAACCATATTACAAAATATATGCATTATTATTTATGCCTTTAGTAATCAATTATCTTTTAAAGGAAATCTTTGCTCATGTAGTCAATATTCCTCATTTCTTTTTGTAGATCCAGATTTCCATTGAGTTTCATTTTCCTTTTCAAATGACCTCTTAACTTTTCTTAGAATGTGTATAAGGTAGTGATGAAATCTTTCAGCTTCTGTAAATTTTTAAAAATTTTAATTTGCCTTTATTTTTGAGAGAAGTTTTTACTGGATTTACATTGTTTCTGATAAAATTGCTCTCATTCTTATATCAGTTCTTCTGTACCAAAAACTTGTTTTTTTAAATGGTTGCTTGTAAGACTTTATCCTAATGTTTCGGCTTTATTTTATTTTAGAGATGGGGTTTCACCATATTGCCTAGGCTGGTCTGGAACTCTTGGACTCAAGCACTCCTCCAAGTCTTGGCCTCCCAAAGTGCTGGGATTACAGGTGCCAGCCCAGATCTGGCCTGTTTCAGTATTTTGATTATGCTGTGCCTTGGTGCACTTTGCTTCATGTTTTTATGCTTGGCCTTCACAGATATGTGAATTTATAGTTTTCAGCAAATTTGGAAATATTTTAGCAATTACATTTTCAAATATTTTTTTCTCTCATCCCTTCCTCTATCCTGTTTGATTTCAAATACATTTTTATGAAGCGTCTTAAAGTTGTGCCACAGCTTACTCATGTGGTTCTTTTTTTTCCCAGTTAGTTTTCTCTGTGTTTTATCTTAGACCATTTCCATTGCTATGCCTTCAAATTCGTTAATCTTTTTTTCTGCAGCGTCTTTTCTGCCTTTAATCCCAGTGTATTTTTCATCTCAGACATTATAGTTTGCATCTCTAGAAGTTTGATTTAGATTATTTTAGTATTATCCATGTCACTATTTAACATGTTCCTTCTTTCCTCTTGCTTTTTGAACCCATAAGCTCCTATGGGCTCCCATATCTGCTGTCTTACTGCCAATTACTCCAGATTCCCAATCTGGCCATATCTTCAGTGAATTCCTTGTTTACCAATAGTCCCCATCTTCTCTTGCCCACTCACAGATGTCATTCTAACAATTTTCTTCTGTCTTTCTCCATCATATATTTTTTACTCTTTAATGGGTGATTCATACCAGCATGAAATCATGTTACTGTTTCTTCCATATTGAAAGAAAAAAGTTAGTTCTTCTCTTTGCAGTAAAACTTAACAAAAAGAGCCCATTTTGTATTTTTTTTTTCTCTAAAGCCTTGCCCCTTTTTCTCTTTTGACTGCCCTCCAGTCAGGCTTTTGAACCACCAACCCACAAGAAACTGCTCTTGACAGGGGAATGAATGACTTCCACACTGCTGACTCTGGTGGACTCTTCTTTTCTTTCATCTTTCCTGATGCATCAGCCGCATTTCACACCAGTGTTCATTCCTTCTTTCCTGGTACATCTTCCTCATCTGGATTTCAGGACACTATGCTTTCTTGACTTTCTTCCTACTTCACCATCTTTTCTGGTTCCTGTAGCCTTTTCCTGACTTCTAATGTTTGTATCCTCCAGGGTCCTTGGTCCTTTTCTTTTCACTCTTTATACTTTCCCTAATTTCCTCCAAGACAACATCTATATTCTGACAAGTCTCCAAAGTTTATGCCCCAACAAAACATCTTACTGAACTCCAATCTCATCTATGCAATGTAGGTCAGTGGTGGAAGGGATGGAGTGGAGCACCTTTGCTTCACTTAGTTACTCAGAAACCCAGGCTGATGGAAGCTGCACCATCTGCAAATGAATAAAAAACTGGAGAGTCATGACCTGCATCTTATGCTTCAGCCCAGAGGTGACATACATCATATGAATAATCGTATGGTCTCACATGTCGGCAAAGAGGTTGAAAAATGTGGGAGGATTATGGCTATGCAATGAGCACATGATATATTGCTATATCAGAGTATAGGTGATGCTATATTTATGTGAAAGATGGTGTGTGGTTCTGTATGGGCATCACCCTTAGACAACAGAAAACTGTTTGAATTCATGCTTTGTCTTTTTCTATATTTTCTATTTGTTATAATGAACTTACACTATTTTTGTAATTGGAAAAATGTTAATTTTTGATTCTATAACTGAAAACAAATGTTATTCGGGTTTGAGTATGGCAGTCTTCTGTGCAAGTTAGGACTTAAGGAAAGGGATGAGGAAGAGAGAGGCATAGAGGAAACTGAAATAGAATGGACAAAGAAGATGGAGAAGATTTACCAGAGAGGGAAATGTGAAAGCCATTGGTAAAAAAAAATTCACGGAAAAGAAACTAATTTTCAGAAGAATCCCTAGCTCAATAAGGGAGGGTGGGGGAAGGAATAAAATAAACTTGAGAGATAGATTTGGGGGCCTCAGCCAGGTGTGGCTTGCCTCCTGTGGGAGGTGTATCATGACAAATGCAAAGAAATTGTTCACTAAAGTGAAGAAGCAGAAATAGAAAGAAAATGGTGGTTACAAAAGTGGGGCTGCAGAGGTGGGCAGAAAATACTTTACGGAAGATCAAACATGCTGAGCTGTTATTCTACACTGTAAGGAAAGCCAGGAATTGATATAATCTCAGTATTGCTAAGGAGCAAATATACATGCATGCTGCTGGCCTTAAGAGAGATGCGCTAGCCTCTAAAGCACTATATATTTAAGAGCAAACGTATGTAAGCAGTGTGGAAAGTGAATTGGTCTGAGGATGATATTTGTATATGCAGAAGGGGATGTAAATTTGATTTGCATTTTTTTAAATTATACTTTAAGTTTTAGGGTACCTGTGCACAACGTGCAGGTTAGTTACGTATGTATACATGTGCCATGTTGGTGTGCTGCACCCAGCAACTTGTCATTTAACATTAGGTATATTTTTAATGCTATCCCTCCCCCCTCCCCCACCCCACAACAGGCCCTGGTGTGTGATGTTCCCCTTCCTGTGTCCATGTGTTCTCATTGTTCAATTCCCACCTATGAGTGAGAACATGCAGTGTTTGGTTTTTTGTCCTTGTGATAGTTTGCTGAGAATGATGGTTTCCAGCTTCATCTATGTCCCTACAAAGGACATGAACTCATCATTTTTTTTATGGCTGCATAATATTCCATGGTGTATATGCACCACATTTACTTAATCCAGTCTATCATTACTGGACATTTGGCTTGGTTCCAAGTCTTTGCTATTGTGAATAGTGCCACAATAAACATACGTGTGCATGTGTCTTTATAGCAGCATGATTTATAATCCTTTGGGTATATACCCAGTAATGGGATGGCTGGGTCAAATGGTATTTCTAGTTCTAGATCCCTGAGGAATTGCCACACTGACTTCCACAGTGGTTGAACTAGTTTACAGTCCCACCAACAGTGTAAAAGTATTCCTGTTTCTCCACATCCTCTCCAGCACCTGTTGTTTCCTGACTTTTTAGTGATCGCCATTCTGACTGGTGTGAGATGATATCTCATTGTAGTTTTGATTTGCATTTCTCTGATGGCCGGTGATGATGAGTGTTTTTTCATGTGTCTTTTGGCTGCATAAATGTCTTCTTTTGAGAAGTGTCTGTTCATATCCTTTGCCCACTTTTTGATGGGGTTGTTTGTTTTTGTCTTGTAAATTTGTTTGAGTTCATTGTAGATTATGGATATTAGCCCTTTGTCAGATGGGTAGATTGCAAAAATTTTCTCCCATTCTGTAGGTTGCCTGTTCATTCTGATGGTAGTTTCTTTTGCTGTGCAGAAGCTCTTTAGTTTAATTAGATCCCATTTGTCAATTTTGGGTTTTGTTGTCATTGCTTTTGGTGTTTTAGACATGAAGTCCTTGCCCATGCCTATGTCTTGAATGGTATTGCCTAGGTTTTCTTCTAGGGTTTTCATGGTTTTAGGTCTAACATTTAAGTCTTTAATCCATCTTGAATTAGTTTTTGTGTAAGGTGTAAGGAAGGGATCCAGTTTCAGCTTTCTACATATGGCTAGCCAGTTTTCCCAGCACCATTTATTAAATAGGGAATCCTTTCCCCATTGCTTATGTCAGGTTTGTCAAAGATCAGATGGTTGTAGATATGCAGCATTATTTCTGAGGGCTCTGTTCTGTCCCATTGGTCTATATCTCTGTTTTGGTACCGGTACCAGTACCATGCTGTTTTGGTTACGGTAGCCTTGTAATATAGTTTGAAGTCAGGTAGTGTGATGCCTCCAGCTTTGTTCTTTTTGCTTAGGATTGACTTGGCAATGCAGGTTCTTTTTTGGTTCCATATGAACTTTAAAGTAGTTTTTTCCATTTCTGTGAAGAAAGTCATTGGTAGCTTAATGGGGATGGCATTGAATCTATAAATTACCTTGGGCAGTATGGCCATTTTCATGATACTGATTCTTCCTACCCATGAGCATGGAATGTTCTTCTATTTGTTTGTATCCTCTTTTATTTCATTGAGCAGTGGTTTGTAGTTCTCCTTGAAGAGATCCCTCACATCCCTTGTAAGTTGGATTCCTAGGTATTTTATTCTCTTTGAAGCAATTGTGAATGGGAGTTCACTCATGATTTGGCTCTCTGTTTGTCTGTGATTGGTGTATAAGAACGCTTGTGATTTTTGCACGTTGATTTTGTATCCTGAGACTTTGCTGAAGTTGCCTATTAGCTTAAGGAGATTTTGGGCTGAGACAGTGGGGTTTTCTAGATATACAATCATGTCATCTGCAAACAGGGACAATTTGACTTCCTCTTTTCCTAATTGAATGCCCTTTATTTCCTTCCCCTGCCTGATTGCCCTGGCCAGAACTTCCAACCCTATGTTGAATAGGAGTGGTGAGAGAGGGCATCCCTGTGTTGTGCCAGTTTTCAAAGGCAATGCTTCCAGTTTTTGCCCATTCAGTATGATATTGGCTGTGGGTTTGTCATAGATAGCTCTTATTATTTTGAGATACATCCCATCAATACCTAATTTATTGAGAGTTTTTAGCATGAAGTGTTGTTGAATTTTTGTCAAAGACCTTTTCTGCATCTATTGAGATAATCATGTGGTTTTTGTCTTTGGTTCTGTTTATATGCTGGATTATGTTTATTGATTTGCATATGTTGAACCAGCCTTGCATCCCAGGGATGAAGCCCACTTGATCATGGTGGATAAGCTTTTTGATGTGCTGCTGGATTTGGTTTGCCAGTATTTTATTGAGGATTTTTGCACCAATGTTCATCAGGGATATTGGTCTAAAATTCTCTTTTTTTGTTGTATCTCTCCCAAGGTTTGGTATCAGGATGATGCTGGCTTCATAAAATGAGTTAGGGAGGATTCTCTCTTTTTCTATTGATTGGAATAGTTTCAGAAGGAATGGTACCAGCTCCTCCTTGTACCTCTGGTAGAATTTGGCTGTGAATCTATCTGGTCCTGGACTTTTTTTGGTTGGTAAGCTATTAATTATTGCCTCAATTTCAGAGCCTGTTACTGGTCTATTCAGAGATTCAACTTCTTCCTGGTTTAGTCTTGGAAGGATGTATGTGTTGAGGAATTTATCCATTTCTTCTAGATTTTCTAGTTTATTTGTGTAGAGGTGTTTATAGTATTCTCTGATGGTAGTTTTTATTTCTGGGATCGGTGGTGATATCCCCTTTGTCATTTTTTATTGCGTCTATTTGATTCTTCTCTCTTTTCTTCTTTATTAGTCTTGCTAGTGGTCTATCAATTTTGTTGATTTTTTCAAAAAACCAGCTCCTGGATTCATTGATTTTTTGAAGGGTTTTTTGTGTCTCTATTTCCTTCAGTTCTGCTCTGATTTTAGTTATTTCTTGCCTTCTGCTAGCTTTTGAATGTGTTTGCTCTTGCTTCTCTAGTTCTTTTAATTGTGATATTAGGGTGTCAATTTTAGATCTGTCCTGCTTTCTCTTGTGGGCATTTAGTGCTATAAATTTCCCTCTACACACTGCTTTGAATGTGTCGCAGAGATTCTGAAATGTTGTGTCTTTGTTCTCATTGGTTTGAAAGAACAACTTTATTTCTGCCTTCATTTCATTATGTACCCAGTAGCAATTCGGGAGCAGGTTATTCAGTTTCCATGTAGTTGAGCAGTTTTGAGTGAGATTCTTAATCTTGAGTTCTAGTTTGATTGCACTGTGGTCTAAGAGACAGTTTGTTATAATTTCTGTTCTTTTATATTTGCTGAGGAATGCTTTACTTCCAACTATGTGGTCAATTTTGGATAAGTGTGGTGTGGTGCTGAGAAGAATGTATATTCTGTTGATTTGGGGTGGAGAGTTCTTTAGATGTCTATTAGGTCCACTTGCTGCAGAGCTGAATTCAATTCCTGGATATCCTTGTGTGGTTTTTTTTTTTTTTTTTTTTTTTTTTTTTGAGATGGAGTCTGGCACTGTCCGCTAGGCTAGAGTGCAGTGGCACGATCTCGGCTCACTGCAAGCTCCGCCTCCCAGGTTCGCGCCATTCTCCTGCCTCAGCTTCCCAAGTAGCTGGGACTACAGACGCCCGCTCCTGTGCCTGGCTAATTTTTTGTATTTTCAGTAGAGACAAGGTTTCACCGTGTTAGCCAGGATGGTTTTGATCTCCTGACCTCGTGATCCGCCCACCTCGGCCTCCCAAAGTGCTGGGATTACAGGTGTGAGCCACTGCGCCCAGCCTTGGATATCCTTGTTAACTTTCTGTGTTGTTGATCTGTCTAATGTTGACAGTGGGGTGTTAAAGTCTCCCATTATTATTGTGTAGGAGTGTAAGTCTCTTTCTAGGTCTCTAAGGACTTGCAGTATGAATCTGTGTGCTCCTGTATTGGGTGCATATATATTTAGGATAGTTAGCTCTTCTTGTTGAATTGATCCCTTTACTGTTACGTAATGGCCTTCTTTGTCTCTTTTAATCTTTGTTGGTTTAAAGTCTGTTTTATCCGAGACTAGGATTGCAACCCCTGCCTTTTCTTGTTTTCCATTTGCTTGGTAGATCTTCCTCCATCCCTTTATTTTGAGCCTAGATATGTCTCTGCATGTGAGATGGGTTTCCTGAATACAGCACACTGATGGGTCTTGACTGTTTATCCAATTTGCCAGTCTGTGTCTTTTAATTGGAACATTTAGCCCATTTACATTTAAGGTTAATATTGTTATGTGTGAATTTGATCCTGTCATCATGATGTTAGCTGGTAATTTTGCTCGTTAGTAGATGCAGTTTCTTCCTAGTCTCGATGGTCTTTACAATTTGGTATGTTTTTGCAGTGTACCTTTCCATGTTTAGTGCTTCCTTCAGGAGCTCTTTTAGGGCAGGCCTGGTGGTGACAAAATCTCCAGTATTTGCTTGTCTGTAAGGTATTTTATTTCTCCTTCACTTATGAAGCTTAGTTTGGCTGGATATGAAATTCTGGGTTGAAAATTCTTTTCTTTAAGAATGTTGAATATTGGCCCCCACTCTCTTCTGGCTTGTAGAGTTTCTGCCAAGAGATCAGCTGTTAGTCTGATGGGCTTCCCTTTATGGGTAACCCGACCTTTGTCTCTGGCTGCTCTTAACATTTTTTCCTTCATTTCAACTTTGGTGAATCTGACAATTATGTGTCTTGGAGTTGCTCTTCTCGAGGAGTATCTTTGTGCCGTTCTCTGTATTTCTTGAATTTGAATGTTGGCCTGCCTTGCTAGATTGGGGAAGTTCTCCTGGATAATATCCAGGACCAACTTGGTTCCATTCTCCCCGTCACTTTCAGGTACACCAATCAGACGTAGGTTTGGTCTTTTCACATAGTCCCATATTTCTTGGAGGCTTTGTTTCTTTTTATTCTTTTTTCTCTAAACTTCTCTTCTCACTTCATTTCATTCATTTGATCTTCCATCACTGATACCCTTTCTTCCAGTTGATCAGATCG
This sequence comes from Nomascus leucogenys, assembly GCF_006542625.1. Lineage (NCBI taxonomy): Eukaryota > Metazoa > Chordata > Mammalia > Primates > Hylobatidae > Nomascus > Nomascus leucogenys. The sequence goes on along the minus strand of NC_044384.1, from coordinate 15,557,976 downwards.
GCTACTGAGGCTTGTACGTTCATCATGTAGTTCTCGTGCCTTGGTTTTCAGCTCCGTCAGGTCCTTTAAGGACTTCTCTGCATTGGTTATTCTAGTTAGCCATTTGTTTAATTTTTTTTTTTCAAGATTTTTAACTTCTTTGTCATGGGTTCGAACTTCCTCCTTTAGCTCAGAGTAATTTGATCATCTGAAGTCTTCTTCTCTCAACTTGTCAGTGTCATTCTCCGTCCGGTTTTGTTCCGTTGCTGGTGAGGAGCTGCGTTCGTTTGGAGGAGGAGAGGCACTCTGATTTTTTAGAGTTTCCAGTTTTTCTGCTCTGTTTTTTCCCCATCTTTGTGGTTTTATCTACCTTTGGTCTTTGATGATGGTGACGTACAGATGGGGTTTTGGTGTGGATGTGGATGTCCTTTCTGTCTGTTAGTTTCCTTCTAAGAGTCAGGACCCTCAGCTGTAGGTCTGTTGGAATTTGCTGGAGGTCTACTCCAGACCCTGTTTGCCTGGGTATCAGCAGTGGAGGCTGCAGAACAGTGGATATTGGTGAACAGCAAATGTTACTGCCTGATGGTTCCTCTGGAAGTTTTTTGTCTCAGAGGAGTACCCGGCCATGTGAGGTGTGAGTCTGTCCCTACTGGGGGGTGCCTCCCAGTTAGGCTACTCAGGGGTCAGGTACCCACTTGAGGAGGCAGTCTGTCCATTCTCAGATCTCCAGCTGAGTGCTGGGAGAACCACTACTCTCTTCAAAGCTGTCAGACAGGGACATTTAAGTCTGCAGAGGATTCTGCTGCCTTTTGTTTGGCGATGCCCTGCCCCCAGAGGTGGAGTCTACAGAGGCAGGCAGGCCTCCTTGAGCTGCGGTGGGCTCCACCCAGTTCAAGCTTCCTGGCTGCTTTGTTTACCTACTCAAACCTCGGCAATGGTGGGTGCCCCTCCCCCAGCCTCGCTGCCACCTTGCAGTTTGATCTCAGACTGCTGTGCTAGCAATGAGTGAGGCTCCGTGGGCATAGGACCCTCCAAGCCAGGCGCGGGATATAATCTCCTGGTGTGCCGTTTGCTAAGACCATTGAAAAAGCACAGTATTAGGGTTGGAGTGACCCGATTTTCCAGGTGCCATCTGTCACCCCTTTCTTTGACTAGGAAAGGGAATTCCCTGACCCCTTGCACTACCCAGGTGAGGCAATGCCTCGCCCTGCTTCGGCTCATGCTCGGTGCGCTGCACCCACTGTCCGACACTCCCCAGTGAGAAGAACCTGGTACTTCAGTAGGAAATGCAGAAATCACCCGTCTTCTGTGTTGCTCACGCTGGGAGCTGTAGACTGGAGCTGTTCCTATTCAGCCATCTTGGCTCCTATTCCTATTATTTGAATTTCTAATGCCAGATTTGAAATTGATTCTTTTCTTGTTGGCAGGAGAAATGACTCCCCCTGTCATATTCAAGGTGAGGTGCTATGTACTTGTTGACACCCTGAAGTTGAGTAAAGGCCATGTCTTGATGAAAAGATGAACCGTATTGTCCAATTCAGGACAAAGTTCATTTTATTGGCAATAGTGGATTTTTGAATAAACTTACATTGCTGGAGTTTGTGATCTTCTATGTGTTCTTTAATAATCTGATAGATATTGAGCTACTGCTACAGGGGCTGCACGTGATTAGGAAAATATCCTTTGCATTTGGCAATTTGAAGATGACTGATCACTCTTTCCAGAGAGTTTCAAAAGATTAATGGGATGAAAGCTTCTTACCTGGGTTAACTGAGGAGTAAATAGGAGGAGAGGATGCAGGAACAGCTACCAGACACAGCTCTTTAAAAAAGCTTGACTTCAAAGGGAAAATGGGAGATCTGTGCATTGATGGAATGTGCAAGGCTGTGATGATGTAAACACACATACATAATCAAAAGGTTTACACATCAGAAATAGACTTCTTATTTTTCTTTACAGTATTCTTTTAAAATGGAACCATTCTTATTGGCCCTGTGTTGAAATATAGATTTTCCTTCAATCAATGAATATGATTGAAGGCTAAACCAGCAGAGCTACTGGTAGGCCTGCAGTTTGGTTCTCTTCAAGTTATATTCTTTATGTATTTTTCTGTATTGTTTTTTATTTTGTTTAAACTTTTAAGTTCAGGGGTACATGTGCAGGTTTGTTATATAGATAAACTTGTGTCATGGGGGTTTGTTGTACAGATTACTTTGTCACCCAGGTATTAAGCCCAGTACCCAGTAGTTATTTTTCTTGATCCTCTCTTCCCAGCCTCCACCTTCCAATAGGTGCCATCTTTCTGTATTTTTCAACATATGTTTTATGAAGATCTCTAACAGAGTTGAAGGGAAGCTAGAGAAAAGGTAGTCTTCTGGTGACAGTGCTTTCTTCTACTTTATCAGCAGTTTGTCTCTGGCCCCAAATTTTGCATGCCCACTTGGAGGGAATTGCCGATCATACTCTCTTCAAAACAGTTTGCTAAACCTCAACTGTTATTAGTTTGGTGCAAAAGTAATTGTGGTTTTGAAAATAACTTGAGCATGCATCTTGAGGATCTTACCTCCATCTCAAGTGCCTCTAGAACATTATTTCCAACAACTCAGAGTCATCTTCTCAAGAGTCCCTGGTAAATATATTATTCTCATCTAATTACACTTACTGTGAATTTTAGCCACCCCTTATAGACAGGCCTTCTACACATCTGAGCATCTAATTTGGGTTGATATCTGCTGTTTCCTCCCCAAAAATGAGGTTTTGCTTACAATATCCAGCCTTTAGATAATTGGATTTTGATTAATGAACTCCTTTTTAAGCACATATTTCCTCATTCATCTCTCCTATTGCCTCCTCTAGTTTCATATTTTCCAGGATGTTCTAAGATCAAAGGATAAGCTGACTGAGCATGATACGTGTCTAGACAGTAATAAAATACAAGATCTACTGATTTCAGTTGCTATGCTTATAGGAGTTACAACCAGACTATAGATGAATGATTAACTACATCAACAGCACAAGAGAAAGCTCTACAGCAAACATGAGGAATTATTCAACTGTCAAGACCTGGTATTAAAGGGGGGAAAACACTACCTACGAATTATTCTTACTATAGGAATAAAGAGAAGGAAACAAAACTGAGAACAACAACAACAAAAAACAATGAAAATGAGATTATTTTCTTCTTTTTCTGAAAACTGTTTTGTTGTTTTTGCCCTTTTAAAGAGCTCAAGCTAAAGGCTTCCTTACTAAGACCTTTGCCTGACATTGCCATTAAAGAAATGGATTATAACAGAGCAGAAAGCACAGCCCCGGAGGTTCTGTGAAAATGCTGGTCATAGGGAATAGGAATTGGAAGGCAGAGGCTGTTCGTGCTGAATTTATCTTCTCCAGTGCAAAGGCTTTTTGCCGCCTCTGCCCCTCAAGCCCATGGGTGGAAGCAGTGAAATTCACTGACATAACTGGGCCAGTTGCTTTTTATTTCAAGTATGCTGTGAGGAATACTTGAAAGCAATCATCTGTGCTCAGTAATTGGCTGATAAAGCTCAATATCCTCAGCAATTACAGTCACTGTTCATTCAGGAAATCCTCCATACATCATTTGAAAGCAGGGCAAAATTGTAAATTATTATAATACTAACCCATGCAACGCTAGTAGAACATACTTTTATAGTGTTAGGAGCAAAGATTTAGACACTGAATGGAAATGCTAGTCAGAGAAACCACAGGTCATTCAGTTTCAAGGGGAACTGAGAAGGAGAACTGGTTGAGGAGGTGCAGCCACCATGACCCTGAGTCATTCCCAAAGCAAATTTGCACTCAGGAAAAGTCAGCCAAGAATGTGATCACAGGGGTCATGATGAGATTGACAAAAAGAACAAACCACCATGCATAACTACTGTCTTAGTGTGTTATCCGCTGCTATAAAGGAATACCTGAGGCTGGGTGATTTACAAAGAAAAGAGGTTTATTTGCCTCGCAGGTCTGCAGGCTGTATAAGAAGTATGGTTTCAGCATCCACTCTAAGGGGCTCAGGAAGCTTCTGTTTTCCATTCGTGGTGAAATTCAAAGAGGAGCTGGTGTATCATATGAGGGAGGAAGGCCAGGAAAGAGGTGCCAAGGCTGTTTTTGTTTTTTGTTTTTTGTTTTTGAGATGCAGTCTTGCTCTGTCACCCGGGCTGGAGTACAGTGGCCCAATCTCAGCTCACTGCAAGCTCTGCCTCTCGGGTTCAAGCTATTCTCCTGCCTCAGCCTCCTGAGTAGCTGGGACTACAGGTGTCCACCACCACACCCGGCTAATTTTTTTGTATTTTTAGTAGAGATGGGGTTTCACTGTGTTAGCCAGGATGGTCTCGATCTCCTGACCTTGTGATCCACCTGCCTCGGCCTCCCAAAGTGCTGGGATTACAGGCATGAGCCACTGCGCCCAGCCCAAGGCTGTTTATAACTATTACACTCTCCTGGGAATTAGTAGAGGGAGAACTCATCCATTATCACAAGATCAGCACAAAACTGTTCATGAGGAACCCACCCTCATGACCCAAACACCTCCCACCAGGCCCCACGCCTAACATTGGGGATCAAATTTCAATATGAAATATGAAGGGGACAAATATTCAAACTGTATCACCTACCTGAGGTTAAGACAGTAAAAAAGTATGGTTCTAAACGTGCCTATCAAGCACAGGACTGGAGTGGGAGGGAAGATTGGTAGTGATTGGCCTAAAAACAAGCCAACGAACTAATGGGTAAGTGCCTTCTAAGGAGTAACTGAATATGTGGGCATAAAGCACAGGAATGAAAGGCATTTTATTTCACATAGAGACACATGAAGCAGAGAATTTAGAGCTGGGTAGTATCTAGTTAAACTCCCAACTTTCAATTTACATAACTTAGACAAGTCTAAGTCATGACAAGCTAAATGACTTGTCCAGGGTAATACCACTGACAGTCAGACCTAAGTTTTCATTTTCGCTCTGCCACCGGAGATACTACCACCAACAACAGATGGCAGAGCTGAAATGAAAACAGGTCTGCTTGTTATTCAGTAAGTATTTACACATTCAGTTTTATGGCTACCAGGCTTGATTTATATATCAGCATTTAGTAGGTTCTTCATCTACTTTATTTCTAGGGCTTCTGATCAGTTAGCTGGCATCAACAATTCTTACATGTTAAATCATAAACACCATTTTGTCCCTGGTATATCCGTCTTATATTTGGATAAGCTGTTTCTTGTTCTCTGCTATTCAGAGAGCAAAATTACTCTTAGCATAACTGTCACCATCACACCTGGCCTGCAGAGAACAGGCATCCCAGAAATGCTTGTGTTCCTATACTAATATGTTTCCCAATTCATTGATGAAGGGAGTGTACTCTGGGCCCTCTAGGAATTGTATGTGTGTATGTAAGCAGGAGTGAATTGGCATGATATATCTACTCCTACATTCCTCTCTCCCTAAACCTTTAGATTTCCTCAGTCTATATTATGCCAGGAATGATCTGGCATCTCAGCCTCATTAAATTTAACCCACTGATAAGTCAAAGTTTTAGTCAACCAACTAATCTGCCACAAACAGCTCCATCTGCCAAAACCTTAAATCCAGAACTTCTGATAAGTGGTCTGATAAGTCAAACAAATTTGACCAGTAAATATTCTGTCCTCCTGGTTCTAATTGCCCCTAGGATTCATTTCCATACATATATGCTGGGTTTATACCAATATTAATAAAATAATGTAAATTAATAAAAGTTTGCAATTCTCTTGCGATATAATCTATTTTTCCCAGAAAAGTATTTGAACTTCCTCTGCTGAAGCATTCTGAAACTTAATCCCAAGTATGGGTTTAGTAGGAAAATGGGGTGGACATGTGAGTCGCAAGAAGATTAAGCATCCACCTCCAAGATGATGGCCCAAAAGAGGTTATTACAGTGTCTTCAAATAAGGGGAAGCTGGTGTTTGGAAGACTTACCAGTTCAGCCTGCTCCACTGGCAACGGAAGCCCAAGGGTTGGTTTTGTATTCTCAGCTTTTACTCAGTCTACCCAAACAACACCTTCTCAAACCTCAGGGTTGAAGATCATTGTGAGGATCAAATAAGAGTATTTTTTTTTTTATGTATGTATGTATCTTTCCTATCAGACTAACCTTTTTAAGTGCAGAGATTATGTATAATTCAATTACGAATCACTCCCTGGCAGATAGAAAGCACTAAATAATTGTTAATTGAATAATGAGATCAAAGAAGTCTATTTGACTTCTAAGTATTTTCGCAAATATCCACTGCTTATTATTCTGGAAATGTCATCTTTTATACGGTCTGCTGTAGCTCTCACTAATCTCTTGTTTTCTCAGTCTCTCTTGCACAGGCACTGATCCGTGGTGGGGTGGTGAAGGCACATTTATAGTCTACTATAAGACTGAAAGAGCTAACTCTCAGAATAAATTCAGTTCAGGGAGAAAGGGTGTCCCCAACTGGGAAGACATTATTGACTAGTATTTTCTATTTTAGAGTGTTAGGGTACCCTGCTGACTTCAGCTTTGCTCTTTGGCACTGCTTTGATGTTTGTGCCTCAATGCGCTAGGTCCATGACAGCTACAATGGATGTTGGCTGCATTTGAATTCCTTATGGAGCTCAAGGGCCTTTTTTCATAATCCCTTTAGGCATCTCCATTAACGATCCATATTGCATACTGTGGGAATTTAATTTGGATGAGCAACTCTGTGCCCTCTGTAAAGCATCTGGGAGGAAAACTTGGGGGCCTCTTGTCCTTGGTGGCCTGGTGGTAGCTCACTGATGGGGAGTACTGCAGTCCGTCAAATGGAGAAGAGTTTTAGCCAATGAAGTCTGAGACTGTGTGAAGGAAGGAAATATTTTCTAAAGAGCCAAGGCATGTCTTGCTAGGAAATCACTCAGGACAAATGTGAGGGATGAGAAAAGGAAGAATGAATGCTAAACCCGGACACCATTTCCAACCTCATTTTCCTTGCTTATCTGCTAATATGAAAGTAGGGACAAAAATGGGACAGTTTTAGGGTCTGATATGTCCCCAAAAATTCATGTGTTGGGAACTTAATCTTCAATGCAAAATTGTTGAGAGATGGACTCTAATGAGAAATATTTAAGTCATGACCTCATGAATGAACTCCCTTATAAAAGGGCTTGACAAGGGAGTTCATTCATGTTTGTCCTTCTGCCTTCTGCCATGTGAGGGACAGTGTTCCTCTCTTCTGGAGGATGTAACTTTCAAAGTGGCATCTCGGAAACAGAGACTGCAACCCCATCAGACAACGGAAACTGCCAGTGCCTTGGTCTTTGACTTCCTACCTTCCAGAACTGTGAGAGAACAAATTTCTCTTTTTTATATTAGGTTTGTGCAAAAGTAATCACAGTTTTTTCCATTAAAAGTTTTTTTGCCATTACTTTTACTGGCAAAAACTGCAATCATTTTTGTACCAACCTAAAAAAATACCTAATCTTGGAGAGTCTGTTCTAGTAGCACAAACAGACTAAGATGTTCACCTTTCACACCTCCATTGCAGTAGGAAGTGGTCTCGAGATGATTTTCTGGCCAAACAGATCTTAGTTTGATGTCTTATGGAAGTTTCTAGAAAATATTTACTTCCTTCCTGAGCAACATGAGGGAGCTCTGATTTTCGACGCCCCTGCCAGCCTTCTTCACCAACCCCCTTCTCCATTTCCTGCCTTCAAATGCTGCTATGATGCTTAGAGCAGCAGCCACCACTGTCAGATCATGAGGTTACAAGTGTAAGGAATAAAGGAAATACCAAAGATGATAGAACAGGAGGATGCGAAGAATCTATTATTAACTTTGGGACCAATAGCTCAATTTTAGTAATTATGTATCTCTACCTATATGGTGTTTTTATTTCTTTCTAACGAAAAAGAAAGTAAATATTATGTGCTACATGCTCTATTTGCAAGATTTTAGCAAAACATTCAACTTCCTTGGACCTCAGTCTCCCAAATTATAAAATGAAAATAATGCCTTCTGCACAAATATAAATCAAGTAGGACACACAAGTAAAATGGCTATATGAATATAAATTAGCCTCACAAGAAAATTAAATGTATTCTGCATGAATATAGCAATTTTGGAACACAAGCTTTCTTTATTAATGAGAGAGTGACATTCACATTTAGAAAGCAGGGACTCAGGAGACACTAATTATTATACCCGTTCTTTCCACAGACTCACTTTGTAACCTTTAGCAAATCATTTAACCTCTCTGACGTCTGATTTCTCACCCGTAAAATTCGAGACAGTAATGATTTTCCTTCCTGCATAATGGGGTTGTTCTGAAGATTAAAGATGGTGAAATATTTGAAAACTTTTCAAAAATATATTGAGGTATGTAAATGTATATTATAAATACATATTTCATTAGAGACATTTAGACATGAGACTGGAGTGTTCTCACTTATGTCTGATGTGGAGTTCAAATACTGAACCATTAATTAATATATACTTGTCCCTGTGAAAGAACTCTTGTTTATTAGGGATTTATATTTATTTCTATATTTTAAAATATCTATTCCCAGGCAAAAAGTGGTATTTTAAATTTTAGAATATCCTTTCAGTTTATTTTTATAATTTATTATATGTATCATTCATATAATAATCTATTTATTATTTTGTAATTACTTCCCAGTGATAGAGTAGCATAGGCAGGCCTTAGGAAAATTTGAGAGAATGTATGAAGATAGAAAACTAGGAAGATACTTAACAAATAAAACATAGGAGCAATTTGATAAAATAAGCTTATTTGTCCTGAAAAAAGTCCCACACACATTATATTTTAATAACTGTATTAACAAACTGCCTTAAGTGTTGTTTTGTGAGGAAAAGTCATCTCTCTTTTTCTGAGGCTAGAACAAGAGCACACACATACACAAACACACACACACAATAGAATACAGAGATAGTCAGATGCAGAATAGAATCTACCTACCTATCTGTATGTTATAACAGATATGAACTAGAATACATGAACATACAGGTATATGAATTCTAAATTTTATAAGTAAGGTTATGCTACTGAAGATGAGGAGGTGTTATGAAGTATATTAGATGATTTGATTTCCAAATATCGTATTTGTTTAGGCTCGAGGTGACTTTCTTAAGTTTGACTGTTCTGTGGAATACTATAGCATGTACACTATTTTCACAGTTAGTTTACATTCTAGACTATCTTATATCCATATTTGAGGAGGCTTGCAACCCTTCACAATAATTAATGTCATTTGCAGTGGCTTTCACTGTGGGCTGACAATGTTCCAGGAGAGAACTGAAACCTGAAACCCCCCACCCCTTTCTCTTCCTCTCTCATTTTCCCTCAAGCACTGTCCTTTCCAGATCCAGATGTCTTTCCAGATTTAGCTGCCCTTTCTTTTCACAGAGCTGACAGCCCTCGCTCTGCCCATAAATGTTATTTTTAAACCTTCTCTTGCTTACTGTTACAAGTTTTGATAAGGTCTTGACCACTAGGACAATTACTGGATGCTGCTGCCTGTCTACATTCTTATCAGACTATTTCTAGTAAAGTTTCTACTTTACTTATTACCTTCCTGTCTGCCTTACATTCAGGGAGCTTTATCATTGTTAAGAGCGGAAAGTTGTACTAGATTGAAAAATACCTGTCCTCTCCAAAATCTAATCAAATTGAATCCTTCAAATGTGATTATTACCATTGTTATAAGAAAATGACTAAAAATTATAAATTAGAATTCAGACGTTCCACTGAACACCATTTAGCTCACGGCCCTCAACCGTTGCCTTCCTATTCCAAAACAACAACAACAACAAGAAAATAACCCTTAGACATCCATCTGACCCGTTTCTCATGTAATCTGGGTCATCAGATCAGGACACTATCACTCACAATTCTGAAACTGTCTGGTCAGTTTTGATGACTACACTCAGCTGCCTGGCTTTTCATTCCAGTTTGATTCCAGCCCCCAAACAGACCAATTCTGAGCTTAAACACAGATGCAGTCAGCAGCCATCAAACATTCTTTAAACTCACACAGAAAGATATCGTCTGTCCTTAGTCCGTCACCTTCAAATCTTCCCCCAAATGTAGATGTATGAGGTCCAGTAGTATTCAAATTGCACAAAGCAATTTGTTGCCGTCTTAATTCCTACCTCATTTAAACTGGGAAATGTTGTTTTGAAACCCCATTCTTGTACATTTTCTAAGCTAACTTTATTATACCCACCCACTTCAGTCACAAGATCTCTTACCTGAAAAAGGGCAGGAAAATATGATGAGCTAGGAGGAGGATTACAGATTAAATACTCACGTGAACTTTTAGTTTAGCATATTTCAAAGTCTGTTATTCTCACTGCTGGTGTGGGGGATTATCCTGAACAGCTTCTATAAATGCTACAGGGAATTATGCATGTACAGTCCATCAATGTTAATGGGTGAATAAACCTTACAGTTTGTTAAGTAATGTAACATCTATTAGGGAAGGGTGAATTGGTTAATGTATGTATTAGGCTCTGAGTTTACCTGAGTCAAACCCCTTAATGGGCTACTTATTTTACGCTTTGTGCAAACGAATAATTCAGTCTCAGTGTATGCACCCTCAAGCAAAGCAAATTACTTATTAGTGGTATTTGAGAATTGACGTGAAATATTTTGTTCGACCTCGAAAGTGTCTCTGTTTTCATCTTCAAAACAATTCCAAATAGGACTAATAAAATTCTCTTCATTAATAGAACTGAAAAATATAAAACTGGAAAAAAGCCAAATTTAGATGTGCAGTATTAATTTTACAACTGAAAGCAGTTTGTATAAGCAGCAACAATGAGCCACATATTAGTGATTATTGCTGCTAATTTTGTGGTTTATGGGGCTTAGTTTTAATTTTTATATGCTATCCAATGAAGTACATTAGACATTCATATAAGTTACTTTGCATGATACTTATTACAAGGTAGACATAATTTCCTTGGGAATAAACTACTTGATTCCAAAAAGAAAATTATGACCAAGATTTTTAAACTCTAAGACAAAAATCTTTTTTCATTTCTTCTTCAGTGGCAACAGGAGATAAGTTCCCATCATGCATATGCAACTTAATTTCTCACCTCAGTGCTGTTGTGTACATGGAACTTATTTTACTATGCCTGTTTGGGAACATTGGCTATCTTTCCACATTCAGGTGTAAAAGAATGTAATATGATTGAGGCTACTTTCCTTTGAGGAAATTAGTTTTTTGCCTAAAATCTACTGCTAGCATTTTAAACACAAGCTTTCTTAAGAGCTTTGGATATTAACAGCCAAGTTTAAAACCAATTCATCAAAAAAGGAAACTTCCCCAGAGTTGATGTAGTTCTCTCTGAGAGTGGAAGAATATCTTAAACAGACATGCAGAAAACAACCGTCATGGAATGAGATCTCTTTCTTTTCCCTTCTCCTCCTAAAACTCGTTGAGAAGCAATCAAGAAATTGAAACAAAGACCCCATATTCTATGAATCCTAGAGATACCTGCGACCCCGATTCATGTATGTTACAGATATACATAGTATGTGAAGAGAGAAAGTTGATGATGATGAAACAGTAAATGACTTAGTGAGATGTTAGGAAGATGAAACCTAAATGACTATACAGGGTGATACTGGTGGACTGCAAGTCTGTTTAACCTGCAGAATCCTGAGAAGGCTCAGGAATTAGAGGTGCCACACACCATAAAATGCCAGGGGGCAGGTAGGGGCTGAAAGCAAGGAGTTGGTTTAGATGTTGGTCTAAGTATTTTGTCTCCTGGGAGCCCACCCTCACTGCATTTAGGGGATCTCTTCTGTCATCTCCCCAGCAAATATTCTTTTGAATTATAGAAGTTCCAGAAAGAAAATAGGAGAAATGAAAAATTTTTAACACATTATACAAGCACATTTTTGAGACTGAAGGACATTTATTTCTCATAGAAGGGGCTTTCCAAATGCTAGTAAAATAAATTTTAAAGGATACATATCAATATTTATAATCACAAAATTTCAAAATATATGAAAATATTCAATGGCTGTTAAAAAAACAATAACAGTAAAAGCAAACACACAAGCAAAAAGAAAAAGGATTTAAGTAAAATAAAAATACTATAGGCCAAGTTAAAGGTAAAGACAAAATGGAAAATACTATTTGCAGTTAACATCACAAAGAACTTACATTTTTAATAAGTGAAGAACTCTTAGAAATCCAAAAGCAAAAGCCCACATCTAATAAAAAACCAAAGTGTCTCAGCAGTTAGGTTACAGAAGAGGAAATACAAATAATACTTAAAATATGAAAAAAGTTTCAGCCTCATTCATGAGATGCAAATTAAGATTTAAATTATATGTATATATGTTTGTATATATATGTAAGATTTATAACATATACATACACAATTAGATATATGTATAGAATGGCAAAAATATAAAACATTGGTAACTCAATTTGGCAAAGTCATTGGGAAACAGGTCCTCATATAAATTTGATTAGCATATAATTATAATCAGCACAACCATTATATATGGACTATTGTATCAAAGTTACATTTAAAAATACACTGTAACCTATTACTTATTGATTCAATGGCAATGTATGTTACAGATATACTTGCATACTGGTACAAGATTTGAAACCACAAAAAAATGACAAAGGAAATACACATATAAACAATGACAAAGTTAATACATTTAGTGGAATGATATTTAGCTATTAAAAATATATACTGATATGCAAGATCTTCAAGATAGATTATTAAGTTAAAAATCAAAGAGGTAAGTACCATGTATAATGTCCTCTTTTTTGTATTAAAGTGGAGAAAAGACATAATTTTACTTGTATTTGCATAAACTCTAGAAAAATACCAAAAAAGGTATTGAAATTGGCTGTCTTTCTAGGTGGTGAATACGTGAAAGTTGATTTTCACTTATTGTTTTATAATTGTATTTGCACTCTTTGGCTATTTAACTTATGTACAGGTACTTTTGGGATACAATAAAACAAATTTTAAAATTTACTGCTCTTCTTATTTTCTCAAAGTTTAGCTCTTTCCTAGTCTTGTAGGTCTGACCTTTTGGCATCTCTTTGAATGTGTTGATAGGAATTTAAACTTTATTTTGAGGAAGAGAAAGGGATTGGTTCTGGGGGAGCAGATGACATGGCATGGCGTATGTTGGCTGGCATTTCCCTTAGTTGGAGTTGAGTTGGATGGAGATGGCTTTGGAGTGATGCAACACCAACTTTTCATAAAGCAAATAGCTCAAGCTTCCACTGCAGATTTTAAGCAGCTTTTCTATTAAGATTATGCCGTCCTCAGCTTGAGAATAACTGCGTCATAGGCAAAAAACAAAAGAATCTTGTTCATGCTCAACTTCAGGAGACTCTGAACCCAAGTATTGCAAATGGGGCATCTTCATTTCAAGACTTGCGCTGCGTGTTCACGCCTTCTTGGACACCATGATTGCTCTGACAGATTGGTCACAAACTGATGGCTTTGAGATCATGAAGATTTAACACACTTGTGGTATACAATGGTGCTTTGAGAGTAGGCACCGTCTACAGTGGGGATAGAAGGGCTTCCTAAGAGATCCTCCTCATGGTGGAGCCAGAGTGTAGAGAGAGGGACACAGGAGATGCTGCATGTGACCAGAACAGACTGCTTTGAAAACACATGTAACAACACTTATGATTACTAGGGATTAAGAAGGCGGTGGATTTCAGGGAGTGGGTTAACTTGCGTAAGCATAAATGGGCAGGAGAAAAAAAACTGCTGGAAATTAATGTAATCCTCCTCATTTGTCATTTGTATGCTTAGTGATGTTTGGAGAGGGGTGTATAAGGATGGAAAATGTGGAAACACAAATGACCAGTGCTAGGAAACTGGCTAAATAAGCTATCAAATCATGTTTGCAGGGAATCCTTTATTATGTAGAATAATCTTAATATATTCCTGTGTCATGTATGGCTCCCTAGTTGTAACAACAACAAAAGAATAGAATATTCTGATAAAACTTAAGCAAAAATAAATGTATTGGTGAAATATAGAGCAGCTTATGTAATTTAAGGAAAACTTCAGGGAGAGCAGGAACAGAACCACTGAAGAGGTCTCAAGAGGGGGAGGCAGTGGATGTCTTAAGTCTGGCACTGTCAGAATGAATCACTTCCAACCAATTTGCATCCTTATTCATTCCAGGAAGAAGGCTTTTTTGCTTTAATTGCATCCTAAGAAAACTCTCAGCTAGAGTAGGGCAAGAATCTCTAAAGCTGCACGCAAGAGGAAGGGTAGAACCCCAAAGGAAAATTGGGGTAGTGTGTGTGTGTGTGTGTGTGTGTGTGTGTGTGTGTGTGACAGACAGAGATCGACAGAGAAGGGGACGGGGGAGAGAGAGAGACTACCTTTCTAGCTGTGTGACCTTGAGCAATGACCTTGAGTCACTGTTCTCCAGAGGAACAGAGCCAATAGGATGTCTGTATATATATATATATATAGAAAGATTTATTTTAGGAACTTGGCTCATGCAATTACGGAGGCTGCCAAGTCCACAATTTGCAGGGTGGACCAGTAGGCTGGAGACATAGGTAGGAGCCAATGATGCAGTTCAAGTCAAAGCAATGTGCTGGCAGAATTCTTTCCTCCTCCAGGGATTCTTTTTTTCTCTTTTTTCAAGCCTCAACTGATTGGATGAGGCCCACTCATATTATGGAGCACAATTTGCTTTACTTAAAGTCCGCCCATTTAAATGTTAATCTCATCTAAAAGCACACTAAAAGTTTGACTGCATATCTGGGAACCTTAGCCCAGCCAAGTTGATCCACAGAATTAACCACTGCAGGTAAATTACTTAACTCCTATGTCTCCCTTCTTGTATCTATAAACGGTGATTATTATAGCACCCATCTCACAGAGCTGTTGAAATTATTAGACACAGAGCAGTCAGAACAGTGACTCGTCCATGGAAATAGCAATACATGTTTTGTGTTTTCTATTGGTATTCTGTAATGAAGATTTAAACCTTTTATAATCAGAAAATAAATGTTTTTGGTGTCCAGATTGGACCTTTCTGCATGGCCATGGTTACTGAAGTTCTGATGGTCAAACTAGTTTGCAGTGATTTGAGCCTTCTTATCCCCAGCAAACCTAAGGGAAACTTGGGAAGAAGCAACACAACATCACAAAGATATCCATGTCATGGAGGGTCACGTGAATTATGAAAATCTTCTCTCCTTCTGCAATATTTCATCCTCCTCCCCTGCTTTGCTCTGTACAGTCATGAGAGGATACCACCTCCTTGACAATAGCAGGGAGAGGATAAGGAGAGGTGTGAGAGGTTGCCATCACTGCAAACTTTGTTCTTAATTCAAATAATTTTGTATTTGTGTGAATCTTCATCTTTTTCACGAGCTGGTGGCATTTTTGAATCACGGCATTTGCCCGAGACCACTGATCCAGGTACTCATTGCATAAAGGGGTTTGTCCCTGTAGCCAATATTAATAGAATGAACAAAATCTGCAATTACATAAATCTTATATCAAGTAGGGAATTATAAAGTAAAAGGTTAGGTTATTGTTGAGTGGCTTTGCTTAGTCAGAACAAGCAGACTTGTCATGTTACTACTCAAATACTGAGACACAAGGGGAAAAATTAGTCAACAGCAGTTCCCATCTCAGGCCCTAGCTGTGTAACCAATGACACACCAGAATTGATCTCGCAATTCTGACCAGTTATTTATCCTCTCCAACAGCTTCCCGAAGTCTGTTTTTAGAATGAGGCCTCTGAGTTTAGGCCTTTCCACTGGTTCCCACTTCTTTACCTCCCTTCCTTTCCTCTAGTCCCTTCAATCAGGCACTCACAGCCCCAGACTATGTAAATTGCTCTTCCCAAGGTCAGAAATAGCACCCAACTTTTCAGCAGCATTTTATGTGATTACCACTGCTTCCTATATGGAGTACTCCTTTCCGTTCCTGCCCCTACACGCTCCTTGTTTGTTTTCCTTGTGTTCTCACCGGCTCTTTCTCAGCCACATTTTCTCACTCTTGATTTACTAGGCCATGGTGGGAAAGCCCTGATTCTATTCATACTCCTCTTCTCCCTGCATGCTATTAGCACGAATGTGTAAATTGCTAATTAAAAGACAAGAAAGTTCTGAAGTTGACAATCTCATCTGGTCTCATGGCTTAAATATAAACCCTACATCATTGACTCTTAATATTTTTTCCTCCAATTGTTTCCCTTCTTTCTCAAGCTTAGACTTACACATATATGGGTAAGTACCCATGGACATGGCCTAACACAATTGGCACATCTAAACTGGTCCCAGACCAAGCACCACAATTTCTCACCTACACCACTGCAATAGCTCTGCACGGACCTCCTGTTTTTCTTTTGTTCTCCTGATTACACTGTCCACATTGCAGTCCAAATCATCTGCTAGGGCATAAATCTTTCTGCTTCCTCATTTCCATGCCATTCTATTGCAATTAATACGGATTCCAAACTCCTTTTCATGATCTCGGTGGCCTGGTCCAGATTTCCTTTCTAACTCCATCTCCATCTACCTTCCCTTACCACACTCCAGCTACACTGATCTTTTGATCCACGGATGCACCAACCTCATTCTTTCTCTTTCTTTTCCAAGGCTCTCCGTCTTTGAACTTATTCTTTCCTTTAGAAAGCTTTTCATCTGACAGTTGCTTGCCTGTCAGACATGCTATCCCAGGACGATCTATCAAAGCAGTATGGGTAGACCTTTGTGACACTATTCTTCAAAACATTCAGCACTGCTAGAGATAAGTTATATAGCGTATTTAGCATTTATAGGCTTATTAGGAATAATAAGCCCCTTTCTCCACCAATTAAATCCAAGAGCTACCATTACAAAGGATCACAAACTGGATGGCTTAAAACAACAGGAATTTATTCTTTCATAGTTCTGGAGGCTTGAAGTCAGAAATCCGGGTGTCAGCAAACCTGCTCCCTCAGAAGGCTCCAAGGAAGAATGCTTTCTTGCCTCTTTCTAGCATCTGGGGATCCTTGGCACCCCGTGGCCTGCAGCTTCACCAACCCCAGCCTCTGCTTCTCTCTTCCCACAGCCTTCCCTGTCTGTCGGTCTCCAAATCTCTTGCTCCTTATAGTAACATCAGTCATTGGATTTGGGACTCACCCCAACACAGCATGACTTCATCTTAACTTCATCAGGGGTGTAGGAATTGAACATATCTCTTGGAGGCACATAATTCAACCCAGGCACTGCTGTATACTATGTCAGGTGCCTAGAACATAACAATTAATAAGTATTACTATCTGCCTGAAACACTCTCTCCTTCTCTCCCTCTCTCTCTGTCCGCTGCAGGTACGCGACTGTGCAGTTGTACAGTGTGAGGAAATTTGGGAATATTAACCATTTTCTCATTTGCCCCAAGAATACTCGCTGACGGCACTTGTGGCTGCGGCGTTTACCCCAAGACAACTTTGCCAGAAATACCTCGCTTTTATTATCATTTTCGCATTGCTCTAGCATATCAACGTTGTAAACAAAAGACATCATTCTATTTATAGGATTGTGTTTTTAGTAGTGGTATTTCCACTTACAAAATATAGTAATTCTCAATTGCTGAAAATGTCGTATTCTAGAAAACATAGCCTTCCTACGCATGACGTTGACATTGTTCTGAGAAGAGTTGCTGGCCGAAGATTGACTTGATGAATCCAATTTTTCCAGAACAGATGATTCTGATGAGTGAAACAATTCTGATGTTAATTCTGTTTAGAAATAGCTCCAAGAACAGTTTTTATATTTTATTTTCACGTTGAAAATCAGTCAGATTTACTTTAACCTCAAAGAGTTTGAGTTGTTAATGTAAAAATAAATGTTGGCATCGAGCTGCACTTTTTTTTCCCTAAATAGTAAAAAGGGTTAATGATGAGGGGTTGAGATGTTCCAAATGCTTAATCTATATCATGCAGTGTGGCTGAAAACACCATACACTGTTTCTACTTACTCCATCACCCTTACTTTTGTTCATGGGCCCTTCTCTCTGGCGTATTTTTTATTTTATTAATTTTTTATTTTTTAGAGACAGGGGTCTCACTATGTTGCCCAAACTGGCCTTGATCTTCTGGGCTCAAGCGATCTTCCCACCTCAGCCTCCCGAGTCGCTGGGATTGCAGGTACACACCACTACAACTGCTCTTTCTGAATGATTATTCTTCCTGCTACTCCATATTTTTCTACCTTCTAGGCCCCCAAATCAAGTTGTCTTCTGCTTAGGTCTCGGTAACACAAGCTAGGTTTCTGACTGAAACAACAGCTGAATATGGTTAATGAAGCTGCCTCTGTTATTGCCCCAACTATTGCCTGTTTTCCTCATTTCTGTGCCACGATTCTTCCTCTGGGGTTTTACACAAACTCTATTCTACATGTGGATTCTGCTTTCTTTGTGTTCTTCTTATTGGTTTCTTCTCTCAGCCTTCCTTGTATTATCTGGCCTCTGGCTGCCACTTATTTTGCTGATGCAGGCACACAGACCTCTTTTATCATCTACCCTCTCAGGAATTTACAGTTTACCTCTGGATGTTCCATCAACCCATAAACTTCCACTGCAGCATTTAAAACATATTTTATTATAGAGTTAGGAAAAAACGTGGACAAAATATTACAGTGTTGGCTTCTAAATGTGATTGTGTATGATTTTAACTTTTTTTTTTCTTGCAAATCTTTTAAAATATTTTTTTCTCTGGAATTTTTATAGCAATCATGGGTTTCACTGTTGAGGGGTATTTGGGTAATGTCTCATCCCTCTGATCCAGTAGTTACACAAATGGCAGTAACTCATTGAGAGATAACTCTTCCCCATTTAACAGAACATGAAAGTAGTATTTGAAACATTAGATAATTTCACAAATATCACACACCTAGAAAGCTGTTGAACCAGGATTAGAACCGATTCTTGTCAATCCTTAAAGTCCATTTATTTTCACTGACCATATTCACTCTGTTTAGAAATGTTTTAAGAAAGTGCAGTTTTACATTAGCTGTGTATTTATACATAAATATATATAATTACATATTTTATATATATATATATATAGTGTGCTTAGTAAATATTTAATAGATAGATGTGGTTGAACTCATTCTTACTGATATAAAGAGATCATGAATGGTGAGAAATCACCAGATCTTCTTTTCTGTTCAATACCTCATCCATGTTTTCTCCCACAGGAGTTCAAACCTTGTCTCCTATTTATGAACTTCCAGCCTGAGCCAAACTATAACCTCCATTGCTCCCTGTGGGTTTCTCCCACATTGCACCTGTGCTACCCTTTTCCCTTTACTAAATACTCTTGTTTCAAGACGTATCCAGGTCCTAATTTCTATGTTACCCCAACTAGAATTTGACCTTCGAGGCTCTGCTCTCTTAATGGCTCCCACTCTGACACCTCTCATCTCTGAATTTCTGCCATATTTTCTGTGTGTAGTGCCTCTCAGGGACTTGAAAAGTGGCCTCTTTGTCATTCATTGTCTATGTATAGAAATAGCTCATCCTTAATAACTGTGGAAGTACCATTTACTTCTTGGTTTCTCTGGATCCTAACACTTAAAAGACACTAAATAAGAGTCTAAGGCATTGGACAATGCAGAGAAGTTTTACATATAGCACACTGTAGCAGGGCAGTAGGTCAGTAAAGCTGTTATTGTTATTTCTCTGTGTTTTTTCTTTTCCTTTCAGCCTGGACAGACTATGGCATATATTACACTTATTTGTATCTTCAGTGTCCCAGCTTGCTGCCTGGAATATAGCAAGTAGTCAATAATACCAATTAAATTTAACTCAATTAAGGACACTTTTTTGGAGAAGGTGAATTTCCAGAGTTGTTTAAATAATACAAAAGAACACTTGATATGTTCTTGGAATGACATTCCAAACATATTGCTTTATTCTAGCATATTTTTAAAAGGAAATAAAAAGGGGGAAAAGGTAGAAGCAAGTGCCTGAATGAAAAACCAAGTAACATAAATTTTAAATTGCCACATAAAGAATTACAGAAACTTTCTATTTCTGCAATAATTTAGTCACATCATTTTGATTTTGCCTTTAGAACAATCTTGCTGGATTCCTCCATTTATGTTTTCATCTTAAGGATTTTCAAATAGAAATATTGTATCCTTTGAGCTAAGAGATATAAAATGCAAGCATATATCTCAAAGAAAATGCATTATATTCACATAAGTAGAAATCACAGTTCTTTAGATAGCGTCTGTCTTATAAGAATGCAGGAAAAAATCACACTGGAGGTTTCCAGTTTTATACCTATTTTTTCTTTTTTACCGAAAACAGCCTTATAATTTCTCTGCTAGGATTTATGTAGTGAATAGAGAAAAGCAATTATTTTCAAAGGGTATTTGTTTTCATAGAATTCATCAAGAAACAAACATTAGTACAGGCATACTTTTACCGAGATTGAAAATATAGGTAGGTTATAATTGCTCAAATGCAGTTTAAGGAAGTTTTGAACAGAAACAGTAAGGAAAACAAGATCAGGCAAAAGCATTGACAAGTCGTAGAAAGCTTGGAAATATACAACACACACACATACATATATGCACACTACTATTTATACTAGCACATAGAACATTGGAAGGAATTGAAGAGGACCCCAGAAATGAGGACCAGGCTCATATATAGAAAGGATTTGCCCAAGATCAAAAGCAGTCCAAGAAGCACTGGGGCTGAAATCAAAGAGAAAGGAATTCAGAACACTTCTAATTAGTATTCAAAAATACAAGTGTATGTTTTTGTAATGCCTGATAATGATAAGAGCTAAGAGATGATAATTTACTCTTTTTCTTCATTTTATAGATTTTTCCCTCTCCTTTGTGAAATTAGCAGACAAAGCCTAATTATGTGTTCTGTGATGTAAACTTCTTAGGTTGACAGTTGCATACCATCTCTTTCTACACTTGCACTGCCTAAACTAAGGACCCAAGGCATAACCATAGCAGTTGTATCTAGCAGTCATTGACTGCTTACCATGCTAGTAATTAGGTACCTATATTAACAAACAGTTAGGAGTTGAATTATATCCCCTGAAAAGATCTATTAGAGTTTTAACCCCTGAACTTCAGGATGCAATCTTATTTGAAAACATGGTTGTTGTGAATGTAATCACTTAAGATGGGGTCATATTGGAAAAAGGTATGCCTTTAATTTAAAATTATTAGTGTCTTTATAAGACAGAGACTCAGAGTGAATGACCAAGAGAAAACAAAGACACAGGGGCAAACACCAAGGGAAGATGGAGGCGGAGACTGGAGTGATGCGTCCGTAAGCCAAGGAATGCCTGGGACCACTGAAGCTGGAAGAGGCAGGGAATGATCCTCCCCTGGAGGGCTTAGAGGGAGCATGGCCTTGCCAACCACTTGATTTCTGATTTCTACCTTCAGAACTGTGAGAGAATACATTTGTGTTGTTCTAAGCCACCCGGTCTGTGGCACCTTTTTACAGCAGCTCTGGGAGACTTAGGACACCCAGTTAATCCTTATTATAGCCCATGTGATTATGGTCCTGTTCCTTTCCCATATAACAGGTAAGGAGGCCAAGTGGCAACAATGCAAAGCAACATGCCCAGGGTTACAGTGGCAGGACCAAGAATCCATCATAGGGGGCTTGGCTCCAGAATCCATGCTCGTAATGCCATGCTATGTAGGACACTGCAAAACATTTGCTGGTTAAGTGAATTAGTACCTTGATGTATAATATTGCTCTACAGTTCATGGGCATATGCAAAATCACTTCTTCTCAATATATTGTTTTAAATTGCATTTTAAAAACAATGGAAACAGAATCAAAATCTTGCAATAAGGTTTATGGTTGCTGCCCCCACCCATTTCTACAAATTACTCACCAGTCAGACAGCTTTCATTCAATTCTAATAGGGTGCCTTATGTCTAATTATTTTTTTAAACCTTTATGGGCAGAAACTAAGAAAATGGCTATTTCAGAGCTCTGAGCAGCTGTTCATCTCCGAGAAAGACCATTTATTTTTTTCTTGAAAAACCACTGCAAGTATCTAACAAGTCAAAACGAGATACCTAAGAAAACCTTTTGCAACTGAGTGGCTTAATTTCCTTTTTGAAACAAAATAAACGCGTGGGTAGGCTTCAGTAGAGTTCTCTATCTTTGGCTGAAGTATCTGTTCATGAGTATTCTGGTTTGGGAAACTATATCAGCCGCTTTGTTAGGTGTCCTTAACTCTGATCACACTCTCCAAATAAGACATTTGCCAGTAACTGCAAAATTATAGGATATTTGCTATCTTATCATCCCTTTAGACTCAGGGAAATGGTCTGCATTGCAGGAGAACCAGTTTCTGGGTTGCAATTCTCCAGTCAGGGCAGAAGGGAAGAACACAGCACTAAATGATCCCTATGGATAAAGCGGCTCCCTGTCATTGCCCGGTTAAGTGGAGAGATGCTCTGATGAGCTGGCCTAGTGTTACACTAGCAGCTGGGGAGCATGACCAGAAACAACTTCCAGTATCCTTTTCAAACATCAAATGACTGACTATTCCAGTAGCACTCTGTCCCTCTTGCTCATATTTAAACATTTCAAAACCTAACTACTGTTGAGGCCATAGGAGTCTTAAGCCTTCAAATGAATAATTTTTCCCAGTCCAGAGAAAAGGCCTCTTAGGGAAAGGTTGAAAGAGAAAGTTAAGCTCTACTTTATAAAGGTCAGGCCACTTAAAGCTTTGTCAGGTGCAGACAGATCCTGCCCTTGCCTTTCAGAAAGCTTTGCAGGTGTGATATCTTTAGTGCAGGCTGAGGCTGAGAGGCTCATGGGTTTTATACAAGAGGAAGCTCCTTTGCTTCTTCCTTCGTACATGAAGACTGCTGACAGTGGCTTATGCGCACATATAAACAATGAGGTCAACAATAAGCTTATTAATTAGAGACAGTATAACCCAATCTAAAGATCAAAACTCTTCTTCAGATATCATATGCCAACGCAATTATTCTACACAGAATGGCAGCATCATTATGGAATTTTAATGGCTAGCTAGAGATGTCGGGCAACTCTATTGGTTTTTTGGAACTTATTTTTCTCATTATATAAAATGAGGTGAAATTTTTAAATTCCTGGGATCTTTTTTTGTGAAACTATGACACACATTGAAAACCCACACAGAAGAGAGGAAGGAGCCCTTCCTTGAAGCCAAGAGTTTCATCATCAAATCTCAGTTTACTGGTTAACTCAATAACATTGCACAGGTTATTGAAACTCCAATCCCCAATTTCATCATTTGTAAAATAAAGATATTTATACTGATCTTCAGACCTGTTGTAGCAATAAACAAAGATAATATATATATATATAAAGCAATTCTCTTATACCTGTTGATAACTTTTACCACATTTCCTTTCTCTGTCTACTCATTCTTTCTAAACCCAGGGAGATGGTCCACACTGAGGAATAACCAGTTTCTGAGTTGCACTCCTCAGGTTCTGGCAGAAAATTTTCTATTTTTTAAAGTGCAGTTTTGATTAACTTCTAACATTATGCCTGGCTGACTGCTGGTTTCCACAAACAAGTGGCTGTTTAAAGAATGCAGGAGTAAAGGAATGAATGAACAAATACTAGCTATGCAAATGTTCTTCCAGCAGCTGGCTCTGTCTGTAGCTGGCCATTATGAAAAACCTTCCAAAAGCTGCCATGCTCTAGTAAGATGGATACAACCTAATTATTTGATTAAAGCACCATTTTAAAGATAAATCTATTCCTTTTTTTGAGGCAGCATCTTAGCTCTGTTGCCCAGGCTGGAGTGCAGTGGTATGAACATGGTTCACTGCAGCCTTGACCTCCTGGGTTCAAATGATCCTCCCACCTCAGCCTCCTGAGTAGCTGGGACTACAGGCACATACCACCATACCTGGCTAATTTTTTTTTTGTTTTTTTTTTTTATAGAAACAGGATCTCCCCATGTTGCCCAGGCTGGCCTTGAGCTCCTGGGCTCAAGTAATTCTCCCATCTCGACCTCCCAATATGCTGGGATTACAGGCATGAGCCACCATCCCCTGCCAAAAATAAAGTTATTCTTTTTAATGTGAAACAGTTTACCTTCAGCAATTACACTAACACTTTATCGAATGTACCTCTCATATGAAGTTTATGAAATAAAAACCATTAGCCCATTGTAAACTTAAGAAAAGAGAGTCTCATAATAATTGAAATTTTTTCCAAGGTGACTTAGGTAGAAATTAGCAAAATCATGACTTATACCTTGGAGCATCTGATTCCAAAGCTACTGATATTGATCAATACATTATATGGCCTAAAGTTTAATTGGATGGTGCTCACACACTAGTTAGAGAATGAAGCCACATGCACACATAACTATAGATAAAAAGAAAAACAGGTCTGTGAGACTGCAGAGGAGAGTTGACCCCCACTTGGTGGACTGCCCAGTAATCTTTGCATGTCTGCTGGTCTTTAGGCTTCCTTTGAGAAAATGGCAAATTTTGACAGGGGAATAAGATTTTAGGGAAATGAAGTGCAAATTATGGCATGAAGAATGATATATGTTTATTATCCAGTCATTGGTTTTAGTTGGAACACAGCGTATGATGTTGCGGGTAGCTGGTGAGCAGGCTGGAAAGGAAAATTGTGCCATCTTTTTTATTTTATTTGGAATACAGAGGAATGCTATGTATATTTCATCCAGTGAATGGCATGCTCAGAGCTGGTTTAAGAGGACTGATCTGATTGAGGTGTGAAAGGTAGAAGGGAGAGAGGAAGTGCTAATGGTAAGAAGCCAAGTTAAGAAGCAGTTGAAATAATTCTGATGAAAAGAAAACAAGCATTTGTTAAGTACGTGTTAGGGAACAGCACTACACTAGATATTTTAGTCACATCACATTTTTAGTCCTAGCAATAATCTAATGACAACATATTGACTCGGTTGTATAGATGAAGAGACTAGGTCTTGGAGACTGAATGGTCAGACGGTCAGGAGGAACAAAGACAATGCTGGAATCTCAGGCTCCCTGACTCTAAAGACCACTGGGTTAAGGAAGACTTGATTGCCAGTGGCCTGATGCTGCAGCCAATCCGTAGGAAGAACCAGGTGCGAGTGGAGCGTTAGGGACTTCTGGAGCATTAAGGACCAATGCCTAGGGCACTACCAGGTTGGTTTTACTGCTTTCTACATGTCAGAACCATTTTTTTTTGCGTTGAAGACCAACTCTCTTAAATAGTAATCATAGCTACCAGCAACACCAAAATTTTCACATCTAACTTTGTATCATCCATTAGAGAAATTTAACAGATAACATCTTTCAAAAAATCTTTTTTTTAAAAAAAAAACTCTGTCACTAAAACTGTTCTGGTATTAGGGAAGAGAAAATCTTGTGTAGAAAGAATGATAATTATGTAACCTAGATGCAGTATTCATCTCTAGACCAATGAACTCTAACCAAGAGAGTATGCTGTGATATGAGCTGAACACTTTGGTCACACCTAGTTAATAAGGAGTCTTCTTCAAATAAATATGTAGATGGAAACAAGGCTAGTTTCTACCAAAAGAGGGGATGCATGGGGCAAACCATTCTATTGGTAGTCACTATGTATATTGTCCTTCCATTAAAAAACCCTTTGGGACAGAGCTTCCAGACTTGAATCACAGAATTACCCATAAAAATGGAATGAAGGCAGATAGAGTAGTCAATAGAGTCTAAATCACAGATCTGACCATAAACATTTCTTAACGGTCTGACTTTATAAAAGGGCTTGCCGGTATAAGCCGTACTGATATTAATTAAAATGGATTTCTGCACTGCAATGAAATTCTTGTTTTAATTTTGCTATTTCACAACATTATCTTATATAAGCAACAGATATAAAACCAGTTGATTTTTTAATACAATGATAATTGGCAGTCCTTACATCTTCATCTCATAATAAAATGATGACACACATTGCTTTTTTTTAAAATCATAGATAGGGATTATTTCAGATGCTTTGACAAAAGGCAACATACTTTTCCTTTTTGTTCTTCAGTATATGTTATTTGGGGATAAGTTTACAAGAGATGATGCAATAAAAATACCAAAACCTATTTATCAGGATAAAATGTGTTACCTAGGCAACCTGAGACTATTTTCAAGATCAAGTTTGCGAAAAGTTAGAAAGTTTATTTTTCAGACTAAAGACCTTTCCATCATGTCTAGTGGATTATTTAACAATTATCTAACATATTTACAGAATTGTACAGGTATTGCATTTTCACATATATCATCCCTTTTGAGATTCATAGCAACTTTGCAAGGTAGCTGGGGAGGGCATTATTATTCTCATCTTGCAGATGATGAAATTGAGGCTCAGATAAACTGATTTTCCAACTTTCACAGTGTATCAATCATGATTCTTTGTTGCAAAAATCATAACTCATTTCATTATTAGGAAGGAAATAAATGTAAGGACATTTTATAGTTCATGGACTACCTGGGGTGGCTGAAGATTTAAGCTTTATAACTGGGTAGCCAGAACATTTTCCAAATTACATTGAAGAAGCACTCCAGAGAAGATGACTCATGTCTTAGGCCTGTGACACTGGGCAGGAGAAACGCTCCTGGAGGCCTGATCAGTGTTGTCTTGGGAAGCTGAAGGTTTTCAACATCAGCCCCGCCCAAGCAATGCATCACCTGCTTCAGCCAGTAAGGTACCTTGCAGTCAATGTTCTATGAGTATATGTGAGTGGTAGGAGCCAGATCTCCATTCTCCTAGGGTGACCAAGCATCTCGGTTTGTCCAGGACTGTACTGATTTTAGGGCTGAAAGTCCTAAATTGCAGGAAGTTACTCAATCCTTGGCAGACTGGGATGGCGGTCATCATACTGCACCATAGCTGCAAGAGGACAAGAAGGCAAATTTCTACTACTTGTACAGTAAATAATTCCTTAAAATATACCAGCACTCTCAACCTTACCAGGCTACCAAAACACAATAGCAAATGCCACTGCCCAGAAGTGATGAGCGAGCTACTTCTTCCTAAATTGCTAACTAATAGGAGCTTAAAGTATCAGAAAAAAGTTAAAATATATTCAGCGGACATCTTTATTTTTGAATCTTCTGGTCAATATAGATGCCATCCACCTGATCTCAGTGATTGATTGGTCCACAGGTGGTCATCATACATCAGGATGATGAGAGTTTATCTGGCTTCTACAGGACAGGTTTATATACACATAGAGTGGGCTACATCTGTGTCTCTTACCTTGCCTCCAACAAGGAGGAAAAGAGATGTTTCTTAGCGGGAACTGAATGAGTTCAACATATGGAGGGGAACAGAATCAAAAGCAGAGAGAAAGCAAGAGATGAAGAGAACAACAGAGAGAGAGAAGAGAGTAAGAGGGAACTGACAATGCTCTGTGAGTTTCTAGGAAGACCTCAGCATATCATGCTAAATTCCTTAATAAAGTACCCTTTTATTTAAAGTGGACTGACTTTCTAGCCCTTACAATCAATAGAACACATACTTGCAGGATTTTTATTTTTGCAAGGTTTGATGCTTGCACCCTGGAAAGGCCTGTTGCAGATGCATGCTGCCTGAGTATGGAGCTCTGGGAAAACAGTTAAAATTACTATAGTTAGGGAGAAAAGGCAGACTCCTAGCACACAAAATTATTATCCTTTTTAGAACATGCATGTGTATGGTTTATTACATCTAGATTTAATTAATTTCCAATTAAGTCTTCTTATCACCAGGTTGTTATATATTCCATTTTCTAAATACCTGTATTTGCTTGTTTCTCTATATCTCATATAAAAATATCAAGTCCTATTCATAATTCTTTGCATCATTTTCTTCAGCCCACATTCCATTAATATTTTCTGTACAGGAGTAACTTTTATGATTAAGATTTGATTCTTACTTTGGGTCCATAATGCCAATGGTTTAATTAATCTCTCTCTTTTGCTATTCAAATTTCTAAGCCTCTATCTTTGGGGCCTCTTTTATTAGGACTTGCATTTAGGATTTTTTTTTAATGTGCTTTTTCTGGGCTGATATAAATGTTTAGTTTTTAAACACTGGAAAGCAAAAACAAGAAAAGATAGTAAATTTTGTTAACAAATACCTGTAATGTCTATTTTCTTTGATCATTTTAAAAGCCTTATAGCAATTCCATGTATATAAGCTGCAGGGTACACAATACACCAGCAGTCATTCAAGCACCGATTTTGTGAGGAATAAACCGTGCCACTCAAGGCTCTGTTCCAGGGAAAGATGTTTACCATCCTATGAAACCGCACATTTTCAGGGAAGAGGATGAGCAACAGCAGGACCCATGATGCACTGAAGTTCTCCTGGTGGATCAATCCAGGCCTGCAGGGCATCCCTTGCCCAACCTAGGTCTCAAGGCCCCCAAGGGTGGCTACATGCTTGCCTTGATGCATGCTGCTGATTACCAGACAGAGGAGGAGTAGATAAGTGACAAGGAACTAAAGACCTGCTTGCTTTCCCTGGAACTTGAAGAAACCACTTTCTCAGCTTATCTACTATTTCTAGCACTTAAAGATGAAGTCGAATGTAAACATAAAGCTGTCATCATTGTAAAGCCCTTAGGGTGTGTTAAAATTCCAAGTATTAGCAGTATTTTTCTTTCTTAGATGGAATCTCACGTGAAAATATGAATGTAGATTTGACACGTATGTAGAGGATATCAGTGCTCTATCAGTAATACTTTCTATATTTTTTGTGTCTTTGTGCAACCTGCAAGGTCTTAAGTCTAAAAACTGACTGAAGCCTCATCCGGTTGCGTTTGTTATCAAGTGAAAATCAAACCTGTCTGCCTTTCCTTTCTTCCCATCACCACCAAACTGCTTTGAAGAGAAATCTGCATCTGCTCTTTCTGTTCCTGCTTATTACCTTGAAACTCATACAGCTATCTGGGAATTTCTTTTTCTCTCAAAGAAGAAAAATAAATAAAGCAATAATATTAAACTTACCAAATATAATGGATCATTAGCTCTCATCCTTTTGCAACTTCCCTTCTACATTGCACATTAGTGAGTACCCTGTCATGGGAACTCTCCTTGTTTTGCCTTGATGACCTTCTATCTTCCTGATTTTCCACTCCTACTTAGCTTCCTCTATTTCTGTCTAGGTTACCACCCCAGTTTTCCAGGCACCTGGTTGTGAAACTTTAACATTTTCCCCCTTTATTCCACAGATGGAGTCAGTTGCCAGGTTAAGTCCGTTAGGCTGCCATATACGTTCCTCTTATTCTACCCTCTTTTCAATGCTTTCATTTTTTTATTTGCCTCCTGGATTTCTGCCACCAGCCTCCTATTCAATGATGTGAGCTTCAGCAGAAGGTGAGGTGGGGGAGTGGGGTGGGCGAAGCATGTCCCATTAGGAAGTCCTATCAAGATATTGGCAGAGAATGGAGGTATTTGTAATGTGCAGACAGGGTGCTTTATGAGGCTTGGCCATGAAAATGACTCATGCGTTGTTTTCCTACAGAATCTAGGGATACACACAACCCAGGGAGATGTTCCACACGGAGAAAGAACATTTTAGATTTTGTTTTCACTTTATGCTTATCCTGTTTTCAGAAACAAAATAGAAAAAGAATATCAGCTTCATTAATATCTAATGTAGGTCTTGACACCGGCCTTCTGCCCTGCTCCTATGTTCCCAGACAATGAATAGGAAGTGGGGAGCGCCTCAAACCCGGGGGATGGACAGCGGCACCATCGCTTGCTCCCGTGTTAGCCACGTAGTGTGTTATGTTTCAGGTTAGGGAAACACATAAATGAATTTACAGATTATTTATCAAGCTTTAAATCAAAAAATAAAATGTTAACACATTCTAGTAAAATTAGAAGACAATATAAATAAGCACAAGGAAACAAAAGAAATGGCAGAACTGATAGTTCTATTTCTAGTATAAGTTTTTTGTCACTCACGTTGCAACAGGACATAATGATAATTTAACCAGATCTGACAAGGAATAGACCTCAAACAATCTAACAAGAAGACTATTTGAAATATAGCTATATTTCCATTTTTGGTGAAGATGAAATTTGCCCTAAGTGTATATTGTGCCTTAAGGTATTAGCTAAAGATAGCATGTAGCTGTCATAATTAGTAAAACATATAAAAACTAAGTCTAAATTACAGGATTAATTATGTGTGTGTGTTTGCACACTGAAAGCAGAAAAGTTTATTGTACCATCAAAAACGTAATAAATGTTTGAAATACTGTTCATTTTAATTTCATCTTTAAATCCTATGCTTAAATAGTATAGTATAAATTAAATAAATATATTAAAGGCATACTTTAAACTTTCTACTGAAAGTATGCATGGTAAAAAAAAGTCTGGAGACAAGGATCCTTCACCAACAGAGACAGGAAAACTTCCCCAGGTAAGCAAATCCATTGCTTAGGTTAGTACACATAATTAAAACACATACTGTGTTACATTTAAAATAATTGTTTATTAAATAATATCTTGAATTTTTTGATCAAAATAAACAATTTATTTCAAAAATCTTAATATAGTAAAAGAAAAACAGGAAATGTTTATCCTTGTCAAACTGAGGCATGGGCCATACAATTCTCTGGGAAACATTTAAGGAACAGTATTCTCAATGGTTTTTCAGTCTATAGACTTTCTCCTTTATTCACCTTTCTGTATATTTGTGTGTACTTGTTTATATACAATTCCAAACATTTATTAGTAACTAGAAGTTTTAGCATCAGAAAAAATGCAATGCAAAAGAAGTGGTATGAAACCACTGGAATCGTAAATTTGAATTGAAAATATCAGTATGAACTTACATTTTCTGTTTTAAAAATGTTTGTATTTGTGAACTCTGCCCACTGAACAAACCTAAAAACAATGACAGGTCCAGGAGCAACAGTCATTGCTACTATCCAGAATGTGGTCTCTCGACTCCCTAGAAAAGTTACTGACTTCAAATCTTAGACAGGAAAGGTACCAGATGAGCCTAGCATATTTTATTGTACCAACAAATAAGAATGTTGTCAAAGACAAAATCAGGACTCCAAAGAGAATGGATTGAAACACAATAAAAATGTTATAATCATATACTCAAATGAGACACATGATACTTAAAAAAATCTGCTTGGTAATCTTTGGAAGATTCTAGAAAACCAACTCCTTATTCTGAAAACTTGTAAATAAAGGGAAAAAAATCAAGCAATAATTCAATCTTCCTGTATGTACTGTATCTCAGAATAATAAAAAATTTTTCTGAAAAAGTTATTTTTTTTTAAAGATAGAAAGGCTGGCTATTAGAATATTAATGGAAAAATGAGACCAAGCAATGATTAACAAAGTAAAAAGCCAGTGGGGATTTTCTTAGTACATAAATCAAGCTGACAATTCCTAAACCAACTGATTAATCTTAACAAAAGACAGCCATGTGTTTGGTTATGTATGTACCTCTAGATGTGATTCAAGGAAGTAAACAATACTACTTATGGAATATTCCTTCTAAAGCAAACAAGCACACCTGAAATGACATGACAGCAATGCGATCAGCAAAATTTAAAATGAGAAACTTGAGAGGACAAACGTCCACTTTTCTCAGCAGGCAAATTTCAAGGAAAAAGAGAAAACAGAGTAGCAGAAACCATAGATTTAAAATTTAAGAGGCATCTCAACCAAATGCATTCTGTCTCAATCAAACTCTAAGCAAAAAAAAAAAAAAAAAAAAAAATTGAATTTTGAACATTGATTGGATATTTGATAATATCAAAAAATCATTATTTATTTGTGTGTTATAATGACAATGTAGACATTTTTAAAGTCTTTGCCCTTTAGAGATACGTACTGAATTGTATGTGGAATAAAATTAAAAGTTATCTGAGATTTGCCTCAAAATAATCTGGGTTAGGAGACAGTGTGATTTTAGAAGCAAGATTTACCACTTGCTGATTATTGTTGAAATTTGTTGACGGCCCTATGAGAGTTTATCGTATTATTCCCTCTACTTTTAATATGCTTCCTTTTTTGTAATTAAAACTTACACATACAAATAGGTAAAAATGCTAATTTAATGATCATATATATGTGTATATAAATCTAGTTTAAAATATAAATTTTACAAATATAAGTGAAGATCTTAAGACATGCAATTCCAGTTCAATTAAATGACAAGGTTTTACGTAGGTACGGTTATGCTTTATCAGTTCTCAGTTCTGTTTGTCATTTTCTTCCTTTGCTGTTAGATTTTCTTTACTGCTCTGCCCTTGCACTGGAAGATTAGCCCACAGATTTCCAAGCGTTCTCTGCACAGATGTGTGTAGAAGGTGTCTTAGATCTAACTTGTTATCTTTCAGGGATTGCAATGCTTCATCTGGGCCCCTGCACAGCTGTGGTGGATCAGACGTCCTTGGTAGTAGGTGCTGATTCAGCTTCATCAGTTTTTGGCCTCTGTAGATTTCCCATACTTTTCTGCAGGCTGGGTACTTGAGAGAAAGTTTGTTATATTTTATTCAACATGGCTAGGTATTTTTCAGTAGAAAAGTTTGCAGATTAATATGCGGTATTTCCAGAAACTGAAGACAGTTTCATCTTTCATACAGCTCCCAGATTAGTCTTTCTGGAACATAGGCCTGTATAAAATTGTGTATTAAACTATCATTTGTTTCATAATTGTTAAGAAAAAATATTTTAAAATTTACCTAGCTTTCTAATTCCTCCACTATAATTCCCATATCTGTCTATGACTTTATTTTCTACTCATTTTTGCACTAAGCAAGTTTTTTGCATTTTTCACAAATGTCCATTTCTTTGCTCAGTCTCATTCATTCATTGGGGATGCCCATCTCTTCATCTCTACATGATCCAATCTTACAGCTTTCAAAAGTCATCAACACTTTTACAAAACTGTCTCCCGATCTCTCAATAATTTCCTCTCTCTTCAGAAACTTCCCCACTTAGGAATTCATTTCTGTCCTTTTGTGGGACTACATTTTTATGAACATTTTATCTAATTGATATTCCCTAAGCTTTTCATTGCTAGGGCCTTTTTGTTATTCACCTTCGCATCCCCTAAATTACAGACCACAGTGAGTTTCACAAAGAGAAGATAATGACTTTCGAAGGTATAAGTAAATATGTTACAAAAAAGAATGTCTGCTACTTTAACAGCTTTATCTTGGAAAGCAAAAGACACCTATGAACCGAGAACACCTGTGTCAACATAAAGTAGATGAAATTGTAAAACACCTTGTTCAATATGACTTCTTTACTCTAGGGAACTTTTGCCTAGGAAAGATAAGAATATACACCAGCAAATATCTTCGTTATTTACTTTGAGAAATTCCTACAGATCAATTTATTGGAGACAGTACTCTTCACCTGGGCAAACAGCTTGCTCATCTAACAGTTTACATGTCAACATTGGCTTCCTTGTTCTTGTTGCGTCCACTTAAATTATTATATCACAAATTTTGCCCACCCAAACAGTTCCTTGCTTTGAAAGACCTGCCTTGAAATGACCTGAGCACAGATTTCAAAGCCCCATAACAATCCCAATTGGACTTTTCCCTTGTAAGACACCCCCCGAAGACCCTGTCAATGGTGGTCCTCCTCACTCCTAAATTAAGGCTGTCTGGTGATATTTTGGGGCTTAACATTGTGTGTTATTGCAAAACCAAATAAAAAACACATGACATTTCTCTCAAAACCTAGGATAATTTATTTCTCTCTCTCTCTCTCTCTCTCCCTCCCCCCTTTTCTTTCTTATTCCCTTTCCCTTTCCTCTCCTCTCCTTGCTTTTCTTTCACAAGGTCTTGCTCTGTATCCCAGGCTGGAGTGCAGTGGAATGACAACTCACTGCTACCTTGAACTCCTGGGCTTAAGTGATCCTCCCACCTCAGCCTCCCGAGTAGCTGGGACTACAGGCATGCACCACCGTGCGCAGCTAATTTTGGTGTTTTTGCAGAAACGGGTCTTGCTATGTTGCCCAGGCTGGTCTTGAACTCCTGGCCTCAAGTGATCCTCTAGCCTTAGTCTTTTTTTTTATTTTTTTATTTAAGTTCTAGGGTACATGTGCATAATGTGCAGGTTAGTTACGTATGTATACATGTGCCATGTTGGTGTGCTGCACCCATTAACTCATCATTTAACATTAGGTATATCTCCTAATGCTATCCCTCCCCCCTCCCCCCACTCCACAACAGGCCCCGGTGTGTGATGTTCCCCTTCCTGTGTCCATGTGTTCTCATTGTTCAATTCCCACCTATGAGTGAGAACATGCGGTGTTTAGTTTTTTGTCCTTGTGATAGTTTGCTGAGAATGATGGTTTCCAGCTTCATCCACATCCCTACAAAGAACATGAACTCATCATTTTTTATGGCTGCATAGTATTCCATGGTGTACATGTGCCACATCTTCTTAATCCAGTCTATTGTTGGACATTTGGGTTGGTTCCAAGTCTTTGCTATTGTGAATAGTGCCGCTATAAACATACGTGTGCATGTGACTTTATAGCAGCATGATTTATAATCCTTTGGGTATATACCCGGTAATGGTATGGCTGGGTCAAATGGTATTTCTAGTTCAAGATCCCTGAGGAATCGCCACACTGACTTCCACAATGGTTGAACTAGATTACAGTCCCTCCAACAGTGCAAACGTGTTCCTGTTTCTCCACATCCTCTCCAGCACCTGTTGTTTCCTGGCATTTTAATGATTGCCATTCTAACTGGTGTGAGATGGTATCTCATTGTGGTTTTGATTTGCATTTCTCTGATGGCCAGTGATGATGGGCATTTTTTAATGTGTCTTTTGGCTGCACAAATGTCTTCTTTTGAGAAGTGTCTGTTTATATCCTTCACCCACTTTTTGATGGGGTTGTTTTTCTCTTGTAAATTTGTTTGAGTTAATTGGAGATTCTGGATATTAGCCCTTTGTCAGATGAGTAGGTTGCAAAAATTTTCTCCCATTCTGTATGTTGCCTGTTCACTCTGATGGTAGTTTCTTTTGCTGTGCAGAAGCTCTTTAGTTTAATTAGATGCCATTTGTCAATTCTGGCTTTTGTTGCCATTGCTTTTGGTGTTTTAGACACGAAGTCCTTGCCCATGCCTATGTCCTGAATGGTATTGCCTAGGTTTTCTTCTAGGGTTTTTATGGTTTTAGGTCTAACATGTAAGTCTTTAATCCATCTGGAATTAATTTACTGGGTATATACCCAAAGGTCTATAAATCATGCTGCTATAAAGACACATGCACACGTATGTTTATTGCGGCACTATTCACAATAGCAAAGAGTTGGAACCAACCCAAATGTCCAACAACGATAGACTGGATTAAGAAAATGTGGCACATATACACCATGGAATACTACGCAGCCATAAAAAATGATGAGTTCGTGTCCTTTGTAGGGACATGGATGAAACTGGAAAACATCATTCTCAGTAAACTATCGCAAGGACAAAAAACCAAACACCGCATGTTCTCACTCATAGGTGGGAATTGAACAATGAGAACTCATGGACACAGGAAGGGGAACATTGCATTCCATGGACTGTTGTGGGGTGGGGGAGGGGGGAGGGACAGCATTAGGAGATATACCTAATGCTAAATGACGAGTTAATGGGTGCAGGAAATCAACATGGCACATGGATACATATGTAACAAACCTGCCGATTGTGCACATGTACCCTAAAACCTAAAGTATCATAAAAAAAAAAAAAATTTGTATAAGGTGTAAGGAAGGGATCCAGTTTCAGCTTTCTACATATGGCTGGCTAGCCAGTTTTCCCAGCACCATTTATTAAATAGGGAATCCTTTCCCCATTTCTTGTTTTTGTCAGATTTTTCAAAGATCAGATGGTTGTAGATATGTGGCATTACTTCTGTGGGTTCTGTTCTGTTCCATTGGTCTATATCTCTGTTTTGGTACCAGTACTATGCTGTTTTGGTTACTGTAGCCTTGTAGTATAGTTTGAAGTCAGGTAGCGTGATGCCTCCAGCTTTGTTCTTTTGGCTTAAGATTGACTTGGCAATGCGGGCTCTTTTTTGGTTCCACATGAGCTTTAAAGTAGTTTTTTCCAATTCTG
Organism: Nomascus leucogenys; assembly: GCF_006542625.1. NCBI lineage: Eukaryota > Metazoa > Chordata > Mammalia > Primates > Hylobatidae > Nomascus > Nomascus leucogenys. The sequence goes on along the minus strand of NC_044384.1, from coordinate 15,521,888 downwards.
TGAAGAATGTCATTGGTTGCTTGATGGGGCTGGCATTGAATCTATAAATTACCTTGGGCAGTATGGCCATTTTCACGATATTGATTCTTCCAACCCATGAGCATGGAAGGAATGTTCTTCCATTTGTTTGTATCCTCTTTTATTTCATTGAGCAGTGGTTTGTAGTTCTCCTTGAAGAGGTCCTTCACATCCTTTGTAAGTTGGATTCCTAGGTATTTTATTCTCTTTGAAGCAATTGTGAATGGGAGTTCACTCATGATTTGGCTCTCTGTTTGTCTGTTATTGGTGTATAAGAATGCCTGTGATTTTTGCACGTTGATTTTGTATCCTGAGACTTTGCTGAAGTTGCCTATCAGCTTAAGGAGATTTTGGGCTGAGATGATGGGATTTTCTACAGATACAATCATGTCACCTGAAAACAGGGACAATTTGACTTCCTCTTTTCCTAATCGAATGCCCTTTATTTCCTTCTCCTGCCTGATTGCCGTGGCCAGAGCTTCCAACACTATGTTGAATAGGAGTGGTGAGAGAGGGCATCCCTGTCTTGTGCCGGTTTTCAAAGGGAATGTTTCCAGTTTTTGCCCATTCAGTATGATATTGGCTGTGGGTTTGTCATAGATAGCTCTTATTATTTTGAGATACATCCCATCAATACCTAATTTATTGAGAGTTTTTAGCATGAAGAGTTGTTGAATTTTGTCAAAGGCCTTTTCTGCATCTATTGAGATAATCATATGGTTTTTGTTGTTGGTTCTGTTTATATGCTGGATTATGTTTATTGTGTAAGTTGAACCAGCCTTGCATCCCAGGGATGAAGCCCACTTGATCATGGTGGATAAGCTTTTTGATGTGCTGCTGGATTTGGTTTGCCAGTATTTTACTGAGGATTTTTGCATTGATGTTCATCAGGGATATTGGTCTAAAAGTTCTCTTTTTTTGTCGTGTCTCTGCCACAGTCTTAGCCTTTCAAAGTGCTAGGATTACAGGCATGAGCCACTGTGCCTGGCCTAGGATAATGACTTTCTTAAGTTGTCATTCTTGGTACTAATCTCAGTGCTTAGAAAATAGTTGATAAAAATTTTTTCTTGAAGGACCACATTTAATATAAGATTTTATGTAAGATTGCCATTTTGTTTTTAGTTCAAAGAGTTACTGTTAAGTTGGAATATTTATTTTTGTCCATTTAAAGTTTATTTGCACTGGAAATCTGGTTGAGGCAACATTGTGATTTTAAAGTCTCTTGTGAAATATGGAGGAATCATTGTGCTCAAATTATGAAAGAAAGAAAGCAAGGACTTCATTTCTATTAGGTTGCAACTCAGAGTTCTAAAGTCAACCATGAAAAGGTTTTGGTAAATTGCAAAGCACTCTACAAATATAGTTTTTCTAATTCTAGAATAGGGCATAGTACCTGACACTTAAGAGGAATGCAATAACGTTTATTGAGCAAATGACAGCTGATAGTCTATGATTAGAGGGCTTTAAAAATGTCTCTGAATAATTTAACATCAGTTTACATTTTCACTGTAGTAAAATTGCTAATATCAGATCCTTTCTCAAAAACAAATGTCATCAAAAGGGAAGGAGAGGGAGCAGTCAGGAGTGTGGGCTATGTGACACATTTTATGGAGCTCAGAGTGGAAAAGGAGAGACTGGGCTGGCAGAGCTCCCACAGACTGTGGTGTACACGCTAGTCTACATGAATGGCACCCCAGGGTCATGCAGTGATTGATGTCACTGGAGCCAACTCCTTTGCATTTCAGAAGTGAGCTGGTACCTACCCTGTCAACATGGACAATAGCTAAGAAAATTTATTCCCAGTGTGGATTTGCTGGGAGACTTGCAGAATTTTGTGGTAACTCAGGGTGAGTGAGCCTGGTCATTGAGCTTCTTCTGACTACCTGGCATGTCCCTGAAATTTGCAGAACACTTAAGGGCTGGTGCCCTTTGGGTCATCATGCTGAAAGGAGTATTGCAAAATGCAAAGACAAAGAGCCACTCCACACAGATTTTAGCTGGGAAGGCAAAGTGGCAAATAGACAATAGTTAGTCCATGTACAGAACAAAGTTAGAGCAGATGAACAGAGAAAGAAAGATCCAATTTTCATGTTAATGCCTTCAATTATAAAGAACAAAAGAAGAGAAATAGTGTTGTAAATTTTTTTTTCCCAAGTGGATTTTTTTCTGGGTATCTCTTGTCCTTGTGTCTTAAGTTCTTTGTAAAGAGATGATTACAAACGAATTCTATCCTGGTGTGAATGTGTAAGGAGATTACTGACCCAAACACACATTTTAAACACACACCGGTGCCTTCAACACTATCCTGCAGCACAATGACATTCCGCCTTGTTTTAAGGAGGGACAATTACATCATAGAAATGATGGGGCATCATCAATTTTTTGGATCAGGAGAATAAAGGGCATGTCCCAAAAACAATCTTTCTTTTTGGTCTGAAGAGGGAAACAGGGACTGACAAATACACGCCTAATATGAGCTGATTAATCTGCATAAATGTATGACTGGTGCAGATGGTGGTGGACGTCTCAGCTCAAGAGTCACCTGGGGGTCTGCAGGAAAAACTGCCGAGCTCCTAGCTGCTTATCTGTGGATGCAGGATAGGGTACTCTACCACCAGAAATGCTCATCTTCTTTAACACAAGTGGTGGCATATGGTTACATCTGGGGGACAGCTTCATCATAATATGGGTGACAAGTGACAGGAAGACACAGTTAACCGTCACTGACAAGCGTTCAATGAAGCAAAACAGTAAGAAACCATTTGAGATATGCTTTATTTTTCTCTGGAAGGTTTCCTCCCACCTTCTATTCCCAAAGAATGCAACCACACCTGTCCTTGGATTATAATTCATTTGGAGAGACCTTCAGGAACACAGGGTGATATGCGATCACTTTCATTCTCTGGAGTGCATAGGACGTTATGGGAGTGAAGTCTACAGCAGTTCCCATTAATCACGCAAGCATCCTAAACTATTTCAGAGCTTCAGTGGAATTGTACAGTCAAATTAATTTAGTTAAAAAATTTTTCTTTATCTTGCAGAAAAGCACCAAGTGTTAAATAAACTACGTAGAGCTAAGAAAAGGAGAAGCGAGGTAGTTCTTGAGACAAATAATGGCCTGAAGAAGTGGAGTGATTATGGAGAAGTGGGGTGGAAGGGTGAGGTGGCAGAAAGCGTAAGAAATAGAAGAATTGTATGTTGATCCCTTGGGATACTGGATTTGCACCTTGAACTTAGTGGTCCATTGTCACAATAATGAACATGTGTAGACCCTACCATGTGCTGGGCGAAGTTCTTATCATAACTCCTTCAATTTTGTATAGGAGAAGGAGAATTTACTGTACCTGTTTCACAGGTGAAGAAAAGCAGAGGCCTAGGGATCTAAACATCTTGTTCAACGTCACAGAGATACTAAGTAGCAAAATCAGGCTTTGAATTCTGGAGTCTGGATCTGAGGTCTGAGCTCTTACCCATAGGCTATGCTGCTGGACTGTGGCAATCAGGACCATGGGGCTCAGGGCAGTGGGTGACGTTTCCAGATCTGCATTCTAGTTGGGTGTGCTCTAGTCTTTAGGAGGACCTGGGACTTGAATGATGCCAATTGCTAGTTCCCAGTTAATGCTTGAGGCTTTCCTATGGCTCAACATTTACTGACTACATATGTGTCTGCTTGTTGTCATCTGCGTTCATGAACAAATGAAGATCCACAAAGGAAGGCTTTCTGTTTTCTTCGCTTCTATTCCCCCAGCACCCGGCACAGTGCCCAGCTGCCAGTGAGCTCTCTCACAGTGTTTGTTGAAGGAATGAAGGGCATCAGTACCTATTGTTGATTGTTCAACTTCCCCAGTGAAGTGTTTTGTATTCTAAACATCTGAAGAAGAAACTAATTTTGGAGCTACACTTTAAACTGATGCTTTTGAAGTTTCTTATTGACAGAGCCCTAGGTTTCAAGCTCATTTTCGGCAGAAAGGACACAAAGAGAAAAGCATGAGGACAAAAAGCCCCACTCCTGATTTGACTGACATTCCCTGCGAAAAATGCTAACCAGCCAGCTGAGTAACTGGAGTCCTTGGTACAGTTCCTGAATGGGTTTGAAAAGGAGCGGACTGACCCTTGTAAATGAGTTTAACTTGCTTTTTTTCCCATGGATGGAAACTGTCAGTTTTCTGTCATCTATGCTGCCTTGAGTAGCTCTTCATCTTCTGTGTTGGGCAGCTCCATTGTTTTTTTGCTCCTGATTTCATACAACTTCAGGAAAGACTTCTCCCTTTCCTTAGAAACACACCACAGTGATGGAACCAAACCCAGGTCCTTCTTCCCAGCTTTACCTTTAGCTCATTGCCAAGGTCCTTGTCTTCTCTCTTTTTAAAAACTCTTTAATTTTTTTTTGAGAAATGGAAAGGCCAAGCCTGCTTTCCAACTGCTTTTGTCTATTGCCCAGGGCATAACTACTCTCAGGGTTCTTGGGAAAGGTTATCTGGTTGAAAAGGGCAATAACATATTCGGATTGTTGGGAAACCGCATGGGAACACCTCTATGAAGGCAAGGCATCTTCTGAAGCAGATCATCACTCCAGGGGCAGGAGTGGCTATTAGGTAGGGTCCTTTGTACCCTCAGCTCTCTGTCCTTCTCTTGTTCCAGCCCAGCATGTAGCAGTGCGACTGGCAGCTTCCTCTCCCCCAGGCTCAGACCTGACCCTGGAGAAGGTGCCAGAAGCCCAAGCTTGGAAACATTAGCTTCTGGTGCCAGAATCAAAGGTCAAAGCACATAGCTTTCTCGCTGTCCAGCTTCCAGTTTTGCTAAGGTCCCCACTTGGAAGGCACAAAGTACACCAGTGGCATTGCAAAGAGCAAAGGCATATTTCCTCATTCTTTCTCATCCCCTCTCCCACCCTTTAAAAAATACTATTATCTGATTATGAACAAAGAAACTTCTCTTTAATGCATCCTACAAATCTCAAAAGTGAAGAGATCACACAATATTAGACAAGAAAAAAATTGATGTTTTCAAGCACAAGGGCTAATAATTACAGTAATTTTCTATTCCTTGGATCTCTGATTGCCAATATCTTCAGATGGTTTCAAATATCATTTTATAGCTTTAGAGCTTCACTGATGCTTTTGAACATTCTAGTAAGTATTGACAATTTATCTTTGAATGGATGACAGTGTTATAGTTTTATTTAAATGGGAGAAAACGAGTCATTTTACACTGGCTTTATAGAAAGAGATGAATATTCTAGGCAAACAGTTATGGGGAAATGTGAACAGGAGAGATGATTGTACCCACTGAGGAATAAAGTGCAAATAGCACCATTCCCTCAGAAGGATTCCCACATAAAGGTACAAAAGCAATTATACAATGCAGGTATTTATCTTCTTTATCAACTTAGCAGAAAATAAGAGAAGGCATCGCTGTTTAGGAAAGTAATAGAGAAAAGAAAAGCAAACTCCAAATGCTATATGCTGCCTTCAGTCTCTTCAAGAACTTTGCTGTGACCTCCTGTAGAGATTGAGGGCAAGTGTAGGTTGACAATTCTCAAGCGGCCTCCTTTGGTTGACCTTATCCCATTCACCAGCCAATCAAGCTCCCCAATGCTTTCCCCTCAAGTTTCTCTGGTTGGTTGATCTGGTTAATAAACTCTCACTTTCTATATTTTCACTAGTAGAAGTGCAACTCTAAAGCTGTAGAAATGCACTGCAATTATTTTGTGATGAGTTGCTCCTTGACCTTGGCAGTGACCTTTCCAGATAGTATTTTTAAGTGTCAGTGACAATTTTGAAGCTTATGCCATTTTCTTTGCTATTGTAAATTATTCTGGGGATCAAGATTGCTAACATTCCTGTGTATTAGTCTCGACTTTTTTTTTCGCTACCTCTTCCATTTATATTTAAAGTCCTTGAATCCAAAAAAACCTTCCTCTCATCCTACTAATGCATAGAGTGTTTTTGTTTTAACCCCTGAGTTGTATTTTCATGGCAGAATGATTTTTCACTTTTAAATTCGAGTAATTTTCCACTTCAGACCTGCGTAGCAATCATGTTTTGACTTTTCTCGTTTTTCTCCCCTTCCCCTCCTGTGACAATTCTCTTTCTTCTGTTTAGGTGCATTTGCATGATACCGGCATCCTTATTATTAAGAGTTCATCTGCTCCTGCTGCTTATTCTCCACCTGAAGTTCTAATCCTCTGTTTGTGACAACATAATAATTTCCACAGCAACCAATCGTGAAGTTGCAAAGCAAGGATTAGACTTCAGGTGGGGAATAAGCAACAAGGGGCTGATGAACTCAGAAGAAATAAAAAGAATGCCATTTATATGCAAATCTGCTGAAAGGTGGCGAAGGGGACTGGGGAGGCACTGGGCAAAAAGGAATGAATAATAAAGAGCATTATTTTAAATAGACTTTAAAAGCCTTTTTTTTTTTCTTCTGGAAATTCAGTGGGCCTTTTTCTGCAGCTGCTAGTTGATTGGATCTGTTTATTTCCTTTTTTTTTATTCATTCATTTGTTCATTCACTTTTGGTTTCAGAGACCAGATTTGCCACACTATGCTGTTAAAAGAGGGATTTTTTTTTTTTTGGTGTTAATATCCTAGTGAACATACTTTCTGAGGATAAATGAAAAGAGGACTTGCTTAGTGAATGCTCCTATTTTAAAAGCAATTTTCAAGAATAATTTTCTAACCTTTACCTTAAACATGGGGACAGAACATAACAGTGACCACCTCAGCCTTCCTGTTTCAATTTAGGGTAGCAAGACACAAACGGAACCAAGAGACTTCATAAGCAGAAATTGTGAGAGAAACGACAATAAATTGACAAGATTCTAGGAATTTCATAAGTAAAACAAGGGAGGAGAATATCTGGTTATGTTAACACCTCTTCATTCAATTCTAGTCATCTTTTGTTTTTGTTTTTTTAATAATGAGCAAGACTAATTCAGAGTCTTTATTTCCAATTATGTTTGAATTCAAAGCTTATACCTCATCACTGATTTCTTAAGTTTTGTAGAATGTTGGAGTAACAAGGGAACATGTGAATAATTTAGCCTAGAAGTTGTAACAAAGAAAAATTGCCCTGGAGAAAGTTAAGCAGTCAAGGAAGACTTTATTCAAGTCTATTGCAGTAGGGGAGGGAGACTGACCTTAACTCTGCCGAAACAAAAGGCAAGAAGGGTTTTAAGAGGCGAAGGGAACTAGTGGAAAAGTACTTGAGGACAATAGGGGGTTGGTTGATCAAAAAGATTAGGCCACCTGAACTTGCTAGTTGGTGCTTAGTGACAACAAATTTAGAGTCTTATCCCACCACAGAGACTGGGAGATAGGGAAGCTATCTCCTTCAATGATTACGTTTCAAAGGGATAAACTCCCAGGTCCTTGAGAAAGATATTTCCAGGTTGCAAGACTGTCAAGAGATTTTGAGAATATTTTAAAGGAGCAGAGAAAGAACTTGCAATTCCAAGTTTCTTTCTTTCTTTCTTTTTTTTATTATTATACTTTAGGTTTTAGGGTACATGTGCACAATGTGCAGGTTTGTTACATATGTATCCATGTGCCATGTTGTTTTGCTGCACCCATTAACTCGTCATAATTCCAAGTTTTCTAAGGTAAATGCTCTAAGGAAAGGGAGGTCAAGGCCTAGAATCAGGAAGAAGCCTTTCTAAAGTTCAGGGAAGCTGAAAGGAACTTTAAGGCTGCCTTGTCAGTTGCTAGATATGCTGTAGGAGCTCTGGGTCCTTACAAGGATGTGGGTGCTGGGTGTTAATGTGCGTCTGTGTGAAGAGACCACAAAACAGGCTTTGTGTAAGCAATAAAGCTTTTCAGTCACCTGGGTGCAGGCGGACTGAGTCCGAAAAAGGAGTCAGCAAAGGAAGATAGGGGTAGGGCAGTTGTATAGGATTTGGGTAGGTAATAGAAAATTACAGTTAAAGGGGGTTATTCTCTTTCGGGCAGGGGCAGGGGTCATGGGGTGCTCTGTTGGGGAGCTCCTGAGACTCATTGTCCAGGAGAAGGAATGTCACAGGGTCAATTGATCAATTAGGGTGGGGCAGGAACAAATCACAATGCTGGAATGTCATCAGTGGCAGGAACTGGCTATTTTCACTTCTGTGGTTCTTCAGTTGCTTCAGGCCATCTGGATGTATATGTGCAGGTCACAGGGGATATGATGGCTTAGCTTGGGCTCAGAGGCCTGACACTGGGGGCCAGGAAGCATAGTGCTAGCCAGCAAGCTTCTTCCAGCAGAACAGGTTTCCAATTGTAACTGTTTTGCATACACAATTTCCTGTAAGCTTTCTTTTAAAAGGAGTTTTCCTTCCAGGAAAAAAAAAAAAAAAAAATTTGGAAACTGCCAGTTAGCTCCTTTTTTTTTTTTTTTTTTTTTTTGCAAGCAAATAAACTGAAGCTGAGAGCAGATAAAGTGAAGACAATGTTGAACTTTACTTGAGCCCTGTGATCATGGAAAACTGAAGGTTAAGAAATCTTAGACTTTTGTGTTCAAGAACCTACTTCATGCAAGAAACCACCACTCCCCATGTGATTTAGATAAGACTCAAGATGCCTTCCATGTTTGCCTATGACAAGGCTAGACACAAACCCTCTAGATTCCTTATTTACTTTATACATGATTGGCTGAACTGTTTTGTTCTTCTGATCCACTGGAGCAAAAGTTTGCTAATTAATTTTTGGCAAATCTTCTCTCTTCCCCCCAGGTTCCTGAGCTTTCCCCGAGTGGGCATGGGCAGCCCCTCCTGCAGGGCCCATATCAGGAGGAGGCTGACTCTGGGGTGAAACATTCTCTGTTCTACTGTCAGCTTGATCCACTTTTCATCTGGTGTATTCCATTTCCTCTCACTCGTTCTTTATAGCTTTGCTTCCTTCTCCTTATAAAAGAAAAGCTCTTTTCTGCCTAACCTTTGAGACACATGCAGATCACATGGTTGAGGTGTCCTCCTCATTGCAATAGTTTCCCTCCCACTATTGCAATAGTCCCTTCCCTCTCTCAGTCATCCTGTAAGATAAAATCTCTCCTTACTTAAATTTAGATTTGCTTTTTTTTTTTTTTTAATTTGACAATGACATGTACACATTCAAACTGACTTGCTAAAAGATTTGAATTCGTGGCCTCAAATCCAGTTTGGCGTTTCTTCACTCCCACAGTTTTATCTCTCTAAACTGAATGCGGTGTGGTTGTTACAAAAGAAAAGTCAAGCTTGACAAAACAGAAAATAGGAAATGTGGTACTAAAGATATCTTAGGATAGGTCCCCTCAGAAGCCGACTCTGAGACAAAGATTGATGTGCAAGTCATTTGTTTGGGAGGTATTCATGGGAGCACCAGGAAGGAAGTGGGGGAGTATGACAGGGGAGCTATGGGAAGGAAGCCAATCTAGGCTGCATTAATGAGCAAGTTACACAGAAGAAACTAGGGATTCACGCTCCTGGAGATTGCTGGGGGACAGCGTGAACATGCCTCTGATTTGGTCCACACAAAGGAAAGGAAGCTGATATTTATTTAACAATTCCTGTTGTTCAGGAATCCACTTAGTGCAAGAAACCACACTCCCATAGGGCTTAGACAGACTCAAGATACCTCCTTTGTTTACCTATGACAAGGCTAGACACAACCCTTTGGGTGCCTTACCTACTTCATAAATGATTGGCTGAACTGTTCGTCTCTGTGATCAGTTGGATCATATTCATAATGGTTGAGAAGTGCTGTAAGGAATCTAACATCTTATGACTTCCCTGCCTGTGGGCCTAACACAGTTCTCTTTTATTATTAACATATTATTTAACTTTAATACATGTTGTTTTGAATTGTGGTAAAATACACATAATATTTACCATCTTGACTTTTTTTTTTTTTTTTTTTGAGATGATGTCTCGCTCTTGCCCAGGCTGGAGTGCAGTGGCGTGATCTCAGCTCACTGCAAGCTCTGCCTCCCGGGTTCATGCCATTCTCCTGCCTCAGCCTCCCAAGTAGCTGGGACTACAGGTGGCTGCCACTACACCTGGCTAATTTTTTTTGTATTTTTAGTAAAGACGGGGTTTTATGGTGTTAGCAAGGATGGTCTTGATCTCCTCACCTCGTGATCTGCCTGCCTCAGCATCTTGACCATTTTTATGTGTACAGTTAATAGTGTCAAGTACATTCATGCTACTGTGTAACCAATCTCCAGTACTTTTTCATCTTGTAAAATTTAACCTCCATACCCATTAAACAACAACTGCCCACTTCTGCCTATTCCCAGCTCATGGCAACAACCATTCTGCTTCCTTTCTCTATGAATTTGACTACTCTGGATACTTCTTATAAGTGGAATTATATTCTATTAGTCTTTTTGTGACTGGCTTACCCTACAGGGCAGTGGTCTCTTCTCTGGCCCAGGGTGGGTCCAGAAAAGCTGAACAAGAGCTCAGGTCTGGACTCAAGAATGCCCCCCACCCCCACCCCTCAGTGCCTGCTGGTGCTCCACCCACTGTGGCCAAGATGGTACCTAAGGTACAAGATAGAATCTCTTTTACTTTTCCCCCTGCTTTCCTACACAGCCACCACAGCTGTGAATGTACTGGGTAACACCTGAAGCTAGCATGTCTCAGAGTCCAAGGTCCACAGCATATTCCCTCGGTATCACTGTTGGGTTATTCATGTCCCAGGGACTCCTACGTCAGCAGGTGATGAATCCTGCCAGGCATCCTATCAGAGTTCAATGCAATGTACACCAGTCACTGTGCTCTCCCTCTCCCAAGCACACAGATTTCTCAGTGCTATGTAGCTGCTGCCAGTGAGTAGGGGAGGGGTTGCATAAGCACACCCTTAGCTACCCTGACTGGTGTTTTAGTGGGTCGTGTCTCTACCCCTCAACAGTCCGCTGGCTCTGTGCCCAACTCAGCACTAGGACTTCCCTAAGAATTGCAGTCCTTGTGGCCTAGACAAAAGAGTCCCTCTGGCTAGAATTGGTCCAAATGATCCCCCTGTGGGTGAATGTCAGCCGAGTATAGCAAGGTTCTGCTTTCCATTGTGACAAGGAAGCATCCTACCCTCCTCGATATCTCTTTAAGTGACAGGAATTTAAAACCATGTACTGTGATTGCTTACTTTGTTTTTGGTTCTCGGGATGGTACTTTTGGAGTTAGTTGTTAAAATGTGGTGTCCCTGTGGTGGGACACGGCGGGGACAAACAGGAGTATGGGCTTCTATTTAGCCATCTGGCTCCACACCCCCTTTGTAAGATTTTAACACACGTATTGAGACTTGTGTTATGGCCTAGTATGTGTTTTTTCCTAGAGAATGTCCCATGCCCACTTAAAAAAATTGTGTGTTGGATGGAGTGTGTCACAGGCATCCCTTAGGTCTAAGTGGTCCATAGTGCTGTTCGGGAGTTCTCTTTCCTTATGGATGCATGCAGATATAAATAGAGCATTGACAATATATGCCAGGGCAGGCAACATGGTGAAGTCAGAATATGGAGACAGTTTCATAATATCCTTTGTGTTTTGGAGACAGTAGTTGAAAATTTTTTATAAAACAGCCACTCAGAGTCATTATTTTCCTTACCTCTGCCTCTGTCTAACTGTTAGACTTCCATATATCAAGATATTAAGAAAAAACCCTGAGTGTAACAAACATCATAAAACCAGAAAATCAGCATTATATATTATTTCTATTTATATCTCTTAAACACTCAAAGCATTTTTTTCTATATTTTTTAGGCTTAGAGGTATTTGTGACTACATATGACAGTGCTGTTCTGGTATCATTTTCTATAGAGAGAATGAAAGGTACTTGAGATTTTTTTGTAGAATAATTGATTTTTTAAAAACATTTTACTTTTGATAGGATGAAAAAGTTTCAGTTTCACACTGGTATTGACATATAAATTTTTAGAATTGATATTACATTTAGGAAAATATCCATCATGTTTTTTCAGATATAAGCAGAAAGATTTCAAGGCATTTCAGGCTCTCTTGTTCAAGGACCAATTTTAAATAAGTTGAAATGATGAGACTCCAGGACATTCTGATCGTAGGGCATGTGACGAGTTCTATTGTGGGTGCCGCACATCAGGTCATGATGCCAGCAGAGTCTACACAGGTAGCTGTGTTCTTGGAAGTTTTTCCTATTATCTTGAAGCAACTAGCAATCATCTAACCATAAACAAAAGTGGCTGCAAATATGAAAATATTGCATATATTCCAAAATAAAAAATCCATAACTCAATAATCTCATAGTAGATTACAAAAATTCCTGTGGCTATTAACAATTTACTCAACATGATGAAATGTGTGGCAGAGATGAAATTAGTGTGGAAAGAGGCATTGATATAAACTGATGACTTTGGCAGATTAACAAATGACCATGTAAATTCATCATTTGGGCTTTCCCTCGGGGGCTTTTGTAGGTAAACATGTAGGTGAGGGGCTTCAGAGCTTAAGCTCCATGAGCTACATATAAATCTCCTACATTATCTTGACTAATCCAATCCATAAATTTTGATCTAGAATGTCTCAAATTTATTTTCTAAATAAACTTACAACCTATCACCTACTGCCCCAGATCCCAGCTGTTTATAAATCCTTGGCTTTGCTTCTCTATTCTGGCACTTCTCTTAAATATGGATATGTGCACCTGACCTGGAGGTAGGAAAACACAATTGCTGTCCCTAAACTAGTTAACTGTGTGAAATTTGACAAGTTACCAACAATTTCTAAGTTGGTGATCTGGTTTGGCTGTGTCCCCACCCAAATCTCATCTCAAATTGTAGCTCCCATAATTCCCACTTGTTGTGGGAGGGACCTGGTGAGAGATAATTGAATCATGGGGGGCAGTTTCCCCCATACTGTTCTCACAATAGTGAATAAGTCTCACGAGATTTGATGGTTTTATAAGGGGAAACCACTTTCCCTTGGCTTTCATTCTCTTGTCGGCCACCATATAAGACATGCCTTTTGTCTTCCACCATGATTGTGAGGCCTCCCCAGCCACACGGAATTTTGAGTCAATTAAACTTCTTTTTCTTTATAAATTGCCCAGTCTCAGGTATGTCTTTATCGGCAGTGTGAAAGCAGACTAATACAGTAAATTAGTACTGGGTAGTGAGGCGCTGCTGTAAAGAAACCCAAAAATGTGAAAGCAACTTTGGAACTGGGTAACAGGCAGAAGTTGGAACAATTTGGAGGTCTCAGAAAAAGACAGAAAAATGTGAGAAAGCTTGGAACGTCCTAGAGACTTGTTGAATGGCTTTAACCAAAATATTGATAATGATATGGACAATGAAATCCTGGCTGAGGTGGTCTCAGATGGAGATGAGAAACTTGTTGGGAACTGGAGTAAAGGTGACTCTTGCTATGTTTTAGCAAAGAGACTGGCAGCATTTTGCCCCTGCCCTAGAGATCTGTGAAACTTCGAACTTGAAGGAGATAATTTAAGGTATTTGGCAGAAGAAATTACTGAGCAGCAAAGCACTCAAGATGTGACGTGGGTGCTGTTAAAAGCCTTCAGTTTTAAAAGGGAAACAGCATAAAAGTTCAGAAAATTCATAGCCTGACGATGTGATAGAAAAGAAAAACCCATTTTCTGAGAAGAAATTCAAGCTGGCTACAGAAATTTGCATAAGTAACAAGGAGCCAAATGTTAATTGCCAAGACAATGGGGAAAATGTCTCCAGGGCATGTCAGAGATCTTTGAAGTAGTCCCTCCCATCACAGGCCTGGAGGCCTAGGAGGAAAAAGTGGTTTTGTGGGCTGGGCCCAGGGCCTCCCTGCTCTGTGCAGCCTAAAGACTTGGTGCCGTATGTCCCAGCTGCTCTAGCCATGGGTAAAAGGTGGCCAAGGTACAGCTCGGGCCATGACTTCAGAAGGTACAAGCCCCAGGCCTTGGCAGCTCCCACACGTTGTTGAGCCTATCGGTACACAGAAATCAAGAATTGAGGTTTGAGAACCTCTGTCTAGATTTCAGAGGATGTATGGAAATGCCTGGATGTCTAGGCAGAGGTTTGCTGCAGGCGGGCGGGGGGCGGGGTGGGGGGGCATCACAGAGAACCTCTGCTAGGGCAGTGTGGAAGGGAAATGGTGGGTGTTGGGTTACAACTCTCACATAAAGTCCCTACTGGGGCACTGCCTAGTGGAGCTGGGAGAAGAGGGCCACTGTCCTCCAGACCCCAGAATGGTAGATCCAGTGACAGCTTGTACTGTGTGCTTGGAAAAGCTTTAAGATTTAACTGCCCTACTGGACTTGCATGGGGCCTTTACCTCCTTTGTTTTGGCCAATTTCTCCTATTTGGAATGGGTGTATGTATCTAATGCCTGTAACCCCATTGTATCTAGGACGTAACTAACTTGCTTTTGTTTTAGAGGTTCATAGACAGAAGGGACTTGCCTTGTCTCAAATGAGACTTTGGAATGTGGACTTTTGAGTTAATGCTGAAATGAGTTAAGACTTTGGGGGACTGTTGGGATGGCATGATATGTTTTGAAATGTGAGGACATATTTCAAATGTGAGGATATTTGGGAGGGGCCAGTAGTGGAATGATATGGTTTGACTGTGTCCCCACCCAAATCTCATCTTGAATCGTAGCTCCCATAATTCCCATGTGTTGTGGGAGAGACCTGGTGGAAGATAATTGAATGATGGGGGTGGTTTCCCCCATACAGTTCTTGTGGTAGTGTACAAGTCTCACAAGATCTGATGGATTTATAAGGGGAAACCCCTTTTGCTTGGTTCTCATTCTCTCTTATCTGCCACCATGTAAGATGTGTCTTTTGTCTTCTGCCATGATTGTGAGGCCTCCCCAGCCCATGGAACTGTAAGTCCATTAAACCTCTTTTTCTTTATAAATTATCCAGTCTCAGGCATGTCTTTATCAGCAGCATGAAAACGGATTAATACAGGTGGGAACTTTTTCTTATGAATTTATTTATTCTCAAATTCTAACGTAGTAGCTGTCACACAGTAGGCACTCAGGACATTATATAATTATATAATGACAACTTTCTAATATTCTTGGTAATGGGGAATTCGGCACAAAGGGAGACAGTGTCCTTGTCCTCCTGAAGCTTACCTGACATCATGGGAGGCAGACAGTAGCTCAATATGTGATTTAACAAATAATAAAATAATTAGTAAATGTTAGATAATTACAGCTGTAAGTATTACAAAAGAAAACAGAGAAAAGTGGTGAAGAGTGAAGGATGGAGGCAGATAAAAAATCTGTCTTATTGAAACAAACTCAAGTCTAAAACGTTGGGGGTCACTTATAAAATGGAATGTTCAGCCTAAATGACCACAGAGGTCCTTCCTTGCAATATTACTTCCTGATTCTGTGAAGTAGTGGGGGAAATAGAATTTGTGCTTCTGGAAGATTCTTAGTCATTTCCTTTTAACTGGGATAACTTTATGTGAAAAATAATAAGTATATATTTAAGGGGACAATGAGATGTTTCGATATATGTATACATTGTGGAATAATTATATCAGCTACTTATCCATTACTTCATGCTCATCTTTTTTTGTCATGAAAACATTTAAAATCTACCTTTTTAGCAATTCTGAAATATATAATACATTAATATTAACTGTAGTCACCATGCTGTGTAGCAGATCTCTGAAACTTATTCGTCTTGTCTAACTAAACTTTGTACCCTTTGATGAACATCTTCCTATTCCCTGCCTCCCCTTCTTCCAGCCTCTGATAATCACCATTCTACTTTCTACTTCTTTAAGTTGGACTCTTAGATTCCCTGCATATAAGTGAGACCATAAAGTATTTGTCTTTCTCTGCCAGGCTTATATCTCAGTAATTTTTAATCATTACCTTCAGCCAAAAGGCTGGTACATGGGCCTTGGAAGTATTCTTAATTTTCATGATTCAAAAGGAAGGAAAGGTAGCAAATACATATCAGTGACTTAATTCTAATCATCTTCTGTCCTATATCTGCCCACTTCTCTTTAAAAAGCATATAGCAGAAAAAGTAAAGAGGAACAGGGCAAAATGTACTATTTCTGTTGACACTCCCAATAGTGGCAGCTTCCCCAAAGGTAAAAGGAAAAAAAAAAAAGTCAGGACTTAGACTAAAATCAGCAGGCAGAACATATCAAGAATTCCTGAAATTGAATTTTAAAAATCTTACAGAAAAGTAAATAAAGGATATAATAAGGAATTGAAAAGAAATCCAGGGCTGGGCGCGGTGGCTCACGCCTGTAATCCCAGCACTTTGGGAGGCCGAGGCAAGCACATCACCTGAGGTCAGGAGTTTGAGACCAGCCTGACCAATATGGAGAAACCCTGTCTTTACTAAAAATACAAAATTAGCTGGGCGTGGTGGCACATGCCTGTAATCCCAGCTACTCAGGAGGCTGAGGCAAGAGAATCACTTGACCCGAGAGGCAGTGGTGGTGGTGAGCCGAGATTGGGCCATTGCACTCCAGCTTGGGCAACAAGAGCGAAACTCTGTCTAAAAAAAAAAAAAAAAAAAAAAAGGAAATCCAAATCAGTTAATTATAAAATGCCAAACATTGTTACAAATCAGTGAAGTGATCATTACAAATACAATGAAGTACCAGATCATAAGTGTAAAAATGAAAAACTTAGAAGAAATCTGACAATCATACACGTGATTGAAGAAGAAATCAAACACTGCTGGGAGCAGGGAGATTTACACAACTGCTTTAAATAATTCTCTAGTAGTTGGAACCTGTAGTTGTGCATAATTTATGATAACACCTTCTTTTCTAGGACTGTAACCCAGAGAAATTCTCACATACTATACACATGGAAATAGAATTTTGAATATGACAGAAATCTGAAGTTACTAAAATCTCCAGCAACAAGAGAATGGGAATACTAAATTTGTGTATTCATGCTACAAAATCTTATAGCATTTAATATGAGCTATGTGGAAAATTTTTAAAAAAACATATCTAGGCCAGTCGTGGTGGCTTACGCTTGTAATCCCAGCATTTTGGGAGGCCCGAGGCAGGCGGATCATGAGGTCAGGAGATCGAGACCACGGTGAAACCCCATCTCTACTAAAAATACAAAAAAATTAGCCGGGCGTGGTGGCGGGCGCCTGTAGTCCCAGCTACTCAGAGAGGCTGAGGCAGGAGAATGGCGTGAACCCGGGAGGCGGAGCTAGCAGTGAGCCGAGATTGTGCCACTGCACTCCAGCCTGGGTGACAGAGCGAGACTCCGTCTCAAAAAAAAAAAACAAAAAAAAACCTAATGCTAAGAAAAGAAAAATCCATCAAGTTGCGAGAGAATACCTATAAAATCAAACAATTTATACTAGGTTTTAAACCTTATATAAGGCTTAAATATGTATGTTTAAGTTCATATACACACAAAACAGGAAAGCAAAAATACTAGCCAAATTTAGGAACCAGGCCACCTCTAGAAGGGTAAGGAAGTGGAGTGAAATCTGATAATGTATGGGAACACTTTCTTTCCTAGGAATATAACCCAGAGAAATTCTCACATACTATATACATGGAAGCATGCATAAAGAATTGTTAGTATAACAAATCTGAAGTTATTAAAATCTCCAGCAACAAGAGAATGGGAATACTAAATTTCTATATTTTGTATTTACACATTACTGGGCTTCATCTATATTTGACATGCATTATTTCCTTACAAAAGAGGAAAAAAGTATAAAAAATGTTGATTTAATAAAGCTTGATTGTAAGCACTTGGGTGCTTATTTTGTCTATATTTTCTGTATGCTTGGAATACTTCATAATGAAAAATAGAATGCTGTAAGAAAAGAGTACATTTATCCTCATTGATTTGGTACTCACTGCTGCTGTGAGAGCCTTCCAGAAGCCCTTCTGTGTTACATTTGTACAAAGTATGGTGTGAAGTACTAACTCAGGGCACGAATTTTCTGTAGTAGACAATAGAGCCATACACTTACCTCTACTTGAAATATATTATTGTTGTAGAGTTTCAGTTGTAAAGCAATTAAAAGTTTTTGTTTTCTTAATGCTCAAATTCTTCCGGGGCCACAAAACAGCTAACTCAATTGAAGGTAAAACATCTGCAGCCTTAAGATCAGATCCAAGGCCAAAGGAGGGTTTGGAGGTCACTCATGTAAGAAATCTAGGGATAAAAGTCAAGGAATTTTAGCCTGAATCAGCAACAATAACAGTGTTATTTTGAAAATAGAGAAGACTTGATCTTATTTTTAGGCAAAAATAACATCAATTCCAAGAAAAGCCCCATTTGTCAGAAGTATGTTTATTAATGCATTAACAAAAAAAATGCTTGGAAAATATTCTTGCCAATAAAAATTTAAATTAAAATATTTACAGAAAAATAAGTGAGAACATGTTTTATTTTTGAAGGAGATAAAGTTCCGTAAGAAAGAAACAATTTGTTCACTCTACTTACTTTGCATGCTAATAAATACTGAATTACATAAGTAAATTCCAGTAAAAATAACATAAATCCAAACCTAACATTGTCATTGAAATCAATTTGAGTCAAATATCTGCTTGGACAGCTGGCATATAACAGAATAAACATTTACTTCAAAGTGTCACAAGCACGTTGGTTTTTATTTAGTTAACTCCTCAATGAGTGATTCAGAAATAAAGGTCCCTTGTGTGGGCCAGTGAGGAAATGGTATGGCACCATGGGGACTGCTGAGGGCACTCTGGGCAGCAATAAAGGCAATTGCAGAAGACAGGATGCAGATAGAAAACCCAATCCATATTTTTATGGAAAATAAGTCCCTCAGAAAACAATACTATTTTTGCTTTTGTTATTTTAGCATCTTGTAGAAGATGTGTATGTATAACTGTGGTCAATAATAACTACCTTAATTTCACAGTAATGATGGCCCCATAATAATGTACACATGGCTGGAAAAGGAAAACATTTGGTATGACAAGGAGGCTTTTCTCTAAACAATGACAAATCACTGATGTGGTTTTTAAAAATCTTAATTGGGAAATTATTTGCCTAAATGGAACCATTGCTTTAGCACAATATATGCAATCATAGAAGAAATAAAAGACCAAAAGGAAAATGGTCTCCTAAACTCAGAGTATCAGGGAGGAAGCAATCATTTATTTTACACCCAGCATGTGTGAGGAAATGAGCCAGTTGCTTTATAGGCAGCAACACATTTACTCTTTATGGCAACTATATAAGATGTGTGCTATTTTCCCTATTTAAAAGTTGAAAAAACTGGAGTGATATCTAATATGCTGCTTAACATCATGTAGTTTGCAAGTAATGGAGCTGTGGAGCTGAGAGAGGAAGTCAGGACTAAACCTAAAGCCCATTGTATTAGTCAAGGTTCTCTAGAGGGGCAGAACTAAAAGGATACATATACAGACAGGAGGGGACTGGCAACTGAGTTAATAATCATACCTATGTGATGAAACCCTATATATATAGGTTTGATTTGCATAATCACAAGGTCCCACAATAGGCTGTCTGCAAGATGAGGAGCAAAGAGAGCCAGTTCAAGTCCCAAAACTGAAGAACTTGGGAGTTCGATGTTTGAGAGCAGGAAGCATCCAGCATGGGAGAAAGATGTAGGCTGGGAGGCTAGGGAAGTCTAGTCTTTTCACAATTTTCCTGCCTGCTTTAAATTCTAGCCACGCTGGCAGCTGATTAGATGGTGCCCACCCAGATTAAGGGTGGGTCTGCCTTTCCCAGCCCACTGACTTCAATGTTAATCTCCTTTGGCAACACCCTCACAGACACACCCAGGATCAATACTTTGCATTTTTCAATCCAATCAAGTTGACACTTAGTCCCTGTTCTCACACCTATGGTCCCTGTTTTCTTCTCTATCTTATTGCTTTTGGTTTTTACTTTGTATAATGTTCAGAATGTATGTACCTTTAAAAAAACCTTGGTCATAACTTTTAATTACAGATATGTGGTATTCTCATTGTCATTATTTTTTAAAAGTCTATTTTTTAAAAAAAACCACTCAGCATACTCTTAGCCAACAATGGCATTAACTACCTTTGTCATCTTATGTGTTTATAAATAATGATTCATATGTATTTCCTGGATAATGCTTGATAAGCATTGTTTTAAGCTCTTTACATGTATTCTGTGTATTATTTGCAATAACCTTTCAGGTAAATGCTCTCATTTTCTCATTTTACAGATAAGGAAATTGAGGCTCAGTGTTGGCAGGTAACATGTTCAAGATCTTGAAACTAGCAGGTGGCAGAGCTGGGGTTCGTCTGTCTCCATGTGCTCAGAGTATGTATAGCTTGTTTAAATTGCATTGATTTTCACAGTTTTTGTAACTAACAAAGTGGAAAATATTTTTATGTTTTAAAAAAAACCTGTTGACCATTTATCATTCCCCCTTAATAACTTGCTTGTTATATCTGCATCCTTTTTTTTTTCTGTGTAAAAAAATGGCCCCAAATCTCAGCAGCTTGAAACCACAGGCTTTTCTTATTGTTTATGAATTTGTGGGTTGGCTGGGGTTGAGTGTGTCTAGGCTGGACCTGGTTGGGTGCTTTGTTTTGGACCATGGCCATGGAACACTCCTGCTTCCCTCTGCAGGACGGTGGGTTGGTTGGCACTGGGTCTGGTAAATCTGTCTCATGTGTCTCATCCTCCTTAGCCTGGGGAACTGGAGAGGTGTGATATAAGAAGTATTGTTTATATTTGTCTTTGCCCCCAGATCCTGGCACAGAACTTCTAAAGCCCTTGTAATTTCCTGGGCTATAGAGATGGAAGGAGAATCTTTTCTTCTAATATTTGGTCTTTTATCCCAATTCTTGACACAGAACCACTAAATCCCTTGGTATTTCCTGGGTGATGTGAGTGTCTTATGTTCTAATGAGGTGACTCTTGGTGGGCTCCTGGAGGGGAGCTGGTTGCCAGAAAGACCAAGCCAAGACTGGAGGCTTACAACTTTCAGCCCCAGCCCCCATTCTCTAGACACAGGAGAGGACTGGCAACTGAGTTAATCAATCATATCTATGTGATGAAACTCCATAAAAATCTCAAAGGGACAAGGTTCAGAGCACATCCATGTGGCAAATCCATCCATATGCTGGGAGGGTGATGCACCCCAATTCCATGGAGACAGAAGCTACTGCACTCAGGACCCTTCCAGACCTCACTTGAACATATGTCTTTATCTGAATGTTTATCCATGTCTTAGAACATTTATGTTACTGTAAATGAATACATGAGCTGGATAATATATAAAGAAAAGAGGTTTATTTGGCTTACAGTTCTGTAGACTGTACAAAAAACACAGCCCCAATATTTGCTTCTGATGAGGGCCTCAAGAAGCTTCCACTCACGGTGAAAGGTGAAGCAGAGCCAGCGTGTGCAGAAGTCACATGACAGAAGAGAGAGAAAGCAAAAGAGGGGTGAGGGTGGTGCCAAAGTCTTATTAACAACCAGCTTTTGGGGAAACTTATAGAGCAAGAACTCACTCACTGCCTCCCTACCCCACCAAGGGAGAGCATTAATCTATTCATGAGGGATCTGGCCCCCCAACATCATTCACACACCCTATTGGGCACAATTTCTTTTTTTTTTTTATCAATAGAACTTTGGATAATTCTTTTTTAATTTTATTATTATTATACTTTAAGTTTTAGGGTACATGTGCACAATGTGCAGGTTTGTTACATATGTATACATGTGCCATGTGGGTGTGCTGCACCCAGCAACTCGTCATTTAGCATTAGGTATATCTCCTAATGCTATCCCTCCCCTCCCCCCTCCCCACAACAGGCCCCGGTGTGTGATGTTCCCCTTCCTGTGTCCATGTGTTCTCATTGTTCAATTCCCACCTATGAGTGAGAACATGCGGTGTTTGGTTTTTTGTCCTCACGGTAGTTTGCTGAGAATGATGGTTTCCAGCTTCATCCATGTCCCTACAAAGGGCATGAATCATTTTTTATGGCTGCATAGTATTCCATGGTGTATAAGTGCCACATTTTCTTAATCCAGTCTATCATCATTGGACATTTGGGTTGGTTCCAAGTCTTTACTATTGTGAATGTGCTGCAATAAACATACGTGTGCATGTGTCTTTATAGTAGCATGATTTATAATCCTTTGGGTATATACCCAGTAATGGGATTGCTGGTATTTCTAGTTCTAGATCCCTGAGGAATCAGCGCACTGACTTCCACAATGGTTGAACTAGTTTACAGTCCCACCAACAGTGTAAAAATGTTCCTATTTCTCCATATCCTCTCCAGCACCTGTTGTTTCCTGACTTTTGAATGATCGCCATTCTAACTGGTGTGAGATGGTATCTCATTGTGGTTTTGATTTGCATTTCTCTGATGGCCAGTGATGATGAGCATTTTTTCATGTGTTTTTTGGCTGCAAAAATGTCTTCTTTTGAGAAGTGTCTGTTCATATCCTTTGCCCACTTCTTGATGGGGTTGTTTGTTTATTTCTTGTAAATTTGTTTGAGTTCATTGTACATTCTGGATATTAGCCCTTTGTCAGAGGAGTAGATTACAAAAATTTTCTCCCATTCTGTAGGTTGCCTGTTCACTCTGATGGTAGTTTCTTTTGCTGTGCAGAAGCTCTTTAGTTTAATTAGATGCCATTTGTCAATTCCTGCTTTTGTTGCCATTGCTTTTGGTGTTTTAAACATGAAGTCCTTGCCCATGCCTATGTCCTGAATGGTATTGCCTAGGTTTTCTTCTAGGGTTTTTATGGTTTTAGGTCTAACATGTAAGTCTTTAATCCATCTGGAATTAATTTTTGTATAAGGTGTAAGCGAGGGATCCAGTTTCAGCTTTCTACATATGGCTAGCCAGTTTTCCCAGCACTATTTATTAAATAGGGAATCCTTTCCCCATTGCTTGTTTCTGTCAGGTTTGTCAAAGATCAGATAGTTGTAGATATGCAGCATTATTTCTGAGGGCTCTGTTCTGTTCCATTGGTCTATGTCTCTGTTTTGGTACCAGTACCATGCTGTTTGGTTACTGTAGCCTTGTAGTATAGCTTGAAGTCAGGTAGCATGATGCCTCCAGCTTTGTTCTTTTGGCTTAGGATTGACTGGGTGATGCGGGCTCTTTTTGATTCCATATGAACTTTAAAGTAGTTTTTTCCAATTCTGTGAAGAAAGTCAATGGTAGCTTGATGGGGATGGCATTGAATCTATAAATTACCTTGGGCAGTATGGCCATTTTCACGATATCGATTCTTCCTACCTATTGGGCACCATTTCTAACATTAGGATTTTTTTTTCTTTAAATTTATTTTTACAGAGAGCATCTTGCTTTGTCTCTCAGGCTGGAGTGCAGTGGTGGGATCATAGTTCACTGTAACCTCAAATTGCTGGGCTCAAGCAATCCTCCCACATCAGCCTCAAGAGTGGCTAGGACTACAGAAGCACACCCCCATGCCCAGCTAATTTATTTATTTTTATTCTTCTTCTTAGAGACAGAGTCTCATACTGTCACCCAGGCTAGAGTGCACTGGTGTGAACACAGCTCATTGCAGCCCTAGACTCAAGTGATCTTCCTGCGTCAGCCTCCCAATTAGCTGGAAGTACAGATGCATGCTACCATACCTTTTATAGTGTTTTGTAGAAACAGGGTTTTGCACGTTTCCCAAGCTGGTCTCAAACTCCTGGCCTCAAGTGATCCGTTCTCCTTTGCCTCCCAAAGCACTGGGATTAGAGGGATGAGGCATTGCGCCTGGCCAGGAATCAAATTTTAACATGAGATATGGATGTGTAAAATATTCGAACCATAGCAAATTGTATCCTTTATCATGTCCTTTACTAAGATAAAAACTGGTAAAAAAAAAAAAAACAAGTGAGTTCTGTGAGCTGCTCTAACAAATTAACTGAACCCAAGAATGGGGTCATGGAAACCTCTGATTTGTTATATAAGTGAGGCAGAGTTGTGGGTAAGCTGGGAATCTACTTCTTGTGATTTGTAGTTGAAATTGTGGCAGAGGGGCAGTCATACAAGATTGAGCCTTTAACCTGTGGGGTGTCTGCACAAACTCAGATTAGTGTTGGAATTGAATCAAACTGGGACACCCAGTTAGTATCTCAAAATTATTTGATGTGGAGAAAAATCCCCACACATATGGCCACAGAAGTATTCTGCAGTGAATGTTGAACATATAGGAGGGGAAACTGTTTGTTTTTTCTCTCTATACACCAAGGCATGGCCTACTCATGGCAGTAACAGAAGCAAAATAGAACAAAAGAAACCAAACAAGGCCACTGCCATCTACGCCCCAACAACACATTGTCACTTCTGCCTTTTTTTATTGGCCAAAGCAAGCCACAGAAACAGTCTATAGTGTTCCCCACCTGAGTCTCAGTGCTCATGTGGGAGACTGCTCCTGTTCTGTCTTCAGTCCTGGATGACCAGACCATTTTCTACCTTCTATTCTTTTATTCCTTCTTATTTCAGTTCAGTTCAATTCTGATCAACATAATTGCATTGAGCCTCTACTATGCACCCCAGCCCACCCTGCAGGGAGCACTGGGAATACAACACGAAAACAAACTCAGAAGCTTCCCTCTAATATGCCTCGACAGGTCATGGTAATATAATACAGCTGCTGTTGTAATCAGAGAGCATGTGGGGTGCAATGGGAACATCCAGATGGGCGCTCAGCACGGGTTGGGCACAGAGCAGCCTTCGGGAAGCAACTTTGTAGAGACTTGAAGGAGTTTGAGTTAGCAAGGTGAAAATAAAAAGTGAAAAGATGTTCTAGGCACAAGAAACTGTGAGTAAAGAAGATGGCCATGGAACAATGTGCAGCATGGCAGGAATGAAAGATAATTCATGATCACTAAAACATGAATCAGAAAATAAATTGGTTACAATGTTCTGTTTCCTCTGTCTTGATGGCCATGAAGGAAAAAAACAAAAAAACCCACAAAACCACCCAACCTGAAATGGTTCCATGGGTAATAGAGAGAAAAATATAATATGTAACAATAAAAATAATAAAACAATCTTACCCCTTCTCCTCTCTCTGAGGAGTATCCTGACATTCCCCACTTGAAATTCCCCCTTTCTCCTGGTTCTACCCTCATTATGTAGAGGGCAGTAACCAAGGTGGTGAGAACTGTTAGAGAGTGAAACCAAGATCCAGGAAGCTTGGAGAAGAAACAAACGGCAAAGCAGCTGGTGTAGATGAGGGCTTTGGAGAGTTTCAGAGGTAGGATGTGGCTGTGAGACAATTGGAGTTCTGGGG
This sequence comes from Nomascus leucogenys, assembly GCF_006542625.1. NCBI lineage: Eukaryota > Metazoa > Chordata > Mammalia > Primates > Hylobatidae > Nomascus > Nomascus leucogenys. Next base: position 15,496,684 of record NC_044384.1, on the reverse strand, counting down.
AATAACCGCCCTCCATGTGGCAAGGGCAGTGATGGGGCTGGGATTTTCACAGTATATTATTCATGCCTCCCCTGTCCAACCACTCATTAGAATGTTTTTGTAAGATTACAAAAAAAAAAAAATTTAGGGTTTTCTTCTAGACTGCTTTTCTTGGTAATACAACTCTTTCTTATATTTCCATATATATATTTTTGTATATATTTAAAATGATTAGGAGTGGTTGTATGAAAATCTAGTTTCCACATTTTCCCCAAGTAATACTGGTATTCTTTACTACTATGGGAATGTCCGTTCAAGAGTCAAGTTCTTTTTCAGAACTAGGTTAAAAAAATGTTTCCAATAATTTTAGCAAATATTTCTGATTTATCTTCAAAGTTGATTAAAAGAAATGTATCTAAGTCATCAAAATGCTTTGTACATCAGAACCTAAAAGAGAAGGAAAGACATTCCCCTCCCTATAGATATAAATACCAATCCACATATTTGAGCTCAATTCTGCTTCAGTGAACTGAAAATTGCATATACTATGTTAAATTGCATTCAAAGCATTGAATCATGTTCTCAACATCAATACATCTTCAAAGAAATTGACATGGGAAAAAATCAGACTTTTGAAAGTCATTGAATTTCAATCAGCACTTCATTACACAAATTTCAAATGTGGGAGCAATTATGTCTAAGTTTTCTTGGAATTGAGTTTTATCAGAGAAGTACAAATGATTATATATAGGCTTCAACTATCTCATGGCCTTTAAGGAAACTTAATCCCCGTCTGAAGTATTCATATTTAGTTCTGACTGCTATTCTTCCTGTGGACTTTCTGAAGGAACTATTCCTCCCTCTTCACAGACACAAATCCTTTCACTACTTGTCTGTTTTTCTTCTTAATATTTTAAAGGGAATTTGTGAATTATCAGTTGCATATATTTCAAAGTTAATTTCAATAACATTTCTGTGAAATCTAATAACTACCTTTTTTCCATTTGCTCTTCATATTTGTATAGATTCTGAGAGGAATTGCTGAAAAGGATGGGGAATCTGAGCTACATATGCATAGCATTGATTTCAGTGAGAAAACTACATATTTTTGACTATACGAAAAAAATCTGTTCTTGAATTTTGATGATAGTTGCATGGTTTTTAAATTACCCCTGGCAGAAAAATTATGTCAAAGGTGAACCTAAACAAAAGGGTGAGTGGCATGTACTTAAATGTCACCTGGGAGTGAAGACCACCCAAAGATTGTCTAGATAGCCCAAACATTTATGGCTTTGTGGGGCATGTGCTAATTTTATATCTAACCCAGGAATCGCACCACTCCATAAATACTCAAGCTTCTAAAACACACTTTGAACCAGTCATAACATCTTACTGCTCTCCATCAATTATGAGTTAAATAAATTTTTTTACATGTGATTACTTTGTGTGAGAGACATGATTTTTTTTCCTGAAAATTATACTTAAACTTTCCAACTCCCCAAGACAGTCAGAATCCTTGATAAAGATAAGACAAAGATAATGATCCAAATAAAATTTTCTGCAAAAAAGAAGATTTAAAATTGAGTGGAAATTTTAGATTAGTCCATGAACAGGTAGAATATTAATATGTAAGCAAGAGAATTCGGTGTGATCCGAGCATTGTCAGTAACAAATTTTTTAAGTTTTAAGAAGTAATTTAATTATTCCAGAATTTCTCATTTCTTTGAAAAGGAAGCTATTTAATACATGGAGTTCTGCATTTCAAGGAATGAAATTGCCTTGCTCAAATAGAGGCATATATATGTAAATATAAAGCATAGTGGAAGCGGAACTTGATGGGCAATAAGTAAAATGCTAAAAATAAAGGAACAAAAATGTGTTTGTCAAAGTGAGTTCTAATTTGTTGGATGCCGTCTTTAAATGCTTAAGATACAAAAACAAACTCAAAGGGAAAACAGAAGTAAATTGTGATGGTTATCTTCCATTTTTAAAGATTTTAACTTTCAAATAACGTGAAAACTTTTCCCAGATAATAGTTTATCTTTTTAACAGAAGTTTGATATTTCAGCAATAAGTCTGTGAAAGAAGCTTTTCCATTTGACCGAAAATTAATTTTATTTCCTATGTATCTTTAGCAATAAGAGGATACCTCATGATTTGTGGACATTATGTCATGTGTTTTGTGACATTTGATAAGAACGTGACACTAGGCTTGCTGAACATTAAAGGTAGTTTCCATCCAGATGCATAGCCCACGGGGTGAATTCCTGATGCACAGGGCTAGTGTATGAGATGAACTCAGCAATGTGTAATTAGTGTGTTTCAATAAAGAGCATGTCTCCTTGTGAAGCATGGGGAATTGAAAGCACCCATGATTTAAATTTTTATTTATTTCTGCCTTTATTATTTTATTACTGTTAGTCTTTTAAAAATATAAATCACAAGTGATTTATATATAAAACCACTCTACTTTTAAATTTTTGTTTACTTCTGCTTTTATTATTTGATTACCATTAGTCTTTTAAAAATATAAAAGTAGAGTGATCATTTGCATATTCTTAGATTGACTAGTATTACAACGTACTTGCATCAAGCAAGTTATGTTTCAAGAAAAATGTTCAGGCCGGGTGTGGTGGCTCACGCCTGTAATCCCAGCACTTTGGGAGGCTGAAGTGGGTGGATCACGAGGTCAGGAGATCGAGACCATCCTGGCTAACATGGTGAAACTGCATCTCTACTAAAAATACAAAAAAATTAGCCTCTACTAAAAATACAAAAAATTAGCCGGGTGTGGTGGTGGGCGCCTGTAGTCCCAGCTACTCGGGAGGCTGAGGCAGGAGAATGGCATGAACCTGGGAGGCGGAGCTTGCAGTGAGCCGAGATCGTGCCACTGCACTTCAGCCTGGGCGACAGAGCAAGACTCTGTCTCAAAAAAAAGAATAAAAATGTTCATTCTATTCTTGAGTATCTGAAAATGCCTCTGTGTTACATTCATGCATGAAAAATCATCTGGCTGGGATAGGATTTTTTTACGTCTAAATTGAATGTGTGGTGTGATGGCCTGCTGGCATTATATGTTATAAAGAAGTATTAAGCAACAAATGTTTTGAAAACTGCTGTGGCAGTGCTATTGATCTAGATGTAAGAGACTTAGAGCATAGGTAACTTTGAATGCCTGTTTTTTCAAATAAGTTTTTCAGCCAGGTGTGGTGGCTCATGCCTGCAATCCCAGCACTTTGGGAGGCCAAGGCGGGTGAATCACTTGAGGTCAGGAGTTCGAGACCAGCCTGGCCAACATGGTGAAACCCCGTCTCTACTAAAAATACCAAAAAATTAGTTGGGCATAGTGGCGGGCACCTGTAATCCCAGCTACTCAGGAGGCTGAGACAGGAGAATCACTTGAACCCCGGAGGCAGAGATTGCTTTGAGCCGAGATGCACCACTGCACTCCAGCCTGGGCAATAAGAGCGAAACTCCATCTCAGAAATAAAATAAGTTTTTCAATTGTTGAATGAAACAATTGTGCTAAATGATCCCTACAGAAAATTTCAATTTCCAAATTTTATATTTTATGACCATATTTTATGTAGCTCCAGAATGCACTGCAAATCATAGGTATTAAGTAGATGTTTAATAAATAATGAACAGATATTGAGGAGAAGTTCTTCTTTGGGAAGACCTGTGTTTTGCTCTGCCCACTTGATTGTTGCATAGAATTATTTTCTTTTGGGGCAGAGAGAGATTACATTGTATTTTCTCTTTCTTTTAAAATTTTATTTCATTGTGGTAAGAACATTTAACATAAGATCTACTCTCCAAGAAGTTCATGATACACTATTGTTGACAACAGGTACAATGATCTACAGCAGATCTCTACAGCTTATTTATCTTGCTTAACTAAAACTTTGTGCCCATTAATTAATAAGTCCTCATTTCCCCCTCCTCTAGCCCTTGGCAACTACCATTCCACACTTTGATTCTATGAATTAGACTATATATGATAATTCCCGTAAGTGGAATCATGCAGTGTTTGCCCTTCTGTGGCAAGCTTATTTCACTTGGCATGTCCTCAAGGTTCATCATGCTGTTATTATTTCAGAACTCTTTTTGTAAGACTAAATAGTATTTCCTTATGTGTATATACCACATTTTCTTTATCAATTTATCCATGTATGGTTGTTTATATATCTTGGGCATGGTAAATACTGCTGCAGTAAATACTGCTGCAAGATCAATTAAGATCTTGGTTTTAATACTTTTAGATAGATGCAAATAAGTAAGATTGCCAGATCATATGGTAGTTCTATTTTTAATTTTTTTGAGAAACATCCATATTATTTTCCACAGTGGCTGCACTATTTTATATTCCCACCAACGGTGTCCAAGGATTCTAATTTTTGTACATTCTTGTCAACACTTTTTTTTCTCTTTTTTTGATAATAGCCATTCTGACATGTGTGAAGTAATATCTCATTGTGTTTTCAATTTGCATTTCCATGGTGACTAATGGTGTTTTTCATTTGTCTCTTGGCCATTTGTATGCCTTTAGAAAAATGCCTATATATGTCTAGCCCATTTTTAATTGAGTTATTAACTTTATTATTGATATTATGGGAATTCCTTATATATTTTTAAGATTAACCCCTTATCAGATACATAGTTTTCAAATATTTTCTCCCATTCTGTAGGTTGCTTTTTCAATCTCTTGATTATTTTGCAAATAGCTAAATCAAGCTTGAGAAGCAAGGACAAACCTGAAGGAATTACACTTCCTGATTTCAAACTATAATAGAAATCTATAGTAATCAAAACATTATGATATTAGCATAGAGATAGACATGTAGACCAATGGAACAGGATAAAGAGTGCAGAAATAAACCCACATTTATATGGTGAACTGATCTTCAACAAGGATGCCAAGAATACACAATGGAGAAAGAATAGTCTCTTCAACAAATGGTGTTAGGAAAACTGGATATCCACATGCAAAAGAATGAAATTTGATTTTTATCTTACACCATACACAGAAACTAACTCAAAATGGATTGAAGACTTAAATGTAAAACCTCTACAAGAAAAACCAGAGAAACGCTCTGTGACATTGGTCTTGGCAATAATGTCATAGATATGACACCAAAAGCACAGACAACACAACCAAAATAAGCAATCAGGACTACATCATACTAGAAAGTTTCTGCATGGCAAAGGAAATAATCAACAGAATGCATGGCAGAATTTCATCTTTTGAAATCAAAAGATCATAATCTTGTGCTTTGAAATGCAAGAGCATCAAACTGTATAAGAAATGCATACTGATGTTAAAATATGGGCCAATGTATTTTAACGTATGAGGAATACTTTTGGAAAATTCTTATCAATATTCAGGAGGCTTTATTTTTTGATAACATAGATTAAATTTAAAAAAATAAAATGAAATAAAACTGAAAACCACTTGTGTTTTCTATTCCTCCAACTTATACACTAGATGAGAGCATCTCATTAGGCAGTTGAGGTAAACTCCAATTCTGCCACTTAAAAATAAGACTATTTAACTTCTCTGAACCTTTGTTTCTTCCTCTGTGATATAGAGATAAGAAAATCTGCTTGTGATGAATATACATTCAGATGAAGATTAAAAGGTGGGCAGATCACGAGGTCAGGAGATTGAGACCATCCTGGCTAACATGATGAAACCCCGTCTCTACTAAAAATACAAAAAATTAGCCAGGCATGGTGGTGGGCGCCTGTAGTCCCAGCTACTCAGGAGGCTGAGGCAGGAGAATGGCTTGAACCCGGGAGGCGGAGCTTGCAGTGAGCCGAGATCGCGCCACTGCAGTCCAGGACAAAGTGAGACTCTGTCTCAAAGAAAAAAAAAAAAAAAAAGGCAGCATCAGGTATATATTAAGAATATAAGAGGTACTTAATAATTACATTTACAAATTCAGTAAGGGGATAGCAGAGGTATTACCAACGTCTAATAGATAAAAAAAAATGGAAATCACGAGTGGTTTTGAGATTTTCAGAAAAAATGTTATAATAATATAAAACCCCGACAATGACTGGAGCACAGGTTCCTTGACTCCAAGCCTCGAATGCTTCATTTTCCTATAAAGTATGGAAGGTTATTGTTGGGTATAGGCCGGTATTTTTAACCTTTATTTGTTCAAATGTGTTCAGATGTCACAAGAGAGATTTTGACTATCAAATTGAAGTGAAAGTTCAATACTTTTATCATTGTAATTGCATTTTATTCTGGATAGTGTAAAACATACTTATAAAAATAGAATAATCACATATTTGAACTCATAAAGAGCAAGGTCAAAGCAGAATACCAAATATTTTGAGTCAAATATTAACAATATATCAAAAGCTAAGATAAATAGGAGAAATATTTAAAGCAACAAATAATATACAGGAAATTCTTTCATGAATGTGCTTCTATATAGAAAATTAAAGTAGATGGCATAAATTTTACATGCTCAATAAAAAAGTAAACCTAAATGGAAATCTTTTATAGCCTACAGATTTTAAAAATAAAGAAGCAACTTAGGTTACATCTAAAAAATAAATAATACACATAAAAGAAAAGAACAAAGCAAAAAATGTACAAACCTGGCCCAAGGTACTTTGTCTAACAGTAAAAGACTTCATTTTAGTAAATATAAAAATCTCTCTCATTTTTTAAATTCTTGGTTTCTTTGGGTTTTTATGTGTAATCTGTTACTAGTTACAAAGTCCCCCCAAACAATGATAATAACAATAATAAAAACCCTTGATGAAAATTAAAGTATTGAAAAATTTTATAAGTACATACCTCCAATATATATTTTGCTGGGGAGGTAGATTTAAGTTTATATAGCCTGTACATTGTTGTCAACACAAATAACAAGGCTGAAGTGAAGCAACAAATCTGTCTACAAGATCACAAATGAAACATAAACAGTAGGAGGTCTCATAGCTATTTAAGGAACTTCATGGGCTTTGAAAGCCTTTCTACATGAATCGTGGTGTTTTGTCTCCCAAATGCTCTAAAATTATTTTTAAAATGTTGGCAATTTCACAAACGTTTTATTAGCAAAATATACTTTAAGCATATGCTATTTTGTGAGGCAGCAATTGGATGATTTTTCTTATAAGCGTCCATAAACAGTTGGAACTTATTGCCAATTAAAGACAGAAAAAGTGCCCGAGTCAAGGATATGATGATGTTACTCACATAAGAGATTAATTTATATCACTTTGAAAAGACCATGTGCTAAAGCTGTGTTAAATCTGTCAACTGGGCACAGTGTGGAGAGTGAAAAGAATTCTATGTTAACAGCCTGGGATGCAGGGTCAAATTTTCCTTGGCCGTACTGCCCGTATAACCTTAAGCAGGACGGTTAAGGTTTCAAGGGAACTGTTTTGGTTACCTGAAAGGCAGCCCCCCAGATAATCCCTTGAGGTGCCTTTCTTGGTTTGCTCTGCGATTCTATCATTTTGCTCTCATTTTCCTAGTCTGAAGGATTAGACATTTCCTAACTTAGAAAGCATAGAACATCTGCTGTACACCTTCCTTTGTTTTGTCTTTGGGTTATCTTTCATGTCTGTGAGCAACCAAGTCCAACGTATTTTATATGTGGAAGAGAGATCTCTATGCCATCTTTTTGGTTCCCAGAAAATGCCTAGGAACCCAGGTGCTGGAAAAAACGAAAATCATGTGAAAAGCTATTTTGCAACACAGTAAGAATTTCTACTTCAAGTTGGGTTTATGACACGCCAGTCCATAATCTACAAGCAGAGAATATGATGAAATAAGCCTTACAGATGGATTCTACCAAGAAAACTCTGAAGTTGCCATTGGAAAGCAAAAGATATATTATGAGGCAAGTTCCACGATTATAAATTAGATGGAAACCACTCTTCTCCAGCCTTAGAAAGAACCACAATGTGAGAAGCTCAGATTTATAAATGATCGAGTTTATGAATAAAATATAAAATTTTTGTCCTTTCAGATAGATAGTTATTACACAGCTATAAGCCTTGGTAAACATTTAATTTATTTAATATAAGATTCTTTTAAAAATTTGAAGATGACAAAGATAACTTTAAATTCCTTTACTAATTAGATAATAGAATCTATGAGCTAGAAAAAACTTCATAAAGCATTATGAAGTATGAGTTGATAAATTTTAGAGCTTGATCAGGTTATAATATTCATCTTATTTCAAAATTTTCTGCACACCCTCAGTGTTGCTGCTATTGAATAAAATTTCAGACTTTTGCCTAATAAAATTTTTTCTTAGCAAGATTTTTGTTCTGCTCTTGGGCTCAAATTCTGTATGATCCAGTATGATTAGTTCCTTGTATCTTTATTTAGGTGACTTGCAAAAGAGCTAGTTGATATGTTCTGTGGACCAAACATTTGTAAATCTGAAGACCATAATGAAAATTAATGAAAATAATGTGCCTTCATGTGTTCCTTACACTTGAATGCAAGAAAATGCACATATTTTCCCATTATCCAAGCAGTTTTTTTTTTTTTTTTTTTTTTTTGAGACAGAGTCTTGCTCTGTTGCCCAGGCTGGAGTGCGGTGGCACTATCTCAGTTCACTGCAGCCTCCACCTCCCAGGTTGAAGCAATTCTCCTGCCTCAGCCTTTTGAGTAGCTGGGATTACAGGCACATGCCACCACTCCCAGCTAATTTTTATATTTTTGGTAGAGACGAGTTTTCACCATGTTGGCCAGGCTGGTCTGGAACTCCTGACCTCAGGTGTTCCTCATGCTTTGGCCTCCCAAAGTGCTGGAATTACAGGTGTGAGCCACCATGCCCAGCCCTAAGTAGTTCTTGAAGAGAGAAATCGTGCAGAAAAAAAAAAAAATGATGACTTTCGAGAGTCAAATGAATGGTTATTGGTCATCAGCTGTTGTAAATGGAGCAAAGGGTGAGAGAAAAATAATAGATTTGCCATTTGACTCATGTAAGAATGCAGCTATTCCATATCAGAGAGAAATATTACAAAATCAAATCCAAATGTTTGGTAAATATAGAAGGGATATAGTGGCATGGAAGTGTGTTGCTAAGTGAAATTAACTGAGTGTTCAGTACACAGTGCTGACTAAGAATTGGGTTGTGATGTCAGATTGCTTTCACTCAAATCCTCACTCCACTATTTATTAATTATAGAATCTTTGGTAGAATAGTGTAGTCATCCTTTTATCTGAGGTTTAGCTTTCCATGGTTTCAGTTACCTGCAATCAACATGGTCTAAAATATTAACTAGAAAATTCTATAAAGAAACATTTTCTAAGTTTTAAATTACATTCCATTCTGAGTATTATGATGAAATCTCATACTATCTTGCTCTGTCTTACCCAGGACGCAAATCATTCCTTCATCCAGTATATCCACACCATAGATGCAACCTTCCTGTCAGTCACTTGGTAGTCCTCTGGGTTATCAGATTGACTTGTATAGTATCACAGTGCTTTGTTAAAGTAACTCTTTGTTAAAGAACTTTGTTAAAGTTCTCTTTGGAACCATTATTAAGTAACTCTTATTTTACTTAATAATGGTTCCAAAGTGCAAGAGTGGTGACGCTAGCAAATCGGATATGCCAAGGAGAAGCAGTAAAGTGTTCCCTTTAAGTACGAAGGTGAGTTCTCAATAAAGAAAAAAATGTTATATGCTGAAGTTGCTAAGATCTATAATAAGAACAAATTGTCTATCAATAACATTGTGAAGAACGAAAAGAAATTTGTGCTAGTTTTGCTGTCACACCTCAAACTGCAAAACTTGTGGCCAAAGTAAGCGATAAGTAGTTAAGATGAAAAAGGGATTATATTTGTGGGTAGAAGACATGAACAGAAAAAAATCTCAAGTGATGGCAATGTGTTGCACCAGAAAGCATCGAGCCTTTATGGAAACTTTAGCAAAGGATCCCCTGAAACAAGTGACACCAAGCCATTTACTGCAAGCAAACGATGGTTACACTGATTCAGGAATACAGAAGGTCAATAGTAGCCTAATGCTGTGTCACAATGCCTGTCATTCACTTCACTTCCTCTCATCACATAGGCAATATATCATCTCATATCATCCTAAGAAGAAGGATGGGGTAGTACAATAAGATATTTTAAGAGAGAAAGAGAGAGTAAGAGAGAAACAACACATTCATATAACTTTTATTGTAGTACATTGTTATAATTGTTCTATTATATTATTATTTATTGTTAATTACCTCTTGCTGTGCCTAATTTATAAATTAAACTTTATCATAGATAAGTCTGTATAGGAAAAGACATATATAGGGTTTAGTCCTATCTGTTGTTTCATGCATCCACTGGGGATCTTGGTGCATATTCCCTTCAGATAAGGGGGAACTACTGTAATATGAATTTTAAGACTCAGTTTCCTTATGTGCATAATAGAGATAATATATACCTCATAAATGAGACAATGCATATAAATTGCTTAATACCATGCTGGGCACAAAGTAAAAGCCCAAGAGATATTAGCGTAGCCAAGAACACTCTAAGTGCTTTATCTCATGTATCCTCAGCAATACAATGTTAGGTACTATTGTCATCCTCCCCATATTATCAGTGAGGAAACCAGGCCAGCGAGAAGGTTAAGAACTTGCTCAAGGTAACAACAATAGCCCTTGGAGGGGTTTAGATTCTAATCCATCATTCTAGGTGCATATTTATCATTACTATGTGGCACACAGAAGCCACATACTCAAATGCCTACAAGGGCCTGTTGGTAAGACAAGTAACTGAAATAGCCAGTACGAGTCAATAGAAAATGGGTGCATTCACTGTTTACATGTTTTGATATTGTGCTGGTCCGGCAAAGAAATTTCTGAGGCCAAATTTAGTCTGCAGCTTAAATGCAGTCCCTGCACATCCAAGTATCTGAAGGTAAATTTATACCCTGGCTAGGCTTGCATTTGCATACTAATGGAATGGTTGGTTTTCCTCCATTTCTTGGCCCCTAAGTGTCCATAAGTGTGGAAAATAAAGGAAAGAATCTTAGCACTGAGTAAGTGATATGGAACATTCACTTTCCAGGGAGTACTTATTGTCTCTTCTTTAGTAATGAGTGGGCTCCTTCTTTATTTTAATATGCTCGACCAACTGTATAACACAGAGGCAGGTGTTTTGCAAGTCTTCAAAAGTGGAATGGATGTGTGACTGTTCAAAAATAAATTGATGAGAAGTAGAATGAATAGATTTGTTTTTGGACTGACTGACTGAGGGGTCTCCTCAGTACCTCTGAAAACGTATCAGGTTCTAATAGGATTTTAGAGAAAGTTAATTGGAGACTTAGAATCACTGCACTGGATTGTGGACTTTATTCTTCTTTGAGTCATTTTGTGAGTTAAGACAAATTTCTTAACATCTTTGGTCTATTTCCTCAGCTATAATTAAAATGGTCTGAAGAGGATAGTCTTTAGATTTTCTCGATTCTATAATGTCTCTATGTCCATGCTTTTACCTTAATCTTCATCCTTTATCAAAATTCACTTTATGGTGACAAGTACACTTCTGGGTGCCTTTGGTATAAATCAAGTTGTGAGAGTTAAAAACTTGGAAGAAATAATTTAAATGGTGACATTTTATCAAGCTTGATTAAATCTTGAAATACATCTGTCCTGAGTGTTGTATTGTGCTGGCTCATTTAAAATATTCTAGGTATATAATATGATGTGTAAATATATGGAAAAAACCATAATCTGTATTAAAAATGTAGTCTATTTTGTTGATTAATAGAATTAGTAATGTTTAAAGACAGGTGGCATGATCTTTTAGGAGTTAAGCAACAGATCTACTGCCCTCAAATGAATGCTGTGCAAAACCCAGCAAGTTCAACAGTCCTTACTCTATTCTGTTAGTTCAGTCCTTGAGGTCAAGAACTTGTTTTTCATAGTATTCATCTGAGAGCAGTTGATTTGTTGTTTAACTTCTAAAAGATCATGCCAACTTTCTTTAAACCTTAAAGACAGGTGGCATGATGTACATTTGGTGTGGTGTGTGGTGCTGTACATTTCCGCTTCTGGAAGGACCCTATTTCCTTTCTCACTTAATTAAACGGCTTGCTCAGCTTGCCTAAAGAACTTGGTGGTGCCCATTTTGAACCAGCCTTCATAGAAGGTGTTAGTTACATCAGAGAACAATAAAGGAGACCTTTTCTGAACTGCAAATAGGCTGCAGCACTGTGGCTATTTGCTAATAGAGGGCTTTAGATTAGTGCTGTTACTAATTTAGTGTGATTATTTTGCACAAGACTTGCTTTCATTGTCAAACACCATCTTACAGCAATGAGAGTGAGGCATATTGCTGTGAACTACAGCCACTGAAGGCTAATAATAATTACCGAAGGTTCTGACCATCAAATTGGGTTAAGTCAGTTTAAGACAGTGACAAAATCAAATACATTACCTGGAGAATTCAGAGTCGCATATGACCACTTGAGATTAGAATCAAGGGCAATAGAAGCTAGATCTTTCCTTGGGTAGATAAATGAGACAAGCTGCTGTCAATGATATAAAAAGAAGATAAAGAAAGATATGCATTAAAGAATTAATGTGAGTATCCTTTTTCCTGACTCATTCAGGGTAGGGTGGGACCAAATGAGGTTGTTGTAATAGATCTAACCAGGCTGAAATAGAGATATTTGTGGTCTTCTATGTTATTCTTAATTTCTTAATTATTCTAGATTAATTTAAATGATATATTTGTGAAGTTAAGTTCTCAATTCATTCATGTATTTAAAAATATATGTTGTGTGCCTACTTTTCTAAGGTCTAGGAGTCAGAAATTAATAAAATAGACAAAAATTCCTGACCTCATTGACCATGTACTTTAATACGGCTACGAAGGCAAAACATACATACATACTATGTACATGGATACCTAATATGTTAGATGGTGATGAGTGTTACAGAGAAAAATAAAGCAAAGAGAGAAGGTAGGGAGCGTTGTGGGAAGGGGTAGCTGCACGTAGTTTTAAGCAGTATAGTCAGGGAAGAGCTAATTGCTACACTGACATTTGAGCAGAGGTCTGATGAACGTGAGAGAACAAGCTTTGTGAATGAGGGGCGTTCCAAGAAGAAATAGCTGTGTGCAGTGAAGGCACAGATGAGGAATCTCAGTAGCAAGTCCTGTATAGCTGGAGCTGAGTGAGAGGGGAAGGGTCATAGGAGATTAGGCGGAGATGAGGGACCAAATTGTGTGGAAACTTGTAGATGCTTTCAATGATTTTGGATTTTATTTTTTTTTTTGCATGAAAAGGGAACCTACTAGATTATTTTGAGCAGAGGAGTGAGCTATTTCCATTCATATTTAACAAGGGCATTCTTGTTATTAGATTGTGAATAAATAGATGGAAGCGGGGTAAGGGCAGAAGCAGGGAGATTAGTCTAGGAGGCTGTAGTGGTTCACCTGGAAAATCATGATCATGGTGGCTCAGACCAAGGAGCAATGAAGGGTGTGAGAAAGGGTTGGACACTATTGGACACTATGTATATTTAGTAAAGTTGTGAGGATGGGTTGACAGATTAGATGTGGTCTGTGCAAGAGTGAAAGGAGCTAAAGGTGACTCCAAAAGCTGTTGTCAGAGCACGTGCAAGGTTGGAATTGCTGTTATGTAAATAAGGAGGAAACTTTAGGAGAATCAGATCTTGGGGGAAGCTCAAGAGCTTAGTTTTCAACATATTAAGTTGGCAGTGCCTAATAGACATGCAATTGGACATACTGAGTAGACAGTTGAGCATACATGACTGGAAATCAGAGAAGAGGTTTGGGATTAAATGACATAGTTGATCATGAGCACATAGATGATATTTAAAATGTTACGAAACTAGGTAACTATGATCAGCTTAAGTGTGAATGCAAATAGCAAAAGGAAGGGGCCCGTAAACTGAGACTAGGAGCACCCCAGAAATAAGAGGACAAGGAGGAATAAGGACGAGAAATAAGAAAGGTAGTGTGAATATTATTTCAAGGAGGGAGGAATGATAAATTCCATAATGGTGTCACATGTCATTTCCTTCCTCTTTGATCTTTAAAAGTTAGAGTGGCCCTATTAAAAATATCTTTTGGGAACTGAGATTATCACCTGAAATATTTTGAATATTTGAAACCCAAGGCTCCTTAGTCCATAAGCTAGGTCAAGGAGAAAGAGTTTCTATATTTGTAAAAATATTGCATTTGAGGGAGACATGAAACCTGAACACCTGAGCAACTAAAATATTGGTAATTTCAGATCCTTTTAGTTTTTTCTCCCTTTTCATGGAAGACAGATTTCTGTAATATTTATGTGAGGTCAGCTGGATAGATCTATATGCCCTCTGTCAGAGAGCTCTGGAAATTATAGTTTGCTGAGCACCTGGGATGTGGAGTTGACAATCTGACAACTATTGAGAAGTGACAAGAAGCCCTGCAATATTAAATGTTTTCCACAGGCACTACCTAAGGGCTGAACATATGTTTCTCTATTGATTAAAACACATTTGTTTCACTCTTGGATGTAGCCATTTTTTAAATGTTCATTGGTAAGAACTATAAAGAATGTCAACATTTTCATCAAGAATTGGAATATGAACTGGAAAAGATGAGTGAGAAAATATCTCATTTTTTCTAGTGTTTTATTATGAAAATGTTTCAGTTAAACATTGAAAATTGAAAGAGCTTTCCAGTAGAAACCTGTATAGCCACCACCTGATTTTAACAATGGATTTTTAAGTATTTTATTACGTATTTATACATCCTTCCACACATTCATCAATTTATCTTGTTTTTTGAAAGCACAAAAAAGTAATTTACCCACATCAGTTTTCTCCCAAATACTTTAGTATGTATATGACTAATTATAGGTCAACATTTGTTTATAGTTTTTCTTTTGATTTATATATGAAATGGACAAATCTGAAATGTGTATTGACTGAGTTTTACAACTCTAACCCCTGTCAAGCTATAGAACATTGCTGTCACATTACCATCATCTGGATAGTTCTCTTGTGCTCTTTTCCACACATCCTCCACTCCTATTCCAAAAGTAGCCTCTGTTCTGATATTTTTTCATCAAAAATGAGTTTAGCCTGTTTTAGAACTTTCTATAAATGGAATCCTGCACTATTTTCTCATTCAGTAAGGCTTCTTTCATTCCATATGCTGTTGAAAAACATCTTATTTGAAGACAGGATAGCTTTCATAAGGAAGCCAAAAGACTAATTAATTTAACTCTAAATACAGAGTCAAATAAATAGTTCAAGAAAAGGGGCACAGAAATAAGAAGATATGATTTATTTTGTCTGTAGCTTTCAGAGTAATATTTGTGTGTGTATTGCTGTAGGTAAAATCATCTTGAAATACAAATATATATTAAGAACAGGTGAGGAAGAAGGCTGATATATATGGACCATCTAATGAGCACCAGATATTTGACATATGCTATTTTATTTAAACTTCATATCCCAAAAGAAATATTATCTGCATTTTGCACATGAGCCATGTACTCCCAATTACAGTTTGCTGTTTCCCAGAGCTTTCTGCTATTCTGTATTAGGGAAACCAGGGCTCCCTGGCTAAGCTGTCATTCCTAGATAGCCTTCCTTGCCTTCTCCTCATTGTTTACCAGTTGCCTCATTTTCTAGAGTTTTGCTCCAGACTAAGCGGTGACAACTAGTTAATTACTTAAACTGCCATGGGTTGATGTTCTGTAAATGTTGTTATCCTACCATTTGCTTCTTATGCTAGATATATTTACTTTGTATAGGTTGGTGCAAAAGTAACTGGGGTTTTGCTACTAAAGTTAATGGGAAAACCACAATTTTGCACCAATCTAAAAAGCAAGCCTGTGGGAGACAATGTCTTTATCTGAAGAAGAAACTCAATGGTCAGAATTGCAGGTGCTTCTTTAGATAGGTGAAGTACATTGAAATAGGCAGGGATTTGTACATTTCTAACAGGTATATTTACTAACCTTATAACACTTTCTAGATTGTCGCTTATGGTTTCTAGATGTATGCTTGTTTCCATATCCATTATTAGGAATTCAGGTATTTGTGACCCAGTTCAGGACTGTAAACAAGAGTTTCAGTAACTTCAGACCTGCTCAAGTTGCTTAATTAAAGCCTATGTAGTACCCACATAAACAATATATCCAGGACTTGGTGTTTTTATTCCTTGACTTCCTTAGTTTCTGTAAATCCTTCATTCTACATTCCACCTCCCTCAACTGTGGTCATATCCGTGGTCATCGCAATAATTCATAACTTCTAGACCTTGATTTCAAGGATCTCACTCACTGACCTCCACCTTCCCCCATTCATCTCTATCTAGTTCCACAAGACCTTCAAGTTATTGCTCCTAAAACGTTTTTTTTTTTTTTTTTTCTAATCATGTTTTACACCCATGGTTCATACCTTTTTCCTTGTCCACTCAGGGTACATAGGCCATACTTACAATCACTCTCCACCCTGCTACACTTGTCTGGGAGAAGCCCAACTTTGGTTAAAAAAATAAATAAAGGCAGCCATCCACTTACTTCATGCTACTCTTTCCAGCACCCAGAAAATGATCTAGCAATATCTACTAAGGGATCTATACATATTCGATGAATGAAAATGGATGTATGGTTGAATGTATGTAGTAGGTAAGGTTTATCTTGAATCTAATTTTCTCCAGGATATCAAGAACTACTTGGGGCTGGGCGTGGTGTCTCACGTCTATAATGCACTTTGGGAGAATGAGGCAGGCGGATTACCTGAGGTCAGGAGTTCTAGACCAGCCTGGCCAACATGGTGAAACCCCATCTCTACTAAAAATACAAAAATTAGCTTGATGTGGTGGTGCGTGCCTGTAGTCCCAGCTGCTGGGGAGGCTGAGGCAGGAGATTCTCTTTAACCCGAGAAACAGAGGCTGCAGTGAGCTGAGACTGTGCCACTGCACTCCAGCCTGGACGACAGAGACAGACTTTGTCTCAAAAAACAAAACAAAAAAAGAATTACTTGGGATGATATGGGAGAGACTAGATAATACCACGAAATGAGTACCATTATGGTCTGATTTTTTTGTACACCTTCCAATGGCTGTTCCATTCTACAGAGGTTACCACCAATGGCTCAGAGGTGCAACACATTGGAAGCTTCTAGATACCACCCCTTGGCAGTTGGCAGTTGCTCAGCATCCCAGGGGGCTCCTCTCAGCAGTTTATCTCACTTCTATTGGTAGTAGTTTCTTGGAATATCGTGTGCTAATAATGGTGACAGCTCCAAGAAATTCCTAGTAAAAAAATGTATGGTGATCCTGGTGTCCATCCAGAGTTGCTTCTCTCCTCATAAAGCTTCTGGCTACATTAAATCAGCACAGTTCAGTGTCTCACAAAGGCATCTCCAGCTTTTTCAAAGACAGGCTATTTTAAAATATTTGCCTTTCACGAAAATTCTTTAATTTCCCCAAAGTGCTATAGATTAAGCAATGAGTCTAGGAGCACAACACATGCCACATTCCTTATGAGTCTTCCGTCCAATTTTGGTGCAGGGTGATCTCTTGTTCTCTGAAGGAGCTCTTTACAGAACATGATATATGGAGTTCAACACTGCTTTCTGGCACTGTGTAAACTTGGGCATGAAGAGAAGAGCTCACTTTTTCCCCATGTGTTTGCTCATGGGGTTCAGGTACTTGAATTTCATCAATAGTCCTAGATATAGCTAACTCCCTAAAAAGTTAGAAATGCAATTCAAACTGAATTTGTTAGCTCTGGGTTAGTTAAAAACATGTATACGATACATTCAAAATGGTCTATGACGTGTGAGAAGTTTAAGTAGTCTTCCCTTCTTTGGACTAGATCAGTTTCCCAATTTTGCCTGATTAAATAATCACCAGAAATACTTGTTAAAAATCAAAACAAAACAAAATGCAGAAGCCCAGGCTCATCCCCTAGAGGTTATAATTCATTAGCTTTGGTGGTATTTGTTTTGGGGATCCTGGGGGTCAGCTCTAATAGCAATAGCAATAGATGATTCAAATGATCAGCCACATTTGAGACGTTCTAGATAAGAAAATGGGAATGATGTCATTTTGCTTGCTCCTCTAATGTTCTCATACGCTTACACTGTCAGGAGAGCGGAAAAGTCATCCTTTTTTCAGACTTCTTTTTTCTATCTGGAGGCTGAGCGGGCCAAGAAAATTTCAGAAGTGAGCTACCAGAGACTAAATGATTGTCAAATGGTAAAAGATTGCAGAAACTCAATTTCAACCCTAGATAAATGTGAATTCATTACTTATTCATTAAAGATATGAAGGCTTGCATAAATGACTTCAAATCCTATGAATGAAGATAAATAAAGTGCAGTGATCATTGCATAGGATCAATGCTTAATAATGCACACAGTTGTTTAGGGAATATGAAGGATGTCTCTGATGTGGAAAGTGTAAAGCCTCAATAGTGTCTCTTTTCTGCTAGTCTACATGAGGCTTTCCCCAGAAATCAAATCTCTCTTTCTCCTCCATTGCAATGGAAGGTTAAATGCTGATGGTCCAGTTTTAAAAATGAGACTCTGAGGTACAGGCATGATTTGCCCAACAGATTTTTCAGAGACAAATGAGATTTTGAATTGTTATCAAGATAGGAAAGGGCACAAAAAATTGGGAGATGTTGAGGTTAATGCAAGCCTTGGACACAATCTGTACTTGCTTTAGATAGGAGTGTTCATGAGTGGTAAAAAGAACAATAAAGAGAACAACCACCATGCAAAGTGGAGAATCAGGAGGGGTCTGGGCAGAACACACACCTCTGCTGGCTCTAAGATCTTTTCTTTTGTGTGACTTAGTGCCTTCTACTTAATAATGTGGCAGAGCACTGGAAGTGCAGTCGCATTCCAGACAGCAATTGTTTGTGTGAATAGACTTGGTTTTGTTGTATATATACATAATGCATGATAAAATACATGTAATATATGCATATTTATATACATCGTTCGTAGCATACGTGTATGTACATATGTATATACATGTTTATAATGCTATGGTGGGAATTTTTAAGTCCACCCAAAATTTGCCTGTTGAAACCTAATCCCGTTTGATAGTATTAAGAAATGGCGCCTTTGGGAGGTGAGAAGGTCATGAGGGATAACAAAAGAAGCCTGAGGCTCTTTTAAAATAAGCCTGAGAGAGCATGTTTGTCACTGTCACTATGTGAGGAGGATACAGTAAGAAGGCTTTATCTATGAACCAGGAAACATGTCCTCACCAGCCACCAAATCTGCCAGCAGTTTGATCTTGAATTTCCCGCTCTCCAGAAATAAAAGAAATACATTTCTTTTGTTTATAAGCTACTCCATTTATCGTATTTTTTTTTCAGCTGTCTGAATGGATTAAGACATTGTTTAACATTGTCATAGGGTCAATGAAAACTTTGAATAAGATTAAAGCCTCTTACTCTGCTTTTATATTCTTCAGTTTTTTTACATTAAATATGTCCATTATCTGATGCTTCCAGTCTCTCTCTCTCTCTCTCTCTCTCATTTGTTTGTTTGAGATGGAGTCTCACTCTATCACCCAGGCTGGAGCGCAGTGGTGCAATCTCAGCTCAATGCAACCTCTGCCTCCTGGGTTCAAGCAATCCTCCACCTCAGCCTCTTAAGTAACAGGGATTACAAATGTGTGCCACCAAACTCGACTAATTTTTGTATTTGTAGTAGAGACAGTTTTCACCATGTTGGGTAGGCTGGTCTCAAACTCCTGACCTCAGGTGATCTGCCTTGGCTTCCCAAAGTGCTGGTGTTAACAGGCGTGAGCCACCACCACAGCCAATGCATTCAATCTCTCTACATTCTTTTCTCACTGTAAGGAGGAGTACAAAATTTGAGGCTAAGTATTTTCCCCTTAGAGTAGTATTTTCATTTTATTTAGAGACAAAATCTTAGCCAAAAGCAATGAAGCTCTGCAGCCCTAATGCTCAGAGGAGAGAGAAAGAAAGTTTCTGAGGTAGTATGTTGGTTTTGCTATTGAAAGATAAGGATAAGTAGAGATTCTACTAGAGATTCTATGTCTAACGGAAGTGTGGAAAGTTATTTAGAAACAATGAACACTGAGATACATAAGGTAGCCCAGAAACCTGTAACAACATGGCAAATTCTTTACTTCACACTTACATTTTGAAATCTGTAAATATTTTCGAACCACAACTTAAGGGCATGTGTGATCGACAGAAAAAATGTACAATCTTTGCTTTCATTAGAGAAGAAAGCTACATAAACTTGGGCTTTTATCAGCTTTCTGCATGTTAAGTACAGTGAAATATTTATGTAAAGTGATTTAGATTTTTATCTTAAGTCTTAGGCACATTTAGCATGTTGGTGTTTACTGATTAATAAATTAGATACAAGTTAGTTTAAATCAGGAAAATTGCTCACATATTTATATCACTTTAAATCCTTCACTACCTCACTATTTTTAGGCAGTGATGGATTAGAAATAGAATAAATAAAATGAAGTCTAGAGAAATAGTTTAAAAATATCCTACTACATTGTTATAAATAAAATTGTGTTATTATATATTAAAATTTTTTGATAGACCTAAGAGCTCTTTCTTTTCTTCAAATGTTAAAGAAAATCCAGGCATTTTGTGGGTCCCTAAAAGTATCGTGGGCCCTTGGCACTGTGATTCTGGGCCTAATGGGTCAGTTTTCCCTGAAAACTCTTAACAATCCGGCACAGCCACTGTGATTTTTTTTCAGATCTCTTAAACATGGAATGGTATTTCAATAATCAGTTTTGGGGCCTTTTAATGTCTTGTATCCTCCTCAATGGGTGGCAGATTCCGCGCAGTTGTGGAGACTTGCCTCAAAAAGTATCTTCTTGGTGAAGTAGAATTAGTCACACCAAGATGTTTCCTTGGCAGTTTGTACATAACTTTCTAGAATTGAAGGTAAATATTATCTTATCATTGTAAACACTCTTATAATATTGCTTACCATATTTCCCCCTTGTTAAATAGTCTTATTTTTCAAAGAAATTTACAGAAAAATTGAGCAAAAGGCACAGAGATTTTCCATATAGCCCCTTGCCTCACATAAGCACAGCCTCCCTCCACTTCACAATTTTGAACCAGAGTGGTATATTTGTTACAATGGATGAACCTACAGTGACATCATTATTACCCAAAGTCCATAGTTGACATTAGGCTCTAGTCTTAGTGTTATATATTCTATGGATTTGGGCAAATGTGTAATGACATATGTCTACCATTACAGTATCGTAAATAGTTTCACTGTCCTAGAAATCCACTATGCTCTGCTGTTCCCTCACCCCGTAAGCATCACTGAGCTTTTCAGTGACTTTATGGTTTTACCTTTTCAAGGATGTCATATAGTTGGAATTATACAGTATGTGGCCTTTTCAGATGGACTTCTTTCACTTAGTAATATGTGTTTAATGTTCTATGTCTTTTGATGTCCTGGTAGCTCATTTCTTTTTAGGGCTGAATGATATTTCATTCTCTGGATTCTTTTATCTACAGAAGACCTCTTGGTTGCTTTCAAATTTTGGCAGCTAAAGCTGCTGTGAAGATTTGTGTGCAGGTTTTTCTTTGGACACATTTTCAACCCCTTTAAGTAAATACCAAGGAGTGTGATTGCTGTATGATATGGTAAGAGTATGTAAGTTTTGTAAGAAACTACCAGACTGTCTTCCAAAGTAGTTATAGCATTTCGCATTTCCACAATAAATGACTTTCTGTTGTTGCACATCCTACCAGCATTTAGTGTTGTCAATGTTGAGGATTTTGGCCATTCTAATAGCTGTGTAGTTGTATCTCATTATTGTTTTGATTTGCATTTCTCTAATAACAAATGATATGGAACATCTTTTCATATGCATATTTACAATTTATATATCATCCTTGGTGAGTTTCCTGCTATGTCTTTGGCTCATCTTTCAAATTGTGTTGTTTGTTTTCTTATAGTTGAATTTTAAGTGTTCTTTGCATATTTTGGTTACAATTTCTTTATTAGATTTTGTTTTTGCAAATATTTTCTTCCAGTCTGTGACTTGTCTTTTTCTTCTTTTGATATCGCCCTTAGTAAAAAAAGAACAAAAGTTTTACATTTTAATGAACTCCAGCTTATCAATTAATTCTGTAATGAATTATGCCTTTGATGTTGTATCTAAAAAGCTGTCACAATATCCAAGGACATCTAGGTTTACTCCTATGTTATCTTCTAGAGGTTTTATAGTTATGAGTTTTATATTTAGATCTATGATCAGTTTTTACTTAATTTTGGGGAAGTTTGTAAGGTCCGTGTCTAGATTATTATTATTATTTGCATGTAGATATCTAGTTCTTCTAACGCATTTTGTTGAAAATATTATTTTTGCTTCATTGTATTGCTTTTGCCTCTTTGTCCATGATGAGTAGAATACATTTATATAATCTGGGTCTATTTCTTCGCTCTCTCTTCTGTTTCATTGATCTATTTGTCTATTCTTTTGCCAATAACACAATGTCTTGATTACTGTAGTTTAACGTAAGTCTCAAAGTCAGGGGCTAAGAATCCTCAACTTTCTTCTTTTCTTTTAAAGTTGTGTTGGCTTATCTAAGTCTTTTTCAACCACATGTAAACTTCAGAATCAGTTTGGCATTGTAACAAAAATGATGGGATTACATAAAATCGGTAGTTATAGATAAATTTGGGAAAAGATGACATCTTGATAATATTGAGTCCTACTATCCATGAACACAAAATATTCTACGTCTGACAGAAGTGTCACCCATTTATTTAGTCCTTTTTAAATTTATTTCATTAGACTTTATAGTTCTTTGCATATAGATTTTGTATGTATTTTGTTAGATTTATACCTAAATGTTTATTTGGGTGCTAATATAAATGGAATTTTATTTTTAATTTCAAATTCCACTTGTTCATTGGTGCTATATAGGAAACCAATTGAATTTTGTGTATTAACCTATTAGTCTTGTATCCAAAAACCTTATAATGTTTTTTTCCAGGAGTTTTCTATTGTTGTTGATGATGATTCTTTTAGAATTTCTACATAGACAATCATGTTGTCTATGAACAAACAGAGTTTTAGTTCCTCCTTCCAAATCTGTATATATTTATTTCATTTTCTTATCTTATTGCATTAGCTAGGACTTCCAATATAATGTTGAAAAGCACTTACGAGAGGGGCCGTCCTTGCCTTGTTCCTGATCTTAGAGGGAAAGCTTTTAGTTTCTCACCATTAAATATAATGCTAACTCTAGGTTATTTGGTAAAAGTTCTCTAGAGAGTAAGGGAAATTTTCCTTTATTCATAGTTTTGATAGAGTTTTTATCATAATGGGTGTCATATTTTGTCAAGTGCTTTTTCTATACCTATTGATATGATCATGTAAATTTTATTGTTGCTGTGATAGATTAATTGATTTTTGAATGTTGAACTAGCCTTTCAAACCTAGAATAAATGTCTCTTACTCATGTTGCATAATAATCCTTTTTATACATTGTAGAATTTGATTTGCTAATATTTCGAGTATTTTTGCATGTTTATGAGAAAGATGGGTCTGTAGTTTTTCTTTTAGTGTCTTTATCTGGTTTTCATATTAGGATAATGCTGGCTTCATAAAATGACTTAGGGAGTATTTCCTCTGCTTCTGTCTTCTGAAAGATATTGTAGTGAATTGCTATAAGTTTTTTCTTTAAATGTTTGGTGGAATTTACCAGTAAGCCCATCTGAGTTTGCTACTTTCTGCTTTGGAACATTATTCATTATTGATTCACTAACTCTAATAGATGTAGTCTTACTGAAATTATCTATCTTCTTGTGTGAGTTCTGGAAGTTTGTGTCTTTAAATAATTGATTTATTTTACCCAGTTATCCAATTTATGTACATAGAGTTGTTTATAGTATTATTTTATTAACCTTTTACTACCTATGGGATCTGTAGTGATTTCCCGTTTTCCATTTCTGATATTAATTTGTGTTTCTCTCTTTGTTTTCTTACATGATAGGGGCTTATATATTTCATTGATCTTTTCAAAGAACTAGCTTTCGATTTTGTTCAATTTTTCATTACTTTTCTGTTTTCAATTTCATTGATTTCTGCTCTAATTTTATGGTTATTTTTTATTCTGCTTCCTTTGGATTTAATTTCTCTTCTTTTTCTAGTTTCCTGAAGTGGATGCTTACATGATTAACTTTAGATCTTTGTTCTTTTCTATTTTTTATTTTATTTTAAGTTCCTGGATACATGTGCAGGACTTGTGCCATGGTGGTTTGCTGCACCTATCACCTAGATAGTAAGCCCTGCATGCATTAGCTATTTATCCTGATGTTCTCCCTCCCCCTCCCCCCACAACAGGTCCAGTATGTGTTGTTCCCCTCCCTGTGTCCATGTGTTCTCATTGTTCAGCTCCCACTTACAAGTGAGAACATGCAGTGTTTGATTTTCTGTTCCTGTGTTAGTTTGCTGAGGATAATGGCTTCCAGCTCCAACCATATCCCTGGAAAGAACATGATCTCATTCTGTTTCATGGCTGCATAGTATTCCTTGGTGTATATGTACCACATTTTCTTTATCCAGTCTGTCACTGATGGCATTTGGGTTGATTTCATGTCTTTGCTATTGTGAATAGTGCTGCAATGAACATATATGTGCATCTATGTTTGTAATAGAATGATTTATATTCCTTTAGGTAACACTCCTCTGTGAAAAGAGTAATGGGAATGCTGGGTCAAATGGTATTTCTGATTCTAGACCTCTCCTCCCTCTCTCTCTTTCTCCTCCCTCTCTCTCCTTTCTTTCTCTCTCTCTTTCTCCTCCCTCTCTCTCTCTCTTTCTTTCTTTCTCTCTCTCTTTCTCCTCCCTCTCTCTTTCTCTTTCTTTCTCTCTCTCTTTCTTTCTCCTTCCTTTTCTTTCTTTCTTTCTTTCTTTCTTTCTTTCTTTCTTTCTTTCTTTCCCTCTCTCTCTCTTTCTTTCTCTTTCTCTCCCTCTCTCCCTCCCTCTCCTTCCTTCCTTCCTTCCTTCCTTCCTTCCTTCCTCCTTCCTTTCCTTTCTTTCCTCTCTTTTTCTTTGTTTCCTTTCTCTCTCTCTCTCTGTCATACTTTGGTGACAGAGTTGCTATGTTGCCAAGTTAGCCTTGAACTCCCAGGCTTAAGCTACCCTCCTCAGCCTCCTGAGTAGATGGAACTACATGTACAATCATGCCCAATCTGCTTTCTTTTGATTAGTGTTAGCATGGTGTATTTTTCTCCATCCATCACCTTTAATTTATATTTGTCTTTATATTTATAGACAGCATATAGTTGGGTCTTGTTCCTTGACCCACTCTGAAAATCAATGTCTTTTAATTAGTGTTTTTAGACTATTAACATTTAAAGAGGTTATTGATATTGGATTATTATCCATTGCATTTTTTACTGTTTTCTATTTATTCCCTTTGTCCTTTGTTCCTGTTTTTGTTTTCCACTCTTTTTCTGTCATTTTTTGTTTGAATTGAGCATTTTAAATGACTCCATTTTCTTTTCTTTCTTAGCATATTATTAATCATGTCTTTTTGGCCTTTTTTTTTTTTTTTTTTGATGGTATCTTGCTCCATCACCCAGGCTGGAGTGCGGTGGCACAATCTTGGCTCACTGCAACCTCTGCCCCTCAGGTTCAAGTGATTCTCCTGCCTCAGCCTCCCAAGTAGCTGGGACTACAGGCGCCTGCCCCCACGCCCAGCTAATTTTTGTATTTTTAGTAGAGATGGGGTTTCATCATATTGGCCAGGCTGGTCTCGAACTCCTGACCTTGTGATCTGCCCACCTCGGCCTCCCAAAGTGCTGGGATTACAGGCATGAGCCACCATGCCCGGCCCTTTTTGGCCTTTTTAACTAGCTGCGCTGGAGTTTGCAATATACATTCACAACTAATTAAAGTCCACTTTCAAATAACACTATACAACTTCACAGCTACCTTATAATAGTATAACAGTACAAGTACCTTATAATAACAAAATAATTTAATTCCTCCCTCCCACTCTTTGTATCATTGCTATAATTTATTTCAATTTATACATATACTATAATCACTGAATACATTGTTACTCATTATATTGAACAAACTATTATTTATTATATCAATTTAAAATTTTAAGAAAGGGTTTTCTTTCCTTTATTCTTTTTCTAATACTTTTTTTAAACATAAGTGCCTATTTATGACATATATAATTTTCCTTCTCCCTGAAAAACTTCTTTTAACACATTTTGCTGGCATGTCTACTGGCAACAAATTCCATTAGTTTTTGTTTGACTGAGAAAGTCTTTATATCTTCTTTATTTTAAAAAGATATTTTCATAGGACATAAAATTCTAGATTGGTATTTTTTTTTCTGTCAGTACTTTAAATATTTCACTCCACTTTATTTTCACTTGCATGATTTCTAAGAAGTCAGATGTAATTCTTATCTTCATTCCTCTATAATGAAGACATTTTTATAAGGTAAGATACTTTTTCCTCTGCTTTCTTGCAATAATTTTCTTTTAATTTTTGAGTTTTCTATAATTTGTATATAATATGTCTATGTATACACTTTCATCCTGCTTGGTGTTCTCCATACTTCTTGGATCTGTGGTTTGGTGTCTGGCGTTAATTTGAGGACATTCTCAGTCATTATTGTTTCAAATATTCTCTCTTTCCGTCTTTCTTTTTTTTCCCTCTCATTTCTCTTTTCATTTATTTCTTTCTCTCCTTCTCCTCCTTCCTTCCTTCTTTTTATATACATTATACCTATGTTATGCCTTTTTTTGTCCCACACTTATTTTGGGGTTCCATATTTTTCAGCTTTTTTTTTAGTCTTTGCTTTTCAGTTTTGGAAGTTTCTACTGATATATCTATATATCTACATATAGATATATTCTCAAGCTCAGAAATGCTGAATATATAGACATATTCTTTACATATAGACATTCTCAAGCGCAGAGATTCTTTTCTCAGCTGTGTCCAATTTACTAATAAGCTCATCAAAGGCATTCTTCACTTATGTCACAATGTCTTTTTTTTTAATTACTCAATTTTCTTTTCGATTCTTTCTTAGAACTTAATCTTTCTTCTTACATTACCCATATGTTTTTACACATTGTCTACTTTTTTCATTTAAGCCCTTAGCATATTAATCATAGTTGTGTTACTGGAAAAGGGTCCCGATCCGGAACCCAAGAGCGGTCTTTTGGACCTCACACAAGAAAGAATTCAGGCTGAGTCCATAAAGTGAAAGCAAGTTTAATAAGAAAATAAAGGAATAAAACAATGGCTATTCCATAGGCAGAACAGCAATGTGGGCTGTTTGGGTAATTATACTTATTTCTTGATTATGTGCTAAATGAGGGGTAGATTATTCGAGTTTTCCAGAAAAGGGGTAGGCAATTTCTGGAACTGAGGGTTTCACCCCCATTTAGACCATATAGGGTAACTTCCTGATGTTGCCATGGCATTTGTAAACTGTCATGACACTGGCAGGACAGTCTTTTAGCATGCTAATGCATTATGACTGGCAAGTGAGGATGACCAGAGGTCACTTTCATCACCATCTTGATTTTGGTGGGTTTTGGTCGGCTTCTTTACTGCAACCTGTTTTAGCATCAAGGTCTTTGTGACCTGTATCTTGTGCCGACCTCCTGTCTCATCCTGTGACTAACAATGCCTAACTCATTGGGAATGCAGCCCGTAAGTCTCAGCCTTATTTTACCCAGCTGCTATTCAAGATGGAGTCTCTCTGTTTCGAATGCCTCTGGCAGTTTTTTTAAATTTCCAGTCTGACTATCGCGAGGACAAAAAACCAAACACCGCATGTTCTCACTCATAGGTGGGAATTGAACAATGAGAACACTTGGACACAGGAAGGGGAACATCACACATTGGGGGCTGTTGTGGGATGGGGGGAGGGGAGAGGGATAGCATTAGGAGATATACCTAATGTTAAATGACAAGTTAATGGGTGCAGTACACCAACATGGCACATGTATACATATGTAACAAACCTGCACGTTGTGCATATGTACCCTAAAACTTAAAGTATAAAAAAAAAATTTCCAGTCTGGTAATTTCAATATCCCTGACATATTTGAGTCTGGTTCTGATGCTTGCTCTATCCCTTCAAACTAGGTTTTGTGCTTTTAGTATATCTTGGGATGTTTTTTGAAAATTGGAAATGATGTACTCCTGTAAATAGGTCTTTGGTGATATGGTAGTAAGGTGAAGGGGGAAGAGGAGTATTCTGTAGTCCAATGACTAGGTGTCAGTCTTGTAGTAAGCCTGTGCCCCTGTGCTTTTGGTATGACAGGATGGCTGGAGACGGCTAGTATTGGTTATATCCCTTCCCTTAGGTCAATTAGGCTCTGATAAAACCCCAATGGGCTGGACTTTCATAAAAATAATTTTTCTTTTTTGGTAGGCCTTGTTAAAAATAACAGAATGCTTTAGTGTATTTCTGAATGTATACTTTTTCTCTTCTCCTGCCAGAACTACGAAGGAATTTCTCTCTGATATTCACTGTGAGGACCTGGTAGTGCTCCAGGAAGTAAAACTCACAGAAGTGTGAGGGCCCCTGTGATGGCTAATTTTATGTGTCAAATTGACTGGGCCATTGGGTGCCCAAATATTTGGTCAAATATTGTTTGGGGTGTGTCTTTGAGAGTGTTTCTGGATAAAGTTAACATTTGAATTAGCAGACTGTGCAGAGCAAATTGCCTCCCCGACTCCCTACTGTGAGTGGCGCTCACCTAATCAGTTGAAGACCTGAACAGAACAAAAACACTGATTAAGAGGGAACTTCTCCTTCTTGACTCCTTGAGCTGGAACATCAGTCTTCTTCTGCCTTTAGTCTTGAACTGAAAGCTTGGCTCTTCTTGGCTCTCATACCTGTGGGCTCAAACTGGAACTTACCCCATTGGCTTTCCTGGTTCTCATGCTTTCGGACTCAGACTAGAACTATACCATTTGCTCTCCTGAGTCTCCGGTTTGCGGACTGCAGATCTTGGGACTTCTCAGTCTCCATAATCATGTGTGTCCATTCTTATATTAAATGTATTTATAGATGTACATCCTGTCAGTTCTATTTCTCTGGAGAACCAGGTTAACACAGTACCGTCTTCCTGGAGTTTTTAACTCTCAGTCTTGTCAATAATCAACCTGTAGCAGTTCATCAATTACAGCCCAAGTTTTCCTACACCAGTACTGGCTCCCAAGGAGACTTCTGCCTGTGAGTGTCTGTTTCAGTAAGTTATAATTTTCAATATTCACATGTCTGTCTTCCAAATTTGAGGGCAGTGATTTGCACTGCGGCTTCAGTTCTCTGACAGATCTAAGAATTATTGATTTTGTAATGTTTGTTCAGCTTTTGACTTGTTAGGACAAAGTGATGACTTCCAAGCCCCTCACATGCTAGACCAGCAACCAAAAGACTTCCATGTCTGTTTTTCAATAGATTTTTTATTCTGGAATATTTTTTGATGTACAGTAAAGTTGCAAAAATAGTACAGAGAGTTCCCACATACCTGTCACCCAGTTTCAGTTCCCCCTACTATTATTATCTTGCATGAATGTGGTACATTTATCAAATCTAAGAAACCAACATTAGTTCTTTACTATTAACCAAACTCCAGGTTTTATTCCTGATTTCACCAGTTTTACCCAATAATGTATTTTTTTCTGTGTCAGAATTTCACATTTTATTTTGTTATTATGTTCCTTAATCTCCTCCAGTCTATGATAGTTTCTCAAGATTTTCCTTGTTTTTCATGACCTCGATGGTTGTGAGGAAGAATTGTCAGGTATTTTGTAAACTGGCCCGTGCTTTGTGTTTGTCTCTTGTCTTTGTTTGTTTTCCTTGAAAAGAATATTGCAGATGTGAAGAGTCTTATTACATCAAATCTGGGGTACCACGTTAATTTGTTGCTGTGCATCTGCATGTTTTTTATCTTCATTGAGGACAGGTCCCTATGTTAAATTAACCACATTTGTATCTCTTTAGCAGGCAGAGCAATGCCTGAAAGGTATTAAGTATCCAGTGATGTATTTTGCAGCAACCTAATAACACATTATTCAGTTGTCTTTCTTGCTTGACAAAAAGCCTCTTTAAACTGGAGACTATGTCTTGTTTATTTGTTCCCTTATCTCTTCAGCCCTAAGCTCAGTGCTTAGTGTAAATAAATACTAAATGAATATTTTCAATTTTATGTTAAACTCATTTTTGTAGCTATTTTCGAGGACCTGTTACATTTAATGTGTTCACACAGAGAAAGTAGTTGGCAAGTCAAAGAATCCTATGCTTTAGCTGATAAGTGTTCTTTTTTTTGTGGGAAGTACAAATGAGCCACAAATTAATGCTCTTTTCTGTTTATGGATATCAGTCCGACTTTATATTTGTGTAACAAATACTTACAAAGTTCTTATTTAAGCCCTGTCTCTTAATGGTGCCCTCAGGGTCTGTACTAAGAATTCTTATTCATTAGCTGTTAATTTCTTTACTAGCAGACAATCTGAGTGTTCCTGGCTTAAGTTGAACTTGGCCTAGCAGTTTATGACGGGGGGAGCTAAAATCATAATAGTAAAGGTGATACAGAGGGACTCCAAATTAAAGAATTGATCAAGATAAAAACCTCATCTCTACTAAAAATACAAAAAAAAAAAAAAATTAGCCAGGTGTGGTGGTGGGCGCCTGTAATCCCAGCTACTTGGGAGGCTGAGGCAGGAGAATCACTTGAACCTGGGAGGCAAAGGTTGCAGTGAGCCGAGATCACACTACTGCACTCCAGCCTGGGTGACAGAGCGAGACTCTGTCTCAAATAAAAAATAAATAAATAAAAATAAAAATAATTCTAAAAAAAGCAATAAAAAGAATTGATCAAGATAAATAGGATTGGCTTATAGAACAAGGCACAATCTAAATGCTTTCAATGGAGGAATATCTACATAAATTATGAAAAATATATATGATGAGCTATATTTAATCATTAACATTTTTGTTTAAAAATATTTAATGGCTTAAGTTTTGGTTTTTAATCAGATGCATAATATTTACCAAAAAAGTTAACACAGACATGTAAAAGTAGAACATAAAGAATGCCCCAAATTCAACCCTCTCTTTTCTCTGTTTGTGTGATATTTAAGAGACACACAAGCTGATGTAGTGGCAGAAGAAAGGAATAGACAGAATGAGAATATACTGGTTTCAACAATATCGTTTTGCAGCATTTCATTTTTTGTGTGAGTGATCCACACATTTTTGGATATTGAGTTTGCTCCAAATAATAGATTTTGTTGAAAGTTTAGATGTTTCACAATTTTCAGTCTTAAAAAAGTACAAAACAGAATAGTTAAAATCAATTTGTTTAAAAAAAGTAAAATAAGGTACCAAGATATTTTTTAAGTGACTAAAGTATTTAATCATTTTGATCAGTTTAGTATTCTATTTAATATCATAAATTATGAATATCAAAAATTAATGCTTATGGTTCAATATTTTGATTTTAATGTTGGCTCTTTCACTATTTAACATATTAAAAATATCTTATAGTGGGCCAACATTTACACTAGTTAAAAGGACAAGGACTAGGTGTATTTATTTTCAATTCATTATGAGTTTCATTAAATTATTTTTTTGTTTCCCCTCTTGCAATTGATTCCTTAAGGTCTTTTCTCTGTATTGTTTTATTTTTTAATATATTCACTTATGTATGACTACCATACGGTTCTGCAACCAAATAATACTATACCAATACTACTACTAATAACCATTTAGTAGGGTATTTACTAAATGCAAAAAACTGGACTTACGGTTTTACAATAGCTGACATAATCTCTGCAATTGTTATTTAGGTGTTATCTATACAATTTTGCTGATGAGAATAATATATTCACTTATGACTATCATAAGGTTCTGTGAACAAACAGTAGTATACTAATACTACTACTAATAAATCACCATTTAGTATGGTATTTACTAAATGCAAAGGACTGGGCTAATGGTTTTACAACAATAGCTGACATAATCTATGCAATGATTACCTGGTCTGGGTATTGTCTAAACCATTTTGCTGATGAAAAAATGGATAGGATAGACTTTCCAAAGGTCAGATCGTTAATGACAGAGGAATTAAAACTGAGGTCTTTAGTTCTACGTAGCCCCAGGCTTTTTCACAAGGCGTTCTATACTGACTCCCAAAACATCTTATTGGAAATGCTTTTTCTGCCTGTTATGTCACGTGTTGGGGGAGCCATGTGTCTCAATGTAGTGTGCTATAGAAGGTGAATCTAGCTCATGCTTATTTTACCTCTTTCCCATATTTCATCCATTATCTCAACTTTTTATCCAGCTAAGACATCATAATATAGCATATAAACATTGTTCTGGGGATACACAGATCAAGTGAGACTCCACTATTTAGTAGTATTTACTTAATAATTTTCACCCTCAAATTCCTACTCTACTACTTTCAGAGCTTACATTTGTGAAGACTAAATAAGAAAGGACTCATATAAAGCACCTCACACAGACTTGACACACACTTGTTGAGTACTGCCTTAGTTTTCTTCTGTTGCTGTAACAAATTATCACAAACTTAGTGCCTTAAAACAACAGAAATGAAAATCGTACCTTTTTGGAGGTCAGAAGACCAATGTGGATTTCATAGGAGATAAATCAATATGTTGGTGTTGCAGAAGTTTTCCTTAGTTCAGCTAAACACGGGGTGCTTGTCTGTCCCACAGACACGAACATTTCGGCTCGTAGATGGCTTAAAGGGTGAGTAAAGCCGGGTTTTATTGGGTGAAAAGGGAAAAAAAGGGGGATAAACAGGGATCCTTTGCAAGGCTAGAGTCCCGTGCTCGAGTGCTTCCCGCCCGCAGCTTGAATCCTAGATTCCACACAGGAAGAGAAGGGGCCAGGCTCCCCTCTGCAAAGGGCACGAACTTCCCAGGGCTCTACCCCAGTGGGCAGGCTGGTTGGAGTTTTTCTGGGGACCCCCTCCCACCTGGCTGTCTCGTTGGTAAGCTCTGTTCCTTCCCAAGGCTGTAGAGGGCTGTCTGTTCCTTGATTTTTCCATCTTGATTTTTCCATCTTGATTTTTCCTGGGCTTGCGGGCTGTTTCTGCAATGACATTACTCAAGCTCTGCTGTCCTCAGAGCATCTCCTGCTCAGCCTCTCTGCGTCTCATTTTTCCCTATAAGGACTCTTGTGATTACACTGGGTTCGCTCATATAACTCAGCCTACATCTCAAGATCCTTAATTTAATCGCATGTACAAAATCTTCATCTACATATATATATATGTGTGTGTGTGTGTGTGTATTTTACTTTTTGCCATGTACGGGAACATAGTCACAGGTTTTGGTAATTAGGGTGCGAAAAACTACTTTGGGGGCCAGCTACAGTTTTCCTTTTCTCTTCCTCCTAAAGTTCAAGTCAGATGACATCCTTTTCCATCTTCAAAATTACACACACACACCCCACACACACACACACAAGAGGCTATGTAGCATCTGCATATAAACCTCAAACATTTTAGCATAATATTTGAGACCTTCCATCATTCAGTCCATCCATTCTTTCCTAACTCAAGTCTTGTATTTCCCACCCACGATTTCCAGCTTTTCTTCTACCTATATTAGCCTGCATGCTGTTCTCTCAACACCAGCCACCAAGCTCTTGCTTATATTGTTTCCTGAGGCCAGAATTTATCCCTCTCCCCCCGGCCCCACCAACATATATGGCTCAACATTTCCCTTTCTAAAGAAACCTTTTCTGTTGACTCTAGCTGAAAAGAATCACTCACTCCTCAACATGACACAAGTCTTTTCCCACTCTATTCCTACACTTACTTCATTCTCCTCGGCATAATGCGAGTTTCCTGGGCCACTATTGCCTTGGGGAAAAAAATCCTACTTTTACCTTTCAGTAAGACAGCCACAAAACTCTTCATATGGTTCTCTTACTATTGCAATTTCAGCATCTGCAAGCCCTTTGAAAACTTCTCCCCTGTACTTCTGGAAAACCTATAAGGCTGTCTAATATCTGTTCATTTAAACAGTGTCTACCATCCGTGTAGCATCTACCATTTTCTTTCTTACATTAGCTCTTCAAATCTCTTGTATTGAGATTTCTGAAGATGGTGCAAAGGACCTATGGATATTCCAAAGCAATATACAAAATCCCCTGTCAATGCTGCTCTAGGTATCCTCTCCTGACATCACTTTTGCTACTGTAATAAAATTTTTCAATATCCTTCGTTGGTAAAGCCTGTCCATCTTTGTTGTACACTCTTTCTGAATGCAATAGTACCTAAACTTCTCACCTCTGACTCTTGAAAATTCAGGTACCTCATCAAGAATTTGGTACCCTAGCTCTTTCAGTTTTTGTAACAGTTCCTCTGGTCCTACAATTGGTCACACATTCATAAGAAATGGGTTGTATGATCATCTGAATGATCATCCTTGATCTGTGCTCAAAATAATTTGATCCTCCGGCTTTGTTTTCAGATCAATCTCGTATGTTATAACCCTTTTTTTCCCTGAGATTTCAGTTATTTTGCTTAATGATTTTCAGTCACACATGCAGCTAGATTCCCAGTAGACTTCCTCTCTGTCTTTGTTATACCCAGACATACATGCATATTGGGGTGCTACCTGTCTGAGGTTACTTTATGACCCATTTTATTATTCTCTTCTGATTTATTGTGTATGTGTCTTTCTGCTTGTTATTAAAAAAGGTCATTGAGAGCAGGGCATAGTTTTGGCATCCACCAAGCATTCTTCGCGTCATGTGTTGCGCAAACTAGGGGCTAGGTAAGTCATTTTTGAATGAATATAATTGGGCCATTTGTAACATAGAAACTTTTCTCCCCATGCAGCTAATATAAGGGTTAACTTCATTGTTGGAGGAACACAAATAAAGCATACAAGAAATTCAAATAGCCAGCAGATCCTGGAACTCCATCAAAATGTTTCAGGATGTTTATTCAAATCTGCTGTTTTCTCTATGCATACACAGGCACACTTAGAGTTGATGTGCCCTGCGAGAACTGGTATTCATCAAGATTTCTAAGCCATTACTTTTTCTATGGACCCTAGCTGATGCTTCCTTCAAAAAATGTGAAAGGCCTGCTAATTTCTTCTAATGAAAAGGCAACAGAGGCAAGGAATTTTGAATCAGAAAGATCAGCTCCCTAAAATAAGGACATGAAAACACATTCACCAGATAATCATTTTCTACTAATAATCTATAATAAATATGGATATTTAACTCCCACTGCAAAGGAATTTTAAAATTTAGCCGTCATCTATTTTGAATTTATTGTACTCTTTTCCAACATGACTGATAAAAATAGTAAATGACAATATAGTTTATAGCAAATTCTTTTTATTTTATTATTGCATCTCCTGAGGATGTTAAAAAAACAAGCAAACAAACAAAAAAAACATGGCTAGGGATTTGTGAGAAGGACCAGAAGACAGAGCTTAACAGTGGCATTAAAGTGCCAGAAACCTGGAGACAAGCAGAGGGAAGAGAATGATGATTCTGATTTCAGAGGCCCAGCACCAGGGCACAGAGTGGGTTATTATTAAGCATAAGACACCCATCCTCTATGTGGGGCTTCTATAAACATAAGACTGGGAAGGTGAGATGTAAGATAATATTAGTTTAGGGGATGCAGGGAAGCACTGTGTCATAACTAGAACCACACTACACTCACTCCCCAACATGGAAACTGTGAGAGGTAAACTGCTACAATTCAGTTTATTTATCAGAGAATCACTCAGCAGAGCAAAAGCTTATCCAATAAAATATTATCAATCTATCCCAACCAAGTCTTCTTCTGCATACAATGATCACAGGCACATACTTTGGGGTGGGGCTAGAAGACCCTACCTTAACCTCCAGTGAATGTTTGCCTAGTAGATGTGATATGTATCCTTTCTCTTGCTGCAGACTGCCTGGGTTTTCACTGGAGACTGGATCCCATAGGAGGGCTTTGGTGTAGGTGAGGTTCAGGTCCTGACCAGAGGGCTGACTTTTTCTTGTTGGAAAGGTAGATGTACAGCATGTAGCCTATAATCAAGACAACTGTCTTCAAACTATTAAAAACTCAGGGTTTTTATTCTTGGCAGACGCTAATGTGCTTGTACTAGTTTTGCTAGTGCACATGCTGACTCACTCTCGCCCTGTGATGATAGGTTTATGTTTATGCAACGTGATGTGTTGATCCAGAGATGTATCGGTCTTCACTGGGCAGCTCTATGGGTTGGTCTTGATAGAGTCTATATTAGTTTCCTGCAACTGTTGTGACAAATCACCATAAATTCTTGTCTTAAAACTACAGAAATGCATTTCTGTCTCAGTTTTGGAGGCTGGAATTTCAAAATCAACATGTGGCAAGACTATGCTCCCTCTGAAAGCTCTAGAAAAGAATCCCTCCTTGCCCCTTCTAGTGGTGGTGCTCCTGGCCATCATTGGCACTCCTTGGATCATAGATATCTCACTCGAATCTCTTCCTCCATCTTCACATGCTCTTCTTCCCTCTGTATGTCCCTTCTGTTTCATATAAGGACACACACTATTGGTTTCAGGGTTTACCCTAATTCAGTGTCTCATCTGGATCCCTAATTAATTACATGTGCAAAGATCCTATGTCCAAATAAGGTCACATTTGAGTTTCTGAGTTGACATGAATTTTGACGAGACACTATTTAACTCACTTCAGCGTACTGTGGCCAGAACTGGGACCTAGAACCCAGCTACAACACTGGGCAAACAGGCATTTTAATATACCCAGAGCCCACAGCATAAGCAGCCCACTATTAGCCCAAAGGGCTTCTTGGTGAGAGAACGCCCTCCATCATGAGACTACTGCCATCTGCAGGAAAGTGGACAGATCTAGGCGGTCTACACATGGAATCGTTCTCTTAGAGGTAAGTGGCCTACGTTCTTTGCCATCACATGTAGCATCTTTGTCTGCAGAACATTCACTTACTTCTCTGGACCCCACCCTTGCTGTGTCCCCTCCCTGGGTATCTACAGTGACATTTGGGAAGAGAGAATGTTGCAAAAGACTTTTTGTGAGTGAGGCAGATGAGATTTCAGACTATCAAGATTAGGGGAGTTGCAAAATATATGACTATATTTATACTCCTCAACTATTTAGAATGTGAAATGAAGAATCTTTAAGGTATAAATGTTTTGGATAAATCCACCTTTTATCTAAACAACTGCAAGGGAAATTTAAAACGATCACATTCGGCAAATAATTTACACGGACACTTTAGGCGGGGTAAGGGGTGCCTGAATTGTTTGGATAATAGCCTTATTTCTCCTTTTAAGCTTTGTGGCAGGAAATTTTTTGACATGTTTGATCCTGGAAGTCACTCAATTTCTCAGTGTTTCTTTTATGCAACTGCTAAAGAAAGACTTGGGGAAGCTCAGGAAGCAGGTGGTTTGGAGGTAGAAACGTTACATGTTTTGTTTGTTCTAATTATTTGCTTGCGGCATATGGAGAGAGATAGTCGATTAGGCAGCTAGGATACCGACCACCAAGATCTTGATAGATTCAGACTTGCACTTGCATCCTGATGGGACACAAAACAGGAAGCTATTTGTTTAAGGGATCCTAACATTTTAACTGCCACCACATCTAGCCCCCTCTAGAATGAAAAGCAAGAGCCGTTTAATCACCCACAGCATCTCTAAACAACAATTAAGAACAGGAAGTGAAAGGCACTGAGTCCAATTCAAACTCCAAAGACAATAATTAATGAGAAGTAAGGGGCGCTGCTGATTATTGTAATTTCTTTTGGTTCTGATGACTGACATCCGTAGATTGGATATTCACTGTGCATTTCATTATTTATGTCAATGCATAGTGTTGATACATTAAATATGTAGGATCAAGATTGTAAAGTTTTATGCGGTAGGAAATAATATGGATGACTAGTTTATAATCAGTAAGTTGTAGTTTCCTATGAAACATTGACATAATTAAGTAGAAATAATTTACTTGAATAAAAAAACATAATTGGTGAGCAACAAGATGCTGGCAGAGAATTTGTGAAAGCTCTTTTTCACTGAAATCTGAAGTGTTCATTTGCATAGTGAAGTCATATTGAGAGTTGCATGTGTTCAGCCAAACATGGATGGCTGTGTCAGTGGTTCAGGACTCTCCGCCATGGACATTTGTCTATGTGTTCAGACCCTCTTGGGTCTAAGCAGAAACTAAGAGGTCCTGGCCCAGCTCTCATAACCATTTGTTTGTGTAGGCTTGACCAGGGTTTTGGTACCCGACAATCTGTCCATAGCATCAACATCATTAGAGACACGGAAAATGTACTTTCAGCAATTGGCATGTAACACCTCACAAACCGAAGGGTTATATTTCTGCTTTACAGCTTATGTATGGAAAATTTAAAAAATCTCAAGCAACATGTTCCTGCTACTCAGACTTTTGAGCTGCAGATTCAGCAACCGCTCAGAGAATGTTTGGGGGGGTTACAAACCAATGGATTAATCCAAAGGGTAGAGGAAAATTGGGATGATATATGTTTTTTGAACCCCAAGAATACATTGGTTTTGGGGTTGAAGCAGATGCTTCGAGTGCCTGGCCATATTCCCAGGAACCACCCAACTCCCCGCACTCATGACTCTTGGCCTGGGACCTTGCTTTCATGCCTGCATGCCCCATGCACATGGCAAGTCAACAGGTGAGGATGTAGATCCACTACCTTCACCCTGGCAGCTCTCAACCAGTGACTTGACAGAAGCTGGGAGATAAACACTCTGTAATCCTGCCCTGGGGATAACTTCCAGATGCTTGTCCTCACTGATTCTCTGAGCTCTCCAGTGGGATTGAGCTTCCATTGCCCACAGCGGTTATTTAGTTGATACTACAAACTTTGTTGTTCTTCTTCTTTCCCCTGTCTCCCTTCCCTGCTCCTTTCTCAGAGCTCCGTGGAATTACCTCCCCAAGTAAACAACTTGCACTTGCATGCTCATCTCAGACTGTGCTTCTGGGGAGCCCAGTCGCAGACGTATTTTCCCTTTTACCTTGCCAGGTTCATAAAGCTGGTTAACTACGAATGGAAGCAACACCTGGTAGTGTGTCCTGGGAGCCTGCTGTGTGCTTCGACTGTGTTAGGAGCTGCACATAGAGTGTTTCTGACCCTCAGAAGTACTCTACAATGAAACTCACAAGTCAAGTTCTCAGCCCACATCCTTACCCAATCTCCTTGCATTTCACTTGCCCATATTGAATATTTATATGAGGTGTATTTTGAACAACAACAAGCAACATGAATGCACCAGTTAGCAGGACTTTCTCCTCTGTCATCAAAAGTCTGTGCCCAGGCAGAAATGGGGCTGTCTGTGCAAGGCTCACTTGAGGCCCCAAGTCATTCACTAAAGAGGCAGTTAGGAATCAGAAAGCAGGAAACCTCCGGCAAGGCTGGCTCATTAGTGCTTCTGCTGATTAATCAAGACCTGGCTGCCACTTTGTTAAATGCCTGGAGGTGGAGTTGGAGGCAATCAGCCCTGTGGAAGCTGCTTGATTGCTTCTCGAAGTGGCAGTTTGCTTTTGGACACTAGACTTGTTCTTGTCAGATCCGAATTGTGACCTTCAGTAAGAACAATGACCCCGCCTCCAAGTGCAGAGTCTATGGACATACAATATAGGAGTCTGTTATACAGACAGTCACACGTGAAGAAATAGCCGCAAAATCCCTGAGTGCAATTATATTCTGGTTTCATAAATGCAGCGCAATTATTGCATTTGTCTTCCTTTTGTATTTAGCTTGGAACAGGCACTCCCACTAAATGTGCCAAATGCTTTATTTTTGTCTCCATGTTTAGAGAGTACATCAGGAAAATGAAGTGAGCTCCCCCTCCCTCCCACAGTAAACAACCACATAACTGTAATAAGAAGCTTTCTGAATAATTTATAATTTGCAAACAAAAATTCATCTGATTGTGCTGAAATGACAGACACTCTGCCTAACAGTGTGTATTATCAAAAAGAGCTTTTTTCTTTTTTCCATTTTGGTGACTGATTATTTACACAAATTGAAGAGAAATAGCTATGTACACTATTACCTTTAAATTATTTTTTTAATCTACCTTTTAATCTTTCAAAACTATACAGGAACAATATAATTATTCTCTGCCAATCACTGACGATGATGCATTCAAAAGCATTTTCCTAGGCGGATGAACAAAAAAGACATTCAAGATAATGTGCAGTTCATTGCTTCTTTTTTCGTAGGAAATGGGTGTTTCTGGGTTTTATGTCATCAGTGACTCATGACTATTTTATGCTCTGTTTTCCTTTGTTACATGGACAGAAAGCATTTAAGACATACAATTTGCTGTGCGGTCACACCACCCCTTCTTGTCTCCTTTTGTCTTGGTGTCAAATGTGAAAATGATGGAGCTTTTATTTGTTTTAAAGCAAAAGTCTTTGATTAAAACTGATGGTTTGGTTGGAGCCACTTTGGGAGCTAATCGGACAATATAGAGAACAGAAACATTAATACTCCTCTCAAATAATGCTGGGGTAAAAATTGTACAATTTGGAAGGATGTATGAAGTTTGGCTCATAATTTTGGCACTGACGAGGAACCCTTTAAGGGGCCCCTCACTTATGTTTAGGTGATGAAATCCCATACTGTGATTGTTCTGAAACTACAAGTCATGTCTGCATTATAAATGATAGTTCTCTTACATTTTCAGAAGACCTGTTATTTTTCTTGAGAGAGTTAATTTGTTTTCTCAAATTATCTAGAATAGCAATCTGCTTTCTCCATATGATTATTACTTAATTTCACTTCAGGTTGGTTTTGGTAAATTTCACTGGAGTTTGCCAAAACTTGGGTTAAATAGGTATGCATAGTGTGGATTAATAGGTATGCATAGTGTGGGTTAAATAAGTATGCATAGTGTGGATTCATGTCCAACATCTGCTTTTTCAGAACATTCTACTAAAAGCTGCAGGAATTAAGAATGTTCAAAACTGTACAATATAACATCTCTATCTTCTAGAATTTGAGAATTATTTTTAAGCAACAGAAAATCACTTTCCATAGACCATAGATTCTAACAATCTGCAAAGGGAAAACCTCTTTCAACATACTCTACTGGGTATTTTCCCCCAGGGATAGAGGCTGCAGTGACAGGTGCACTGCTCGTCATCAGCTCAGGACCCAAGAAAGCTATGGGAAACCAACCAAAGAGAACTGCAGCGTTCATGGTTATCTGAAGCCAGGTTTTTAGAGGAATCTGGCCAAGCCTTTAGAATCAAGCATGGATTTAGAAATCATCTGAGACTCCACTGATTCTGAAGTCTGTGTGTTCTTTCTCCAATGAGAAGTTCATCCCAGTACCATATGGGGCCAGCTGAGAATTCTGTCACCACACCAGCACCAGCACCCATCTCTTCTTTCTTATCTGAAGTGGTTAGAAGAGGGACATGGGCTAGCTGTGAGATTAGCACCACTCATTGGGATCAGATGTACAGGTGCCCATTATTCTATCATCAGGGACATTCATTCTTGGCCTGGAACCATTTGGTATCAATATTATATTAAGAAATTCCATTAGACCAACATTTCTCTAGATATATTTTCACTAATATTTTATTTGGAAAGCAGCCACTAGCTCTTTTTAGACTTTTTAACAGTTGTCAGATGATTAAACTTTTCATTCTATAATAACTTAGGGTGGATTTAAACCATGCCATATCTCCTAGTTTCCAAATCATCCCATCTCTCCCATAGTAGCACATTTAATGGTTAGGAGTAGGCAGACAGCCCACCAAGGACTTCCCAAATCAGAATGTCAAGAAAGGAGACGCCTCCACATTTAACAATGGCTAATGCCATCCCTCTTAGGAATTTGATTTCATTATAAGGAAAAAAATCTTTCCTGCATTGGTGAAAACTGCATAAATAATAGTGTATACATTTTATTTGCCTTTACTCTGTCACAGGCTTCAATTTCTATGGAAAAGAATATCTTTCCAGTCTATCTTAAGTGAGGAAACATGTCAAGAAATTCAGAATTATCCCATCTATAAGAAAATCCCTCCCCCCCACCAAAAAAAGCTCAGACTCAAGCCCAGTAGACTTTGCTTTGTCCCTCTGTGTTGGGGATGTCTCAGCCTCCTGAATCAGCCCCTGGAGGGCATTGAAGTTGGCTTGATGTCAGTTCTCCAGGGCAAAAGATACTCCTGGAAAGAATGGTGTGTTTATAATTTTTACCCTTCTATTATTGTTTAATTACCTTCTGATACAAACAAGTGTTCTTGTGAAGGCCAAAAATAAACAGGACGGAGTTAGGCCAGACACCATCATAGTAAGACTTTTAGAGACAGATATTTCATTCCAAAAATTGAGTCTTGAATATAAAACTCTCTTTTTGGTTATCTAAGCACTAACTCCACATACACAGCAGTCTATGAGTCTAATGTTTCCTTCATGACTCTGATTCAAAATTAGGGCAATGCTGGAGTATCTATTGAAGATTCAGGGCTTGGATTTTTATTAATGTTCAAGGTTCTTATTTCTGTTGACAAACAACATGAACAAAAAATAGTGACAAGACAAATAGTGCCAGAGTAAAAAAGAACTCTATATTTTCTAACATTTCTTTTTTCAATCATTTAACTTTAAATAAAATAGAGCAGAGCATCATGTATTTTCATGAAGGTGGAGGTGAATGGAAAAGGAAATGGTTTTATACTGATGAAGATGGAAATTTGCAAATCATTTCACATTTAGCTTTTCCTTTTTACATTTGAAGCTTACTCACGGGAGAAGGAAAAAAACGTATTGATAGCACTTGGTTCCATAAAGGGGTTGCAAGTATATTTGAGAACATGCTCTACCTAGAAAGGAAACCTGGTAGGGGAAGATTGAGGGGGACAGAGAATCTTTGTGAGAATGAGAGAAGATCGTGTGAATGGCGCCTAGCAAACACCTGGCACGTTGTGGAAGTTAAGGAGTGTGGTCTCTTTCCCTGAAAAGAAGAGAGAAGAAAACAGCTTTCAGGGGTCGGGGGTGGGGTGGGTTCAGAGAAGTTCTTTTTCGCTATGGAAGTTAGTGAAAAGATCTCATTCCCCAATAATTTAATCTTTGTCTTTCCTGGCAAAAGTAAAAATCTTTCTGATCAGTCTTCTTGAATAGTGTATTTTGCCATTCTAAAGCATAAATAACAGAATTTTGTTGTTGACTTTTTTTTTCATTTCCTTCAGACAATA
The DNA here is from genome assembly GCF_006542625.1 of Nomascus leucogenys. Classification (NCBI taxonomy): domain Eukaryota; kingdom Metazoa; phylum Chordata; class Mammalia; order Primates; family Hylobatidae; genus Nomascus; species Nomascus leucogenys. The sequence goes on along the minus strand of NC_044384.1, from coordinate 15,453,445 downwards.
GTAGTGATGGGTTGAAGAATAGAAAGAACAGAAGGTAATGTGAGAGCGATTAGAGTCATATTAAAATAATGATAGCAGCTGTCATCGACTGAGCCCTTATAATACATGGAGTGTTATATGCAGTATTACACTTCTTTGAACAAGTTAAAACTGGGATTATTGCCCTTATTTTGCAAATGAATAAAACCTTCAAAAAATTCAAGCACATTGTTAAAGTGATAACAGTGTGCAAGTGGCAGCCAGGATTTTTAACTGGAATCTCTTAAACCCCGAGTCAGTATTATTTCCACGGTGCTTTCCACTTGTCAATGGTTCATCTCAGCCAGACAGAAAAACACCTCTAGCCATCGAAATGGAATCAGGACCTTGCTGTCATGCAGTGTTGACCAGAGTGCCCATATCTAGCAGGGTTAGGTCTCCAAAAGGGCTGCTGTCACAACTGGGCAGTGGCTGTTGAGAAAAAAATAAGAAAGAAGAGGAAGTGGTAACAAAACGGCCCCAGAAGAGGAGAACAGGGCAGGAACAACAAGAATGAGGAAGTTAGGAAGAGGTGACCTGCTATCAACTGCATACTTTCTGTGGTCCTTCCTGAACTCCTAGTCAGCCCATTCATTGCTATCAGAGGGTCACAGGAAATGCTCTGTCCCATTCCCTATCTTTTTTTTTTTTTTTTCCCTGAGACAAAGTCTTGCTCTGTCGCCCAGGCTGGAGTGCAGTGGCATGATCTTGGCTCACTGCAACCTCTGCCTTCGGGTTCAAGCGATTCTCCTGCCTCAGCCTCCTGAGTAGCTGGGACTACAGGTGTGTGCCACCATGCCCAGCTGATTTTTGTATTTTTAGTAGAGATGGAGTTTCACCATGTTGGCCAGGATGGTCTCGATCTCTTGACCTCGTGATCTGCCCTCGGCCTCCAAAAGTGCTTGGATTACAGGCGTGAGCTACCACACCTGGCCCCCAATCCCTATCTTTTTTAAGGCACCCGCCTATTGTTACTTAATAGATATTCTGTATTTTGCCCACAAAGAAAGAACAGAATCTAACAGCTACATTATTGACTCCATTTTTTGAGGCGAGCACACACCCAGTCTCAGTTTTCTAATTCCCTGTCCCTGACCCCAGTAGCATTGAGCAGTCCTTGGAACTGTGCACCTGATCTTGGCACAGAGCACCAGAAGGCGAGCGCTTGGGGCCATGCACTGGAAGGTGAGGATATTAGTACTGTCTGCCCGGAAAGACAAAGCAACCCACAAGCGGGCTTGTTTTATGTAAGACTAAAGCCTCATTCATCTACTGGCCTGCTCAGACCCACCCATTCAGTTTCTCTGGTGGTTTTGAATGGAGTCTCTGTGGGTGCCCTGTGGAATTGTGTTGGGATGATGTGAGTGCTTCCAAAGAGCTGGTTTCTTGAAGCCAAAGTGCTGAACATGAGGAGGCTAAGAAGGAAATGCAGAAGCCTATGGGGGGAGTGTGGGAACGTGACCCTCTCTGCCTTGTTAATACTGCCAATATTTGTGTTAGGAGTAACAGGAACAAGCATTTGATCAATAGTCTAGAAAAGCCTGGGGAGGAGAAAGAAAGAAAACGAAGGAAGAAAGGAAAGGAAAAGAAAAGAAAAAGAAAGAAAGGGCAGCTAATTCCCAAAGTCCAGCTGCTGAAAGGGTGTTTGTTTTACCTTAATCAGTGGTGCATCATCAAGGGATTATGAGAACTGCCCGGAGGTGCTCGCCACCAGTGTCTATGTTGGATCCCCAGTAGCTACTCCAAAGAAACATGCAGCATAAGTACACACCGTGCTTGGTAAGCAAATATAGCTCTAAGTCAAGTCTCCAAACTCATTGTTCCAGCCACATGGAACCCTGCTGTAAAGACATTCTGAGGTAGTCACTGGTGTGGACATAAAAGCTGGATTAAATCTAACATACAGATTCAGTGAGTGGGTATCAATTTGTTTGCAGATGTATATACATGCTGGTAAATTTATGCATAGATAGACAAGGCACAACTCACAAATATACTTTCACATTTCCACTGTCTTTCTATCCCTGCACAAAGTTTCTTAAGCTCTATTGTTTCTCAAAATATAGTCACATTTAATTACCATGATATTTAAGATAAATAAACCATTTTAAATTGCACCAATTCCAAACAATTCTTCACTTTATCCTACCTTGGGTTGGGAGTTGAATTTAGAATTGCTGTAAAGTCAGCATTGTTTAAGGGATCTGCCTGGGAGGATGTTGGTTGCCAGCAGAGAAGAAGCTGGCTGGGGATGAAGAGAGATTCTGGTTCATTCTCTGAGCATGATTATTGATTAAATTTCGAATAGGAAGGGCACCTTTTGTTATCAGCAGAAACAGAAATCTCTCCATAACAAATATGAGGTATTCTCTCCATAACTATACACAGAGAATTTGAGGAGGCCCCTTTTATTCTGATTTGACATTAGGACCGGTCATCACAAGTGAAATTAACTACAAGACAAAGTTGGAAGCAATCTTGAATGTTAGGCAGATAAGTTTTAAACACCAAACTCTGATGCTTTTTAACAAGAAAATGATTTTCAACAGTGTTTTTTTAATATTCTATTGCAAAAGAAAGAAAAAGTATAAATCTTAGGGATGATTTGGATGGGACATCTCAGCCTCCCAGAACTCTGTGTTCCGGAGGAAAAAGGTATGTACACCAGTAGACAGGTGATAAAACCTATCAGGTATGCTTGAAATAAGTTGATGTCCGTAGTTCTATTGGGTAGAAGTGCAAATATGACCTTTTATAAAATAATTTTAATGTAAATTTACATAAAGTGTTCCAGAGAAAATTAAAAACCAAAGCCATTGAGAAAACCACCACTCACAACGATGCTATAATAGTGATCTTGCCATCTGGACAAGAAGTGCATTGTTTTGTGAGTTTGAAAAAGAGAAGGGAATACGTTTACGATAAACATACATTAATATGCAATTAAACCCATTATCTTGCTGACACGAGAAGTGCTTGTATATGTGAAAATGACGAATGGCTGTAACTCACAACCTTTGCTCACTTACCCTCGTTTCTGTCAACTGTTCACTGTAATCATGATCAGAATATTAACCATCAGTAGCTACAAATAGGATTTGCCTGAAAATATGATTTTTCGTCTGGATAAGTTGCTATTCAGTTGCTTTTAGAATACTTTTAAGTTGTATATGTAATTATTTAAAAGCATTTTATGTGTATTTTGTTTTGTCTTTGAGTATTTGTTCAAAAAGTGTTCTGTTTCCCTTGAGGGTATTTTTAATGCTAGAAATATCCTTGAAACTTTTTCTTTTTTTGTGTGTGATTTGGTAAAAATTTCCTGTGCTAGCCTGTCACTGCTGTGACCTTTACTATAGTTTGTTGAAGTAAAAAAAAAAAAAAAAGATTTTATAGATATCAGATTTCTCACCAAGGTTTGAGTCACCAGGTGCCTACATGTCTGAGTATTAAATAACAGTTCAGATTTTGAGGAATCGAATTTGTTCATTATAACTTGTGAGCCTGTAATTATTCTAGGGTTATTCAGGGCCTCAGTGTTTGACTTCCAGGCATTTGTATTTATTACATACAGCCAAAGTACATAAAATAATTAGAAAGCAGTTAAATTTAACTATACCACACTGATTTTAATTGCCAAGAATAACCTAAAAAGAAAAAAAAGTATGGGTGGAAATTAGACTTTGTGGGGGAGAAGGGCCTATTTTCACTCTTGAACTCTGTTATTATTTATTTCTTAGTAACTACCAGGGAAGTTTTACATAAATCTATTTACACATATGTGTTATCCATCATTTGAGTAGGTCAATGATACCACTGGACTATGAGCTGCTTCAGGCAGAAATTGAGTCTTATTTCTATCCCAAGGTGCTGGTTCAGTGATGGTCACATAGTAAGAATATAATAAATATTTGATGAAAAATGCATGAGCGAATATTAAATACATGGCTTTTTATTTTATATTTGCGTTAGTCCATTGTCATGCTGCTAATAAAGACGCATTCAAGATTGGGTAATTTCTATAGGAAAGAGGTTTAATTGACTCACAGTTCCACAGGGATAGGGAGGCTTCAGGAAACAGTCATGACAGAAGGGGAAGCAAATACATCCCTCTTCACATGGCGGCAGGAAAAAGAGGAATGAGAGCCCACTGGAGGGGGAAGCCACTTAGAAAACCATCAAATCTTGTGAGAACTCACTATCCTGGGAACAGCTTGAGCAGCATGAGGGTAAGTGCCCCTGTGATTAAATTACCTCCATTTGGTCCCGCCCTTGACACATAGGAATTATTACAATTCAAGATGAGATTTTGGGTGACGACACAGCCAAACCATGTCAATATTCACAATTTTAAACTGAAGTCCATTTATATAGTAAACAAGTCAATAATCACATGCTTCATAGGAGTGATCTGTGTAGAATAATGCAATTTAAGTTGTTTCTTTTAATTAAACTCTTTATCATAGTCATGGCAGACTATTTTCCAAAGATGTCCTCAACAAGAACTCCTGTCTCATATACTCTTCTCTAATGTGACCTTGCCATGCCCCCAGCACATGGTTGAGTTTGCTCCTCCACTCCCTGGATCTGGGCAGGCCTTATGACAACTTTCATCATGTACAGTCAATTGATACTATGACAATTCTGGAGTAACTCTTACCTGGCCTGGGAGCTTCTGCCTCCTGCCTCTTGGAAGCTTGCTGTTGTATCCATGGTAAAACCATCCAGAGTGCCATCCAGAGACTACTTCACTGTGAGATGTTTAAGCTGCATGAAGAAGCTCTAGAAAAGGAAGCATCAGATGGAGAGCCAGGCAAAGGGATACTGAGACGTTAGAGTATGAGTAAAGAATGTATTAGGGTTCTTTAGAGGGACAGGACAAATAGGATAGATGTATATATAAAAGGGAGTTTATTAAGGAATATTGACTCACAAGATCACAAGGTGAAGTCCCACAATAGGCTGTTTGCAAGCTGAGGAGCAAGGAAGTCAGTCCGAGTCCCAAAACCTCAAAAGTAGGGAAGCCAACAGGGCAGCATTCAGTCTGTGGCCGAAGGCCTGAGACTAACTGGCAAATCACTTGTGTAAGTACAAGAGTCCCAAAGCTGAAGAACTTGGAGTCTGATGTTCGAGGGCAGGAAGCATCCAGCAAAGGAGAAAGATGAAGGCCAGAAGACTCAGCAAGTCTAGATTCCATGTTCTTCTGCCTGCTCTATTATTCTGCCTGCACTGGCAGCTGATTAGATGGTGCCCACCCAGATTGAGGGTGGGTCTGCCTCTCTCAGTCCACTGATCCAAGTATTAATATCCTTTAGCAACACCCTCACAGACACACCCAGGAACACTTTGCATCCTTCAATCCAATCAAGTTGACACTCTATATTAACCATCACAAAGAACCTGCTTTGGAAGTCTATCCTTCAGCCCCAGATGCTCTAGATGACACCACGTGGATCCAAGACCAATTTCCTAGCTGAAATTTTCCTAAATCCCAACGCCTAAAATCACTAGTAAATTAAAATGGTTAAGACACTAAGTCGTACTATATAGTTTGGTACATGGCATTAGATGACAAGAACATCAGTGAAAATTTTATGAACAATGAAATTTAGAAAAAAGAAAAAACTCAGAACCTGGTCTTAGAATTCCAAATTGCATATTGCTTTAACTTTAACACAATACTTTCTAATAATCCAATCAGATTTGTGTTTTAGTCTTTACAAAGTGTTTCCCACATGTTATTTCACTTACTACTCATGCACGCCTTCTCAGATAGCAATTTCCATGATAAAAAAGACGTAACTGAAGTTAAGTGTTTTCCCAAAGGTTTGACAAAGAATAAAGACTAATGCTACTCTAAGTTAAGCCTTTTAAGTCCAAAATTTATTTCCATTTCCGTTTATCACAGACGTCTTTCTACACTAAGTAGAGAGTGGTGGTTACAATCTAGATTTTGACTCAAGTGAGACCTTTCCAGACTGGGTTCAGATTCTGGAAACAATACGCTGGAAGGTCAGATAGTTTCCTACCTGTGTGACCTTGGGCAAGTTACCTATCTTCTTTGTGCCTTATTTTTCACATTTATCGAACGCTTACCTTGTGGAGTGATTATAAGGATTTACTGAGATAATACATGTAAAGCTCTGAAAATAATTTGGTACACAAAGAAATAACTTAATAAATATTAGCTATTATTGTTTGAAGACCATCTGACCTACATGGACAGACACAGTGAGGACACATCCATTTCACCAGGATTTGTGGTCACTGAATATGAAAGTCATCCCCAGTTGAGGAAGGCTGGGGCACTAGGAAATAACCACTGGGTCTCTGAGTTCCTCTCAAAGCTTTGCTGATCTTCATCTACAGATCAAACTTAGTAGACAAGATAAGCACTGAGTTGGGAAGGTAGGCACGGAGTGGTGGCTGCTTAGATGGAGGCGAGACAGTGGGAAGAGTTAGCAGGCAATTAGAAGGGAAGAAAATGGGCCAAGTAAGTGGCAGTGAAAAGAAGAGCGAGGAATTTGGGTAGTTTCTGGAGCAACAAAAGCACTATTCTGGCATAGACATGAGTATGCATTAGTCTGCTGGAGCTGCCATAACAAAATACCACAGGCTGGGTGGCTTAAACAATAGAAATTTATTCCTCAGAAGTGGAATAACCTCCCAAGTTCACATCTTTATTGTTCATCGTTCTGGAGCCAGGAGTCCAAATCAAGCTGTTGGCAGGTTTGGTTTCTCCTGAGGATTCTCTCCTTGGCTCACATATGGCTGTCTTCTCTCTGTGTCCTCACATTCCCTTTTTTCTGTGAGTGTGTACTCTGATACCTTCTTCTAAGTGCACCAATCCTATTGGAATAGGGCCCCATATTTATGACTTTATTTATCTTTAATTACCTCTTTAAAAGCCCTGCCTTTAGCCTTTAGGTATTGGGGGTGATGGCTGTATTAGAGTTCTCTAGGAGGAACAAAACACCCCCCCCCCCCCCACACACACACACACATATAGGACAGTTTATTAAGTATTAACTTACATGATCACAAAGTCCCACAATAGGCTGTCTGTAAGCTGAAGAGGAAGGAGAGCCAGCCGGAGTCCTAGAACTCAAGAACTTGGAGTCTGGTGTTCAAGGGGCAGGAAGCATCCAGCATGGGAGAAAGATGTAGGCTGGGAGGCTAGGCCAGTCTCTCTTGTTTATGTTTTCCTGCCTGCTTTATGTTTGCTGGAAGCTGATTAGGTTGTGCCCACCCAGATTAAGGGTGGGTCTGCTTTTCCCAGCCCTGACTCAAATGTTAATCTCCTTTGCCAACACCCTCACAGACACACCCAGGATTAACACTTTGTATTCTTTGATCCAATCAAGTTGACACTCAGTATTAACTATCACATGGATTCAATCTATAAATTTTGGGTGATACAATTTAGTCCATAAAAGGATGCAAAGAATTCACGCACAGTCTGGTTGACTGGTGACTGTAGCTGTAACTCTCACTTCTCAGGAACATAATTTGGGAGCGTTTTTGTAGGACTCAATTTTTAATGCAGTTCTTGCTCTGATGTACCTCTGCAGCAGAAATTGGTGAGGGGGTGTTCAGATGGAAACAAGCATCTCAACATTTATTGCTACCCCTCACCCCAACATGGACTCTATCTTCCTATTCTTGCCTTTTACAATCACTCACCTTAAATAAGATACTTAATCAAGTAGTCATATAGAGTATGATCAGATCTTTGTAACAATAGCTCTCCAGTTTCTTACTAACAGATTTCTTCATCTTTAGGATCTCCATCACATAAAAGAAATGCCACATATGGGAAGCTAGATTTGACGTACTTAAAATGCATGTCTACAAGACATAACCCTTAGGAAAGGCTAATAGTGTGAACTATCTGCAGGCTATTTTTAGAAAGGCATGGGTAAATCTATTACTTTTAAATGGTAATACTGTGAAATCCCCTATTGTGAATTATATGTCTTATTCAGTTGAAAAATATATTAATGTACCATCACCTACTAGAGCTTATTGAAATCCCTGTGCCTTGTGGATGAACCCAAATCCCACAAGCAGGTTAAATGCAGGTCTTGCATTTGCCATTCTGTGTGCTTTCTGTCCTTGTACCAGCTCGTGTCAGAAATTGTGGGACTCAGCGCTCTGGCTTCCTGCTCTTGACACATGTGCATTATGTGGGATGCATGTTAAATATCGCCAACAACTTATAACCTAAGTATCTAGAGGTAGTCATGAAAAACACTCATCTCTGTTATTTTACATTTTCTAAAGCACATTGACTGTTAGAAGGAATGTCATATTGTAACCAGATTGCTTTTCTCTATATATAATTTGTTGGAAAAATATGAGGGAAGGCTACTCTGCATTTGTTCTGAAATTTAAACAAAGGCGTGAACCCAGGAGGTTATTCCCCTTCTAAGAAAGGTTAAAGTGTCTTCTCCTAACACCAGACCCCTGTTCCCTAATCTGTGGTCACTAAATTGGATGGCCGTTAGATAGTATCTTTTGCTTGGGCTCTCACTTCTACTCTTTATACACTGGCACCTACTCTACTCTCATGTTCAAAAAATGTCTCTAAATCTAATTTTAACATGTCTACTGCATAAACACCTGAGCCCAGCTTTTGAGAAATGCAAGTGCCTTTAAAATATGTGCAGGTAAATAAAAAAGATAGAGGAAATGAAGAAATAAATCTATAAAAGCTAAGGCGCAATTTGCAATCAGCAGCACAAAACAATTTTTTTATTCCAGCCACACTTCATATTTAGAGTACCTACCTTAAACATGCCACTGCATTCAAATCCAGTGCCTCCAATTTTCTATTTTGAGAGAGAACAAAAGTAAAAAGAAAAAAGTTGAGATCCTTTTTTTAATCAAAATAACAATAAACCTCACAGTTAATTCAATTTATTTTAATATACCTCAACTCACAGTTATTGAGCACCTAATATCTTCTAGGTATTGCCCTGATACAGAGAATATGGATATTGACAAGATAGAACAAGGCACTTGACTGCTTGAAGCTTACATTGGTGTGGGGGAGAATAGAGATGGAACAACCCATTCTGATGTGATGCATGTTAAATGGCAGAGAATGTTAGGAGCTACGAGAACACAGAAAAGAGGAATTTAACCTATATTCTAAGGGGTAAGGGATACCATCATAGTTCTGGGAATGGATTCATTTGCTGTTCTGTTCATACACCAGGGGATGGAGCTTGGCTTCCCGGTGCTCTTAAATACTACATATTTGGCAATGTATTTACAGAAGAATACAAGTTTGTAGTTTGTTTCCATTCAGTTTTGAAACCAACTGAATCATGTGAAGAATTCTTTCCTCTATCTGGATGGTCCACCTTTAGCCTAAGATGATGTGGAGTTAAGAATACCCTTCTGTGTGCTTGAGTGGAATGATCTAGGACTTTTCACCCTGCTTCCATGTCTGAGAGATACTTCCTGGCCCAGGGGAGGGTATGTGAGTGAACTTCCCATGGTGCTTTGTCCCATGAAGGATTTACTCCATGAAAGTGCTGATTGGCCAGAACTGGTCTCAAGGCCTCTATATGTTTTCTGATGCTCTACTGGTTCCTAGGAATAGCAGTGAATAGAATGGGCCTCTTTTTTTGGCGTCTGTCCTCTCCCTGTCTCTTAAACTCCATTTTGCCAAATTCTTTTCATAATTTTAATATGAAACACAGAGTGAGAAGGTATCTGATTGCCCTAGGTGATTTTCATCCTAGAGGATACTATTGCTGCCTGTTAGCCATGGAACATCATATTTGGATCTGATGGCCATTCCTGACCCGATTACTGGCCATCCCCGAGTAAGGAAAAGCTTCATAATATATTTCCAAACAGGGTGGCTTAATTCCAAAGGGGAAAGCAGACATGATGAATATTATCTTTGTTGCAAGAGTAGAAGTACAGAGCTCTTCTCTTATTTCTGATGACAAAAGACCAATGTTTATAGGGCTCAGTCTGGTTTACAGCACAGTGCATTGGTGCATCCAAAGAGAGGGACTTTCTTAAAGTTTTCAACGTAGAGGAGTATATATTTTTAATATCTATGCTCTTTTGAAGTGCTGTCAGAATCAGGATTAATGTGTATAATGCAACCTTTCAAGAAACTAAGACCCAATAGAAACATATCTTAACTTTAGCTTACTCACAGCTTATCTCAGAAAAATAACATAAAATATTTATTTTTCTTTTCAACCAGAACCACTCAAGCAACTGGTAAATTGTCTTATTATCAAGTTATAGTAAAATGTCTAATTAACATAAAAGTATAGCAGATGGTATGTATGCATATTGTATATGGAAAAAGAAAATTTTAGATAATCCAAAGCTTTTATATTTCCTTTAACGTTGCCACTCTCTTGCTTATCACCTAATTCTCGGCTCAGAAAAATAAATAACACAAAATTGGTGAACCTTATCCACAGAACCAGAAACAGGAAGTACAAATTCTTAGGTTTGCTTCTAACATTGAGGAGGGAAGCAGGGGCAAGGGTAAAAGTATTAGGTTGGTGCAAAATAATGGTAAAAGCCACAATTACTTTTGCACCAAGCTAATACAAATGGAAATTCAAATACTGTATGCGTAAATATTCAGAAGCTATAAATTAAGCTAACAAAATGTTCAATAAAATATTTTTCACCCTCTACATTGACAAGCAAACTATCATAATACGTTGAAGGAAGATTCAATAGAAAATCCCTCAAGTATTTGAAGTTCTTTGCTGAAACACCATAGTGAAGGAGGGTCAGCCTGTGGCCTCTGCTCCCCCCACATGGATGGTGCTGCCACCATCTCCTCCTGCCCTCAGCTCTTTTCTGACCCATTGATGTGCCTCAGGCTCTTATGTGTGGACACCCTAGCCTGCATGCTCAATGCTCATCCAAATGGCTACTATTTGTCAATGTTTCTGATTAAACAAAAATATAACACATTCATAAACAACACAACCCACTCTAAGAGGGAAGACTTGTCTATACCAGCCTTAGGGCTAAGCTAGGGCAGCTTGAGAAGAGAATTGTGGGGCCCACGGAGTTTGCAGCATGGTTATAAGTGGGATGGGTTCTGTGGACTCTTTGCCCACAGAGAGAGATGGGCGCAACAGGAAGGGAACCAGAGGAGGGCCCTTTGAAGGACCTGGGGCTTGTGTAGGGACACCTGTTGTCTGGGTCTGAGAGCAGTACCCTTCTCCACAATCACTGTGTTCTGCAATAATATCAATGAACACTTTACTCAGTTCCTAATACCCAGTAGGTCACTGGATGGGCTCCATTCCTTCCAGTGCTATGTAGAGGCTTAATTTAGTTCTTTCCACTCAAGTAAGGAAACTGCTGTGTACTCTGGTTTCTGCTACCTAGTACCTTACCAGGTACTTGGAGATAAGGAAAACAAATATGACACTAAGGGTTCAGTGAGGCCAGTTTTTCTATATGGAGGAATATGACTGTCTACATATTGGTAGAAATTGATGTAGACTTAGAGGTACTCATGCCTAGAAATATGTGAAAAGTGATTTTTTTCAGAGGTTGTATCACAGACTGAAGTTTTAGAGTAAGAATTACTGTTTAACAAAATTGCATGCAAAAGAGAATGAAATCAGGTGAACATAAATGGAAGATGGGCAATTACCACCTTTCATTTCCTTGATTGGCCTTGCTAGACCTACAGCTTAAGGTCCCCTAACAGAGAAATGAAGTATTAGATTTTCTCAGATACATTAAATCATGAGATAAGCTGATCATGGCAAAATGCTAAAACATTATGGAATCATCCGTGGTGTTAACATTGAATTGTTGATAAGAACAATTTTTAAACAATTTTTAGGCTGATGATAACCGCCTGTATTAGTCTGTCCTCATGCTGCTAATAAAGACATACCTGAGACTGGATCATTTATAAAGGAAAGAAGTTTAATTGACTCAGTTCCACATGGCTGGGGAGGCCTCACAATCATGGCAGAAGGCGAGTGAGGAGCAAAATCATGTCTTACATGGTGGCAGGCAAAAAAAAGCTTGTGCAGGGGAACTCATTTATAAAACCATCAGCTCTCATGAGACTTACTCACTACCATAAAAACAGTATGGGTGAAATCACCTTCATGATTCAATTATCTCCACCTGGCCCCACCCTTGACACGTGGGGATTATTATAAATCAAGAGGGGAATTTGGGTGGGGACACAGCCAAACCATTTCACCCCCTTTTAATGCAATCATGGTATTTGGCCAAGAGGATTAAAATGTAATACATCATCATTTTGTGGAGACTAATATTTTCTTTCGCAGGCTATCTATGCGACAGGCACTTCTGTCTACTATGGAGGCTGATTTTCTTCACTGTTACCAGGTTAAAAGAACAACAAAAAAATAGTTTAACCAATGATTGAGTCCTGAGATCCTGGGCCACTTCGTATGTTTGTGCTTATCTATAAAATGGAGTGGTCTTTCAGCCTAAAGCAAGCTGTTTTATTGCAACACTAAGTGCTTGTGGATTCCTTTCTCCCTGATTACTCTTTTTAGTATTATTTGCTGGCATCTTGTCTTCGAGTGCTTATCTAGCCATATCTACTTATGTATTATTTATTTTTCCTCTAAGCCATTTTTTTTTTGTCCAATCTATTTAAACAGCATTCTACCCACTGCTGACTTTTGAATAGGTATCTCTGGCCCTGACTTGTTCTGTGAGTTCCAAACTCCTCTATGTAACTATCTACTCAAAATCTGCACTAGAATAAATAATAGAATATTGAACTTACATCCAGTCAAGCTTTGGATTCCCACATAGTCCTCAAGCATGCTCCTTCTTTCATCTTTCCCAATATTCCCTGAAGTAAAAAGGTAAGAGTCATTTTTTTTCTCCTTCATTTCCCTCATACTCCACATCTAATCCATTGGCAAACTGTGTTCATCTTTTATCAACATCTATGCTGAAGCTGACCATTTATCACCACCAGCACAGCCAGTATCCTAGATGGGCTACCATGTCTCTCCATGAAGGTGGTCCCCTAGCTGGAATCATTGATTCACTCTTGTCACCTTATGGTGAACTCTCCCCAAAGCAGGAAAAGTGGTTGATACAAACTGCGTCATAGCATACCACTTTTCTCTAAAACACAAAGCAAAACATAACAACAAAACACGGTAAAACTCTCCATGGCTTCCCTTCACGAACAGAATAAACCTGGTTTATTTATCATGGCTTCTAAGACCTTATTTGGTTCTCAGTCTCATTTCCCATCAATCCTCATTTCTCAGTTCAATTCAGCCTTATGATCTTCCAGAAATGGGCCAATCTTGCTTGCATGTCAGGGTCTTGGCACTGGCTAGAATGTTCCTCCTCTAAATCTTTAGCTGGCTCACTCCCCTTTGCCATCTTGTCAGAGAGATACTCACTGAAAGAGA